>NC_066377.1:11999747-12645068 GCF_013377495.2 Cygnus atratus | reverse complement strand
CATCTACCTGAGGTAGGATTGCTCAATAACAGCGTCTAAGTGCTTTCAATTTGGGCCATAAAATATGTGGATTAAAACAGCATTTCAAACACAGTCTGAGAAAAAATAATAATAAAAAAAATAATTAAAAAAAAAAGCTTCCAAAGGGACTACTGAGATGAAAAGAGTTCCTGGAACTGAATGCGGTTATATCAAGTGGTGCACTAGCACTGACCAACCTGGGCAGCAGTCCCCGAGGTTAGGAGCAGCCCCAGCCTCTGAGGCTGGATGGACCCTTCCTACATTTTTTAAAAGCAAAGCCTGCCACACCTCATGACCTGTTGTTCATGCCAGGATTATTTGATCCCAGCATCCCAACACATGTGGCTGTGGTATTTCCAGGAGTGACTTTTCCATTAGCTCATGATGCTCCTTTACCTGATAGTTTCTCTTGTTCGAGCTTATGTCCACAATCTGTAGTCACTCTTCTAGGACAGGTTGGCTGGCCTCTAAAGGACAATATAGGTAAGCGTGGAATGTTATATTTGGGTGCTAAAAAACAAAGGGTTTTTTTTTTTAGGCAGATTTCCTCGTTTACTGAGAGTATCATGATTTCAGGCATCTCAATTCCAAAACACTAGAGCTGAACATATTTTTTCATGTGAAGTGATTGTTTCTATGACATCAAAATATTTAATTCCAGTTTCATTTTTTAAAACCTTTTATTTCTTTTGAAATGCCCATTCAAGAAAAAAGCTAAGCATTTCATTGTACACCACCTCAATCTTATCAGATTGCTTCTTTTGTAAAACAAAGTTTTGTGCGGTTGACAAGCACGTTTAAATTTAAATAGCATCTTTCAGTTTGAGATTTCTTTAATGAAAAAAAAATCCTGTGGGTTCTATTTAAAACCTGCTGTTATGTGCATTTAAAAAAAAATCCAACCAAAAAGTGTCATGAACCAGAATGTGTTTTATTCACCCCGACATAAATTGCAGGTATAACAATGCCCGTGAGAAACAGTGAACTGGAGAGAATTTTTCAAGCACTTCACTGTGCCAAGAAAACTGTATACTCATCAGTTACTACTGCCACAGCTCAAGATTTTTGAAGTAGAGATATTAAACAGTTTGCAATAAAGTCCAGAGCCAGAAATCACCTCGTGTAATTCTGAATAGGAGGTGAAGACCGGGTTCTCTGAGAGGTTAACAGAGATTCCTAGCCTGTGTGCAATGGCATTCTCAAAGAGGACTTTAAGGTCCTTTACAATAGCATTGGTTGCTTTCATATATAGAGATATGGGGTGGCAGGGGGGGGACGAGAAAAGAAGTGGGTATAACCAATGCTGGAAATCGGTCTGGCCCTCAGAAGTCAGAAATTGAGGGCATAATTTCAGGGAACTCCAAATTGTGGGTGATTACACAGATCTGGGGCTTCAATCCATAATTATCAAGCCTGTGAGGGTTTGCCTGGGAACAAACTTCAGTTTGGAGCATCACTGTGATATGCTCCCCCACAGTCAGGAAGGTTATTCCTCAGATGCTTCTTCCCTCAAAGACTGGCACTAAGCATCTTGACATTAAAGAGTGTATTCTAAATATATTGAAATATATATATTGCATACACTGGAATGTGTATTTCTGAATAGCATAAAATCCTGATGGTTTTCCAACATTTTAAATATAGGCTCATTAGACTGTTTTGCAGGTGAATGTTATGAAGTTTGGGACATATCTTGTTTAGACAGAGGAAGGTTGGATAAGGTATCCTAATCGCTTGGAGATTTCATAGTGATTCCCATCTAGACTATAAGTACTACATACCTTTGCTCTCATGCCTGCACCTAATCATTTTGACTTCAAATGAGACTTTCTATAATTACAAAGAACTCTGCAAATGGGGACGTGGAGCAGGGACCACAAGATGCATCACTGGAAAAAAGTCCTGGCCAAGTCTGCAGTAAATCTTAATGCTGGCTCCGGGTGTGACAAGCTGGATTTTTGCTTGTTGACACTGTTGATTCAGGCTCGTTTATTTTCATCTCTAAACAGATTTCTAAGTTTTACCTGGACTGAAACTACTTCCAGAGAAAGGGTGAACATCAATGGTAAATGGAAATTATTTTTAGCCAAATTCTGGAGTCTTGATATACCTCAGTTTTCACTTTCTCAGCACATTTGTTCAATTTTATTAGGTCATTTAGCAAATAATTTTAATTTTCTGCTTAGATCTGAATTTCTGAAAGTAATGTACTGATGTACAGTTAATGAGTCTGCTAATAAGCTCCACGAAAATGTGATTTGCAAATCATTTCAGGACATAACTGTCACTCAGACCCTATGCCAATTAGCATAACCATTAGCAACTATCCCTAAGAGGTCCTTGAAATTTAAATGAGATTTCCTAAGATCCCTTTTACTAGGGACGTTGAAGATTCTGCCTCATGGGGAAAATGAAGCCTGGTAAAAAGCAATAATTCATTAAAGGCAGAGTACGTCTTTATACGTAAAATGCCCACCTGGGTTTCTGAGAAGCAGCAAACACTCGGTGTTTGTTTGCCCTTACAATGATGTCAAGATGTGCCATGGCTGACTGCATCCCTGAGCTGCAAGGAGTTGCTGCTGAGACAGGAATACAGCAATAGAACATATGGCTTTTGGTACAGGTATGAAAAAATGTTAGAAATCCAGTGGCATTTAGGGAGCAATATTTTACCCGTAATGGTCCTACTGAATCTTGGTGGATTCAGTGAGCTGGTGGTCTTAGTGTCTTGGTGGATTTAGCTTTCTTGCAAAACAGCTGTATAAAGGTTGCGTCAAGCTGTGGCCGATGTCGCAATGCTCTCAAGTGCTGCAGGGACCAGAGTTCCTCTGGGCACAGAACTTCACCTGGCTGCAGTTCCTCCCAGATGCACATCCCAAAGGCTGTGCTCTGACAGCTCCATTCCAGAGAAAGCACTTTTGTCAAAACATGGCTTGTCTGATCTGTCCTTCTCCTGTCTCCTAGTTCGTTGGGTTCCCAGAACCAATTCTGTCACAAGTTTTAGGAAGAAACAGAGCTTTGAGGCTTTAAGATAACAACCTGACGGAGGTCTTGCACAGCATTGCAGAGATATCTTGCTGCTGGGAACGCTTTAGCCAGATCTATCAGGCAAACACAGCACTGCAGATGGGATGCAAAAGCTTTTGACTCAGGAGGAGACTGCTTTGGTTTAGGGGTATAAAACAAACAAAAGCATGAAATTTTAGGCAACTTAAAAAACCTAGCAGAGGTATTAGTGTAGTCACTCCTCTTTTAATCTTGCCTCATCTCATTTACAAAATGAGAAATCCTCATGCCTGCACCTGATTTCTGTCAGCTTGAGCCAGATGGTCCCTCAAGGCTCCCCATGGCCAGAGCCGGCTCACAGAGTGATGTCCCCGAGCCATATCCTTTCCTCTCAGCAGCCCCTCAGGATGCAGGGAATCACCTTTCATGCCACATGTGCACCCCAAAGCTGCACACCTCTGCTGATGTCTGTGTATGTGTGTGATGGAGCATGTGACACATATGTGGTATGTATATACGTATATACAGCTCTAACAGGTGATGTAGCATTAGAATAGGTTGCCCAGAGAGATTCTGGAGTCGTCTTCCTTGGAGATCTTCAAAAACTGCCTAGATGTGGTCCTTGGCACCCTGCTGCTGTAGGTGGCCCTGCCTGAGCAAGGGACTGGGCCAGATGGGTCCCTTCCCACTTCAACCAGTCTCTGTGAGGCCTGCTGCATTCATATAACCCATGAGGGCATGGCCTTCATGAATTTGTCAGACGTGAAGCTGAAAGCTCTGCCTGTTTGATTTTAGCAGCAGCTGTAGAGTGTGATACGGAAGGATGGAGCTGGGCCCTGAGGGCGAGGGTGCAGAGGCCTCCTGAACTCCTGGCTGCCAGCCTGACCCCAGCTCACTTTTAGCTGAGCAAGCGGACATGAAGCAGAGGAGTAAGGGAAATAAAGATCTAGCAGCTGATATGGGTCATCTGGGAGAGATTCAGCCAGCTAAGCAAATGAACAAAGCAGGTAACGGGCTCAGGTAAAAGAGGGGATAAAGTTCATCAGGACCAAGGCACTGCCTGTAGCATCAAGCCAGGACCTGACTGATTAGAGAAGGCCTCAGAGAGCTTTCCAGGCTCTGTTTTCACCTTCGCTTCTGGAGCCTGAGCATCTGTGGGGGGGATATTTGCACAGCCATGTCCCCCTAGCCCATGTTATGTCTTGCCAAGGCTCAGCTGGGCAGGAGCAACCCTTCCTGAGCTGTCAGACAGCAGCTGTAGCTCACCAGACACCACAGCTCAGGCTTGTCAAGGCCCAAATATCAGGGCTCCTGATTTAATAAGGGCACCCTATGGAAATTCCTTTTTTTCTGTAGCAGGCCTAGGAGGATGGTTCTTACACCATTCCCAGTTCAGGCCTTACACTGTGGTTGTCATTATCTTGGACGTGTTGGCTATTGATGGATGATCATTTGCCATCTTTTTTTCTCTTGAAAGGAAAAGCCAAGGGCTTATAAATCATATTTTCATGCAAGAGACCAGGTACAGATTTTTTGGTATTTGCCCATAATTGCCTTCTCAGTTTTTGTTAGACAAGAAAGGATATTAACGGGATTGCGCAATGGCCAATTAGTTTTAAAGGTCTTTAGTTCCATTACTTATCTGGAATAATTTGTAATCTTCCTTTGACAAAGGCAGCCGAGGAACCCTTTTTGATAATAACACTAAATCAGGCTGCTAGAGCACATACCGATTAACATATACAAGGGATGTTACACCAAACAGAAATTCAATTTAATAGATCTCACAGCTCCAGCCATATCCCAATTATATTTCTATCCTTCTGCAGACTTCTCTGTTTTACCCTCTTATCCCCATCTTCAGAGGTCTCAGCATGAATTTATCATGTTTCCTCTTACTCTTGTTCATATCCAGCTTGCTTGCAACCTACCACTTTTTTTCATAATGTTCTCTGATCTTTCTGTACTGATCCCTTATGATAATGCTAGCTGCAGAGATGAAGATCATCGTGTCACCAGGAAGGTGGGAGACGGCAAGTGCACACTCGGGCCGTTTCCTACCTCCTGGAGATGTGGTAAGCATGCTGACTTGCTGTTGGTAGGTCATTTGACAGTTAGAAGCTGTACTGGTAGAAGACGACCAGTTCAGAAGAGGACTTCTACCACCAACTGGGGCTCAGGATCCTGGGGAGAGGTGGCAGCCCTGGGCCATGGCCCTGGGAGGACTGGTGGGCTATTCTGCAGCTTGAGCAGAACAGAAGAAATTCAAGAGCAGACGCCTTCACACTCAGACATGGCACCAGCTATTTGCTCAAGCCCTTTCCAGCACTGCAAGCTATCTTGGGCATTTTCCAGCTGCCAGGCTTCATCTCTGTTTTAAACCATTAGAAAGAAAGATGAATACCTGTAAACTGATGTTTTGGAAGAAGTATATCACTGCCCATGCTCTAATACAAATAGGATTTTTATTTTTTATTTTTTTTTCCTTTGACTACTGGAAAGGGTTTGAGAGAAAAAAGCATTGAGAGGAACAAAGAAAATGAGCACAGGTTGAAGACTCCCTAAATAGAACCAATAGTATCCGCTAATAGGAAGTAAAATCCTCATTAACGAGCTGTTATTGTGCTAAACAGTAGAGGTTGAAATCAGTTCAGAGGAGCTGAGCCACTGAAGTGCTTCTGCAGACAAAGCACGTTCTTGTGATGGGACCTGCCCATCTCTGCCAGCTCCGAGTGCTCCTGAGCTTACTCTAGGCATAGCAGCATAAATTGGTTTTGTCAACTGAGAGTGCTGTTTTCAGTGGAGGTTTTCTCCTCTTTATGGTGTGTAGATTGCATCAGCTTTTTATATAGCGTGGGAGACAACTAAATGCTGTCCAAGCCCCATTTGGCCATAGCTGCATCATGAAAAAGAAGACAAGGCAACTTAGCAGCCAAAAGTGTCAGAGGGGTTTAAGTCTGTGTCTTCGTCTCTCTCTCACTCCTATAAACCTATGCTGGGGAGGGCAACGATGTGACAATACTTCTATGTTTCATTTTATTTCCTTCTGTTTTTTGTGTATTTGTTCATAAGCCGGGAAAATTTCTTAACAGCACTTCTGAATGTCAGCCATCTGAATGCAATGCCATGGGGACCGAAGTTGGCTGTCACCTCTCCCTTGCTGATAGTGAGCAGCTACCTGCACACCCAGCGTTCAGCTGGGGTTGGGTTCTGGTGCCTGCTTCATGCTGACTGTTGGCTCTTTCTGTAGGTACACAGGCAACGAAACCTGACAATTTATAAATAAATAATCAATCATGCAGAAAAATGTTGAGTCAGCGCATCTCTATTACCTGGTGGGTTTGGAGGTTTGTTGTTTATTGTACAGATGTATGAATTCAGAGCAATTTAAACATATCTGTGTGCCAGTGAGCTGGCAGAGGAAATGAGGATTTAGTTTTGACTTTGAGTGCAAAATGTTTTTTTGTTGTTGTTGCTTACCTGAGGAGTGACAGGAGCATTTCTTCCCTTTGCCAGCCTTCCTTGGGCTTCTCTAACTGAGCAGTGGCTTCTCTATGCCAGAGACCACTTCTGCTAGTAAGCCTGCCCTGCACAGTGCTTTAGTGCTGGGGGCCAGATGCCTCTTTTGGGACCCACCTCTCTCTGAGCATCCCAAGATGTGTCTGGGCACTTGGGGCCAGGTGGCCACACAGCCAGAGTGAGCTGCTGGTGGAGAGGTGGCATTGGAAATGGGCTTCAAGGCTCCTCCATGCAATGCTCCATGTGTGGCTTTAAGTGTTGTCTCATGCATGAGGCACCAGCTTTGCAGAAAGTACAAATGCCACCTCTGTGTCTTGAGAGGGAAAGCCAGCTGCAGTCTGAATGGTTTCATCTGTCCCCCTGGATGTGGCCCAGGGGCCACTGCCGGGCTGTGCTGGCCCAGGCTGCGCAAGAGGCACTGGCTCTCTGCCCACACAGCCCTAATGGGGCAGTCTCTGGCTAACCCAGTTGCCTGACAACACAAAGTTTATGGGTTCATGCCTGTCTGCCATGTCTCCCTAATGATTTTTAATTCATCAGCTGATTTCAAGCACATCTGACATCAGGTAGAAGATCTCAAAGATAACTACACTTCTGCAGGTTTCATGAAAATAGACTGTTAGGTTAAAAAATTTTTAAAAATGGAAAAGAAAAAGAATGACTATGAAAGTGCTGACAGAAGGAAAGGCTTCTTGTTCATGAGCTTAACCCTCATAAGGCACCTAAGATCACTGGGTTGCATATCATGACTGCAGAAAAAGCTTTGGCCAATAGTCACGCTTCACAGCCATCGGCAACTCCAAACTCCAAAAGCTCCACAACTGTAGGAACCAGGCTTTATCAGTGCCACACCTCATGAAGTTTCTTATTATGCCCCGTGCCTTGCAGGATTTACTGTCACCTGGTCCATGTACGATGCAGAGCATTGACTTGGGAGTCATGAATCCACAACCTCCCTTTCTACCTCTTCCATGGTGACAAGGTGGACTGATTTCCATCCAAGTGATTTAAATGAGCCACCAGGGAACCTCGATTTAAATCATCAATGTTTGCTTTTTACATTGGCAGGAAAGGCAGCTTTAATGATGTATGGTCCTACTGCTGTGGCTGAAATCTAAATTCCTGGAATATTCCAGCTAGATAATCTCTAAAGTTCATGTATTTGCCTCTGGCTAGCGAGCTGCACACACGAGGGAGTGAGTTGTTGGCAGGCTGGGCTTGGAGCTGCAGCACTTGTATTGGCAGCCTGAAATAGGCAGCTCGGCATGGGGCTGCCAGGCAGGGAGGTGTGCAGGACCTCTTGGCTTCTGCAGAGCAGAGGACAAAAAGGGAGAGGGCTCCCAGCAGAGGGAAAGTGCAGGCAGGGCTGTGGGAGGAGGAGGAGGAGGGCGTGTGCCCAAGCCATGCCCACAGTGTGGAGCAGGGACCTGCAGGGGCAGAGAGCAGTCCGGATGCTCACGTAGGAGCAGCACGAGTCGCGTGCAGCCTATGAATTTTGGATTTCCAACCTGGATATGAAGGTATTCAGAGCAAAATTTCAAGTCTGGATGCATAGGCAATTTCTAGCGTAAACGTGTTATGAAACGAAAAATGGTGTCTTTTTCATGGAAAACCTTGACATTTCTTGATACATAATTAGTACACAGATGGTTGATACTCAAGCTTTCTCTTTTCTGCTAGGTAGAAGACTGCTGTATACCTAGACAAACTTATCTGAACAAGTATGTTGTTTCACCATATATTAACCAATTCTTCATCTTTGCATTTTGCAGCGGTAACTGACATACTTTACAAGTGAAGAATCAGCTTCTCCCATCTGATTGTTCCAGATTGTACTTGGATAGGTAGTGGGAGTCATGAATGTGAAAAGACAGTAGTTTATCTCTGTGTTTTAAATATCAGTTCATCAAAGCCCTGTGTGCGAAAGACAATGAAAGAGGGCAGTATTTCTGGTCATCTTGTGATGTGACTGTAGGAAAGATAGACCTTTTTCTCTCACCCTTATTTTATACTCTTGCATTGAACGGATTCCTAACCACCGGTTGAACAAGCTGAAATCAAGAAAAATAGTTCTTTATTACCTGAAAAAGTGACGGTGAGTTTATGCACTTTGTGAACATCAGTTCTGGGGGAGCCAGGTTAGTCAGTCTGACCTCCTCTTATCAGCAGTGACAAGCATGGGGCATCCAGATGGAGCACTTTTAGCTTCAAGTCTGTAATAAATCATAGGAAGCTTACACAGTCAATGTTCTGTCTTTGAATACACATGGACTTTTTTTTTCTTTTTAAAACAAAAAGTATTTATGGTTTGAAAATCCGATAGTGCTTTTGAAAAGTTGTCTTTTAATTTCACCTTTATACCTGCTGGTGAGCGTTTGCAGCCGATTTATCTTCTTTCATATTTCAATTTCTCCATCCACAAATGCGTGGATGGATGTGCTTACCATATGTGTACAACCCAGTGGGATTCCCTAGGTCTAAACCTTCAATTAATCCTAACTACTATTAGTTCTTTATTGCAGAAGACACTTTTCACACTGTCCATTATCGATGCAGCACGCTGCACAGCTCATTGTCTCCTTTCTGTTGCATGCAGCATCCCCTGCCATTCCAGCTCATGCCGAGATGATTAGCACCACCTGACACAACAGCTTCCTGAGGAATTTTGTGAATGTTGCGAGCTTCAGAAAGCCTGGCAGCGAGGAGAAACACAAACACTCCTCACCCGCACCTCGGAGGGTGCTTGATGCCGTGCATTTTGAAGCAAAGCACTCGATGAAGTGGAGTACCCTGGTCTTCTCCATCTCCTGGCCCCATCCCTGTAGCCATGGCAATAGTGTGTCTTGCAAAGCATGGGGCTGGCACTGAGCATGGCGCATGCCTCTTATCACCAACAACAGGTAATCAGTCGGAGGAGTGGGAGTCTTTTCTCTCTGCCGTTGCAGCAGTGCAGGGTGTGGTGGAACTGGCAGCGCTGGTGCCCCTGCACCATTACCCTCTCCTCCTCAGCTGCCTCCCCTCCTTGAGCTGTCCTTCACACAGGCACCAGCCAACAGGAGGGGAAAAAAGACTAATATTAATAATTGAATTATGAGTTCCAAAGCCAGGAAGCTTGACTGGCCTTTTTATCACTGATATGATAATGTGGTGAGCAGAGAAGATACCATCAGAAGTTGCTTTCATCTCTGGAGATATTTAATAAACTAGATATCTATTTTGGTCTCAGCAAGGATTCTCATTGAAGGCTTTTCTGAAAGTCCTAATCATTCTGGTTCATATGTGTAGTTTGAAACTTGTTAACACCATGGTCCCCCTCCCCAGCAGGGTTCAGCAGCACAGGGCTGTAATTGTGGAGGAGCTTCAAAGAGCTCTGTTCCTGCCTCCTTGTGATGCTGAGGGAGGCTGGGCATCAGTGCTCATTTACCAAGCTACCTGTTAGCAGCAAACATAGCTATTAAAGGATATCTATTTCAAACACTGTGACCAAAGAGCAGAGTAACACTTTGGCCTCTGTGACTCTTTTCATGTGTGGATCTCAAAGTGCTTTGGCGTCACTAATTTGAAGCAGAAATTTTGCTAATTAGCGTGGATGTCTGGGATGGAGGGCTGTGTTTTGCAGATCAGCTATGACGTGCACAGTTCTGATTTACCGCCAGATGAAGGATATCGTATGGCTTTGTTCATTTGTCTTAAAAAGCGCAGTTCACTCTGGTTACAGGGAAGGATCAGCAGCAGTGCTCTACACCATCAGGTCCCTCACCTGAATGGGAAGCTGCAGCTCAGTTTTGAAATATGTGTCCAATCCCTCTCTCTCCCCAGAGTTACATGGGTGTGGAGGAGGTGACTGATCTCTAAGTGGAGACCTGATTTTTCCCCTCTGCCATCTCTAGTGTCAGTCACTGGCAATTTTTCTGCAGATAACTTGGGTTCTGAACCTGACCTAACAACCACAGAAAGTTTTGTGTGCTGTATGTTGAAAAAGAGGATTTTGCAGAAGCCGTTGATGAGGGAACATTTTGGGGAAGGAAAGGTTGGTCCAGCACCAGTGCTTATTACTGGTTGCTGGTGCTTACTGGGTTGTGCAGGAGCTGCACTCACTAACTGACGATGGGTTTTACAGCACAGGCCAAGAGGGACTGCAGTCCCCTGGGTGCAAAGCCAGACCTGCTGTGCAGCCTGCCCTGCCCAACAGCTCCTTAAACCACTGCAGCACTTGGCAGGGCAATGTGGAAGACAACAAGCTGCTACTTCACCTAGAAAAACTAGTTTGCATTCCAATTCCTTGGCTATATCCTTTGTTTTCAGCATCTGAAGCAGAAGTTTGCTAAACAACACCAAGATCTGCATGGGCAGCTGAGAGAGAAGAAGCCTCTGGATCAGGAGGGCTGGAGATCTTGACGGTGTTTCAAAAAATCATTATCTCTTCAAAGTCTGCCCCTGGGGATACCAAAGCATGAGTTTAAATGCAGTTGTGCAGCGATTCAGCTGGCAGAACTGCTGGCTTTGCTATGCCTGATTGAAATCCTTTGCTTCAATTGCTAGACCCAACAAGCAAAGCTTAACAAGTCCCCAAAAAATACAGCAGTATAATAATGAAGAATGCTGTGCAGCACATAGCAATAGAAAAGCATGGGTAATGAGGGACTTAATATGGAACATATCATTTGTCAGATAATTTGGAAGCACATCTCAAAACAGTGCATAAGAATGGAGTTTGCTGCACCAGCTGAAGTCACCCCAAATGTTCTTTCTTTGTTGCAAATCCCTTTTTAAATCTAAGCCTTCAGAAAAGAACCTGGAACCAATAAATGACATAAAAGAATAAATGTTCGCAACACATTTTTGGGTTTGGTTCAAACACAATATTAGAAAGCTGAATTAATTATGTTTGTATCAAACCCAAATATATTTTATGAAACAATGAGGACTCTTAAATGACTAACTGCTGCCCAGAATATATTTTCCCTGAACCAAACTGGATAACTGCATATCCCTCTTAAATTGGTCAGGAGAACTGGCTGCCAAATGACAATTCTGTGCCCCATATTTATTCACCATCTGTGACTTCCACATCAATTTGCTCATTTTAAAAATCAAAACTTGATTTTTTTTTTCTCCCCCCACCCTTCTTTTTTCCCTTCTCTGCCAGATTTTCAGGGTAAATCCAAAGCCTGAAAATCAAACTATGTTGTTCTTCCTGCTGCAGAAATGGTTTCTGCTGTTGATGCATGAGGCATGGTGGAGTGGGGCTGGTTCCTCTGCAGCTCTGCTGGCTTTGTGGCGTGTGCAGTAGTCAAGGCTTATTTATGCCAAGGAACATAGAATCACAGAATGGCTCGAGTTGGAAGGGATCTCAAAGCCCACCCAGTTCCAACCCCCTGCTGCCATGGGCAGGGACACCACCCACTACATCAGGTTGCCCAGGGCCTCATCTAGCTTGACCTTGAACACCTCCAGGGATGGGGCACCCACAGCCTCTCTGGGCAGCCTGTGCCAGGGCCTCACCACCCTCTGAGTGAAGAATTTCCACCTAACCTCTAATCTAAATCTCCCCTCTTTTAGTTTAACCGCATTCCCCCTCATCCTGTCATTATCTGACCAAGCAAAAAGTCGCTCTCCATCTGTTTTAGAAGCCCCCTTTAAAAACTGACAAGCTGCAATGAGGTCCCCTCGGAGCCTTCTTCTCTCCAGTCTGAACAGCCCCAGCTCTCTGAGCCTTTCTTCACAGGAGAGGTGCTCCAGCCCTCTGGGCATCTTCGTGGCCTCCTCTGGACCTGCTCCAACAGCCCCACATCCTCCTGGTGCTGGGGGCCCAGAGCTGGACTCAGGGCTCCAGGTAGGGCCTCAGGAGGACTTGTTGCACCTCACTAGGTTCATGTGGGCCCACTTCTCCAGCTTGTCCAGGCAGAATGTGAGGAATTCCCTCAAGTGACCTGTCTTTCCCAAAAAGAATGGTAGAGATTGTAGGAGGTACAGAGGAAAGGGGACGAGTAACTTTGCCTTTTTGTGGCATCCTTTACCAACCTGAAAAGCTGCTTTTGCTTAATAAGTGCCAGTTTATGATGGATGCCACCAGCTCCTAAAAGGAGGAGAATTAGGAAAAATTGGTTCTGGGTACTAGTGATCCAACATCACTACATTCCATCTACTTCTGTTCTTAAAATGCACATGATGTTATATAAACAAAGTACTCATGGCACTGCATAGCAAGCCTCTGAGTACAATCCCATGCTCGTTGTCCAGCAGGCGTGGGCAAGGAGAGGGCAGGCCCTCTCTGGGACAGGGATTAAGCCTGGAGTGTGGCACTTGCTGATTACACTTTTTTATCTTGTAAGACAAGAAACAGTGGGGCACTCAGGGACATTAATGGCAGCTAAATCTATGACAGGAACCACAAAATGCTGCTTCATGAAAAACGCAATCAGTCAATGAAAACCCTGTGCTGCTGGGAGGTCAAGGAGCCAAACCTGGTGCTGGATTTAGGGGTGATTCTGGCACCATGTAGTATATGTGTAGTTACAAGCACTCATCAGAGTAGCCAAAGTTCAGGCTACAAAGGAATAAAAGAAACACAAATCCTCAAATGGAATTCCTCATGCTCTTCTATCTCCTTTTTTTTTTTTTTTATTGCATCCATCCTTTTGCAGCATTGCACTCCTGTTACTATAGTAGCAGACCGGTATTTTTACCCTGAGCTGATATTGGCCACTCTCAGAGAGTAATCAATCCACTACAGCAAAGCCAGCACTCCTGCATTTGAGAAAAGACAGCTGCTATCAAATTGTCAAAGTAGTTCAGGCTGGGCTTAGGGGTCTCAAATTGTAAATAACACCGGTACATTTACATCCTGAGCAGAATTTATGATCAAGCTGCAGATAGACACATTCTCTGGCAATTACACGTTACTGCTAGGCTGATCTCTTGCAGTTGCGGAGGGTGGGTCAGTTAAACTCTCTTTACATTTGTTTGTTACAGCTGGAAAGCAGGGCTGCCCAGTGCAGGTTTTCCCCAAGTAGCTTGACACGACGCCGAGCTTCATCCAGCCTTCTGGTTGTGTTCGACATGGACTTGTTTTGAAGCAAGCAGGCAACTCTCTCTCTCTCCACACAGCTTGCATGAAATGCAGCCCTGAAACCTGGGCTTAGGTTTTATGAACCTTTCCAAATTGCTCTGTGAAATGATGTAAATGTAAGCATTTTTGATAAACCTCAAGAACTGATGTGTTTTGCTTTGGTTTTATGTCACGCTGCAAACACTTTTGATGGCTCTAAATCAGAAACCTAGCTGAACTTTCTTTGCTATAGACATGGGATGGAAACTTCACAAGAAAGAAGGTTGTCTTGTGCCTTTTCTGGCACTTAGCAGGCTTTATGGGAAACATCAGCAGAGCCATTTTTTTCTTGGAAGTATTTGGATACTTCCACTCCTTCCTCTGTTAAGGCTATTTTTAAACTGTAGATATGAATCAGAGCCTGTCTTTTGGATGGAAGGCTCATGTGGTTGTCCTTTATGTTCACCGTGTCTACAGGGCTCCTCTGCATATGGCAAGAGGCACATCCTCTGGAGGCAGCAGCTGGTGTGATGGAGACTAGGTGAATGTGGGAGCTGGGGTGCTGCTCACCGGCCTCAACTGGGCTCAAGTCAGTGGGCGAAAGGAGACTAAGGAGGAAGGAAGCACTCTCCCAGGCAATTTTCTGGGAGGAATAAAATTACATAAGGAATGATTGACAAATTAGAAGCACTCTGAACCTAATTTTAATGTGTTTGGATCTTAGGGAGGAGAAATATGTTAAGTTTCAAATTACCCCCTTCACCAGTTGCTGCCTTCTCTAAAATCAAAATCAACCTAGGCATTTGGTACTAAATCTTAAAGAAATAAATTACTTTCTAGGGTACACTGCATTCTTAAAACAGCTTTATTTGAAAGTCCAACTGAACAAGTTAATTTAAGTGGTGACATGGTCCGTGACAGCCAAGCACTTGTTATTGAGTCCAGTTACATATATGAGGACAAATCACACTGCCAGGTAAACTTAAGCTAAGCCTGACCTTGGGCTCTAATTCAAAGCCATCTGATGTCCATGAGAGACTTTCAATTGACTTAATGGCTCCCGAAGCAGCTCTCGGGCGACATCAGCAATCAGTGGTGGCCCCGGCTGATTTACTAGCCCCAGTGACCTGTGCTCCCAGAGGAGAAAGTGCAATTTCCTCAAGTCCTCTTTCCCCCTCACCTTGCCAGCAGCTGTTCCTGTGCCAGCCCTAGCACCATCCTGCAGCTGGAGGCAGCCCTCTGCCCGGAGCGAAGCTCCTGGGGGAAACCTGGTGTCTCTGAAGGCTGTATCTTATTCTGTGTCTACATATTTACACGCATTATTCCCAACAACAGAACTTCAAAGGCACAAAGAAGACGTGAATCCTAGCTTTAGAGTGCCTTCAAGCTGGACTGCTCGGTCCATCCTTGAAGCTCTTGCCCATGACTTCAGTCCTTGCAGACCTGATGGCAATATAATGTGTCCATTTTAGTTAACGTAAGTGATCTGAAATAGCCAATTCAACATCCCCATTTAGTAATGAGACTTATTGAAGCTTATGAGCTGCCTTGGCTTGCAACACAATTAAATTTCAGGAAACAGAAAATATTCCAGTGAGGCTGGTGGATTTGTAATACTATTTGTGGCTTAATGCATAATAAAAATCTGCCACTTAAGGTTTAATATAATATGCAACAGTCCTAAATGACCAGTAAAAAACATTATGCAAATTTTTAAGGAAGTTATTGCCTCCTGTAAATGATAATTTATCAATGGCTTGTATACAAAGGGCTTTCCTCATGGTTATGAACAAACGAAAATGCAGAAATGAGCAGACCTAAGTGGGTTATAGAAACAGGAGGTCAACACAAACTGTACAGTATGAATGGTTGTGAGCTTTCTTGTCAGCCAGGGGAGTAATATAATGCACCATTATTTTTGTGTGCTAACAGACTACATTCAGGCCCCTTAATAAGATTTACTTAAAAATAATGAGATTTTTAAAACATAGCATCTTCAATTTATTTTTTTATTCTTCCTCTCTTTTCCACTTTGAGTATTTACCAAACATTTTCAGACCTATTTGTAAATACGAGCATTAGAAAAAACAAACAAACAAACAAAAAAACTTTTATTGTCAGGAACCTTCTCGTATTTGCATTCAAATCTGAATTATGAAGCATAACACTGCAAGATTCTCATTAAAATGTCCAGCATTGGGGTGCTCAGGGGCCCTCTGGGGCTATCTGCTGCCATGGCCACCTTTAGGAGAGGCAAAGCTGCTCGGGTGCCAGCTGTGGGGGACGGAATAAAACCTCAGCAATTCCCAGATTTCTGGGGGGTTAGAGCCCATGTGGCTAGAGCTGCACCCCAAGAAACACTCCCACCATAGCCAAGCACCTAACATTATAATGGGCTTTGAAAAATGGTTTGACTATTATGGAGCCCTTTTAGCAGTCACGCCATCAATTCTGTATGAGGAGATATTTTATTTTAAATGTGTTATGAAGACACGAAGGCATTTGCATTGTTAATTTCTCAGATGTCAAACAAACACCATTATTGCAAAATGAATGCAGCTACCCAGCTGAGAAACAGACCCATTCACTGCAAATAAGCGAAACTTAAAAAATGAATGAGTTCTACTGATTGCAAGTATCATCAGAAATTAATAATACTCTAGGAATTTTTCACACAAAAGATAATGAAAGTGTTGTAACTATTTGTTTCCAGTTGTCGATCTCCATCCCTCTCTGAGGTGCAGGGGATCATCGCCAGCTCCAACGTTAAGGGTCCTGGCCATGGGTGCTGGAGCAGCCAGGGGGTCATGACGTGGCCCTCACGGCAGCTTTGGGCTGCCCTGACCAGCTGGGCTCCTGTGCGGGGCACTTCTTTGCTGTCATTATTTCATCCATGCTGGATCCTTCTTGATTTGCAAGTATCTGTGAAATGTCAAAACCTGCTTTTTCAGCCCCATTCTTCCTCTTTCCTTCCTCTCGAGCCTGGACCAGTTTTGTATCCCTCTTTCAGCTGCTGCTGCACACACTGCTGTTTCTTAGGTCCTTTTCTTAAGCCCAGTTTCTTCTTCCCTCTCCTACTCCATGGCCACGGCATTCTTTATGTCTCTGTGTTTGCAATAACAACTTCAGCTCTTGGAAAATTAGGTGAGATGAACTTGTTATGTGACAAATTAAACATAAACAGCTCCAAAAAGCATTTTGAAGTATTTGTCTGTGTCTGCATATTCATCTGCCAGATGAATCACTTGAGTTATAAAAAGTGTGGAAGAGAAAAATCTAATGGAAATGATAATATGATTACTGCCCATAATTCTCACAAATCAAGCATATCAGTTACGCACAAGTAGGCTGTCTGAATGTCTGTGTGCTTTTTTTTTTTTCTTTTTAATTTTATTATTTAAAACTGATTAAACAACTGATTGTAGGACCCTGTATGCCTTTCCACATAGTTAATACTTGATGCGAAAAGCAACAGCTAGACACTTATTTTATGACTATGCAACAGTTGAGTCTCACAGAGCTGAAGGCTGTGTGCCCTTCTCTGTATCATCTTGTTTCAAATATTGAGAAAACACAAGAGACACATTTATTTGCAGAGGTACTTACAGAGGAGCTAATAAACTGGTCTCCATGTCAACCTGTATTTTACTTATTTATTTGGCCTTGGTTGGAAAGCCTTTTTCTCTGTGTGTTGAGCAGAACAGCTAAGGAATTAGCAGCTTTATTGTACTTTTAATGATACTATCAAAGCATGCGGCTGAAATAGAGTGATCACCTTGCAGAATTAGTGACAAGATTCAGACTTAATGTCTTTTATCGGGAAATCATAATGCACCCAGCAAATGCTATTTAAAAAATGTTCAAGTACAGAGACAAAAGCCCACTGTAATGAGAAGTTACTGCAGGAAGAACGGATATTAATTGTTAACAAGGTTATAAATCCTTATGTTCATGGACTGAACACATAAGGTAGGTGTTTAAGAAGGTATTTATTCTTGGTATTAATTTTTAAGCTGAAATAATTCATTGCAAAACAACCTAGTTATTGTTCCAAACTCAAACATTTTTTGGAACAAAGTGAGTTCCAGCTTTGTCCGCCTTGCTCGCCAGGAACACTGTCCTACTTGGAGCAGGCTCTAGCACGCAGCACAAGGCAAGACATTATGAAACCCTCAGTCCCAGCAAAGAGGGCACTTAGCTGCAGCACCACGAGGCAGAGATGGAGGTTCTCTGCATCATGCTGCATTGAAGACACAAAAGATGAGTATAAAAGCTTGAAGAGTTATTTCTGCTATAGACTGAACTATTGTTAGAGTGCTAATTTCTACATCTATGCTTTTGTAGACTGAATAGCATCCTAAGAAGATGTTCAAGTGTCTCCTGTAGAGGGCCCCTGAACAGTCCTTTGGACTAACCAAGGGCTTGTCTCTACATAAGGAAAATGGTTGGTTTAAATTTCAGAGCAATCCCTACCTTTCCCTGGATAGTGTTTTGACTTACTGAGAAGCAGGCAGCTCATATTTGAGAGTAATTAAAAAATGAGGGTTGTCTGACAATGGAGCTGTGGGACACTCAGAGGGAAAGCAAAATGTTCATATTAACTAAGGTGTAATCCGTATCAGCTAGACTACTTACACTACTCCAGTTGTGTGATTCAGTAAGCATAGTTAGCCAAGATGATCAGTTATAACCTGATTCAATGCACTCTTTTCCCACCTGCTTTTAGAACAGACCCATGGTGAAAAGTAGAGCCAGAGAGCAGTGGAGCTGGTCATGGGCACATCCAGGCCAGCACATCTGCTCAGTAGTCATCTTCGGTTGATTTCAGTAGGGTGAGGATGGGAGCTATGGGGCTCCAAGTTTGTTATTTCAGATGAATTTCAAAAATAGCATCTTTTCATTTGTTTTATTTTGCCATAAAGTCACTGGCTGCATCCTGCCAAAAGCCACTGGTAATGAAGCGCAGACTGAGTGCAGTGCACACACATTAAATATGTAGCAGGCTCATCCTGACCTGGGCACCAGAACCTCGGTACTACACATCATGTTCGTGTGCCATTGCGCTAACAGGAGCATTTTGGAACCACTCCATTTCTGACTGAATCCAGATTTTAAAAGCAGGCTCCAAAAGGTATCTGCTCACTTAATTCATTTGTGGTAATAGCCTCAAATGAGAGGCATTCATTTCCTCTTAGAGTAACTATATTATGAAATTCTATTGTGAATGAGGCACTTGAAGGAAATCTTAATTATTTTTTAAAGCTTTACTTCCTCTCAGTCAGGCAGATTTGGAAGATACATTTGCCCTCATACAAGTGAGCCTTTTCTGTAGTTCTGAGCAGACTTTCCCAAGTTTTATTAGACCTAAAAATTGCTTAGCCTTTCTGGGGGGAAAAAAATGAAAAGAAAAAAGGTCCACTCAGTTTTGTGAGTGTCACTGCTTTCTCCTAGTTGATAAAATGGGTAAATACACTATATTTACATAAATAATTTCTTTTCTACAAAAAATTGTGCTCTTTTTCCCCCTACAATATTAACAGATGTAACTCGACATTTTTGATAATGCCTAGCACCACCCAAGTGACAATAGGACTTGACAGCAACTGGGAACCGTAATAATTTCATGAACTCTCTTCTGTTGTCCTACAGCCCAGCAAATTGCTGTGGGCTGTACAATGCAACCACTGCTTGCCAGGTGTCTTCTCCCATCATCTGTGCAAATGTGTGGCTACATTTATTAGCTTTCTCAAGGGCTATGCTAACATTTTACTTTACTTGTGGGTTGGGCTTGAAAGTGCACATGCAGACAGTTCAGAAAAAAATATATAAATCAAACAACTGCTAGTATTTTCTTTGTACTAGACAATTATTTGCAATGCTTACATGTGCTTTAAAATGTTTATATGCCAAATTGCAGGGAAGACCTAGTGCAGGGATGATCAGTCTTGACTCGGGTAGTAGATCGAAACCTCCTACTGGTGCTGGCCAGGATGCTGAGACAGAGCCGTACCTCCATGCTGTTCTTTATATTGCCCAGTTTCAAGGGAAAATGCTCCTGATCTGCCAGGTTTAACTCGAGTTAGCTTTGCAGGGACATCCAAATGTCTTTCACTGAGCTGGTCCTGATTTTGCAAGAGTTTTATAACCAACTCGCATAGCATTTTTTTTTTTTTTTGCTAATTTTGAGTCATCAGAAGATGCATTTTGCAGTTTAGATGTTTGTAGTTGGGGTGCTAAGATCAGATTAATGGACTTTTTTGCACCCTGATGGTCCTTAGCATATCCACTAGCATTTGCTGTAGTGCAGCACTTCAATTAGTCACTGCTGGCAAGGAAACCTAAAATGGTGCCACTGAGCCACGAGGTTTGGCTTCTCTGCTGCTGTCAGTTTGGTCCCACTCTTCAGGGAAAGGTGGGCTAGCAGCTCACCAGCTCCCTGTGTGGTTGGGAGCTGATGAGATGGAGTCTTTTCTGAGTATCTGAAGCCTTGGAAACTGCTAATGGACCAGTAGGTGATTTTCCTCCCATCAGGAAAACCATTTGTGACACCAAAGGGCCATTACCTGCTCTCAGGCCCTCCCAGAGCATGTTCCTGGGCAGACTGAAGGAAAAACTGGGGCAGCTCTGCATGGCTTTATGTTGTACAGGCACTGTTTTGGCATGTGAATGCAGTGGAAACTTGGCGCTCAGACCGCGGCATGCCATCTGCATGCTGCTAAAATATCGCCCACCGGCACTAATCTTTATGTATCAGTTTAATATTTACATTGCAATTCAAGACAGACATTTCTGCTACTTGCATTTAAACTGGAACAAGGAGGAAAAGCAAGCTAATTCCTGGCTTTAGACTTGTGAGCAAATCCTAGTTGCAGCCCTGCACATGCACAGGAACTGGCTTTCAGAGAGCAAAGAGGGGGTCTTCCTCATTCCTGCTCTGTGGCATGCATTAGCCTGCTCTCTCCAGGGACCAAGAGCAAGTGAAAAGTCTACAGAAACACAGTTCCCAGTGGAAAAGTGCTTTTTCATCAACTCCCTAGCATGCACCGTGAGAACTCAAGGCCCATTCCCTCCAGCACAGTGGACAACCACTCCCATGCAAGACCCTGCGTTGGGCTAGGAGGAGCTCTGGCAGCTCAGGAGTCTGTCTCTTTTTGTCTTCCTGACTGTTTTGAGCCCTTGTTATTAAGCTTTTGCTGCCAGAGGGCTCATTGCATTTATTTGATAGATGTAAGTACGCCCAGCTAAGGGAAAGGTGAGGGAGATGGGTCAGGGAGGAGACAGAATTTTCAGCTCTGGTTTCAGTGACAAAAAGGTACAGATGTGTTTATAATCCAGAGGGTTTTTTATTTTAAAAGTGCTTGAAAGATTAATGGCAGCCTGGAAAAATCAATAGTAACTCATCACAGGCAAAATCTTCTGGAACACAAAACCCCACTGGGGGGACAAAGCAAAATTATGGCAATCTGTAGAAGGGCTAATGAGCCTGTGATTAAAATGGAGAAGTAGCTGTGTCACCCTGCATCTCTACCGCAGGCTCCCTGGGAAAACTGGCCCATCAGAGTACTAGATCCTGAAAGTGATTTATACACCATTAAAAATAATAATAATAAAAAAATATATAGGCAACTTAGACCTCTAAATATGATAAGAGAAGGATGGCCCATAATGTCTTCCTGCCTCAGTTTCCCCTCTCTAAAATTGTGAAGTTTCCGTTGTCTCCTACTGAGTCTCTTTCAGACTGTAACCTGATGCAGAGAGATTTTGCTTCCTGAATACACAGTGCTTCTCCCAGGAGAACCCTGGTCTTGGCAAGTGCCTTAAATTTCCAAGTGGAAACTCTGTCAAATGAGTTGCTTAAACCTCATCAGGGAAAAGCACAATATTAAAGATAGCTTCGAACTTGTTGGACATGGAGCTGTCTTACAACATTTTACAGCAGTCATTAGGTGTTCAGGGTGCTAGCAAGTTATATGAATTGGTGAGATGATCTTTCTTCCAGGAAGTCACCTGAAAAGTGGTAGCAATTTAAAACCACCAGATAACCTTCCTAATTTCTGTGAATGCACAATGAAGGCAGAAACAAGGTTGTAGAGCATTTCTGGCACCACCCCTATGCAAGGTCCTGTTGGGAAGGACAGAAGGAAACCGTGCATGTGTTGAAAGCTATTCTAATAATATTTATCAGAAGAAAAAGCCTCACAGAGTCAGCTGCCAGGGCTGAATCAGAATGTGTCAACATCCTACTGCCTGCGATCTACATTAGATCTAAAAGATTTGGCAAGAAATTTGGATCAGAGCAATTACCTATGTGGCTATTTGTTAAGGGTTGTCTCAAACACAGCACTCAGAGAAATTGAACTGTCAGAAGCTAATACAGGAATAATAAGAGGACATTTCATCTCCATTGGACACCAGAGATGAATTGTAGGTAAGACTGAATGGGAAAAAAAAATAAATTGAATATGTATTTGGCTTTAGTTTTTGTTAAAGGACTATAACATGAATAATGAATATTTTAAGGAGAGAAGACTGGGCCTTCAATTTCTTTCAATAATATTAGTGTTGTATATACTGTTTTGAATAAAATACATTTCATAAAACACCTACACACAGCTCTGCAATGCATTATGGATGGCCCCTCTTGAGAAATCTTACATTGCTTTCAATTTTGACACAGTGATATAGTAATAATAGAAAATTCAGGTATAATATTCAGCCTGCATCTTCAACCCTCCCGCCCCCCCCCCCCCCCATTTGTTATTCTTCACCACACCAGGTGAGCACAGATACACTTTTGTGATGCTTCCTTAGGCAGCTCCCATGGCACTGTGGTTCCTGCTGGAGGAGGTATCTGATGCAGCAGGAAGGTCATGTCCTGCATTGTGTGGACTGGGCGGGGAGGATGGAGGTGAGGTTTTCACCAAAAGCCTCCCAAAAGTGAGTTTCTGTACAGGAAGAGGAGGTGCCATCAAACACAGACACGCTGTGCATGATACGAAGTTGAGTCACATAGCCCAGGAGTTGTCCCTATGGAGTGATGGAGGAAACCAGAGTGCTTGGATATTGACTTTGCCCTTAGCCCTCTCCCTTGTGCCCTTCCTGAGAAACCTTCTGCATTTATTTCCTGTCGGTGTGCTCTGGGCTCTTATCTGCTGTGTGGGTGGGCTCTTGTATTAACAGCAGGGCAGATGCATTTGGCTTCCTGCTTTGCATGCACAGCCTAATTTCTAGGCAACTCAGTTATGAGGGAAATGTTGAAATGCTGTGGTAAACAATCAGGCTTTTAAACTAAAATCTGTTACTGAAGAACAAATGGCAAATCAGGCAGTGCCATCCACCCTCAGCCGGATCCAAACCATGGGATTGAGCAAAGATAGCAGGAGGGCAGTAAGACAGGAGTAGGGTTGGAAGTGGGAGACGCATCCCTATCCCCTCCATGTGGGACTTCATTGAACCACGATTTGCAGTGTTCATTTATTGCTCCTGTGATAGACTGATGGCACCTCGGGCTGCATATCTCCACTGGTACAAGTATCTCTCGGTGTGCTCCATGCTGGGGTCCTGACATGGAGCTCTTGGGAACCCAAAGTGGCTGGTGCTGCTTCTGTGCTTCTGCAAAGCAGTCCCAGCCCTAGCAGGCTGAGTTTGTGCTCTACATGTGCTCTACAACATGGAGGGAGAAAAAAAAAACCTGAAAATGAAGGCAAAGGCAACCTAGGTAGATGTACCTTGCTTCTGCTCCTAAGGATGGCATCTGCTGAGGACCTCCAAAAGGAGAGGAGCAGTTTAATATTTAGAAAACTCTTTTTCCCTGATGCCTTTAGAAATGCCTGTGTTACCTGAGTGAGAACTGTCCAGGTGCACAAGCCTCTGAGTGGATAGTGGATGTTGGATAGTGCGTATCTATGCGGACAGTCAGTGAGCCATACAACCACTCATTTTAGTCAAAGTCAAAGTAAAATCAGCAGAAGGGAAATGTACACCATCAGGCTCCTGTACACCATCACATACAGTGGCAACTACATTAACTGTTGAGTTAATATGCAGTCATGTATACAGGTTTGTGCTGCAGGTGTTTATTCCCCTGCTGTTGATGGAGCCCAGCAGGCAGAGGAGCAGACCT
The DNA here is from genome assembly GCF_013377495.2 of Cygnus atratus. Lineage (NCBI taxonomy): Eukaryota > Metazoa > Chordata > Aves > Anseriformes > Anatidae > Cygnus > Cygnus atratus. The sequence goes on along the minus strand of NC_066377.1, from coordinate 12,621,348 downwards.
GAGGCTCCTCTTTGTCCTTCAGGAGCGATGTGACACAGCATGGCACCTGTGGACCTCCTGCTTCTGGCCCAGGAGGGCAAATGAGCACTTCTGTGCAAGTGAGAATAATTACAAATAATTATTCATTATTTTGATTATTCTAGTTATCAGTTGTCATCAAATACTGTCCTGTTGTGAAAGTATTAGTCACCCAAGTGGGGAGAATAGGTAATAGGAGTGGCAAGTCTCCAGGCATGCAATGGATAGTAAGTATTCCAAAATAAACTGACCCCATATAGTATATGGCAGATAAAAATAGCAAACAGCCAACAAAACCAAATCAGCTTTGGAAATGCTGTTACAAGGAGCGAAAAACATCATAATCATGGAACCTAAGGACCACACCACAGAAATTGGGCACTAAATGTACCCACAGACCCGCATCCAAAGGTAAAAAGCAGCATTCCTTCAAACAATTAGCAATCACAACATTATGTTCTTTCCCATTACTGTCAGCCATGCCCAAGCCACCCACCAGGTAAAATTACAGTGTTAAGATCACAAGTGTATATCAGCTGATTAGCTGAGAGCTCCCTGAGAGCTGTGCTACACGGGAGGACAGCGTGTGGCTGAATTGGCACAGGACAGAAAGCACATCAGCCCTTTGGGGCAAGTCTGCACACACACACACACACACACACGCGTGCGCAAACAGAGTGTTGAAAGCACAATATCATGGAAGGAAACCACTTCTAGAGATGGGCAGAGGGAGTGCCCAGGGAAGAAGGGAAAATGGGGTGCTTCGGAAAGCAGGAATAAGGGAGGCTGGGAGTGATAGGAGCTCTCTGATTTGCCTTTGCCTTGTGCAGATCACCAAACTGTAAAGTTTGGAGAGCTGGTTTGGGACCTCTAGACATCTCCAGGGTACTTAGCCCCGCTCCTCATTGAATTTCATCCTCACTGCGCCATTTGTTTTGCATTGCTGCCGCCTCTCCAGCAGTCCCTACTTGTGTTGTCTGCCGTGTGTGTAGATGTGGGAAAAGGAAAGAGCAAGAGTAGAAGGAGGGAGAGAGAGGAGAAGAAAGGAGGTGGGAGTGCTGCGTGGCCACAGGAGAGCTGCATGGAAAGGGGATCCCACAAAGCCCCATTTTCCTGGGAGCTGCAGGAGATGACCCAGGGTATTGGGTACTAGTGCCCTCGAACAGAACAGGTTAATAAAGCGAAATAGAGCTCCTTTAAATCCTTCCCAAAAGTAGGACAGATTTTTTTATTTTTTTCTGATGAAATGGAAAATTTGCCTCTCACAGTTTGGTATTATTTGTGAAAAATTATCTGTGGGGAAAAAATATAATTTGCTAGTCAGCTTTCTTGCTGAATCTCTCTCCCTGGTAGCCAGCTGTCTGTCAACTTTTGCTAACATCACCAGATCTAAAATTATAGTTGTGGGGTAGATTTTGCTGCCTGCCTGCAGCTCATAGGCGTTGTCCAGCTAGATCTCAGCAGGGGCTCATCCTCTCTAGCGCTCTGTCTTGATGGCCATCAAAGCAAGATGCTTTGGGGAGCTGGCTCTGGTCTCTGTTTCCTTATTTCTTTCCACTCAATTCTTCCCCTACTTTCTTTCCTGCATCTGTCAGTCTTACATTTTCCTTATTTCACTGCCTTATTCCTTTTTTTCTGTCCTCACTACCTCCTTTGCTAAATCATTTTTTCTCTTCCACCTCACCATCTCAATAACCATATCCATTTCTGCCCCAGTCCTGTGGAAAGCTCTGTGGTCTTCGAGTGGGGAACAGAGCCCCTTCTCCAGCTTCCATGCCTAGCACGAGCTCCCAGTAACGTAAATGTCTAGGGACCAGCTGGAACTGGGAAACAAGCTTCGTTTCAGGTCTGCACAAGGACATTTAGAGCCAGCACTGTTTGGCATTATTGTTTGAAGTGCCAATAGAAAAGCCGAGGACTGAGCAGGCCATGGATGTTTTCATAGCAATCTGACTCATTGTGATGATATATATCTTAGAGTAGCAAATGCACTCCTTGAGATAGCTTCGGTCTAAGTTGAGTAAAGGCAATAATAGACCTGTGGCTGCAAGAGATTCTGATATTTTTTTAAAGAACATAGACCAAATAGACAGACAGTATTTCAATTTGTTGTTTTCCAGATACTACTGAAGCTTAATGAATAAATAAGTACAAAATTAAAGGCTCATTACCCACCCAAAAAGTCCCTGTCATTTGTTAAACCTTTTAGAGGAAGCAAGGAAAAGGGAGAAGTGCCCATTAGAAGGATAAACATATCACAGATCTGAATGTCAAATTAAATTGAGCAAAAATTAATTAACTCGGTGAGCATTAGAAGGGAGAGCCTGGTGTCAGCAGAGACGATGTTTACCTGCTCATGCTTTCTCTGCTAGCTCAAAAGGCACTGGAGGCTGTGAAGGAATTAATGTGTGCCAGGTGCATGCAGCTCACTTTCGTGAAAGAAACCCGTTCCTCATTTCAGAAACCACTTTTCTTATGTCTTGAAGAAATTGTCTGTAAATGGGCCTCTCCCTCGAGCCAGATGCTCTGAGAACTGAGACTTCTCTCAAGCTGCTCTCCCAGCTGGGGACTTATTAACCCAAAGTTCTCCCTGTAATTGCTGTCCGAGTCATTTGAGTGAGTTTTGGATCAGGCCCCCAGTGCCAGCTGGTTTATGGCTACAGCTCGGCTTACAAATGATGCCCTGAAACTGAACTATCTGTAGCTGAGAGTTAATCCCCTTGAAATCAATAATTCCTGATCCCTGAAGCTGCTGTTTCGGTGATGGACAGCTGGCAAGTGAGAGCCAACTTTGTGAAATCATCCCTTTTTCCTCCCCTCTCTGAAACAAGACTTCTTCTATTATTACACCAGCTGATAAAACAACTGTAATCAACTCTTTTCTGCTCCATAAAATAGTTACTGCTAATTACTAATTATTGGGAATAAGCTTCCTACCATATCTGGAAGCATTACAGTGACTGAGAGTTGACAGTGATCATTACTTTTGGAAGAACCACTATTCACTTGTAAGGGGTTACATATGGTACACTGAAGAGTTTTTAACTGATGTGAGCCAAATAATGTTTGAAAAAGAGGTTGATGATTGTAAGATATTAATACATACACATTCTAACACGTGTTTGCATATGTGACTATTCACAGCAAATTGAAATTCAAGCCATTGCATCCACTAGATGCTTACTGGCCATTTGCATACAAAAACACTTGATTTGTGTAGACAATCACTGTAATTGCATGGGCAAAGAGTTGCTGCCTTGTGCTTTCCTCTTGCAGAAGTTGTTTCTGGGCATCAGTAAGTGCTAGCAAGCAAAATACAAACTCACTGGGAAGTTGAACCCCTTTGTGGGGAATGAGAAGTTTGCAGTATTTCTTCTCTGTCACTGCTTCTGGGGAGAAGAATTAATAATGATCAAACTAAAGTGACCCAGCTACAAAATAATGTCATGTTCAGGAACGCTCACTCTGTAATCTTTGTATAAAAACTAATATCAGCTGCAGAGGGGAAAATCAACCGAATGGATAATGCCATATCAGAAAGTCCTGTTAAAGAACTGAAGAGTACATTTTTGCATCAGTCCCAAGATGCTAATATCCTCTGGGCAGCAGTGAGGGAGCTGTAGCCTGGGCCAGTGCAGGACTCCAGGCACTCAAGTCCCACCTCTCCATCCTGGGTTGTCCTCAGGAACAGTGGAAAGTGGGAAAGGTCAGATAAGAGCTTACCGGGATACTCATCCACAACCTGAACTGGAGATAGGCCAGAATTTTCATGGAAGTTCAAAGAAAGGACTTATTTTGTGCTATTTCACCTCCCTTTCATTGATATTTCCTAAGGTAGCCAAATTTCTGGAAGTTTTAGAATTCATTTGGGACATCAAGCCTACCTCTACAGTCCCAAAAACATACCCTCAGATGAAATTGCCAAGTCATTACGCAGCTCAAGAGAACCCCAAGACTGAAGATTTGCTTCTACTGGTAACAGAGACCCACAGATTGAGTATGCTTTGTCCGTCTGAATCAGCACTTGTTTATGGGGTGTGACGATGGCCAGATTCTGTTCCAAACTTAATTCAAAGGTGATACTTTCTGTATGAAGGAACACAAAAACTAAATGCTCCTTGCCAGGTGTTTTAATCAGGTGTAGGAGCGCATACAGGAAAAAAGCAAAGTTCTTGTTGCTTCTGGGTGCTGATATAAACCTGCAGCGGTCATTGGCTTCACAACCAAGACACTTGCATAGAGTTCGAGCACTCACAACCAGCTGCTTTATCCCCTTCCCCATTTCAGCTGTGGACACTGAAATGAGCAGTGCCCTCATGACCCAATCCCTCTGGGAACTCCTTCCTCCCTTACAGGAGAAGTATTTTCTTCCAGGATAGGCTGTCATCAAATTGCTTGCTACCCCTTTACTTCTGTAAATGATGCTCTGGTGGCTGCTTAAGCTCTTTTCCCTCTGAGCCATTCCAATCTTCTCCACACTCGCGTATTCATTCCTTCCTAGGCACATGCCTCCCTTCTCTGGCCAACCTTTCCCTCCACTCTTCCTATAAATCCCACTGAAAGCAATCCCTTCCCTTTCTAAATCTATATGAAAAAGCACATAACACTTTTTCTCTTTCTATTTCATTATTTTGCAAATGCATTAAATAAAACACCATCTTGAAGTCTGAACAGCAGCCTGAAAGCACTTTGAGCACAGGCTGGGTGTTTTTAATCCCTTCATCACATCTATAAAATAATACACAGTATTAACCAAGGTGCAAGCAACCCACTTCAAAAATGTACTCTAGTTTATGTCTTTGCAGCCCCATTAATTCTACTACTTAATTCCCCTGAGGAGAAACAGAAAATGTTCTTTCCATGTAGAAGAGAGGAAAATCCATCCCTTTTCACTTTCAGGAACTAGTACAAACTGTAGATAAGTCTTAGTTATGGCAAGTGAGGCATGGACAAGAGCTCCATCAGTGGTAAAGAGCGTTTACTCCCATTCAGGTGTGATAAACTCAGAGCTTTTTTGTTGTGATTTGCCATCAAGAGCAATGAATGAAAGAAGCTGTAGCACAAAGTTAAGTTTGATGCAAACTCCCTCTTTATGCAAAGGTTTGGGCTTTTATATATTTGGATTAATTTATCAAATTATCTTGCATTTTTGCAAGAAAAAAATGGAGTTTCAAGAGGAAACTGCTCATAGTGTAGTGGGTTCTGGATATATATATTTTTAATTTGGCTAACATTTTTGCTGTAGAAGTAGAAAAAATAGGAAAAAAAATGTACTTTCAAAACTGCTTATTTTTTCTCCAACTTCTAAAAATAAAATTGGCATAGATTTTACAAAGTTAAAAAAAGGCTTAAATAATGAAGCAATGAAAAGCACATTACAATTTTTAAGTTTGATGAAGGGTTCTCAGTTGATCCAAAACATTTTTAATTCAGATTTTGTTTCCTGTTTTTCAAAAAGAGGCTAGTTTCATTAACTCTTTCTCTCCCCATCCCTAACAACAACAACAAAAAATCTTCCAAAACTCAAACCATATTCTGCCTCAGTTTGACTGAAATAACTTTTTGTCCGTGCTATTTTTTTATTTTACCTATGAACCCTCCTTTATCCTGCCTCTGGACCAGCTCATGTCAAATCCTACAGTTTATGAAGACCTTGTCTGACAGCAGAGATGAACTCTACCTGACTTGAAGAGTGGAGCCAGGATCTCTGGGGGTTTGGGTCCATCTTCCAGATACAAGTTTGAGTCCAGAGTTGACGACCTATCTTGATCCATACACATCTTAAGTTTGACTCGGCCAAAACTTCAGCTGGAAGCTTAACGGAATATGAAAACTCCCTACAGCTGTAAACACAAGTCAGCCATCGATCTGCATTGTCTTTATTATTTTCTATTTGTTCCAGCCTGGAAGAGTCTGTATAACGTGGAGCTGAGTCCAATAAGCAGAGATAGTCCCCAAATTCGTTCCAGTGGGGTGCTACGACCTTAGCCAGTATTTAATTTCCTTGTGACTATCAACTGTGAAAAGTGTCTTCAGGCAAAAACTCCCATAGGTATGGGATGGTTAAAAGATGTCTGTGGTCTGTGAAGACAACTCAGATAAGTGAGGAAATGTGCCCCAAACAGATTATTCTTCCCAGGTACTGTAGGTGACAGCTGAGGACATCTCAGCTGGCAAATCTAATCCCACCAGCTATCTTTCTGTACGGTCCTTCATGCCAGTTGTCTTAGGCAAGTTCAGATAATAGAATTATAGAATATCCTGACTTTGAAGGGACCTGCAAGGGTAGAGACCAAATCCAGAAAACCTGTTTGAAATCCGTTTCTTTAAAAGTTCTAACAGGTTCAGCCTCACAATCTGCCAAAGGGTAGTTAATCAAAAGTCTGAGGACTACTGCTCCTGAGCTCCAACATGTTGAACAGACGTGGAAGAATCACCAGCTTGACAGTATTTATAACCAGTCCTGAGAACCATAAATCACAACACCATAAATCCTGAGGTAAGAGGACCACAAAAATGTCCAGGAACTGAGCAAGCAAATAATCATTATAATAATTAATAGTGATCTTGTATAAGATGCTCTTTTTCATTAGTAGATTTCAAAGCACTTGACAAAGTGTGTTATTACAGACCTGGTCAGCATATTTTCATCTAAGCTGTTTTCCACTGGGACATGGTGTCTCAATAAACCTGCAATGTCCTATTATGTGCTGCCCAGTACTGCTAACACATGCTGAAATGCTGTGCAAAAATAGAATGATTTAAAAACATTTTATTTTTCATCTGAGCCATAAATTATGTTTGAGATGATATTTTCAGAAATAGCATTTTAGGGAGTAGGAAGGAATTTATAGTTTACAACAGATCTTGTAAATAGCTGGGTGTTGTTCCAAGCCAGAAGAAAACATGTCTTAAAACATTTGCCACAGAATTATCCGCCAACCCTTTCAGCAGCTCTTGGTAAAACAGGGACAGGCCAGGAACAAAGTCCATGTCTTGCATGTCCTTGACCTCCGAGGCACATTGCTGCCTCGAGCTCACTGTTCCGTCAAGCAGATGCCCTCACTGCACGTTTGCAGCTGACAGTACCTGGTAGAAGGGGTGTCCTTTGATAAGTTTGCTTTGCACGCTCCTAATTATATTTTGCAAAAGCTAAAGGGATATCGGTGCCTGTTAATGAAATCAAAGACTCTTAAAGCCCTTTGTGCCCTAGGGTTATACGTTTATAATTTACAGAGATTTTGCTACACATTCAATCTTGCCTTGCAGAAAACATTTTTTTTTCTTTTCTGAAATGCTGCTGCATATGCAGTGTACAGATAGCTTTTATTTATGTCTTAAAAGACAGTTGTTAATCAACTACAGCAACCAGTTGCAAAATACTTTGAGCCAACTGGATTAAAGTGATTATGGGATTATTAAATGGATTAAGTTCTATCGATAACTGGTTGTCAGCCAGAAGAGCTGAAGTCCTAATCAGCTAGAGAAAAAAGACCACTTACAATTGTGGTTCACCTTGAACTTATCAGTAATTTCTGCTTGTTTCAGTCACGTTTCTATAGCAACCAGGGTAATTGACATTAATTACCATATTTTGTCTGTGGTTATTTTGTGCTAATTTCATTTCCGAATTGCTTTGAATTTCTAATGCGAGACCATAGTAACAGTTTTGCACTCTGCTTTTTATAAGGTTGTGTGGACATTAAGATGCCCGCCCAGTATAGCCTATTGACATCCTATGTACATACACGGGGGTCTGAGGGATTGGCGTTTGCTCAGCTAGGAGAGGAGAAGACTGTGGGGATCTAACATCAGCCCCCCCAGGACCTATTAGAAGGTCATCAAGAAGATGGGCCAGGCTCTTCACAGCAGCAAGTAGTGGGAGGATGTCCTGGTTTGGGCTGGGATGGAGTTAATTTTCTTCCCAGTGGCTGGTACAGTGCCGTGTGTTGGATTTAGGATGAGAACAACGCTGATACCACAGGGATGTTGCAGTTGCTGCAGAGCAGTGCTTGCACAGAGCCCAGGGCTTCCCAGGTCCTCATGCTGCCCTGCCAGCGAGCAGGGGGGGCACAAGGGGCTGGGGGGCACAGCCAGGACAGCTGGCCCAGATGGCCCAAGGGACATCCCGTGCCATAGGGCACCATGGGGAACAATAAAACTGGGGTAAAGATGAGGATTGACAGGGACACTGGGAGCTATGGCATTTGTCTTCTCAAGGAACCAGTATGTGCAATGAGCCCTGCTCTCCTGGGCGGGGGGGAGGCAAATACCTGCCTGCCCCGGGGAAGTAGCAAATAAATTCCTCATTTTGCTGTGCTCACGCACGTGGCTTTTGCTTTACCTGTAAACTCTCTTGGTCTCACCCTCGAGGTCTCTCAGCTTTACCTTCCTGATCCTCTCCCCATCCCACCCACCTGGGGAGAGTGAGCAAGCAGCTGGGGGGTGCCGAGTTGCCTGCTGGTGTGAAACCACAACAGAGAACAAGAGACAAAGGGAATTTTAGGAAATGTTACCCTCAGCCAAGGGAATTTCATGTGCTATAAACCGATCGCAAGGACAAATAATTAAATTTCACCTATTTTTATTAATTACGATTCATTAAAAATACAGGATAATAACCTAATATTCTCATTTTGGGGGACCTTGACTTGATGAAATATGTGTCCCAGAGTTCCTGTGACATTGGTGGAAGTTGGAGGCACATGTACCCTGTCTGAGTTTGTTGTTGAACATCTTTAATAAGTTTGGGCTTTTCATTTGCTAGAGAGAGCCCCAAACTACTGTAAAATGCTTTTTCTCCTTTCTGAGCTAGTTAACATATGCTATAAAACTACTGTAAAACATAGCTGCTGTCAGGCTGGTGGAAAAAAAAAAAAAAAAAAAAGAAAGAAAAAAGTTGAATCTAACCCAAATTGCAAAATTTGGATTTTCACATAAGCATGAAAACTTCAAAGCTCCTCTAACAGCAATGGATGAGACTGTGTTAAAATTGATGAAAAAAAAGAGGATCCTGCAACTCTTTGTCACTGAAAATATTGCCAATGCACTACAGAGATGCAAGTTCCAGGTCCAAACTAGAGTTTAGATTTCTTGTTCAAAAATATCAGATAATACTGTATTATTCTAAGGTGTGCTGGAAAGAGACTTTCTAATGTGTGTATACATGCACATTGTTGGGCAAAAAGATGGTGTCTCAGGCCAGGAATAGTACATGACAGAAATATGTAGAGACGTGCCAGTTCACCAAAAGCATTAAAGGTTATTATGCTGGCAAAAAAATAAAAAAATAAAAAATAAATAAAAAATAAAAATAAAATAAGTAGCCTTAGTAATAATTTTTGGAGAACATCAGAATGCATTTCCTATTTATTTCTGATAAGCTGGGAGGTCCTGAGGTTTACGTAAATGACGATACTCTATCATTTTAAGTCCAAAATCATTTGTCCTACCAAGCTAGATTCCAGGCTGGGCCATGATTATTGCCTTCTTCACTGTGAAGGAAAAGATGGGATTTTTCACCTTTGGATGCAGCTGGAACACCGTGAAGCTCTGTGGTGTTACTGTGAGGGAAAGGTGTGACCTCAGCAATGATGTCTTCTGCAAAGGTCCCTTCCTTTAGCTGGCCTCATGCTTTGTCTTCCTCGTATATATCAGTAATCCCTAAGTCTGAAAAAAACCCACCATTTTTGCTCTGAGAAGTAGGTTTATGGAACTGCAGAGCCCCATGGACTTTGAGATGGTAGGAGAGCTTAAAAGAAGTATTGGGTAAGCAACAGACCTTACAGAGAAGACAAATGTTCCAGCCTTTCCTCTGCTTAGTGCTTTGTGACATAAATGTCTGTGCAAGGATGTTCTGATACAGCCTCATTCTCTTATGGTAACAGATCATAACTCCTTAGTCTTAGCAAAAGGACTCAGAGGAGCTTCACAACAGAAAATGAGCGAGGAGCACTTCCTAGAAAAGCAAGATTTAGGCAATTAAGTGTTTGGTGAGACCTCACTGAGTTTTCAGGGTATTTAGATGAGGCCTGTCTAGTTTTACTAGTAATTTCAATTATTTTTTAGAAGCGACAGTTTTTGGTGTTTGGTGGAGCTTGTGCAGCTCCCAAACAAATTACAATCCCAAACCTTGAAGCAGGGGCACTGAAAGACAGTGCATTTATGGAGCTTAGGCCTTAAGTTGCTACAGTCTCAGAGAGACCATTAGTTTTGCTTGGAAGTCTTCACAAGTATTTCCAGAGTCTCAGTTAGATGATTGCCTGTACAACTATATGGATACATGGGTCTTCCTGAAGTGGTGCCTCTAAGTCCCAAAAACCATGGCTGTACAAGGAAGAGGAAGAGGAAGGGAGGAGGCATGAGACGCCAAACTGAACCTGTTTGGAGCTGTGGCCTGGAGTCATTTCCCCACTTACAGCCTTGCTCGCAACCTTCTCCTTCGTTTGAATGCTTGGAGATGGCCTTTGTGAGGTGGCAACAAACCCCAAAACTGCCCTGCAGGTCTCTCAAAGGAGCACCTCTCTGGCTGTAAAACCAGAGCAGCAGACCCAGCTGATGGGTACCAGAAGAGAGGAAAGTGACACAGACTGCACAGAACTGCTGAGTGCCTTCCCCAAGCGAACAAACACAGCTATTAAAAAAAAAAAAAAAAAAAAAAAAAAGTATACATTTCATAATAACAATTCAGTGCTGCAGTCAGATTCTCTGGTGTCTGAGTGATGGTTTATTAACTCAGACACTGAGCATAGAGAGCACTTGCAGTCTTTGGCCTTACACTTAATAACTCACTAAGCATGAATGGGTTCAGTAATTCACTCCTTGTCTTGTGCGGCTGCTCAAAAAAACACCCTCATTGGCTTGAAATTTATGGCTTGTTCTTGCAGGACTGTGAGCACCTCCTGCAGGTCTGGGACAGCCCCATGCTGCTGCTGACCTGAGCCAAGTGCTGCAGGTGGGTGAGCACCACCAGGACCAGCACCCCTCCCTTAGCTGTGCTAGCATGGGGTATGTCACATTTCAGTTAGGCTTTGGTGAAGTTTTGGGTCTGATTACACCCCAAACCTGCAGTTTGGTCCTCTGTGACTTTTAGTCTCCCCTCTTCTTTCCGTGTCTGATAGCGTGTGATTGTTGATTATAGCAGGCTGGAGAGCAAGCAGATTGTAACAGTGCAGAGACAAGAAAGTAAAGCATAAGCAGCTGAAGGAAAGAGTGCGCACATCAGAGGTGCATGCAATAATAGTTTGCTTTCTGGAGAACTTTTTGTCAGACTCAGTCTGGGATGAGTGAGAGCAGCACACCATGCACCGGGGTGGCAATGCTCCCTCCCTGTTTTAACTCGGGTTCTCCAGCAAAGTGAGGCCAGGTTTGGCATTTCCGATGGCTGCAAGGCAAAATCTGGAAGGGAGGAAAACACAAACTTAAAAAACCCTCCCTCTGATACTTAATGAACACAGAGTGTTCTACAACCCAACAGTGCAACCAAGGGCACGGCAAGAACAGCAAACATTATTTCTTCCATACCCCAGAGGGTGTCTGGGGTCCTCCCTGAGCATCCCATGGATTGCTGCAGTGACATATGGAGAAGGATCAGGCCACTCCTCGGCACTTTCAGCTAAAGCACAATCTTTTGCTGGCAAATTGTGTTGCCCTTGAAAAATCCAACTGAGATACAAGGCGAACTGCGCAGCGGTGCAGTCAACAGGCTCTGCCTACAGATGCGTTGTCACTTGGCACCAGGAGACCACAGCCCTGCCTATGAACAGATGTGGGCAGATGAAAAGTGACTCTTGAGGGGAAACTTGAGATCCTCCAGTATAAACATAAGGCAATTAACTTTGCCTATGATGTTTTTCTGCTGTCCTTTTTCCTGTTTTTAAAGATGGGAATGCCGAGTTGAGTGACAGGCTCTTCCTGCCTGCACTGGACCCTGTCTCTGTTTCCTTGCAGTAATCTCTAAAATTGGCATTTTCAAAGAGACTGAGGAAGTGAGAGTCCCAAAGGGAACATAAACATCCAGTACCCTCGGGACAGCCCAGGCTAGATTATCTATGAACATGAAAGCATGGAGCCTTGCAAACCCGCGAGGCAGCAACATGCTGGATGGCTGCAGACAGGAGGGATGTGATTTATTCAAGGTCATTCACAATGTCAGGTGCAGAGCTGGGAAACAGCACTTGTATCATCAACCTCCCAGTTTGTATTTCAATCACCGAGCATCCTTCCTCTTGTGAACACGGGCTCTGATTCTTCACTCGCCCAAGCTTGGTACAAATCAGAAATAATGCCATGCAGGTCCCCTGTGCTATTTCGTGAGCGAGAGGAGAGTTGAGGAGTGTCTAATGCTTAGATTCACCAGGGATTTCAGCAGGAGTCGGATGCCTAAATGCCTTTGTGAATTGAGGCTTGAGAGTCTTCATTCATTAATGAAGCAAAGAAAAAAAGTAGCTGTAATTAGAGCAAAAGGAATGCCAGAAAGTAGCTGCATGAATAGTCTCATATTGAAAAAGATTGGCTTTGAGCTCACTCGTGCTCATTGGCATGAAAGGGAGTTTTGTTCATCGGTGCACACAGGAGCACTCTGCAAATACAGGAACCATCACAGGCAGTCCTGCAGCCATTTGGAGGGTGAACCTTTCAAACCGGACAGCCTGAATGGAAAGCCTGAATGGAAAAGAGTCAGTCCCCATGGGAGCACACGTGCAGTGGCAGCGTCCGCTGCAAGGGCCAGGAATGGGGAGCTCCATCTGCCATGTGTGACCATCCAGAGCTTTTGAAAACCAATCATTAAGGGCTCGCATTCAAGCCACACGACAGTAATGATGTGGAAGGGATGAGTCTGAATAAAGCTGAGCAGTGAGGGGAAAAAAAATGACATCTCGTGACCAGTTTATGGGTGGGAGGATTCTTGACTGTTAGAAAGAGCCCATGAAGTCTTAATCACCTGGCCCAATTTAATGGTGAGCAGTGCTCTACTGGGAGCAAAGGATGAGAGTGCAAAGCAACACCTGCAGCTCCCCACTTCTGCAGCTGGAACCTGGCTTGCTTTCGCAGCAAGACTTCAGTAGATCATACATTAGCCATGGGTCTTTGGAACACCTTTGCTTCACCAGGACTTTAGTAATAGGCACCTCTTGGATTTTCTGGGGAATTATTTCCAACACAATGCTTGTGGACAACATGTCCTCTAACCACCTGGAAAATAGTCACCAGTCCTTGGTGAATCGTGTCCTACCAGGCCACATCTAATGAGATTTGCCTGTTTGGAAAGCCATAATGAAATATATCATTGGCCAAATGATCTCTGCAACTGCAGCCACAGCAGTGGTGGGTGCCCTCTGTTTGCCCTGTGAGCCCCATACTCATGCATACACACTGCTGTCAATAAGCCGAAATTCTCCTGCCAGCTATGGTGAGGTGAGTAGAAAGAAATTAGGCACCCAAGGGGCCTCATCAGGCAAGAGCTTTGCTATCTGCAGTGGATGTGGGAGCAGGATGATTTGCCTTCAGCACAGAAGCCACTTGTTTATTGTTATGTGGGCGTAAGGCAACAAAACCATGAGCTGGGCTAAGACTGAATGTTAAAATTATTTTGAATAGACACTTGCAATGTCTGGGATGCTTTGACGCTGGCAACTGTGATAAATTATTTGTAAAGCTCCTGTGATCTTAGCAACGTAAACTGATTGTGATTTAACCAGTAAAACAAAGATCCTCAACTAGATGGTGTGGTTTTGTACGTAAATCCAACAGGCTCGGTTACAGAAAAGCACATTTCAGGAGTTCTTTGCAGCTATCCCCAAGACAGCACCTGCCCCACCAGCTGTAACCCCATTCTGCCAGTCTGGCTGGCACAGGTGTGGAAGGGCCACCTGCTGCCAGCGGGAGGGCAGCTTTGTTTTTTTGGGGGCAGAGCCATGATGGGGAACAGCTTTCCTCTGAAACTCTAACACAGGGGGAACACCAAGCAGACTTTCAGAGTTGCATCCCTTCTTTGCATATGAACTAGGGATAACGGTAAAATGGTAAATGGTAAAAACTATAAGAACAATTTCTTTAAATTTATTTTAATTATTTAATTTGATTTTAATGAATAGCAAATGCTAACATTGTCTCTTGATAGCTTCTGGACAAAACCTGTGAATTTCTGAGGGAATCACAGTCTGGCTGGTGAGATCTAAATGTACCCCACATAACAAGTACCAACCCCTAACTAAACCTGGGCTCACCTGACGGCAAACCTTGGCATTTGTGCAAAACCGAGCACCTTTGCTATATTGCCTTCTGCCCAGGTGTGTGGCCTTGTTTGGGCACTCAGAGTTCTCTGGGTAAAAGCATAATTTGTGGATGAAACAGCTTTATAAATGTGCACCAGGAAAGAATCTGCTTTATAATCTTGTCACTTAGAAAGCCTCTGCAGCATTTGAATCCACAGTCTGAGAAATGAAAACAGTGCAAAGGCTGAAGCTGTGAGCCTCACTTTGTTAGCTGGAATTTCTGTGCTTTTTGCCATCGTGGACAAGGACAAATGACCTGAAAGGCACAGAAGACATCATAGGTGCAGCACAGATGGGCAGGCAGCTGGGCTCTTTGCCTTGGGGCTGCAGAGGGATGAGAGATGCTTCTTGCTGCCTCCAACCAAGCCATCTTTCCCTGGAGGAAACACCAGCCTGTGCCACGAGCTCGCAGGGCTGAGGCTGCAGCCAACAAAGGCTCTTCTTTTCCTCCTAGATTTAACTCCAGTCCACTGCTGAATAGGATGCTGATGAGGGTCACTAGGAGGGGACAGACGAATGTGGATGCCTTAGGCTTCCCCAGCCGTTTGCATAGAGACCTACAGCAATCAGCCTTGCTCATGGATAGAAAGGTTAACTCTCCCCCACCAAAAATATTCGCAAATATAATAGAGCAGAAATACATACCTTCAAGTAGAGTGTTCTTTTCCTGTTGCCTACACAGTAGATTATAGTTAATTAAACCTCTGCTCACATAAACAGAACAAGAAAGGATGTAAAAGTAATGAGCTGACAACACGGTCTGTATTATGTTGGGCTTCTAAGAGAATTTAATTTGGAGAAGAATTATGCACCGCCTGAAAGACAGTCCATTAAACTGAGCCAACTGTCTGGAAAGAGATAAAACAACCCCCAAAAAAAAGTGCTCTGCCTCCTGTGAAATAAATAGCACACTGTGCCTTGCACTCACCTCGTGGGCAGCAGGGCTGCACGTGCTGGTGCCAGCGGCTGGGAGGCTGCAGCCTCCCCACGGGGATGGAGACCGCCTGGCCTCTCCCACCCAAAGGAGGTGAGAGCTGTGGCGGCAGTGGTGTGAGAACTTGTGAATACAGCAGGGTGGAAGATGGCTAAGTCTGGAGAAATGGTGGTGGTATTTACTCTGGTAAAACCCTGCCCCAGTGTTATATCCCATGAATATCTTCCTGTGCTTAGTGCCACACCTCTGTGCTGAACAGTTTCTGGTCTAAACTTAGTGTGGTCTGCAAAGGAGAGTGGTGGTGCTCTCTGTTATGATCGGCTGTGATAAATGTTTTGTTTTACTATTAATTTTAATCATAAGGAAAGTCAACAGATCAGCACAGTACATAGGAGGTAAACTGAAGTGGTCCATCCTGTACTCACAAACTAAAGCAGCATCATCCAAATCCAGCTCTCAGCCAGTGACTGCCAGAGCAGGTGGGGAGAGGAGGAGGCCTGTGGCCCAGGTGGAGACAGTGGATGGCCACCTGGAGCAGAGGAGGGCAGCAGGGACCTGCCCCTCTCTGCCCCACAAATATCCCACATGCCTCCTGGGGACTCACCTGTTCCCATGGGTTAACACAGACTTACCACATGTGATGCACAGGTTCTTCTCCTGGCTGTTGCTGGCATCTCCCTCTTCCTGTACCACTCACAGGCTGTTGATTTTATTTAAAGAAAATAAATAGAGGGAATCAGCAAAACAACATGGCAAAACATGCATGGCAGTATTACCTAATAAGCAAGCCTGTTTGCTCACGGGACTCATTTTCCGGTTGTGATCTCCTTGAGACAACTGACAGCTATTTAAAATAATCAACATCTAAATAAATCTTCTCTTTAAAAATAATAAAATGTAATAATAAAAACTAAAAAATGAAAAGGGCTTTTGAGCTAAAGTGATTTGCACCACCTATGGATTTCCCCCAAGTTATTTAACTGTACAAGGTGAGAGGTTGTGTCATTTAATCTCTTCTCCCCCCCCAGTCCGACCCTTCCCAGCAGCTGTAAAGTAATAATCCCTTCAAATGCTTTCTTCGAAACATTTTGCTTAAGCCTTGGGGGGGATGTTGATGAGAGCTGAGAAATTAAGGGATTTGTTTTCTTTAATTTTGGGAAAATGGGAAAATAATTTTGAGTGGAATGAAAACAGGGTTTTTTGTTTTCTCCAAGCAAATTATATAAAAAAAAAATAAAATCTTTAACTCAGATCAAATGAAACTTTCCATATAACATCTTCTCCAGCCACTCTTAAAAGGAAGTGCAAAAATATTTCTAAGTAAATCTGAACCAATGTTAAAACACATATCAACTAATGCAAGGAAAAAACAGAAAGATACAAGCACAGACAGGGTTATTTTCATCTCGGTAGCCACAAAGTGATTCACCTTAAAGAGTTTTCTGTCATTTACCCCAGGATTGGTTCTGAATATGCCCATTGATTTCGGGACAGGTACTTCAGGTGTGCTGCAGTAAATTAAAAAAAGTAAAATAAAATTGTTTGTTTCCTATGTCTTTGTGCATCCCTTTTCCCTTCCCTGTGCTTTTGGAGAATTTCAGGTGGAATTACACTATAGAAGGGCTGAAGCCATGCATTGGCCCTGAAAAAGCAAGGACCAATCTGAATAGAAAACGAGTGAGAACATTTCAATTTGACGCACCTTTGCCAGCTGGCCAGCTGCCCGACAAGAAGACTTGAGGAAGAGCACAGCGTTGCATGCTTCGGATTTGCACAAGATTTGTGAATGGGGATGCTCTATCTGCTCCCGCGCAAGTCCTCTTGCTTTTGTTTGCTGCCCGTTTGGGTGGGCAGGGATGACTGCTGTTCCAGGAGCATTATCTCTCTGCTTCCAAAGGGATGAAATCTGGCAGAGCCCATTTGTTTTGTACATTGACAATAATCCCTTCGTTTCTGAGAACCGCAAAGGCCTTTAAAATAAATACCAAACCCGAGCAAAATCAAACTGTCAACATTTAGACTGAGATTCTCAGAAAGCTGAGCACTCCCTCAGCAAAGCATTTATAACACAATCACGAAAGGCTGAATGCCCCCCCCGACAGGCTCTAATCAGCCCCTCGCACGCACAGCTGCCTGCAGGAGGCTTGGGGACACGGCCCTGTTCCTGCACCCCACCGCTGCCAGCTCTCTTCGCTCCATCCAGATCTCTTAGTTTCTCCCACAGATAAATAAGTATACGCTAGGAATGTGCTGGGGTGTTTTCAGAGATGATAGACATGGTGGTGTCTTGTAAAGCCTGATGTGCAGCAGGTAGTGGACTGCACAGGCTTGGGGGATGCAGTGACTGCAGCAGAGGAAAGAATGGGATGCTGCAGAGCACAGCTCAAAGAATAAACCTTTGCTGAAGAACATACAGAATAACTCCAGGTTTTTCTCCTCTTCTTAGCATACTTGGCCAGTCACAGCTGTATCAGGCCCTGGCAGCCCTAGAGCTGGATAGAAACGAGAGCATGGCGTGGAGCAGCGGGTGGCAGAAGGGGTAGGGGGGCCCTGGGTGGGCTGCACCCATCTGCTTTATACCTCCACAGCTGAGGGAGCAAAGCTGAGACGTGCAGATGACTTGCCTTGTGGGATCGAGCCTGGGGACATGCTGACACACTTTTCAAGGCTCTGGAGGCTGCAAATAGACTGAGACTACTTCCAGAGAGCAAGCTACACAGGAGCTGTATGACATGAGTTTGTGGGGCCACATCCGTGACTGGATGTCTACACAGCAGCTGCTGCTTGCAGGCTTGGAAGCCAAGCTGGGACAAGCTCTCTGATGTGACCTGGCAAATCTGCTCTACTTTGTATAAAGGGTTGTACAGAAAGAATCTAGCTCAGTTTCCCAGCCTTGAAAACACTCACTCATGCCCAGATCTCTTCTATCCATTTCTTCTATCACTTCTTAGTCATCTCCCATCACAAAAGGTATTCCGTTCATCCTTTCCTGTTTGCTGTCCCCACTCAATAGGGGGTTGACGCCTTCCAATATCCCTTTTTTTGCAGTCTTACCTCAAATTAAGCTCAGGGTTTCTTTGGCTTCCCTGCAGCTGGGTGTGCTGAATGAACAACATTACAGTGATGGCATGATGCTCAAATGCAGCCCCAGCCATCGGAGAGGGAGCCCAGGCTCTTGTGCATCCCTACCAACGTTATCCTGAAAACAAACAAAATTCTTGGCTGTGATTATTCCAAAAACCATCAACGCTCAGAAAGCTCCTGCAAAAATGAAGCATCTCATGCTGCTCGCGCTAACTGGAAGCCAGTCGGAGGCTCTTACCAATAAACACTGATTTGCACTTGGCCTCGGTGTGTGAGCCGAATCCTTCTGGGCATCTGCGTTTTGTTCCTGTGTGGTCTCCGGGCTGCCTGCGACTGCTCTCCAGACGCTGGCACGCTCAGTGCCGCACCAAAGCTATCGGACATCCTGTTAGATCCTTCGCTTGCCAGGCCATTGTCTTGTTGTTATTAGCGGGGGATTAGAAATTTAAGGCCTGAGAGCTTAATGGCCTCAGCGGGTGGAGAGCATGGCACTAGCTGTGAAAATGACAAAAATCGATAGCTAATCCAGTGCAGTCAGTCAACCTTTTCAAAGCCTCATCCGTATTGATTTCCAAGTGCTGCTCTTCCAGTCCCTTGACGTAATCGGTCTGTTTGCTCAGCGGACTGACTTGCTCCCTTCCGCTCTCCCTCCATATTTTTGGGCTTTTTACACTTGGAAATGGATTACTTGGATCCCCCCAGCTTTTCATCTCTCCGGCTGCTGTCAGAGGAATGATTAAAGGTGAGGCAGGCTGGGCAACCATCTCCCACAAATCAAGGAAGAGCTGACCTGGAGCGTGATGGATGTTGCAGGAAAGGAGCAGGCAGGCTCTGACGTGGGAGGAATGGAGGACATCTGGTCAGGTTAGATAGCTACCATCCAGGTAGTGAACACAGGAGAGAAAAAAAAAGTCACTCAGAGTGATATCAGAGTCACTATTCTGATGGAAAAGTACCTGTGGCATTATATGAATTTAGGGATTAGGATGCGAGTGCTTTGGAGCAAGTTATTCCCCTCCTGTGAGGATAACAGACTTCCTTCTCACACCTTGCTCCAGCTATTTGCAAGATAAATTTTGGGGGCATCTAAACACCCCTTTCAAAACCACCAGTAAAAAGAGCTCCTGTTGCTAGAAGCAACCCAGTGTAGTGGTGCTGAGCTGGGCACCCTACTGCTGTGCACGCACAGCTCAGCACTGCCCACCCCTGAAGCACAGAGGCACTGAGAAAGCAGAAAGGCAGAAGGAAACCATTGGCACAAGCTCAGAGCAGGCTCAGCTGTGAAGGTGCAGTCTTCTCAGCCTGGATGATGGCCTTCCAGTGCCATTAAATAGGGGTCAGCTTGTAGGAAACTTGAGTTGTTTAAAATAAGGACAGCAATTAATGGATGCGTTTGGGGATGCTTTGAACAGCCTCTACAAGCTGAATCACCCCGAAGAGTAATATTAGAATAAACATATTTAAAACTGGTAAATTAAAAAAAAAATGGCTAAGACAGTTCTGCAGTGGCTGAGCCACACAGCCATCCCCACTGCAGCCAGGGCACCTGCAACGCTGGGCTCACTGTTGTGCATCCAGCCCTGGAGGCTGACCGGTGGCTGGCACTGCTTTTTGAGCTTGGTGGGAGCTGTCCTTTCGAGGACTTGCTCACTCCCCACTCCAAGCTGACCTGGCAGTGTTCACATAGGCAGATAAAGCATAATTTGCTGTAATGTTTTTCTCCCCAGGCTGCTTCGTTGTGCCTCAAACACAGCAGACAAATTCTGTCTGTCAAATCCAGTTACGTTTTATTCCATCTCTTGTAGCTGGGATCAAGGGGCAGACATTTATCAGACAAGCAACTGAATTACCAAATTACATTCCTAAAACAACTGAACAACAACAACAAAAAAACCTCTGCATGTGACTTTATCTTGGGGAGACCTGAAGGGGGGGGGGAACACCCAGTGTTTTTCCTTGAAAATTACATTGAAGCATCTGCCATCATTAGAGCCACCAGAATGACTCCAGAAGAACAGCAGCTACCAAAGAGCAAAATATTCTCAGCAGAGGCCCACTTCTTAACAACGCTCTTAATGCTCTCTCTTCTGTAAAAAATTATGCCAGCCACAAAAACACATCGCCAAATGCTCCTGAATCAACAGGTTTCAGTAGCAAAGCCACCCCTGCACCTGCTGCTCTGTTTTGCCCCAGGCTAACAGGAAAGGATAGCTTTGGGCTCCCCAAAGACAGCACTTTATTACACCTGCAGATTGGACAATCTGGCAGCAGAGGCCACCGCTGGTTCCTGTCCTACCCAGTTTGTGCTAATAGCCTTGTCTGGAGTCATCTGGTACAGAAATTAGAGGAGATGCTGAAGGTAAGCTTTGCAGAGCCATACAGCAAGGTCTGCTGGCCAATATGCATTTGTTTTAATGAGAATTCAGTGAGCAAGTCCCATAACATCTTCAGCTGGCATGATCCAGCACACCAAAGAGAAGGAATTAGTCTGAAACAACGCCTGCCTTCATAGGCTATCTGGCAAACTTCTGACAAAGCCTTTTCCCTATAAAGCGTTTCTCTCAAGAACCCCACTGAGTGTGCAGCAGCAGCAGACCACATGGTGCAGCAGGACAGGCTGTGGGTTTTGCGCACATGCCCAAATGCCAAACCATTGCCTGTTGGCTCCCAAACCATTTCAGTGCTGCACTGCGGCCAGGTCCAGGCTCCTCATCCCAGCAGTGCCAGTCCTGGTCCCTGCTGCAGGCATCTGCTGCTTCACATCTCCCCTGTGGCCCCCAGGGTTGCTCCCTCCCTTTTGCATGACACTAGCAGACACTCCTCCTTTGGGACTTGCCAACTGTATTTTCTGATTACGAAGAGACAAGTCTCTCCAGACAAAGCATGATGTGTTTGCCAACAGGAGCAGAAGGGTGGCTGGAAGGAACAGAGACATGCAGCAGCACTCACCCTACTCCTGAAGCTCGGCAGCTCCCGTAGGAGCCTGCTGTGGACTGACTTGTCCATGGAGTTCACATTGCCCAGGGAACCGGAGCCTTTGCTCCTCTCCACCTGCCCACCTGCTGGGGCTGGCAGCCTCCCTGCCCACCGCTCTTTCTGCAGGCTCAGCATCCCTCTTTGATCCTCAGCTCAGCCCTCGGCAGGCTGTGCTTCAGCAGCCTGGAGGGAGAGGCAGATGCAATTCCTCATTAGCAACTCCTCTCTTTATTCTTGTAGGACTTGTACATTTACTGGTCTTGCTTGGCTTTAACAGTGCTTTTGATCTCACTCCCACACAAGTAACTCATCGGACAGGAAAGGAAGATAGGCAAACAAAACCCATTGAAAATAAATGCGTTTCCTCCAACTGCAGGGGAAACAGCCCGTGCTGGCCTGAGTGACTTGAGAGGTAGCTTGTCTTTGGATCCAGTCTGTGCCAATATGGGCTCTGTGCCCTCAGCCCCCTTTCACCCACCTTCACACAGCATTTCAGGAGCCTCATCACCTTCAGCTTCCTGTGGTCAGGCTTCCAGCAGAGCATGCTGCACAGCATTTCAGCCTCTGCGCTCTCCAGAGACCAGATAAATGGAGCAGAGTTTTAAGCAAAGGTGGCTGAGATTGATACATGACATAGCCGATGTGATCTCCTCTACAGTGTAGAAGAAGGTGCTGTTTGTCAGCTGAGATGCCAAAGCAAAATCTTGACTACTTGCAATAAATAAAAATCCCTTTTTTTTTTTTTTTAATATTCTGCAAAGGGAAAGTTCTTATCCCAAGGGTAATGACTACATTCTCCTATGAGTGGCGGTGTTAACCTTGTTGTACTGACTACATTTTAGTCTAAATTATTGCTAAAAAGTGAGATTTTTTTTTTAAATGACGACGACCTTTTCCAGGAAAACTTCGTAGTTGCTGCACAATGCGTAAGTTCTACAGTAAGGATCACCAACAATACCTAGACCAGGCTAGAAAATAACTTTATGGCTTAATAGGACAAAATGGTCTTGTTGAAGTGCTGAAAATTGGATTTCCAAATCTATATTTCGGCACTACATGGAAGTACAGCTGATTAACGAACAACGCATTTCAGAGCCCATTTTAGCCACTTACATTTGCAAATTCAATCTTAGGTTTCCAGTGGACATAACTAACGGTGATGGAATTAGTTCACCACTACATAAGCAGTAAATAGGTAATTACTTTTTCATGCATTCATTAAACATTTAAGCAGCATTTATACATATAAGTGACATGTAACAAGGTGTTTTTAACAGGTTCATTTGGGATTCAGATTGCAAAGATGTTAATTGGCATTTAATAGTTTTGTAATTGATCTCTGTCATCTTACCGTGTGGAAAAATGCTAAAATGTATTTCAGCACAATGGAAAACAGTACAATGTAATGTAATATTAAACATATCATCAAGATACACATTTATTGCAGCTACATAAAGCTAAACTAAGCTATGCAGGAAATAATTTGCTAATTCAAAACTGTATTAGTCTTCAGTATTTTGTTTCCAACCACCCACAGAATTTTAGGAGGCAACGTTTTCACACGGCAATTAAGAAAATGTGCTTATATGTAATAATGGGTCTCTGCAGTCATATAACACACACCTAGCTCATTGCTGGGTTTAATAAATATATATCAGTATATTTACAGAAGCACAAACACTGACTTTTGTGAGTGGCAATGTCTACGAAAAAGCTCTGTTTGTTATTATAATCATCTGATGCTTATACATTATAGCTCTCTTCAGCGACCCAGAGCTACATCAGACTAAGTTGAAAGCCTCTATATTGCTCGTCCAAGTATTTCTGAACAAATACACATGTATTTTGCCCAGGTAAAATATTTCTGGTACCTTGGAGCAAGGCACTGAGATTTACCATGAGGCTGGCTTTTATAGCAAGATACATCATTTGTCTTTTTTATGACAATTGAGCATAATTCAGGACATAAGGGGCACGGTGACCTAGGGAAGATGGAAAGCTGTTTCCACTCTACTACAAAAACAGTAAAGAAGGAGCTTTAATAGGACTTGACTGGAGTAATTATTTCCAAACATCACCACACATTACTCCTGCTTACCTCAGTGAGCAAAGCATGCAGGTAAGGCAATTCGTGGTCCAGCACAGGGTGTCCTTGAAGCCCAGTCCCTGAGATAAGCACAAGGCTACCTGCAGGAGGACCAGAAAGTGCCCAGCACAGAACAACGGCTTTAGAGGAAGGGCCTGAAGTAACTTCACCAGTTTAGCATCCTCCGGATCTTTAACATCAGCAGAGACAGGGCCTAATTTATCCAAAGGTGCGTGAGCTGGATTGCTGCTCTGGGGCTGCAACACATGGCAGCCTCGCTGGTTGTTCTACCCGATAACATAGGGTGCACTGAGCTGTCAGAGGCAGCACTGCATACCCACGTCAAACCATCTTCTGAGGCTCTTCACTTAACTCCAAAATCAGAGCACAGCTCAATGCAGCGAGCTTTCTCCCCAGCATAAATAATCTGTCCACAATGACTTTTTTTTTTGTGGCTTTTCCCTCACTGTCTTCTGGTCCTGCAGAATGAGCAGCCACTCCTCATCACCCAGAGATTTAACGTGAAAAGCCATAGGGCAACAGTGCTTGCAGAATACTGTTTGTGTGGGTTGTTTTTTTTTTTTTAAGGGGTACTGTCAAACTGAATCTGTACAGCCTGAATTAGACTCTTTTTCTATGCGTTGTGAAATTCCCATTATTTGCCAAAGGAAATCCTAGTAGAAAGGATTGATAGAGGTCAGTAAAGAGCTGGAGGATTAATACGTCTGAGTCATTCATTTCCCATCTGCCCTGTGTTAGTGTTTAGCCGATTAGCTGATAGAGAAAACATCTCGCATAATCTGGAGCTTGGGTGTGATGTGAACATGTTCAAGATTTTAGCATTTACAGATGTCTAAGCCTGGTTTCCATGCCTCTGAGGCAAATGCACTCACTCTGCCACACACATGCAACCTACCTGAGCAACTAATTCTGAAAGACAAACACAGAAGTGCTTACCCACTGATGGCCATTTGTTTACTTTCAAGAACTCCTGAATGTATTAAAATATTGACAAGGCTGGCAAGTACCAGGATTGTTTGGGGAATGCTAAAAGAATCAAAAATTCATTATGATTTGTGTTTATTTGTTCTTGAGTTGTTTGCTTTAACTTTTTATGAATGCTAGCGAATGTTTAGGTGTAGGCATTTAGAAGAGCTTTTTATGCAAACAAATTATTGTAATTAACTGCTCCCGTAATACCACTGTAAATGAAGAGTAACCCAGAAACAGTCCAAATATGTAGACAACTCATCAGGATACTGCTTTTCTCAGCAATGGTCTTTGGAAGTGGAAACTTCTAAAGATCAGCAGATATGGACTGTTTTCAACAGCAGAAGGATTTGACTTGGGTTGCAGACTGGGCAGAACACAGACCTGAAAATATACAGGAGAAAGCTGCAATGCCCTTATCCTCTTCTCTGGCTCTAGTTCATATCATTTTAACTGCAAGAACAGGAGTACAGCAGGCCTCTGCTAATCTGAGGGCTATATTGGTTGTTCAAGATGAAGGGGAGGAATAACATCCAAAATCAGTGTCATGGATGTAATGGGGACAGCTGGAACACCCCTGCTACCCACAGCTGGTATCGAAGGGCACACGTGATAACCAGGCAGATAGTCATCCACAAATACATGGTGTAATCAATATCATGTGTGAGCTGTTAGCTGAGCTTGTACAGAGGTCTACCTCCCTCTTTTTAATATTGCCAGATAGGAACTGAATGGGCTAATGAGGAGAAGCTGTTCCTACTGGGGGCTGTTGGAGCTGAAGCACATTAGTGGGGTCAGATGGAAAATAAGGAAGTCATTCCTTAAGCTACAAACATACAAACGTGGGAGCCTAATGCCTCATCCTATCTATCAGTGGCATTTCTCCTCCAATGATCTGGAGCTGGGCTTAAGCATTGGCCTTCGTTTTATATTTACATATATACCTATACACATACAAACACAGTGAGCAGTTTCCATCCACAAAGCTTTCAGGGCATAAATAATGACAGCATCATTTCCCCCACTGACCAGACAACATCGGGCAGATGGTCAGTACAACACAATCCATACTGCCCATCTTGAGCTTCTGACTGCTCTGGGGGAGAATATTATTTTGTAGATCAGATGAAATGCTCATTCTGTTGCAGCACTGTGCAATGATATTTATACTAATGCAGTGTATACCTGCAGTAGGGTGCTCTGAACCAGACTGTATGTTGTTGATGATTGAAATATAAAGTCTGGGCAAACCAATAATAGAGTCTTGGCTGAGATGGACAATTGCAAACTCTACAGGTTTCAGGAATTCAGAAAGTCACTGACTTTCACTCCATTAATGGAGCCTGGTAAATTCTCATAGGCAAACCTTATTTATTCCTTGTGCTGGTCTATAAAATTCTGGTTAATACCATGGCATTTCACAGATGTTTTCTACTCAATGGGGCATGGATGTTTGTACTTCTGCCAGTTGGACGGGTGCTCTAGGGGAGGGACAGGTT
This sequence comes from Cygnus atratus, assembly GCF_013377495.2. Lineage (NCBI taxonomy): Eukaryota > Metazoa > Chordata > Aves > Anseriformes > Anatidae > Cygnus > Cygnus atratus. The sequence continues at coordinate 12,595,485 of NC_066377.1, read as the reverse complement.
GTAACAGATAAAATAAAATAAGCATACCCATGATGTAGGGTGGAGGACAAAACCACTTATACTTTGTTAGACTTGTCACAAATTTAAGAAAAACACACACCTGGGCATGCTCCTGGTAATCAAATCAGAAAGGTCACTTAACTAAGATGAAAATCTGAAATTTTTAATTAAAAAATCTGTTTGATGATTCCTCTCCTGAGTTTAGCCCATTCCTCAAGATCTCTGCACAGTGGACACTAGCCATATCCTCACAGGTAGAATTGGATCAAAAGAAATATAGGAGAAAAGAAAGTGATCCCCTGGTCAGATTAAAGAGGTTATTTTCTTGGTGAGTGCTCTGTATTACTTTTCACTGCCCGCACCCTTGTGCAAGTAGCTATTGTAGTCTGCTGCACTGGGTGTCACTGCTCGAGAGCACTTATGCTTGGGGAAAAGACTGGATCGCAGTGAGTCTTCCCCATTTTCAGAGTCTGTGCAGAAAAGCAGGTGACAAGACCACCAGTAGCAATGTACTGCTCAGTGCCTTGGTGCTTTTCAGGTGCCTAGTTGCGAACCTTTACTTCTGGCTTTCTGAGGCCAGCATCCCAGTAATTCATCTTGCCTCCCTGAAGCCCCAAACCTCCATTTAGCAGCGTTTTACCCCATAAAGGACCATCCAGCAGCACAGAACAGCAGCAGCAGGGGACCTTTCACAGAAGGGGATCATTAAACACTTAACTTAAATGAAACTTAAAAGTTGCTTTGAATACCAGATTTCTTCTCCCTGACTCACCAAACATCTGCGATGCTACCCCCAGGTGGAGAGCTTCCCACATTTCCCTCATCTGATTTTTGTTACCTCCATATTTCAACTGTGACCAAAGTGACTAGTGCTGAATATGACAAAGTTTGGGTTTTGCATTCTGATATCCTTTGAAATGCAGACAAGTACTCTGGCAGAATTTAAATATTCACCGGGACATTGTCCTTAACAAACACCAGTATGAAATGCTCCGGTGCTGCCTTCTGAAGGATGTGCCACATCCTTCACATGTATGAAGCGGGCAGGTTAAATGTAAATAATTATCAGTTCTCAGATTCTTATCCAGTCAGGAGGGATGCCAAGAGCTTGTGTGTTTATCTTCAGATCTATTGGGAAATTTCCCAAGAGCGTGAGCTCTCAGACATTTAGTCAAAACATCTACTGATGACTGTCTCCAGAACATTCAGCAGCAATTTGATTGACATATTTCTCATCAACAAGTTGGCTTTGTTTACATGTCTCTGAGAAGTACATAGGCAATGACAGAAAAAAAATACCACCAGACTTTTCTGTTCTTAGACTTTCTTCTTCTGGCAAGAGGGGTTTTATTTCAGGAAACGTTACCAGCCCAGATTTGCTAGCATTAACCAGCTGGGCCGTGCCGAAATGGTCATGCAAAACAGCTTGCAAATACTCCTCGAGGAGGTTTCCAGCAGCTCTGATCTGAAGCAGGATCAGCAGAAGGCAAAGAAAGCCACGTTTTTTTCCTTCAACCCACCTCTGCTTTCTGCACTGAGCATATTTTTGCTGCTTCTGATAATCATACTTTTAAGTAAGTAGATTCTGTGTCTCCCAAAAACATGCATGCAAGGCCCAATACACTCCTAGAGCTGTTGGATGCTTTTCTTTGCTGAATTGCACACAATTGTTTCTTACCAAGTTGTCCTACCCTAACATCTCCCCTCCTTCCTCAGCAGTCTTGCCACTTCTGAAATCCCAACAGAGTGCCCAGGCTCTGCCTCCAACACATCACCACCTTCATCACCAGGAGCCTAGCTTATCCATCTCAAACATTCCTATAATGCTGACTTACCTCATGGGGCTGTTGCAGAATTTATACATGGACACACAGAGTTTATTTTATTTATGGTTACAGTCATTCATCTATCTATGCTTTGTTGTAGCACCTCTCAGTACAGTACCCAAACATGCACAAATCCAGCTGCTGGAGGGAGAACTCTGTAGTTCTCTTCTTACAACATTAATTCATGCAGCAGAACCCTAACCAGTCTGAAGAGAACAGTGAGTATTGTCATGAATTCTAACTCTGAAACGCTATTTCCCATCTACTGTCTTCTCTGGATTTACTTTTGCCTGGGTCACAGATTTAATAATACACAAAACAAAGCCACCAGGCTTGGAAATACACAGTGAGAGGAGTGCAGCTGTAGAAACTCAGACAGAGGGGATCAGTAGATGGCTAAACACAGAAAAACTCCTATTAGGACATTAGTTTGGAAAACATGGAAAGTTGAGGAAGGAAAGCAAAGAGAAAGCAAAATAAGGCCTCCTCCTCCTCTCACCTCCCTTTCAGCCCAGTGGGACTCAGTAAGCAGATGCCTTCTGCTGGTAGGACAGCTCCTTCAGGAATGGTGGAGGCTGCTCAGCTGAGGATGCCCTAGGAAGGCTTCTCAAGCCTACAGCATCAAATAAAACCCTTCCAAAGAGATAGGTGAGGTAGCTTAATCAGCCTTGTCTGCAATTACACTGTGACGTCTTTTACGCCACACCAAATGGGTTTCCAGCTGCTGCAAATCTCCCAGGTGCGAAACCCTGAATCAGAGCTGGTGGCTTGCTTTCCGGAGGAAGGAGGCATTTGTTTTTCAACCCACACACCTGAGAGTTGCACCACGTGTCAGCCTAATGTTGAGAGCACCAGAAACCATTCTGTCAATTATTGCTCTTGGTCAGCCCTGGGTGCTGTCTGCCTGGGCATCCCTGCTTGCTCAAGCAACAGCACTCAGGTGCCTGTCCCTCAAAATAAACCAACAAACCCCCAGAGTTAATAACCTTGAAATGCTACAGCAAAGTCTACCATATTATCCAGCAATTAGCAAGATTTCTGTTTTTAAATCCAGCTAGCAAGAGTTCTTGAAAAAAAAATAAATAGCTGTTTTGGAACAGAAAAAAAGGACAAGCTGTTTCAGTCATCATTTTATTACTGACTCACAAGGGAAATCAGTGAATCTACCAGTGGTTCGTGCAATTCTGTTGCCAGCTTCTCAGAAAGGAAATGTCATGTATAGCAACTTGTTTTTCTATTGCAGCAATTAAAGTACATAGGAGGCCACAACAAAATCAATACAAAACTGGTAAATCCTTAATGAATGACAGCAAAATACTGATCTTCTCGCCTTAAGAAATGCCTGTCTATCTAAATGCCACCATTTTCAGGGTTCAGCAGCAGAAGGCTTTTCTGTTTTATCTTTGAAGGGTCTGCCATTTTTTATCTTGCTGTATGGATCACCAAGCCTCTTGCTTACTGTGTTTGAATTTGCTGGGAGGAAATTATGTTCAAGTGCAAATTTTCAAGGCTTGAGACAGCCCTCAGGCGAGCGCAGTGGATGCTCTGCAAAGACCATGCCGGGGGCGCTGCTGGTGGAGCCCCCGTGGGAGCCCGCCGTGGAGCCAACAAGGTCTCCTGGCTTTGCTCTGGATTTGGGCTCCCACCGTCCTTCCCCCTTCGTGTCAGGATGACGCTCATTTCGGTTCAGCCACCTGAGACTGGCGAGAATGCTTCTTCTTCCAGCGAGCCGTGATTGGTGGGCCAGAGATGGATAGCAGCTTCCAACCTCACAACTAGGATACGGCAATTTTTAAAATTAAAAAGATTTTTCAGCCAGTGAGAACTGCCTTTGCACATGAATTCGTGGCATCTCGCTAGCCCTTGGAAGGTTTAGAAGGCCCCGCTACCCTAGCCTTCTCCACGGGGCTGTCCCTGTAGTATCCTGTCTGTTCCAAGCCATCCCTACAAGGTCCTGTTTTCCCACTTACATTTACTTTCTAATCACTTTTTTGCTTCATTTCTAACAAACAACCAACCGAACAGCCTGAGTCCCTGTAGTACTTTTGTTTTCCAGGACTGAGGAGTATTCCCAGCTAACAGTGCACATATATCTCCTCCCCATGGTTATTTATCAGTAATTTACTTGGGTAGAGACTAGCTCTTGCCTCTTACAGCCCCTACCTGCTTGAGAAGCGACAGGCCATAAGAGTTGCAGTAAGCCAGTACAGCGTGATCTCAGTGCCTAAGTCAAATACGGTACACATAAATAACTGCAGATCAGCCCTATAGCCTTCACAGATGTAGCCTCATTTGTTGCCTGATTTTAATTTTTTTTTATTTTATTTTACTGTATTTTTAATTTCCACCTGGTCTACCTTCAAAACTGTGACCAGATGCAGAACCAGCTAATGCTTTTGATTGTGGCCAGGAATTCTGCTAATTCACTGCATGTTACAGCATTTGTGTATTTTTTTTCTTTGGGGGGTATTTTATTTTATTTTATTTTATTTATTTTATTTTATTTATTAACAGCCAAGTTGTTTTCTAGTGCTGGAATGGCTTGATCTGCTGTACTAAATGCTCATTGTGTCTGTCACATGCTTATCCTATTTCAGCAGCCAGAAATCAATGGGAATTGATTTGAGAATGTCCAATCTTATCAAGTATCGAGTAGGGCGCTGGGACAATTGCTGAGCTGATGGTATAACATATAGATTTTAACAAAGCATGTAGCCCCAAGTATGACAACCTTGTTTAAAAAGGATGTTTGGACTCCAAGGTGTTAAATATGTTTGTTTCTTTCTGTGCCCTCGGCTTTCAGATGGTGCCAGTTTCCATACCAGCTCTCTCAGTTAAAAGCAGAGTATAAGCACACGCTATGGTCCTAGCAGAAAATTACATAGGGAAGAGAGAAAGTGTTGCATTTAGAAATATAAATGCTGCCAGCAAATGCTATTTCAGCAATTACCTATGTTTAGTAATTATGCTAATGATGATTCTCAAAAGGCTGTTATTTGCTCAGCATGTTCTTCATACTTTATCTCTCTACCTGCCTAACCCTTTATTTTCACTGTAGCTATTACTGGTTGTTTGTCAAGTTAAGTGATGTTTGCAGTGCCAAGTGTTGTCAAGGTACTGTTGCTTTAGCTGAATTCCTATTTTTCCAACACTGGCTGCTGTGATTTTCTGCTCATCACTGCTACGAGGCTTCGGGGATTGGATTTCACTGCTTTCAAGAGGCCTTGGGTGCTGCAGGTGTTATTGGTACTTTGGGCTGCAGGATGAATGAATGAGCAGCTCCTGGGGTTGGAAACAACACATTTGACAAAGTGTGATGGGCACCAATTTGTAAGCATTGAGCCGACACGCGAGGAACCTGTGTGCTCCTGCCCTGCTGTATCAACGTGCTCCGCAACGAACCATGAAGAGCCCCATGGCACATGCTCCCATGAATATGCCCACAGCAAAATCTGAAGGGCAGAGATCACGTACCTGGAGGAACCTGCTGAGTTAGATTTGAGGAGATATCCAGTGAGATGTGTATACGTTTAGATGTATAACTGATTGACAGCCCACAGCCTGTACAGGGATATCTGTGTGTGTGTGTGTATAGATATGTGTATGTATATATGTGTGTATACATGTAGAAGTACATGTGTACATATGTCTTGTACGTGGGTAACAGGAAAGTGCTCGGTTACCTGTAGGTGCAAAGCAAGATGAGACTACCGAGGGCAGCACACCTTCAAGTGGACGAAGCCAACGGAGTGCTATGGGTGAGCCCCAGAGGCCATCTCCCCGGGGACAGGCAGGCTGCTCGCCGCTGGCCTCAGCAAGGTTCTCGCCCAGAAGATGTGGCGACAGAAAGCTGTAGGGTTGTGCCTGGGCAGGGAAAGGGAAACGCTGATTTGGGGGAGGAAAAGGGAGAAGTCTGACCACGGAAAGCCAGTCCGCATGCACGAGGCTGGGACACAGCGCATTAAAAGGATCCTGTTCTGGAGGCAGGGCCATGTCAGTGCTATGCAATGCTACATGGTGCGTTTCATTATGAATTGGTATCAGTGCTCAGCTCTCCCTAACGTGAAGCCCGTGCTGCTTCCAGGTCCTAACCAGCCTCCTGCCTTCCTCTGTGCACTCTCTCAGCAGCTACTTGACCAAAATTTTTACAGCAGTCCCCAGTTTTGTACCAGGTCTGCAAACCCATTTCTAGACATTTCCCAGGCAAGATTTGGGATTCAGTACTTTAGGGCCATTTCAACAGGCATCCTGCAAAAAGTAGCCTACACTGAAGGAGAAGAGAGTTATATGGTACGAGCACGAGCCTGCCAGCCTCGCTGTCAGAGACTAACAAGGGATATATTTAAGCTACCAGTACAGACATGGCTTTTGAGAGCTCGACTCCTTGTTCCAGCCTCTGCATAACATACAGCAGCCTCAAAGACAGTGTGCTAGGTTGTACACATTAATAAACTAATTTACTATGCAAGCAGATGCTGGTGTCAAGTAACAATTGTACCTTGCTTGAACTTCATGGACTACAACTTCTTTCTTTATTGATTTTTTTTCTGGTAATTTTCTACCATGTTCCTGCGGTTCAGGGAACAGATCAGGAGCCCTCCTGTGGTTAATTTAGCATCTATTAGCTTTTTATCAACTTATTTGTAAATTAATTGCTAGAACTTCCTTAGAAGGAAGAATTTACATCTGATCCTCTGCACTCTGCATGGAGCGAAACCCAACCTGCCGAAAGGAGCAGCGCTCCCACGCCGAGATGTGCAATCTCTGCAAGCAGAAGTGTTAGCACAGAGCCAGCTTGTTTAAATGGTCAAGATAAGCAAGGTGCAGATAGGGCTGACTTGGCATATGTGTTCATTAACTGAGATGTGGGAGCTTTGAACTGAAGAGAGAGGCGATTAAGCTCTAATTGTATCTTCTTTAAGGGGGCATTTTGAACAGCTAACCCTTTTGTAAGGTGGCTCTTTCTACACATATCACGTCTTCCTATGGATAAACAGCCCTTTATCTCACTTGACTTTTCTGTTTTCTTTTCCTTGTGAAATGCTGGATCTGATTTAGGTTCTAATGTAACACCCAGCATACAGTGACTCAAAATTCAATAGATCTTTCTTGTTGTCTCTTTCCTTTCGGAAAGCCCTCATCAATGAAACCCTTGAAGATGTTTTAAATGACCCATATAGAGTAGTGCTCTTTAACTGTGTAATCAGAGATGATTTACTGAATTCATTTCGGGGTGATTGTAGCATGTGTTAAAGGATTGATCAAGAAAAAGAGGAGAAAGTCACTAAGGTTTGTTTGCCTCCCCCCAGAGGGCAATGCAAAGATGTAGAAACACAAACTGTGTATGCCACTATCATTCTGGAATACGGCGTATCCATTAAAAAACAGAAAGCTCAATATGTCAGGTATTTGGAAACTTTCCACTCGCTGCAGGACCAGCAAAAAACACAGACAGCAGTGACAGATCATGTGGGCCTGCTTCCTAGACTGGGTACTGAATCATACGTGCTACTTGCACACTCATTTTTTACTTTTTTTTTCACCAAAAGCATCTGCAGATGCAGTTATCTGCTTTGCATATCCATTAGGAGCTCAGTTTAGGTGCTGAAATGTGCACCTCTCTTGTATTAAAGGCAGGTTGTCCCTACAGCATAGTTTTTTTGTTTTGTTTTGTTTTGTTTTTTTAATTTTTTTTTGTCTCAGGGCCAGCAGTCACCCTACAGACTTGTACAATTTAATTAGGTTAACAAGAAGGAGCAAGAAAATATACTGATCAGTTGCAGATCTCAACAGGTACACTTTAGATTTGCTCCATCAGCTTTGGCTCAGTACAATTGTGCCTGTTCCAGCAAATTGAAGAAGCTTAAATCAACCTTTTGCCTATCCTGTGAGAGCATCTTGGACTGGGAGTGATCTCATGTGTCACATATATTAGCTTCTGCAACACTCAGACCCAGGAGATTGCTGTAATCACTTTCTCACTGCTGTTTCTTGGCTTCATGTATTTAAATCAACCTTGGAACATTATACGATTGAATCTTCTTTTAGCTTAATCAGTTTCAAATATTCATTTGTCTTTCTTCTCTGACTGTCTTTCTGTGTCTACTTATCACCTGAGCTGAAGCCAAGACCAAGTTCTCAGCTGTACATATCTCACAAATGAGCTTGTGTAAAAGAAAAAGGAGAGAGAGAGAGGGAGCTCCAGTGGTCTGTGTGAGGATTAAGGATTACTCTAACAGCATTGAATTTACAGGAGCTTGAAAATGTGGGGGAGATCTGATTCAGGAAAAAAATATGATAATTTGTGGCCAGTGGGAATCAGCGAGGGCTTTAGCCAAATTGGAAATTACCTTTTGGTGCTCCTTTACTACAATTCCCGTAACTCCAATTACAGTAATACACTCAGTTGTTTAACTCTTGTCTTATAGCACCAGGCCTTGTGCATGACTTAATCCATCCAACACTTCTTAATGAACTCATTATTCTTATGATGCCTAACTACGCACGGAGACTTGCTCTAATTTGAGGACCAGTGTTGAATAAATATATGTTTAGGAGACAAGGGGGGCTATTATAGCTACATAAATACAAAACTTTATCCTTGGGGGGATACGTACATGCCATCCAGGTGGCAACAGCTAACTTAGTAGGAGGAAATGATGCACAGGGCGATATTGGGGTTACAAAGAGATTTGGGCATTTGGGGTGTGAGGCAAAACTGAATACTCTGTCTGACCTGGGCTGAGCTGCAAGTCCTAGTGGTACCCAAAAACTCTGAGCTCACACACTGTGTACTAAGCTCTCTGGGACTTCCTAATATTTATCTGAGCTTGAGCCAGCTGGGCAGTAAAGCTGAGCAGAAAATGTGTTTTTTTTTCTCTGCTTTTTGTTCTTAAGTACCTGTATCCTGAGGTTCCATCAGAATGCCCCAGACGAGATAAATGGTTTTGAGCTCTGAATTTGTCTTACCAACAGGAGTACCTTGTTTTGTCATGTTTCCAGGAGCACCACTGTACCCTCTCCTTCTGATGGAAGCAGTGCATAACAAAAATTGTAGTGTTACTGTGTGTTTTGCACTGGAATTCTGCCTGTGAAGCCAGAACTGAGGGGCTGATGGAGGTGAAGCTATGATCACGCACTAGCTCTGGTCCACGCTGTGTGGATATTGAATGCTGTGCCTCCATGACGTCTTTGATTCTGGGAGGAGGTTCATTTTTTTTCAATGAAAACTGGTTTTGTTTGTTTGTTTGTTTGTTTTCTAGAGAAATCTATTTTTTTTAGTGAAGATCTTCATTTAGTCACTGAAGTGAGGTTATTTTTCTCCAGGGAATGACCCACATGATCCATCTCAGTCTCTGCTAGATCAAATCTGGATTAAGCTCTGTGGTTCTCTCACACTGCCTTTCCTTTAGGACCCACTTCCACAATACATGGGTTTTCCTCTTTATAAACAGACTCTACATTGGGTTCCTTCTATCAATGTACTACCCTGCAGTTCTCAATTATTTTCTGTTTCCCCAAAAAAGAGGATTGCTGCCACTCATCTTGGAGTCTTCACACCTTTGCTCCTGGGATGTATTCTCACAATCTCCTGGCCATCAGAACTGTTAGATTTTCGAAGAAGTTCAAAACAGGAAAAAACAAAACAAAACAAAACAAACAAACACACACACACAAACTTTGGTCCACAGTTTTGAAATGTTTCTTTCAGAAGGTCTCTCCCACTCTCAAGGAGCAGCCGGTAAAGCCGCTGCAGGATTTGCAGCCTCTGACAGCCTCCTCCTTGCCCTCGCCCTCTGCTCTGCTTTCAACCAGTTCAGACTTTCTTTCCTCTTTTTTTTTCAGAAATCCCCTGCTGCTGGATGGCAGCAGAACAGATGCTACAGAATTATGTTTTAAATCTATCTTTAGTCCCAGGCAAAACTCAATATTCAGGGGCATGGTTGGGTCAAAATTATTTCTTCATGGCCTTTGGGTATTCATTAAATACATACAGCTCTGGCATTATTATCCCTTTTCAGTGATGTTATATTACTTTCAATAATAGCTACAATTTAGAAAGTGCAGATCCACCAAAGCAAAAACATACAATAAAAGGTTATAGCTAAACTGTAGCTCCATGAAGTTAAGGGGTAAAAAAAGGCAGAGACTTTATAGTTGCATTAAGCTACATGGTACGTGGGAGTTTCAGTACATAGGTCTTAATTCTGGAGAGCATTCAGCCTATGGAAGCCTACATCCATTCCTCACACAGACACCAGCTCAACGTGGTATTGTTTTTTTATTAAAATATAAGCCTTTTTCCCTCGTTGGGGTCTATTAACTTCCACATGTTAAACACATGCTCAAGCTTTGTTCAGGACAAGGATGCTTAGGGTGTTTTCTAAGTAAAACCCTGAATGAAATGATCTAAGTTTCCAGCTGGTCACAAGAAAAGCAGCACAAAGACAAAAAGGTGAAATTATTAAAACATTCAAAGCGCTCAATCCACTTCTTTAAGTGAAATCAATACTATTTTGAAGCAGTGAAAACTGATGTAAAACCTTCTTGCACTGAACTTCTGGATTTCCCATTCTGGAGTGGGTGTCTAAACACCCCTGTGATTAATACCTTCATGACTGCCCAGCCAGATGGATGCCTGATGGAAGACAGAAACATAACAGCCATGTAAATAAAAATGTCTTTACTAAAGGCCCTACCAAGGCTGGGAAATTTCCTGGCCTGAAAGAAAAGCAGCAAAGCTTAATGGAGGAAAAAAAGTAATTGTCATATGAGTATTTGTAGAGATGAGGCTCAGCAAAAAGTGCTGAATAGTCAGAAAGTTGTGGGAAGCTTTGTTGCATATCCAAAATAGTGTTTTCCAACATTAATTGAAAACACGGGTTATTATATGGGGCTGCTGACAGAGCACCCACGAAACAAAACACTGGTCATCTGGACAGATGCAATGGGGCACCAGAGAAGCTACTCAATATCACTTAAACCTTGTACGCCAGTTTCCTGATATTGTCATTCATCTTTTATTGCTTTGGGGTCTGGCATGGGCTTCATGCCATTCAGCTCAGCGATACCAATGTGCACATGGTAATCTTCCAGGGTGAAATTCAGCTCACTTTGTAACAACTCAGCGAATGTGAGCTGTTTCCACTGGACTCAGAGTGCCCTCTCCAAGTGAGGACTGTGCCTGTCACCTTCACAAGCTCACTTCATTGTTCTCACAAGAGACCTGCGGCTCGATGCTCGCTGAGTTACCCCTATGCAGACAAGAGAGGCCCAGGTGTGCAACCCAGCAAGCACACAGGGAACAGAAGCAGCGCCGAGAGACGCAGGACCCTGCCTGCGGACTGAACAACCGACTGTTAAAATACATCAGCCTGATTTTGCAAGCCAGCTTCTAGGCTAAAACATGTGTGAGGGAGTGCAGATGGACTTTGGCACTTTACAGGCAAGCATAAGAGACGGGCAGCTCAACAAAGGGAACCTGCCTGCAGACAGGGTAAAACATATCAAACCCGCCTTCTGCTCTCTTGATATTGCCAGCTTTTGCTGCCCATCAGTTACATTTTCCAGCAAGCTTTCTCCTTCTGTTTTGGCACATTAACGTGCTGCCCATGGGAGGAATGCAAAAGGCTGTTGTTCTCTTCCAAATATCTCATTACACTTCACCTATGACGAGACGCCTACAAAATGCTTGCTAACAGCAAGGCAGGTTGTGCTGTGACAGCCACTTGCCACCCCAGCCAGGACTGCTTTACCTGCCTCGTGCTCCCCGTCCCCACCACCCCTGCCTGTTTTGCTGGCCTCGACTGAAGATGCTGTGTTAGTGCAGTTATGTGCACAGCTTAATGCGGCACAGCCCCGACCCGTGAGGAGCCATTAGAGGCTACAGCAGTATAAATAATACATAAATCATTCATAACAATCAATAGCTATATTCCTCAAATGCTTTATTTCCAATGAATAATTCCACCAGTTCAAGTTGTCAGGCATGGCAGCGGGCAAAAAAAGCTGCAAGCGGCTCTGAAAACTTCCCAAATTGTGGCTTCCCGCGGTTCTTTTACCTATGGTAGCTTTTGACGGGCTTTCAAAAGCAGATGAAGAATACAGGAAATCCACAGGCAGCGTGGCTCTGGTGCAGTGCTGACAGCCCGCACTGGAGTCAGGAATGGCATGAATAACAGAGAAAATGAGTTGGCAAAGATAAAACGATTTCCCCAAAACTGAAGAGAAGGAGATACACACAGAAGAGAAAAGGGTAGACACCAGGGGAGTTAAACATCCAGGATATACATGTGCCTCCTGAGGTTTACATGCTACTTCCTGCAGTTTCAGAAAGGTATCGGGGAGATTGAGATCATACTAAGAGATTTGGAGGGGAGTTATTATTTTATTTTTTATTTTTTTCTCAAATCCTATAATCTGATACTGCATGAAAACCCTTCAAGCGTGGTTTCAGGACAAACTGTAGCCAACACATAGAAGTGTGTCATGGCCTGCAGGGCACCAGCAGTGTCTCATGGCTCCCAGCCCAACAGGGAGCACCTGCCAGGCCACACCAAACTCACCCGCAGAGGGAGGAGGCTGCAGCTTCTGAGGCCCTGCCATGGTCAAAGTCCTTCTCCTGCTCAGTCTGGTTTGCGTGACAACAGCTTTGCTCATCCAGCCTCATTCACGGGGCAGACACCTTGGTGCTCTGACCATTTGCGCTTTTTCTGGAGTTAAGCTGGCTCCAAGGCTGTGATAAGTCACCGACCTGCTGTGGCCAGAAAGAGCTTTTGTGTTTGGATTATGAAGAGCAGCACAATGCAATGCAGTCTCCGCCGGGAGCCCTCGGTTTAGGTATCAGGGAGCAGCAAATCCAATCCGAACAAACTTCTGCACTGGCATAGCATCAGTTCTTGACCTTGCCACTACAAAAATGCTTCCTAAACGCTAATTAAGCCCTGCAGCTCCTCTGAATGGTGGGTAAAGAAGCACATGTATATTCTTCTACCAAGAAAGCTTGAGACACTCACAGCTTGAAAAATTTGGCTAAGGTGACACTGTGAGCCTGTGGCAGACACAGTGTCTCCTGCTGCCGGTGCGTCACCTGCTACCTTTGTGTTTTGGTCCATACCCATAAAACCACTACATTAGTAAGAAATTAGTAAGAAAAGGCTTCTCCCCAGCATATCGCCATTTGTTTCTGAGGCCAGTCACACATATTCAGAAGTACCTAGCTTTAACAGACGTGGTTTCGTTGTTTTGCTGGATGGGGGTTGTTTTCTTTTTTTTTTTTCCTGGAAAATCAGTGCTGGCCAAAGTGGTCAGTTTCTGGAAATGGGATATAGTATGAAAACTTTTTTTTTTTTTTTTTTAATGAGTGATACAAGTTCTTTGTGATGCTTGTGCTTGTGCTTGCTGGTCACAACCTTATTAGAAAAATTGCTAAGGATTTGGCAACTGCGTTTCAGTCCAAAGCCTCTCATTTATCTGCCTCTGCCTGCCAGCATGGTGACACTCCATCACTTCTGGGAGCTCCTGACACCTCCTATCGACTAAGTGCCACCCCCGCTGCAGCCACTCCAGAGAGAGTGGTGACAAGCATCCTTTACCCGCAGATGGCCCACAGAAGCCACATCGTCACGGTACCTCTTTTGCAACACCGAAGAAGTTTCTGTAACAATTTCAACAAGCGGTGCTTGCAGAGGCCATTTTTTTAGTCAGGAGGACATCATCCACAGTGCAAGCAGAACGGGATCTCGGCGAGCAGGCACTGCCATCCTGCTCTGACCTACACAAAGCTAAATTAAGTCTACCTACTGGCCTTCTCACAACACTGGTGTGACTCCACATACGTTAACACTGACGCCTCCACCATATGCCCTCCTCTATTTATTCCTGTGCATCCTGGGGAAACCCAAGCAGTCATTCCTTAGCAGTTCCTCATCTGATTGCAATGCTTAGGTCTAAAAGCAATGAGATGAATTGCAGTCTAAAAGTGGCTAGGGTTTTTTTTTTGCTTGTTGACTGCAAAGGGAGCCTAAAGGATCAGTGCAGATGTAGATGTCTAAAGCTGGGTGAGCTGTCTCCTCTCCCACCTGTGTGCCCACATGGAGTGCTACGCAGAGACATCAGCCTGTGCCCCAGTCACCAAGTGAGGCACATTAACGCTGACTCTGCCCAAATTAACAGAGCGTGCATCACAAAGAACAGGCTAGTTGTCCAGCCACATGAACGAGGCAGCACAACCCCCAGGAACCAAGCAAGGGGTTCCCAGCTAGACAAGCCCAAAAGAAGCAGCTTCAGGCCAAGGTCACGCTATGATGCAAAGACCTGCTGTGCCCCAGCAAGAGCTCCTGCCTCCCACTCACCCTTTTTCACCACTAAGCCACATTTTCTATGTAACTGCACCAGTAGCCTCTGCCAGGCTTCTACCATTCACCCATCATCCATCGACAGTCTGTTCTGATTTCTGAAGTACTTTTAATCTTCTCTGACACCCCAATTTTCATGTTACCCCTTTACTGAGGCAATTAAATCTGCTTCCAATACATTCTTTTAGGCTTTAAATTTATATTCTTAGTACTAGTTTTCCAATTACCCTGGCTCCTTCACAGTTGCAGCACTTAATTCATGTTTATGTCCAGCTCACGTGGCACCCTCACCACTTGGGTTATTTCCCTCAGCCACAACTCCCCGCAGAATCTAGACTGCAGCCCAGATTTGCTTTGCACCTCCACCACAAGAAACATCGAAGTGCATGACCAAAACTGGGATGATTCCTTCAAACTTTGATGGTTTGTGTTCTATAACATTTTACAAGAATTATTAAAAAAAAAATCCTATGATGGTTATAGTTCTTCTCATTATAATGCATGTAAATTCATAATCCAGTGAGTGTGAAAAATACACAGATAGGGAGAGAGAAAAATCCTAATGAAAAACTCAACAGAGCATGCAATGCTTCTGTCTAGCATTTTTAAAAAGTTGTCCATCTTTGTGGTCTTCAGAACCACTCATAGTTTATAGCAGAACAGGTCAGTGAATGCTTTTTCTTGCATGATTTGGATAATAATAATAAAAATAAAGCTAACATGGAAGTTTATCCATCGCTGCTGGAGTGGGTGGTCGCAGCAGAGCTTGGACCTCCACAGCAGAAGGCAGCCCCACCTGGCTGCTCCTCCTTGCCCTGTGAGTGCAGGGCATTGGCACAGAGCAGCCAAAAATGCTGGATTGTGCAGGGAAGCTCCAGCAAAACTCCTTTACTCTCCCCCATTTGCACTCGTAGCTGCTAACCCCCACCTTGGGATCGCTGGGCACAAACACTTGCTGCCTGCTCGCCAGCAGCAGAGCTGCAGCTGCGGTTCCCCAGCCCCGGCCATCCATCAGGCTGTTATTACCACCGTAAACACCGCATTTGTCAACAGCTAATGTTTTGCACAATCAGGGTGTGATGGATTAGGCTTCATTTGAAAGGAAGGGTCAGGCTTATGAGGATTAGATCAGCGTGCCTTGCGAGAGTCCCGTGGGTGCTGCCTGGTCATGACAAAGTCCCAGTCCAGCAGTTATTTTCCCATCTGTAGGACAGTGACCAAATCCCTCAGGGAATAGTTCTGAAGCCACTTTCAAACCTGGCTGTGAGGGACGTTTATCAAAAAATATGACTATTTGACATTTATGCAATGCTACCACTGCTGGACCCTAAAGCAGCGTGTGATAATTCCCGACAGCCAGCCACCATAGGCTACACAAGCGGGACCAGCCACACCACAGCACCTCGCTTTCTATCTACCCTCAGCTTCTGACATCAGGCACAGAGCCCTGGGAGAAAAAGGAAAACAAAATGTGCAAATCTTGCTTCTGCTGAGCGTCAGAGCAGACTTCCTGATCACACCCAGCAGTGCTGTGTGTCTGCTGAATGCAGGGGACGAGGTCATCCTCTCAGTCTGTCTGCAAAGACCCATGCTTAGGGAGATCAAGGAGGCCTTGGTGATGCTCAGCACTCCTCATGCTGCACGTCTGCCCCCAAAATGTTTTGTCAGACAAAGCAGGGGGTGCTGAGTGCCTGTGTGTTCCTGCTCCACGGCAGAGCTCAGCTCCATGGGTCAGTTTTGTCCCAGCACGGGCGTCTTCTCAGGTCCTGGGGCAGAGCTGATGCATGGCTCTGTTCTTACATGGGCTGCAATGGGTCTTTTACAGAGAGGCAGATTTACTGAAGTCGGTGTTTTTGTGGGTTTATGATCATTTTTGGTGCAATAAAATCATAGGGAAAGCCACAAGTCTCACCCAGACTAGCTCTACCAAACTCATATTTTTTGACTCAGAGGAAACATGAAATCTGGATTACAAAATGGACTTGTCTGAAACCACACCTGTGTTACTAAAAACACATCTCATCTGCCTTCTGCTTTGATTTTATTTGCAGAGCTCTGCTGGCAACTTTTTTTTTTTTTGAGGGGGGGGGAGGGGTGGAGGTTGTGGGTTTTTTGTTTATTTGTTTTTTCTCTCTTCTTTGGATGGCTCAAAAGGCTGCCCCAAGGAGCTGTGGGTGCCCCATCCCTGGCAGTGCCCAAGGCCAAGCTGGATGGGGCTGGGGGCAGCCTGGGCTAGGGGCAGGGGTTCCTGCCCATGGCAGGGGGGTGGAATTAGATTGGCTTTAAGGTCCCTTCCCACCCAAACCATTCTGTGTTTTATGATGGCTTGGCAGCTTCATTACCCACACTGACTCCCTGGGTTCTTCCCTTGGTTGCATTTACCTTCTTCTCTGCTCCACAAGTCCAGTTCCCAATGGCTGGAAGAGCTACCAGCTGTGGACACGTAGCCAAGAGAAGGCAGATTGACAGCAAAAACAAGCAAGAAAAAAAAATCAAGAAAAAGATTGAGTTACATTAATTCTTCTTTACCTCAGCTGGTGGCTGAGGCAGGAGGGGAGTGTGGAAGCCAGCAAGCAGCACAGCCCATTTTGGCCTTCTGTCCTCAGCTGGCGGGCCAGGCTTCCTCCCATCGAGGGCTTGGGGAGTGTTTGAAAGATCCCAAGCAAAGCTGCTCTGGCAGAGCACGATCGCTGCCGCAATGTCTGTCCCTGCCCAGGGGCAGGGCTGCACACTCGGGCAAGCAAAATGGCCTGGACGCGCTGCCCGTGCCTGTGCCAGAGCCTGCAAAGTGCGGCTGGCTGCGGTGCGTGGGATGGGGAGTGCACAGGCTGGATGGCAGCTCCCCAGCAGCAGCCCTCCCTTCTTGGAACAGCAGGAGCTGCACGTACGTCTCACACCTCGGCCGTCCCCACTCCAGCCCCATGCCACGCATCCCTCGGCCTCGCAGGGCTTCAGTTTCCCCTGCACGGCCCAGACGTGCAGAGCATCGCTGGGCCCCAAGGTGCGAGGGCTTGGGGAGCATATATTGCTGCTAGAGCATGGCAGGTGGGGATTCGCCACACCATCCCATAACAGCCAAACCAGACCTTTTAATCACTTCCCACAATTAATGAGAATGTTTTTACTAGATATTAGGTGAACACTGATGCTGTCTTTTTTAAATTGGATCGGTGATATTTAGCAGCCCGTTGTTATTTAGAACCAAGGGCTGCTATATTAGTATTGTCATCTTGTCATCAATTAGCTTTTAATTAACATGAATTAAATCTTTCTTTTCCCCTAACTGGGGAGGGAGAAGAGCGGAGTAAACAGCAGGTGTATGCAAAGTGGCCCCAGCCACAATTTCATGGAGCAAACTATGAGCCACCAAAGACTGGAGGCACTTTCCAATGCACACAGTAACCATTAGGAACATGAGGAGCTGAATTAATTTCTAGTGCCCTCTCTACAGATTTGACCTAGAGCCACTGCCTGGAGCTGGGACTCCCCCTCTGCCCCCAGCACAGCCAGGCCAGATAGCCACTGAGCAGTGGGGTTTGTGCACTTAGCTTGTGCAGCTAACTTATGAAGTTTGAGTGGGGAAGTCTATCTAGAAAGGGGAAGTCTACTCTGATGTGAGTAAAACAAGCACTGAGAGAGAACAAGGTTTTTCACCTTAGATTTCTCACCTTCTCTCCCATTGTTGAAAAAATAATATGTCCGGGGAGGCACTGTCGTTGGCTGTTTTTTTTTGTTCATTTGTTTGTTTTGTTTGTTTGTTGCATTTTTATGCTCAGCCTGCGTGAAAATTTCTCTACTACTCAACTGTCATACATGGGCCAGCTCCCCTGTTAAGCATTTGCTATGGATTGCCGTTTGTGCAAAGCTCTCACAATGGAGAGTGATGCCGAATTTTTGGGTCTATTCATGGAGGAAAGCTCTGGTTAGAAGAAAAGTAAAAACTGGTCATTCTGTGGAGTTTGGGTGCCTGGCCTGGAAGTATGCTGGGGATGACAGGGTGAGGGATGGTTGGAGGAGGTTGGAACCGTCCTAGGGGATTGCTATTGCAGTTTGGAGAGAGGGTTTTAATCCTTTGGAGGAGATACACTAGACATGGAGCCACTTGTTTCTTCCAAGTGAACCAGCGATTATGTTTCTGTCTTTAAGCACCATTTCAAGGTGAAGGAGACAGACAAAGCAGGAATGTGGGGGAAGAACCCAAAGCATTCCTAAACCCTTTTGGTTTAAGCATTTCTGGTGTCTGCAACCTTAGATAAACATGGTCAGAAAAGCTTATATGGTTGTACAAATCAAAGTCCTTACCCTGAAAGTAATGCTAGTTGTACCTCTGCTGAATCAGTCTGGTCACTGGAGTTTCCTTGCAGGACTGGTCCACAATTCCTCACCCATCTGGGTAAGCCCATCATCTCAGCTTGCCCACAGCAGCGTCCCCATCAGCCTGTCTTGGATGCAAGTCCTGAAGAAGGACAGAACTGAAGTCAGACACAGTCAGAATTAAATAAAAATATTGGGTTTCTCCCCACCTCTTTTTGCCTCTTGAAATTACCTTTCAGTTCAGTCCCAGACTGAATAATTCAAAGCTGATGGGAAATGAAAGTCACGGTCCATGGAGAGTTAATGGCTACCTAAGAGCAGCAAAAAAAAGTAGGGGGAAGATTTATCCTTCCCTCACCCCTAAATGCACCTGAGTTGAGAAGAGTGATAAATCAACTGCTCTGTTGATAGTTTCTCTTTCAGAGCAAGCTTATCATTCCATTTTATCCACCTCATCATCTTGTGGACCTACAGACTGGCAACAAATAGGCAGCTCCAGAAAGCCTCAAGTTGACATTAAAGAGAAAAATGTCTCCCATCTCTGTGTTTGTTTATGCACACTGATTCCACTCCAGAGTCATCTGTACAGCATTCCCCTCTTGCCACCCATCTGAAATAAAATAAAAACCAAATAAATCCCAGCAGCCTGAAGTTAGGGAAGGCTCAGCAGTCCTGATCAATGATGCCGGACACAGACTCGGGGGAGCTGACCTGAGAACCTGCCCAGAGAGATTTGCTTCAGCAGCTCCCCGGGAAGCATCACCCCCAGCTCCCCCCACTCACAGATGACTGTGCCCATCCTCTGCTTTTCCCCCAGGATGCGTTGCTGGGGAAAATGAGTGATGAGGACAGAAGGATGTTCCCTCCCCTTCTGCCTCTTGGTTTCCCTCTCTAGACTCAAATTTTGTCATATCCGCTCTCAGACTTGTCTTTTTTACAGACGCAGGAAAAGTGTCCACCTAGCCCTGCACGTTGCCGAGGGTACCACCTGCAGCCTCACCCTCTCTTTTAGCTCAGGAACTTTTTTGAGACTGACGTAGCCTGTGGATTCAGCAGCCCCCAGCGCATCCCCTGTATTCTTTGCAGAGAAAAATTCAGCTCGCTCCAAGCCAAAGCCCTACAGCAACACTAAGCCCTCAGGCTGGCCCTGGTTCTGGCCTTTCATCCCTGTTAGCAACTGCTATCAGCAAAATTAAAAGCGAGGTGCTTCTCCTGGGGATTATAATGTATTTGGAGCTGTGACCTTGCATTATGGTTAGCCACACTTGCGAGCCTGTAACTCTTCCTGAGTTACTTGTGTTGTCTCCATTACTGTTGTGCTCATTTGTCCCCCAGGCTCTAACAAACATCTCTGCAAGAGCCTCGCCAGCTGTGAGCTCACCGTGATGGCTGCTTTACGGGGAGGAGAGGAGCAGAGAGTCATATTTGGCTGAGGCTGCACAGGAAATACGAAGCAGAACATAAAACTGAAGTCTGCAAAGTCTCATCTTAACATCACATTGCCATGTCATACTGAGGGTAAAACACAATTCCAAACCTGTCATTTGGAAATCTGCTTATAAATAAATATTCATATATTAAGTAAACTTTTTATATTGGGATTTTCCTGTGAAGAGCCTAATTTGGTAGGCATTTCTGCAGACACTTAGCTAGGGAGTTACAGGAGACACTTCCCAGTAAATAAGTTTGATGCACTGGGCACGTTCTGAATGTAAAGCACCAGGCTGTTCTAGTTTGCTCTATTTTTCTCCCTCCTCATCCTGCTGGGTTGAAGTCACTCACACCTTTTTGGTTTCCGATGTAGTGTTGCTGTAAGAAGTCCCATTGCCTGCTTTGCTACAAGAAGTGCGAACTTTTATCTCCCTGCTGCAAGAGAGCAGTAAATCAGAGCGAGCTGACAGCTTTGTCTCGCAGCCTGTTATCCATAGGCGAGAGGATGCCTCCCCCGAGATCCCATTAGGTGTACTGTCTCCACCACTAAACTTTCAACAAGCACATTGGCAGAGACCTGCATGTCAAAGAGAGTCCGCCAGCTAATGATCACTGGGAATTCACTGTCTCGTGCTCCTTCTCTCCTGCACCCACCTCTCCTTCCTTTCTTGCTCACACTTTATTCTCAAGTTTATTAAATATAGGCTCTGTTTAGTGAAGTTTCATCACTTAGAGCCCATGTAACTGCTTCTGTTAAACTGACGCTGTGTGTGGTATTGCAAGCAGGAGCAAAGCCTCCTCTGCATGGGCAGTTATAGGACACCATGATAAGTGACTATAAATCCTATCTTTCTGTTGCTGACACTCAAAAAGAAAGCAAGGCAGAGTGACAGGGTGAAATAACTGGATGCAGCAAACCCTCATTAAGTCTAATAAGCTGCTTGCCTCCCAGGTACAATGCAGCCATCATTCACAGGCACAGGGGGAAGGCACACGTGGAGCTCCTCTCCCCCTCCCCAAAATTACAGGTACATCCCCAAGACTGAACCCATCAATGGGTACATGCAGTGGGGTGTGCGGGGGAGCTGCAAACTGAAAAAAAAAAAAACAAACACAAAAAACACCAACTTCTTCGGAGGAGGGGAGGCTTCTGCCATTGATAATACACCACTGCCCAAGGCTCCTCAATAAAGGACGTGCAATGGAGCCTTGCTGCAGTTAGCAGTCCCAACCTTACTGACTGGCTGTCAGCCCAGCCTCTGAGGCCCCTTCCTCTCCCCCGTGCTGGAGGACAAGAACAAGATTTGCAAATTTCCCCACGAACCTGAGCAGAGCTGCGGTGGGTGTAGTGGCCCTGTAGCACCCCGTCTCAGCCACAGCCTCTCCTTGCAGGAGAAAGGATGGTGACCTCTCGTCAGGGAGCAGTTACAAGAGCAGCAGCATGGTGAAGGCAGCAGATACCATTTGATGACCATTGCGCATGTGGTGAAGATGCTGGAAATGCACTCACTCTCTGGGAGGAGAGCACACCTTGGGAAAAGCGCAGCAGGGTACCTAAAAAAGCCAGTGTACTCATGGCAAATGCACTAGCCGTTTCCATCAGTGGATGTGGCACACACAATAGCTAGCACAGTGGATTTCTGTCTGAGAGCTCCTAGCTCAATAGGGCAGAAGCAGCCCTCGATGAGAAAAGCAGCACAGGAAGCATTTCAGGACTAAGAAACTAAAACTATGAAAGCCCTTACCAAGGTCAAAACAAAGGTGCCATGAGCAGACGTGAGAAGAAAGGGAGGGAGAAAAAGCTTACAAAGCATTTCCTATTGCTGTTTTCTAAAACACGTGAGAAGTTTTAGTCTCTAGGAGCCTGTGGAAAAGAAGTTTTTAGCTATGTCTCTGCTTCCACAAATAGTTTTCTAAAAATACCAGAACCCAGCAATTATCACTGGAATTATTCGATATTTATTGTCATTCACATGCTGATGTAGACAAAAGGCACATACTAGATGTCAGCCAAACCCTGGACCACTTTTTTTTTTTTTTCCTCTTTCTGTGCTCTGGATAAGCAGATCAAACGGAAATCTCTATCCCTGCTATATAACTTCCACCGATTAGGCTCAGCAGGTGCAAGACAAACTCCAGAGCACACTCACTCCAAATTTTACTCTCCACTGATTAATCCAACCTGACATAAGTCAAAAACTCACAGAATAGTTTTGGTCCTACATGTACAGCATCATTGCAAGCTAGCAAAAAGTGCATTAACTTTCCTTGTGGGCTTTTATACATAAGTGCTATCTGCAAAGCCAGCATTATGGCAGGGACAAGCCTTGCAGTGGGGGGTTCAGGTCTTAAATCCAAAACTGAGGTTGTGCCCCTTCGCGCGGCACAGTAATGCTGAATGACCCTCCGAGCACTCATTAAAGTAAAGCCCAGCGGATAACAGAGAGAACAAGGCAATTAATCCCTGCTGGAGCCTCCGGAGCCCAGTGAAGAGGAAAGAGCGAGTCAGTAAATGATGCTCCCTCCTGACAACATTTCCTGAGGTTCAGAGCCAGCTCAGGGGTGTCGCTGCATGTGTGTCCCTTTGCAGAGTGCAAACGGGGAGGAAAGCAAAGCCCCGAACATGAGCATGCTCTTCTTCACCGAGATTTATTGCACGTAGGGAGTGGAAACGAGGATGAACCAAGGGGTGCTGAAGAGAGAGAGATGGATGTAAATAAGGCTGTTCTCAGCCAGGCTGGGCTGTCACAGCCCAAAGAAGAAAAAAAAAAAAAAAAGTTGTTTTCACATCCGCCTTATGAACCTCGACTGGCTTCATCTGAAGGCTCACACCTGGCAGCGTTTCCCACCCACTTTCCCATCACTTTGCACTGAGATGTGTGGGAACATGGCAGAGACACACTGGGCTGCTCCCTGAGAAGTGAAACAGCTTGAGAACCATTTTTCTCAAGTTTAACAGAGTGGGGAAATTATTTTCACCTAACTTGCAGTGACTTCACAGGACAAACAGTCATTGCCTCTGCTGCAGAGTCCCCGGGGCAGCCTATCCCAAGAGAGCTGGATTAAGCAGAAGACGCAGGAGGCACTGTAGCTGCAGAGTGCAGTGGTAGCATTGCCTTGCAGCGAATGCAGCAGCCTGTTGATACATGCTAGCATGAGAAACTAAGCTTTTCCAAGGTGCAAATTGGCTGTGAAGAGTAAAGTGCTCTCTGACTTCTCTGCAGCCTGAAATATCCCCAAAATACGCGAGGGAGAGCAGGGAGCTATAGAGGAGACACTGAAAAGCAGAGGGAGATGGGCATGTGTGAAATGTTTCTCTTTCTCTGACACAGTGGCTTATTTGAATTGAATTACTTTACTAAACTACTTTTTTACTCCTTGTAGCCACTCTCCAACCGAACCAACACCCTCAGCCCACAGGAAAGCCCCCACTAGCCATGGACTGCAGGGTGCCCAGATGCCCACGACAGACACGCACCTTCCTGAGGAGTTGTACCAAGAGCTCTTTTCCTCAAACCCAGCCACTCTGAAGGCACACAGACTTTTCTAGCACAAGCCTGTCCCACCAACACATGAATGAGATCCCAGACGTCCCAGCATCCAATTCCCAAAGCCCCGTGGACTCACCTGGGCTGGTTGGCTTCTCTGTAGCCTGCGGTGATGGGGATGAAGCCAGTCCTCCTCTAGTGTTATTTTACACAAAAAAAATAGAGTTGCAAGGCACAATCCTGACCTTGACTTAACCCTTTCTAGAGATGTGTGTCAGAATAAGAGCTGTATTTCTAAAACTCCTAAGTGGGATCCAGAGGGAGGTTCAGATTTGGCTGGGAGGTGTGGCTCTCATTTGGCTCTATGTGATCAAGAAACAAACCCCAAAAAATTACAATTTAATGTCTTCTGTCTTGTGTTTTGCTGACAGCTCCATAGGGGACCTCAGGAGCAGAGTAGCAGCAATATTGCAGGCACAGCTGTGAGCATAATGGATTTTTCAGTTCATTTGGAAAATAAAACAGAGCTGTTCTGTGTTGACCTGAAACATTTTTTCCACTATAATGAGAGAAAAGGAGCAAAAATTCACCTTCAATCAACTGCAACATCCTGTTTGACCCAAAATGAAAGCTTTCATTTTGTTTTCATGGTACTCAACCATTTCTTAATTCACGCTAAACTCAAAACAAAAAACATTGTCAAGGAAAAAGGTTTTGCCTCTACCAAAATAGATTTCCTTACCCCTCCCTCTCATCTGGAGCTCTCTGCACTAAATGCAAGTGGAGCTTGTGAACTATTTTGATTTGTTTTTGAACTACATGGAAAGTGAAGGGAACTTGTACTGCCGGTCGAACCTCCCTGGCCCCATAACCTTGGCTGAAGCTAGCGGATCATTAACAGCACTGCAGGCACCTCCTTGTGCAATGCCTGCCTTCCCCACCACGGCTGTAATAACAGGAGCAGCTCCCGCAAATTAGCAGTTTTAACCTCCTCTCCTGCCCCATCAAAATATCTATAATGAAGGCAATTCTCAGCTTGGGAAAGGTGAACCCTCTTTCCGCTGATGGCTACCTGCTAATCAACTGCAGAAGTGCCCCCTGCTCTACATCTTAAAAAGTGTTATTAATGGCTTGGCGTCCCCTGGAGAACAGCGGGAGGACTGAAAGTAAACTGTCAGGATATGTCAGGATTTGAGGCGCCGAGCAGCTCTAATTGAAATCTTCTCTGTCATTTGCTCATCAGGAATGTAGAGCTTCTTCTTTGAATGAAACATTAGACACCGGCCTGACAGCTCCAGGTGGAAGATTATTCGGCAGACTAATCGCTCCCTGACAGCCCCTGTTCCTCCCACATCAGCATCTATTAACCTTCATTTTATTCAGACCCTTTTATGTCTTTTTAATCTGTGGCTCTGGGTGTTTTGGAGCAAGAGCTGACCAAATCCCACCTGGGACAGGTGAGCTGTGCTTCATCACAGCACAGCTAGGATGCCAATCAGCTCTGCTCTCTTGGATGGAAATCTCCAGGAAAGAGGTTTCCTTGCAAAACTATTAATCTGGTTGGGAAGGAGACAATACTTTTGCCAGCAGTTGTAATGTTATCAAAAGATTTGCACTTTTGGGGTGTACAGTTTAAAGCCCCAAGTCATGGATGAAGAAGTCACTGTGAAAAATTCAACTTTAATTTAATTTAATTTTTGTGATAAGTCAGTAGTGAACCTTTATGTTTGTAGAGAAAAGCTGAAAACCAGATGCGAGTGCACCCTCAAGGCTCAAACACTGGAAAACAGATAAAAAGAACCCAAAGTTTATCCTCTCTAAATCAAGACTGGGTGTCTCTTGAAAATTGATGCTATAACTCAAAGAGGAGTTACGGGTTTGATGCAGAAATTATTAGCTGAGGTTTCCTGAGCTGTATTATGCAGGGAGTCAGGCTAGATGATGATAATAGTCCCTCCTGGCCCTCAGCTCCATGAATCCTTCTCCTGAGCGCTTTGCCATTGTCCCCAAATTGTCCTTCCCTGTGTTATACGCTTGGGTCCAGACTCTCAGAGGCATTCAGATGTCTAGCACCAGGCAGGGATTTTTCAGGGGGAAATAAAGGCATTTTAGCCCTCCATAACCTTCCCTCACCCATTCCAGTTCTTTCCATTCACTCCGAGCCCCCAGGCAGACCCAGGGAGGCAGAAAACCCGTGGCAATGAGCAGAGCGAGGCACTTTGGGCATCGAATTAACCCACCCCAGTGACACAGGTGCCTGTCACCAGCACCATGCTCAGGTTCCCCTTGTGGATCCCACAGGTCTGCCTGCACCTGCTCAGCTGCTCCAGACCACCCACTCCTGCCAGCTCCACGACAGACGCTCCCCAAGTAGACGGGCAGCCAAGCGGCTGCCTGGAGCTCTGTAGAAGGCTCATCTTTTCAGCTGCCGTCTCTATCCCTCTAACCTCACTTGGAGCTCCTCCTTGGGTGCCTCCCAGCTAAGCAGCCTCCCCTGCAGCATGGTGAGGCTGGCCGGCTGCTCCTGGTTATGGGTTCTTGCTGCACCACCGGCTGCTCCACTTGACTCCTGGCTGCACCATGTCCTTGCGCCATCCATGTGCCCAGATGCCCAGAGATTCAATCCTCCTTTCTCATCTGATTCTGGCAGATTTTGCTTCAGCCTTGGTCCAGATTGCCTTTGCTGCCTCCAATTGGCTCGGCAATGCAATAGTGGAGCCATCTCCCAGATACATCTCTCTTGTGAAAGGACACCAGCAGGCCTACCCCTACACTCTGCTGCTGTGTGCGAAAGTCAGGACCAATGAAACGTGCCCCGAATCGTGTCGGTGGGGAGGAGACACAGCCTTCAAGTGGTGATGCTGTACTTCTGCAAAGTAGTCCTGGAAACCCGTAATTCAGCCGCCCACCAGGGCTTCCCAGCCCCATTAATAATCTGAAATAAAATTGAGCCCCTGCCCAGCAGAGCTTCCAGCAAAGTCAGATGAGCCAAAGCAGAATGTGGATAATAGTTGAGTGTTGGAAGGAGTGAGGAAGCCTGGGTAAAGGGCAAGAGATGGAAGGATGGCTGGAGGGAATGTGGGGAAACTGGATTTGAGAGAAGAGAGAAAAGGCTGCCTGGTGAAAAGGTGAGGAATGTCCAAAGCAAGGAGAGCATGACTGAAGGTGTAACAGCACGAGTGAAGAGTGAGGGAATAGGAGAATGAAAGGGCTGTGAAATACAATAACTAGACATACAAACAACAGTCAAGTTTCATTTTCAATATGTAAGGCTGTGTACATCAATACAAAGGTGGTCTACTGTCAAGACATAAGGATGAACACCCCTCCTCCAGGGAGAAGCTGCTGCCTTTCCAGAGGAGTTCTCGTGTGAAAAGGCTCCATCACCATCCATCCAGTCACTGAGACACATGAGCTCTCTGATGAGCCAGGATCAGGTGAGGGGGAAGAGAAGGGCAGTAAGGTGCCAAGATGAGACTGCTACATGTACAAAGAGCAAAGGTAACCCTTAATCCAAGCACTCACAGAAAGCTTCTGGAGATTCTTTGCTTTCCAGACCTGTATTTATCAGGCAGGGGTCAAGGCACAATGCAGTGCAACTTGAGCAGGGCAGCATGGGATGGAAAGCTAAAAAATAAAAAAAAAATTGTTGCTTCATGGATCTCAGATATGTTTCCTTACAGTACACAATTGCCACTTCCCCTTCCATCTCCCATTTCCTTAAAGGGAAGATGCTAGAAATTAAATTAAATTAAAATAAAATAAAATAAAATAAGAAAAGCATTAAGCTATTCCTTTTTAGACACCACCACATCAGATATCTATATATCAGTTGTTTCATGGGAAATATTCAGATTTTACACTGTTAAAACATCTCAATCAGTTAATGCATGGTACCGAAAGATTTTTAATTGTTAGGCTTGTCTTTATTTAATAGAATATATTTAATGGAGTCTGCAAATCTGCTGAAATCACGGTTTCCAGTATATAACAGAGCACAAAGGAAACTGGGGGTTTCTCATGCCAATTAAGAATCAATAGCCCTGGATCTGGAGGTCTTCTCCCACGTCACAAGACAGAATTGGATTTTGGCTATGCAGCTAGTGAATAATTGCACCAACACACACACACGACCCCAACAAAGGAGCTCTGCTTCACCAATAAAGCAGACTGGGCACAAGCTACCACAGTTGGATAGAGATACAAGTTTTCCTACAGGTCAGTGATACTTAAGGGCTTGAATTTAATTCCAGCTGACTTCTAACATGGAAAGAGAGGATATTGAAGGAGCACTCTTGGATTTAGGTGTGGCAGCAGTATATTTGCTGTTGGAGGAGGACAGAAACCACCTGAGAATTATGAGAGGAGGTTAAGCACATGTATCAGGCACAAGCTGATTGCAGAAGATAATTTACTTGCTTCCAGTGACAGTGATCCCAGCCCTGCCCCCTGCATATGTTCAGAGAAAGGATGAATATGTTTGCTGGCAGTTGATGTTGAGATCTGAATTACAGGAATTTGACATGCTATGACCCCCTGCTGAACAGTAAACCTAGAAACAGGGTCAGGAGTACTTACTGCGAGGTGACTTTAACACTGCCAATTCTATCTGCATAGTAAGCATTAAGATTGTAATCATTATTTATAGCCCCCACAATGCAGCTCACCTGAGTAATGCAAGTAAAGAAAAGGCTTGGAAAGACAACTATTGAAGCTTATTTACAATGGTTCCATTGGATTGCAGCACTCTCCAGATGCATGTTAAAATGGCAATAAAGGAGGCAAAAGCATTTTTAAAATCTGCCGTTATAGCTTTGCATGGTGACATGTATTTAAATCATCTGCATGCCATCAAACATGGGTTCCAATTTAAATGTCACTGTGGAAGCTTTCTCTCATCCCCTCACAAAGTCATTTGTCACCTTCCAATTCATGGCAGCGAAAGGAATTGAGCAGAAGATTAGACAAACAAATGAAAAATCTATGTTTTTAATGTAAAATACAACCCTTGAAACCTCTTACTGTATTTTTTTTTAATATCACCATTCAAGAAAAGGAAGGAAAGAAAACTAAACACTACTGTCATTAAAGGAAACAATAGACAACGCAAAAGCCTTTCTCTTTGCTTAAATGATGGAACAAATAACCAAGTGAAATAAGCATTAAAGCTGATCAGCTGGCTGCCCAAATGCATGTTTACCATTCAATTTATTACCATGTTGTGATGAACTTGAGTAAGTTACAGTGGAAAAAAAATAAGTGATAGAACTTTTTCCACAGTTCTTAATATTATCATCAAGAAAGCAGTATAATTTTCCAAAGTACAGAAATGGGTTCTTATTTTCTGGTAATCTGACAAAGTATCTTATATATCCCGTTATTTTTTCCAAGAATTCCCAGTTTATGCAGCCCCAAATTATAACATTCCTATAAATGTGAAAATCTTAGACACCCTAATGCTTCTTTTGAACAGTAATCTCATTTTTGTCTTAGGCAAAATACTATAAACATAATCTGTAAGTAATATAATATGGTCCCCGTAACTGAAGACACTATTAAACCATTGTTTCATTTTTATGTTTTAATGACAACTATAGAACAGCCATACAAACATGGATTATATGATAGCAATGATAAAAATAATGGTTACTTACAGTCAGAGTGCCAAATGTGTGAGTCCTAAGTCATCCAATATTGCTCCTGATGCCAAAATATAACTTTCTGCCTTTTCATCTTAAGGGAGAAAATGTTTCAAGTCAAAATAATTTTAAGACTGGTTGCTGGTAGACACAAAATTTGTCTGCAGTTCTTTACTATCAACTGTGTATTTGGTTTGCCTTATCAGAATGAGAGTTTTGAATCTTTCCCCCAAAAGCCCAGATTCTGCAGTCCTGTGGTTGAGATGAGTATCACTGTTCTCGCATAAAAATAATCAAGACTGTAACTTGGACCCAGATGGAAAATAAAATGCCTAGAAAGTGTACATCTCAGGTTATAATACCAAAGAATGCATTAAAACCATTCAGAATGTCCTTTTCAGGAGTCTCATCATTTGACACCCAACCCAGGCTTTGACGGAGCCTTGAACCATGGGTGCACTCACAAAGTCTACTCAATTGAGCAAAATTACTTATAAGCTTCAATTTAAAACCAGCTCAAACTAGGAGGTTTTTGTTCTAGTAATGTTACCAGGCTTTGGGTCAAGATTAAATTTCAGACAAAGTAAAAAACATAATTTCTCCACCAGAATAAGACATAAGTCAAAATCAGTGCTGGAAAGGGGATTGGGACCATCCTGCCTGGTACACAACTGCTGCCACTGGTACAAAGGCAGAGGCAGGAAGGTGTAGAGCTGGGAGTGCCCTCTCTATCCTATTGTCACTGATTATGAAACTGCACCCAAACACTTGATTTTGCTAGTATTGTGGCCCTAATTTATCCATACTTCTTAGCACATGCATATAGCTCAATCTGTCCAAAGCTGTTTACCTAAATTTACAGTCTCCAGGGCTAAGCTGAATACTGAAAACAGCCATGCCAACTGACTTAGTCCTGCTCAGCCTTCCTACTCAGAGCACCACCGTAGCTGCTAGTTTTTGCAATGCAACTCCTGTGGTGTTTGATGTTGTTGTTGTTATATGTTTTTGTTTGTTTGTTTGTTTGTTTTTCCATCAGGGACCTAACTTTTTTAACACATAAATTAAGAAATCAGTTGCTTAATTTGCAATCACTCAATTGGCATATCTGTCTTTTGCCGTTTCTACACCAGTTACAATTTGCAGCAACAGAACAGCAAATGGCACTGATGTCAGAATACATTTTTCCACAGCCCACAAATTAAAAATTCTCACAAGTAACCTGAACGTGTGTGTGAACATACTGGTTAGCTTAAGAACACAGTTTTAGTTCTTTGCAATCTGCTGAGGCATTTGTGAATGAATTTGGCATTCATAGAAACAAAAGATTAGATGTCTAGATCAAAGACGAGCACGAGCAGGTCCCATTCAGCATTCCCAACAGAGCTGGATGAATAATCCACTCTGCGAATTTGGCCCCTTGTTCTGTTCTCCAATTATCCACAGGCAGATGGTGATTTTGTTGTACTTACTCACTATTTAAATGATTTGCTGGATAACCTCAGTAAACAATTCTCGCTTGGTAGGTTGCCAGTGAGCAGTTCGCCAAGGATGTTCAGTACTTGCTCCGGTTCTGTAAGAGTCAAAGATCACCTGGGATCACTGTGGTCTCTGCTGGGATGAGCAGAAGAAGCCTTAGAGACTGGTTTCCAATGCAAAAGGCTGTGATTTGAGTTTCGACATTCCCTTTCCAGAAATGATTTTGTAAATTGCCCTTTGACCCATGAGCATGTCCAGCAGTCATCCCAATGGCCAGAGTTAGCCTAAGGACACAACAAGCACTTGAGCTCCCAGTCCAGCTGCTGCCCTGTCCCTCACCAGTCTCCTACTTCCCTTTCCTACCCAAACCTGAGGCTTTGGGGTCTTTCTTCGTGTAGCAGGCACTCATCTCTACAAACATGGAGGAAATTTAAAGCAGCTTCCCTGTTCTGCAGGAAGTTATGCCAATGACCTGTGACTGGCTACACAGTCTTTTAAAATATTTTATCCTCCATTAAGAGGAAAGCTTATTAGACAAAAGTTACTTTAAAAGCAATCAGCTGAAGATGCTTGCCAGCCCGCTTCTCCCCATTGCCTGGCTCCTTCTGGCTCTCCGCAGCCTCTCTGATGACCTATGGCTCCACAGGTCCCCAGCCTCCTCCTCCGGCTGGGAGAGGCTCTTAGATGCTGAATGTTCCTCTCACTTCCATGTTCCCCCACTTCTGAAAACCCACACTTGCTACTTACAGCTTATCAGTATTAAAAGACAGATGCAGGTCCATGAATCCAGAAGGTTATCCATTGTCTGTCAAGCAGATGGCTGAATAGATAATATCTGAGAAGCTGTTTAGTTTCATGCTTGAATTCCACTGCATCCAAGTATCAGCAAAATATTATAAATATTCCAGTGCTCCAAGATAAGCTAAATCAATAAAGTCATAGAGAAATTCCCATTGGGTGTAACAGCTTGTATAACTGTATCTGTCTTACCAGGCAACCTAAAATATCCATAAAATTACCTCATTTGTATATTTTGGGATTATTCGCCTAACCTGGAAGACTCCACTGATCACAAAGATTCTTTTGAAATGTGCAAACCTATTTATACAAATATTTTGCACATTGATTTTATACTATATAAGTTCCCCAGTGCCTGCCAATGAATTGTGAGCCTACCCCATTTTCCAGATATGGATTTTCACCAGGCAGAAATAAAGTATGAAATGACATTAGAGTAGGTTTTTCTTATTTTATGGTCCATGAGAAAAATCACTGATCTCAAGACTTAAATGTTGGCCAGCAAAGCAAATGACCATTCAAAGGAGAATTATAGAAGCGTAAGGCATTGCCAATAAATAACACCGATACTGAAAGCACAGAGTTCTACCAAGCACATCAGAGGAAAAAAAAAAACACAACATTCTTACCACTAAGATCCTAAAAAATCCAAGCAGCATCAGACAAGAGGACAAAACTTGATATTCCAGAGACTCTGAAAAGGGCATTCAGGTTTCTTGATCAACGGCCTGGAAGTCATCATATATACAAATGCAGAAACATTAGATAAAGCCAGGAGCTAAGGCTCACGAGGTTCCTGTTGAGCTTAAAAGTAATGCAGAGATGGGCCGAGCTGGCAGTTTCCAGTGTAGCACAGGGCAAGAACTGAACTGGCTGAATTAGTGAAAATTCAGGGTTTGCAGCTCTGCATTGCATAGGTGTGGATGTTGAGTGGGAAAGACAAAGTTACTTCTTCTCCTTGAAGGTTTGGAACTGCAAAGGTCTGGACAGTCGTGGGGACCCATCAGCATGTTCTCATGACTTGGCTTCGCAATGGCTTTTAGCAATTTAACAACTTTGTTGTTAAACAGAGGCTTCTCACGGTATCATACTCTCATGCTTGTGCCTGATGGAGCAAGCTGCAGTGGAAGCCAGCATATATTTATGGAAGGAGGACTCAACTGTTGAAGTCTTCTCATTTGGATGCTAAAGGTAAGTATATGAAAGCAGGAATTCACACCGCCCATTTTCAGATGACTAACTAGCCTAATTTGACTTTCTCTGTAATTAAAGGAGAAACTCGGCCTGCTCTGAAGCAACATTTCAAACAGGAACCTAATTTAGCTGCCTTAAGTCACACTGTAGAGGAGCTCTCCCTGCTACCCATTGATTATACAGGGAACTAGAGGAGATCAGGTAGCTAACTTAATTGATTAAATTAGATGTCTGAAGTTGCATGGTACGAATGCCCTGCAAAGTACCCTAGAACAGAAAGATTAGCACAATTTCCAGGGCTGTGTAAAAGACGTTGAACTGTATCCAACACAAATTGCAAAATCTTTCCAACAGCTCCTGTTCTTTGATTGCTGATGCTGACAACAATTCACTGCAAGAAATATAGTTAAAGTGCTGTAGAATGGCTTAGCATTGAAGCAAAATACAAGTCACAATTAACACTGAATCCTGGATAAATTTTTTTTTCTTCTTAGTGGTACTGGAATACAAAGTAGAGCAAGGGGGTGACAGAACAGCATAACGGATGTGCTAAAAGGGAGAACTCGTGGTAAGTGTAGGTGTTTGAAATGGAAAATTTGGATGTTAGATAAAAAGTTTCTAACCATGTTGGAAGATGAATTCCTCCTTCTAAGATAAAAGACCTGGTGAAACAAAGAGTAAATAAATACAATTCAAAACAAAAATAATAAGCATAATGATTAAGCTTTCAGCTTCTACTGCAGCCTGACAACTGATCTGACAAGTTAACACAAGGGATGGAAAACAAAAAACTTGTTGTTGTTGTTTTTGTTTTTTTCCTATAAAAGAATGAGAAAATGATTTTGACAACACTGCAAAGTTTCCTATTGATTTCAATGCTACTAGCTCATGAGCGGTCTTTGGGTAAGAACTTTTAAATGTATTTTTATGATCAGAGAGTTTACCACTCCTTCAGAAGACATAAAATAACATTTTCTTCCATAAGTAGATACCATATAGCAGCTCCCTTCTTTCTTCTCACTTTGGTGTACCTACTGCTTGGGTAAAAGGTCTGGCCTAGGTTCAGCTTTTTTCTGTGTTCCTACAGAAAAAAATACTGAAACATTATGTTTTTAGATACACGTACCAGCCTGCATTAGCTTTGAGCTGTTTGGGCTAATCAAGCTCCCTCGGCACTGCAGAGACACTATGCCCCAGAAAAACTGTCCCAAGATGGCCTCGCTTTCACAGCTCTTCTCTTCTTGTTTCATCCCTGTAGAGCTGCAGCTTACAGAGATTCATTTCACAGAACAACTCTCAACTGACAGATGTGGCCACCGCATTGTCCCTGTTCACTGGAGCAAAAGCATTTTTCTGCCTTCTCCCAGTCCTCCAAGTCCTGTTACTGGAGATGAAGTTTCGATGTCTAAGGCACTGGAGCAGTTGCTGCTGCCTATGGAAGATGGAAGCACTAAACTGTTAAATTAACAGCTGCAAATAGCTCATGGAATTGGGATAAAAGCAAATGAATGCGACTCCGACACATTCCTCCTGAGCAAGGCAGGCCCCCACGCAGCCCAGGGCAGAGGCACCAGCGCTCGGGGCACAGAGCAATCAGCCTGCAAAGCGCCCTGGCAGGGGCTGTAACTCCACATACTACCGCAGCCTCCACCTCCGAGACCAATCAGTTCGGATAAAAAACACTTATGGGGAGAAAAAATTGTCTTGCAACTGATGGAGAAACCTTAAAAAACATTGTGGAAGTGAGATTTTTAAGCCCCATATTACTTCTCAGCTGGGGGTATTTTTTTCTGGACTGTTTCACCCATCCCTACATGATGATATAAAAGTCAGCGCTTCATTGAACTTTCTAATAGCCAGGACATATTTCCTGTGCAACCCCAGCGCTCGCTCTCGCTATGAGCTTTCTCCTAAGCAGCATGACACAACATATTGTAAAGGGAAAATGATAATTAGAAGGAACATTCGAGCAGAGGAACTTGTCTGGAAAAATGCTTTAGTTAAATGAAGCGGTAAAGATTGTTTTTAACTTAATCTGTTAAACACACACACTCGCATGCACAGACGCAGATCTATCCCAGTATGAGAGTGTCTGCTCTCCACAGACTTGCAGCTCATAGATGGAGGACAAACACAGAAGAGGAGGGGAAACGAATTCTCATTTTGATTTTACAGAGGTTAAATTGAGGTTGAGAGACATAAAGGCACACCAAGTACCCAAACTCAGGAGCGACGTGCTGCACGAGACACACGTCCCCATGCTGCCATGCAGTGCTGGTGCTGCCTGCTCCTTCCCCCCAGCCCAGGAATCTCTGCAGGTAGCACGAATGCACACAGTTCCCCCCAAGGAAACCTGCATCACCAGCAGGAACTGAATGCAGGTTAGATGCCTGAATCTCACCTGCATCACACAGCCCTCCTTCTCAAAGGCTACTGTTAAAACCATTGGTATTGTCAGACAAGCACGTACTAGGAATGGGAGCTAAAGAAATGTCCAATATGAATTACAAATACTGGAGAGAGAAATAAATAGAAAATATTGTCCTGAGGTGAAAAGAAATAATCTGTTGCCCTGACAGGCAATTTCTGTTCAAGTCTTTGGCTAATGGGAGCAATGGCAGGAGATAATAGCAATCAGAAACATCCAATTTTTCAATTAAAAATTCCCAACCATATTCTTATTTCTTTCTATTACATATTGTGAAAATTCCTAGATAGGTAATAAGGTTTTACTTAGACTCATATCTAAATCCATATATACATATCTCTTCAAGATAATGCCAGGGCTTTAAAAATCCGCAAGCCCAACCACAGCGGCCTCTGAGTAGCAAAAATATAATTCTGTGGCTTGCTAAGCATGAAGAATCACATCAAACACCTCTGAGTCTGTTTGCTGT
The DNA here is from genome assembly GCF_013377495.2 of Cygnus atratus. Taxonomy (NCBI): domain Eukaryota; kingdom Metazoa; phylum Chordata; class Aves; order Anseriformes; family Anatidae; genus Cygnus; species Cygnus atratus. Next base: position 12,560,066 of record NC_066377.1, on the reverse strand, counting down.
CTCCACCATACTCTGTTTTTCCTCTGGGATGGTAACTGAGCATCATTTGTGGTGAGGTTACCTCTGTGGTGCTGCCTCAGGCAGGAAAAGCCCTGGCTTTCTGCAGCATCTTTGCAACAGCAGCAGAGTCGTGGGGGCCAAGTTGCTCCTCAAGAACCAAAACGTGGTGTTTGCTCAAAGCTTCTTGAAAGAATGACAAGATCGGTTTGCTGATGAAAGAACATCTCTGTTCAAGAGCTGGTTGAAAAGCATTCTCAGGTGATAGAATCATCTAGGTTGGAAAAGGATTTCAAGACCGAGCCCAGCCACCAGCCTGACCTACCAAGTCCCATCACTAAACCATTTCCCTTAGTGCCACGCCACACATCTCTTAAGCATCTCCAGGAACGGGGACTCCACCACTCCCCTGGGCAGCCCTTCCCAATCCTTGACCACCCTCACCAGGAAGAAATCCTGCCTGATACCTAAACCTCCCCTGGTGCAACTTGGCACCATTGCCTCATGTCCTACCACTTGTCACCTGAGAAAAGAGCCTGATACCCTCCTCACTGCAAGAATCAAGAAGGTTCTCACTGTGGAGCTTCAGGAATGAGATGGTGAAGCAATTAGTGAGTGATTACGACAAACAGAAGCAAGCAAGCAGTATGGAAATTGCAGCAGGCCTGCACAGGAGACAGAGTTTTCCTGCTGCCTGTAGCTCTGCCTAAGCCTTCCAACACAGTGCAAGAAAAGATTAATACGTCAACGTACATATTCCTCCGGAACAGAGATTTTTTCTCTTTTCTGCAATAATGTAAGATTTCTTTGCTGGTAACTGTCTGCTTTCCTCTTTCAGCCCTTGGTTCCCTTTTGTCTTCAACACAGAGAGAGGAGCGTTTGAAAGAAGAGCTGGAATTCAGTCCTTTGCTGGGAGACGCAGGGCAGGGCAGCACAGCTCAGGTCTACTCAGGCTCCTTTCAGTAACACTGCACAGGCAGGTTGGGACAGGACAGCTGTGGGGCAGCGGTACGGCCACTTTGTCTCACGCTGGTAATCAAAATCTTTCCAAGTAACATTAAAGCTGCCAGAATGAATAAGAACCAGTGACCGTTTCACCTCCTGACTTATCTCAGAAAACCATCAAAGAAGAAGCTTCATGGGAAAATACAAAAACCAGCCACCCAGGAAAGTAATTCAACAGATCCATAGCATAATATAAAATATGTCTAAAAAAGGGCCATGAAACTCTTAATACATTCAGAAGCACCCCTCATGATTAACTATTACAATTTTGGATATCTTAATGGTCCTCTTTGGATCTAGCCATTAAAACTACTCACTTCTGCACAGGAGAGGAAATGAATGTGGTATTCTGGGCAAATCTCACCCTCTGCATTCCCCTGCCTATTGCTCGGGGGATTGCCTTGCCCAGGAAGACGTTGGAGACTGGGTACTGTTCACTTATCCTAATGCCTGTCTACAAACCAGCTCCTCACATCTAAGTGATTCGTTCCACCCTGAAAAAGCAACCAGTTCCTTGGGGCCAAACTAGAAGACAAGAGGATAACCCAGCAGTGTGGATGTGGACCCTGATTAAGCAGCCTTTCTGGATGGAGATACTATAGGCGATCCTGCATCAGGAGGGTACGAGTGATGGGAGGTAATATTCCCAGCAGAATCTCTGTAGCAGACTATCAGCACAAATGATACATTTCTCCTTGTTGGATTTTATGTTCCCAGTAAATTTTGTGCAGGTGGGAAGTGCCACCTTCATAGTCCTGGAGGCCCAGGCACTGTTGCAGAGTTTCTTTCTTTTCCTGACACCACCTATAAACAAGCATGTGGTTTTTTTTCCTCCCCTCCCCCCACCTTTTTTTCTTCCCTTTAAAAACTGTCCTACCACAATGGTGCCTAAATTCACTCTTTATGCAGGCAAAACATGTTCATACGTGGGAGAAATGATGCTTCTGCTCAATGACGAATTCCCAGTACTTTTAGTCATGCCATAATTTCATAGTAAGTGTAACCACTTGGGTTTAGTTGTATCAGGACATTAGTATCCAAGTAAAAAATCAAATACCTCCCTACAAAGGGAGCATCTGGGTGCTGCAGGTTGGTTTATTTTAGTATTGATGCAAGTTTCCTCATTTGCCCTTCCAAAACCAACTTTTTTTTTCTTTTCTAAAAGAATCTGTTTCAGGGTGTACTGTAACAGCACCCACTGCCAGCACTGCACAGCCCTCATTTTTAAGCCGGGCTGAGTAAAACATAGTTCTGAAAATATATCTAGCCGTGTGGATACCAGGTTGTCTCTGAAGGCTCAGAAAGTCCATTTTCTGCATCAGTGACAAAAAGACAGGGCACAGGATGGTCACTGACTTTAATAGGAGCAGGACAGGCTGCAGCTTAAAAGGAACCTGCTCCAGATGATGCGTCTGAGCTTGTGATTTATTATTAGTCTTGCAACACCAGTGTTGTAACAGATGCTGCTTTTGGGTGAAAGTCGACGGGCTGTCAGAGAGCTGTTGAATGTGTGCACAAAGCAGGAGTAAACAATCTGACACCCTCTACCCAAGAATATTTACTGCTAGAGCCATGGAAAACCATCAAATCTACATTTTCCAACAGAAGTAAGATTCCTCCTATCCTATTAGAGCATTACAGATTTACTCGACAACAGGTAGGGAACTTCAGGCCCTCAGTATTCATTGTTAGGTTTGGTTTCTGGGTAAAACACTAAAAATAAAATTCAAGTTCAATAACCACTCTCCTTGCAAAACATGTGTCACCTATAAATATCCATCACATATGGCTATGTGCTACAGCTCTCTCGTTTACACTTTGTCTGCAGGTGGCAAACTAAACCCAGAAAATAAATATACTCTAACAGAAGAGTTAAATGTTAAAGAAAAATTTAAATTTTCACATCAGAGGAAATCTGACTTAAGTACCATCACCTTCACCAGACTACCACACAGAAAATGTTCAAAAGGACTTGAGCCAGTGAAGATCCTACTGTGATTGACTATAAGATTGACTGTAAAATATCATCCTCCCTTTAACGGTATCTTTTTCCCTACCTCTATGATGCCAGTGTAAGTAACTGTACTGCTGTCTGTGTTTCTGCTCGTAAGGGAGTCCTGGCTGCTCCTTCGCCTTCCTACTCCTTGATAGCCAGGAACGGCAAACAAAAGCAGTGTATTAAATTGAGATGTGCTCTCCTGCAGACATCACTCATCTTTAAATGTAAAGGACAGTGACTAATCTCTTCCATTCTTTCTCTTTTATTAGGGAAATAACTGTCTGTACTGGACAAATTGTAGAAGTATAATATAGAAAAGAATAAGTAGGTATGTGAATAAATGGAATGAGTCAACATAGCTTTCGTTGCGTCAAATTGTGATCAGAAATCTACTGGAGTTCTTTGAGAGTGTTTATGACCTTGTAAATAAAAAGGATTGGTCACTGTAGCATAGATGGATTTCAAAAAAGGTTTCATTAAAGTTCCTCAGTAGGGGTCTTAAAGAAGTGAGACCACCCCTGGCTAAGAGAACTGCTTGTTTCATGGACTAATGGCTGGTTATAAAATAAAAAACAAAAGGTAAGGATGACTTTCGCTGGTTGCCAGCGAGGTCTTAAAATGATGTCTGCTAGAGCTTGTTTTGTTCAACAACTCCACACGGCCTCAAAACAGGGAAGAACACTAATATGGCAAATTGCTGATGGTAGAAAATTATCTGCAATAACCAAAGCTGAAGTTCATTTCAAAGAAGTGCAACAGGCTCCCACGACACTACATAATAAAAATGGTAGGAGAAAATTACTGGGAGGGAATCTATGACTTGATAGCTCCTGGAAATCTGAAAGTTCAGGTTAAATAGACCAGGATTATGCAGCTGGAGTGGATGAAGATGGATAAAAGGTGAGATAAACCTAAAAAATTATCAGTTGTGTGGAGAAGATGAACTTGAACTGATTATTCAGTTTCTTAAAACAAACAAACAACAAAAAAAAAACACGGGAAAATACCTAAAGAAATGTGTTGATAGTGGGGTTAAAACATGCAATTTTTTTTTTTTTTGCACAAAATAAAGAATTACTCTGAGGATCACTCATTGTCACAAGATATTTCAGAGGCTGAAACCAAGAACAGATTGGAAGAAGATCCATCAAGATAAGTTGTTATTGTGCATTGTTATTACACACATTACCTATTTATCTAACTTTCTTTAAAAAAAAGTGTCCCTCATTTTAATGGAGCTGTAGGTGTGAACTAGTCAGTTGTTCTTAGCTGAAAGGATGAGGCTATGGTAAGGTCAAACTTAGCATGGGAGACTGGGGATGGTTATCTATAGAGGCAGGGGGGCTAAAGAAAAGAAGATGGAGTCCATGCAGAGTGACTGTGAGCCTGGCATCTGCCCTATTTCAGTTCTAGCTCTTCCTTTCCTGATCCCATAAGAGCATTAGCAGTTTCTTGGAAAGGTGCTTGGCTGTAAAGGGCATCCAGAAAGCACCCTGCTCCTTATCAAAGACCACTGAAGTCAAAGGGTGTTCTTTTCTGCAGCATTCTGGGTTTGCGCTTCAGCTCCCAAAAAACATTATCCATGGCAGATAACTGCCTGGGAAGCGATGCTACTCTCTCTCAGCCATTAATTGCAGATCCAAATCAGCTGCCCAGATAGCAGAGACAAGAAATGTTTGACGTTCCCTGAGGCTGGGTTAGCTCTTGTGCTGAAGCTGCACACAGCCATGTGATACCCCCTCCCTGCTGCCTGCTCTGCACAGCTAAACTGATCAGACTCGGGCCAGTTCTTCAAAGCTTCCATATGTTTCTGATATCTGCTGAGAACCACTCCCCTGATAGTTGTCACTTGTACATCATTAACGAACAAAGATACCATCTTTTTGCATGCTAGCTATCCGCTCCATCCCATAAGAGGCTTTCTTTTTTTTCCTCTTTTTTTTTTTTTTTTTTCCCCAGAGTTATTTAAGAGTGTGTGGGTTGCCTTGTCAAATTGGTTGGGTAATGAAAGGGTATAGAAAACAGCCTGAGACCTGGTACTGGAGACATGTAATTATTTCTGATTTTAAGAGAGCTTGTAAGTTGGATTTTTTTTTCCTATTATTTGTGCTATGACAATCATATCTGAGTGTTTACCTTTTAGCCTTATCCCATATTTAACAAGCTAAAAAGATGGATGCATTAGCAGGGTTTCTAAGGGGAGAAGGGTGTAATAGAGTTTCTAGTCCCCTTTGCAGCTATGTGAACCTTTCAAAAGCACCGGCCACAGAGGCTTGCAGTTTGCCTGAGTGACTGTTTAAGTTTGTTTTCATTCCGTATTTTTTCTGGTGCTGAATATTGCGGAACATGAGCATCATGGCACAAAGCTGTGGTCTGATAGGGCCCTTTTTACGCAGCAGTGTCAACTCCATATTAATGGCTAGCACAGCTTATGCAGGAACATACACCTTTAAATTCCAAATACATCTCCACTTTAATTTAGCTGTGGCAAAACAGAAGATCAGATAACTCTCAAGCCAGACGAGAACACTCCAGGTACCAGAGGCCATGTGTTTCCCACCAGATAATTGAAATCCTCACTGTAGGCTGGGGTGAGAGCCAACCTCTCTGCCAGGAATTATTAGGAACAAGATATCAGTGTTGATCTACAAATGTACATTAGAAATGACAGTGATTTCCACAATACAGATAATACTACTCCATATATCCACTTAAAGGGGAGAGAGCTAAGTAAAGCTTTAAGCTGCATCCCTATATTCCCATGAGCCTAGCTGGTGTTCATTTTGGATTGCAAGGCAAACATTGTAGCATTCATTGAGACCTGCAAACATCAATCAGCGCATGTTTCCTGCAGTGTGAAGCCCAAGGATGAACCCTTGCCTTTCTTTTTCCTTTATCAGTCTCCTATATCTTGAGCCAGACCAAAGTTATTAAACATAGAAAAATATCTACGCAGAGTTACCAAAACACAGTTTGACTTTCAGAGGTGATCTTCTGCAGCAAGTACTATGTGTTGGACTGACCATTTTGTGCTTTCACAGCATCTAAAGGTGAGGAGATATTTTAGATGCCTCATTTCAAGGTCATAGGACTTAGAGACATTAATTCAAAAATCTGTGACAGTTTCAGTGCAGATTTCCCCCCACCACATCCTGCCCCCATAATACACTTGGGTGAGCTAATGGGTAAGTGACTTAAATCCAACAAATATTGAAGTCTGGATGAGTTCACTCACTTTTACTTGTTTGTTTTTAACAAACAGAAAAACAAAACCTTTTTTTTTTTTTTTTCATTCTTAGGGAAATAATTGACATATGTGATGCTGGAAAATTTCTGTCTGAAAATCCACACATCTGAAAATCTAAGGATTTTAAGGCACTGTATATTTATACCTTCAGCTGCCACTTCAATTAAAATGCCCTGTTGCTGTACAAAAATAGCTTGCCTGTAATTTGTCACCTGTTTTGAGCTGGATTCCAGTTACGTACTCCTGCAACTGCACTGAGAACGGGTGTCAAGAGGCAAGCAACAGCCTACATAAACTGACGATGGTTTGTGAAGGCACACAGTGTATTTAATTTGCAGGAAAATACACCAGAGCACAGGGCTGATCACTCAGATTTTGTCACTGAAAAGCAGAGGCTGTTCTAGACGTTGCCTGGTAGGGAACAAAGGAGGAAGAAGGCCTCAGAGTTAAGAAAAAAAGCAGATTGCATGACTAAACTAGGGTGAAAATGAGCTGTGATCCATCGGGAGCAAGAGTCTGGCACTTGCCTTACCTTCACCCGTGCTGTTTCCTCTCCTGCTGCTTGAAGATAGCCAAGAGCTTCCTTTTTAATCAAGGACCATTGGAAAGCACCAGCGGGCTCCCACTCACAACGCGTTGATTGGCTTCCAACGGCAGTGACAATTGCATCCTGTAATCAAAATAGCAATCATTAATGGCACAATTATTCCCCCCCTCCCCGCTCCACACACGTGCACGCACGCTTGTACCACTGAGTAATGACTCCAAGACACAGACTACAAACAATGCAAAATGCACGCCTGGCTCTGGGAAAGACAGGCACCGGGCAGCCTGGTTTTCGGAGCATCAAACACTTCAGGAAAGCAGGTGTTGATGGCAGGGTCTGCAGACCAAGGGCCTGACTGGAAATCTAAAGGAATTGAGATGGGGATCCGAGGTGTTGGAATTGGTTTTGGGCAGCATCCCTCCTGAAGTTTTGCTCCCTCCGGCAGCTTCTCTTCCCAGCACTGAGAGTGCCCCATGGCTATCAGAAAGTAATATTTGGGGGGTGACTGATTTTCTGACTGGTCTGAACACACAGTTGGGGTACTTTATTCTGAAGATGCCTACCCATGCTGTCAGCTTTTCCTTTTTGTTTTACTTCCTGACCTGCTTTCTGCTCCCTGATGTTTCATTACTGCATAGGCTCTTCCCCATCTACACCCCGCACACGGATAGGGTCTCTTCTCCCACTCTGGACCATGTGCTGTCTTATTTGGTTATTCTCCTCCATCAGTGGCTCAGGAGTCTGCTACTTTAGCACAGCTGCCTTTTCCCTTCCCTTTGAGAGTAAAATAAATCTCTGTAGAAACATATCCAGCTGAATGATAAATTCTTTTAACATTAATACTTGTAAACCAGAAGAAAAATAGAGGTACTAAAGAATCAACTAAATGACAATTTCCCTTCTCAAATTCAATTTCTTGCTAGAGCTGGATGGACAGTGGACTTCACAGTTTGCTATAAAGGTAGAAATAAAATAGTAATACTAAAAAAAAAAAAAAAGTATGTAAAACATGTATGTATTTTACATTGGGTTGTATTTGATGAAATAAAAATTAAAATAATTTTCTTGACAGCCAGTATATAACATTTCTTTTGCAATTTGGTTTCATTCAATTCTCAGGTTATTTTACTTCAAAAACATTTACAATGAAGATTAATTTTTAAAAGTTGCTATTTTAAGACAAAGAGGTTGCAAAGTTACACTCTCAAATGTCAAAAAAGAAAGCTGTTGATAGTCTCAAAATCTGCAAATATTTTCTTGTTCCCCAGCAAAGATTTGCAATGAGCTGAAGCCCATTTTGTGCATAAATCTCATCCCTCTAATTTTCAGTTTAGTTTTTTAGATTTACTCCTCATAACCAATCATTCACTCCTAATGTTTATGCCATTTTTCTCCCTTTATAAGCATCCTTAAACATCCTTGAGGGAATCGAAGTCTGGAGGAGTCCAGCTTAGAGCAATTAATCTAAGAGATTCTCTATAAATACAAATTGGAGCTCTTTGTGGAGCAGTTAAGATCCCACTAGCAAACAATGCCCATTTCCAGTAGGCGCAGATAATGCAGAAGGTCTTACCACTCATGTTTGGTGACAACAACTGGATATTGAAGCAACGGACATTTGCTCATCTACCACTAGGTTGGAACCGAGATCTACAGGCAGGAAAAGGTTTCAGTATAACGGGTGGGTAACTGGAGGGGCTGAATCTATTGATGGCTGCAACATTCAACATTCCACCACCACTAAACTACCTTCATAACAGCTTGATTAAAAAAAAAAATAGAGAGCGAAAGCGAGAGAGAGAGAGAAATCGTTATTTTCCTTTTCTGGGAAATAATGAAGCACATCCTAGATAGTTTATGAAATGCTACTCATGTATAAATCTTTGAATAATAAATTCATGGATTCCATTTACTCTTCTGCAATGCATTTTCTGGATATGCTCTCATGGCATCATATTTTGGTTCTTTCTTTCCTTTCTCACCTGATTCGCAAGTGTCTGCTGGTAAAGAAGACACTGTATAAAGTAATCGGTGTAAGACACTAACACAGGTCCCTCATGTTGGGAAAAGCATTTCCTTGTCAGCCTGCATCAGACTGACTTATCAGCAAATCGTTAGCAAGAAGTAAATCTCAAGAGTTTGGAATTTCATTCAGTTCATTCCAGATAAACGTTTAATTGTGTTTGTCTTTAGTACTTTTCTCCGGGATTATCCCAATATATTTGGGATATATTTGGTCTGGAAATGAGACTGAGGATTTGGGAGTCTGAATCAGTTTGGCAGAGCACACAAACCAAATGCAGAATAAACCAGTGATGCTCACTTGTTGCACTTGGTAGCTTGTCAAGGCATGGTGTGATTGGATTTAGGACCTACAGTGGAGGAAAGCAGAAAGAAAACTTGTTTGTACCTACAGGAACTGCACGGACAGACTCATTAGGTCCAGCTGCCGTTTTTATCAAGACTCGTCTACCCATGGTCATTTAAAGCCAGTTTGAGGGTTGCTTTTATTATTGCCAGACAGAGGCAAAGCAACCCTGGTGCAAAGAAGAGCCAGCCCCGTGGTTCGCTCACAACTGAACAGGGCCAGCGTGGAAGCTCCTCCACTAAGGTCCTGCACATCTCCTTCCACCCACACCTTCACCATCATCCCTCAGGCAGTCCTGCTTCCAGGGAGTGGGTGCTTTTGGGACTGAGACCGAGTACAGGAAAAGCCAAGCTTTCCAAACCTCAGAAATAGTTTGGGACAGTTTTAAGAGCTTCTTTTGTCACAGCTTGCCCACCTGTCTTTAGAGCCCTGCAGCAGAAAGGAGGACCTAAGGTTTAAGAAGAGGAAAAGTCTTTCCCTGCTTGATTCTATTAATAAGTACTTTTTTTTTCATTTCTTTTTTTTCCCCAGGCACAAGCACTTTTTATTGTCAGCAAGTGATTTTGACCTATATCGGGGATTTCAGCCAACGATGGCTATCAACCAGGGCACATACCAACTCTCAAAGAGCATAACGGCTCCCTAAGCCACAATTTTCCAGCAGCTGGACTGGTGGAAAGAAGGCCAAGATCTTCACAAAAGCAAACACTGTCTTACAGAGGCTTTGCCTTAAGGGGAACTGTGCGCTGCTACAGCCACTTCAGTCACAGGGTCCAAGGCAATTCCCAGTGCAGAAAAAAATAAATAAATCAAAATAATAATTGGCTGGCTCCTCTACTACATGAACAGACACAAAAGCACAAACGTGCAGCACCGCCTTTTCTTAAAGTGCATTATTATTAATGGGAAATAGCAGTCAGATCCATCATGTTCAGCATGCCCCACATCACCGCTTCACTAAACACCACAGATTATATCCCTATAATTGCCTTCCTGAGCTGTCTAGCAGCCTCGATTCATTTCCATTAAGGCTCAGAAGGATGAGATCATTTAATATTTCTCCATCACCCCCTTTATATTCCCCCCCCCCCCATTTTTGTAAATTTGGCAATTATGTACTCACTGCCATCCCCTCAGTCACACAAGTTCAAGTTTAGCACTTGGTATTGCAGTGCAGCAACTGAAACAACAGTGAAGTAAAGACTGAAATTTTCACCGTGTGCTTTCCCCTTAACTTGAGAAGGAAATTTTATATTTGCGTGCAGCAAAATCAGGCGCACAACAGCTATATTTCTGCGCATTTTGCACAGAACAGCTCAATGGACTAGTGAAGAGGAGTGAAATAACCCATGGAAGAAAGCATGTAGCCTGATATCATCCAAGAACCAGCACCAAATTTATAAGTCTGCTGATTTTTGGCTTTGGCAGCTGCACAACATTAATTAAAAATGTTCTGGATGTAGATAAAGTTTCTGCACTCAGAAGTTATCATTAATGCCTCATCTGCGCTGAAAGGTGAACTGCACATTTTTTGATAAAATGGATTGAAAGCTTTGCCCAGATTCACCAAGCATCTGCATCTTCCTTTTGAGGATTTATTCCCCGAAGTCTGTGTCATCTCCTGTGCTGTAACTGTGCACAAGGAGTGTGGTTGTCCTCCGGCCCTGAAAGAGCCTCCACCTGTTCATATCGACAAGAATACTTGGATGGGTTAGGATGAGATTGGATTCGATGCCAGGATCATCTCATAGAACCATAGATGTTAAATGAGCAATCCCCCCATCAGACATGTACAAATCCTTGAACTTCTGCCAGTCTGGAAGGATTGCTAATATCTGTATTACAGCTTCAGTGCTGGCTTTGTCTCTACGCAGACACTCACTGATGCTCTGCTTTTGAAAACGTGATTCAAAATGCCATGTTGCCATTTCTGTTCCTTTCCTTAATTTTCTGCATATGAGTTTTTAAATTCTGATTTTTTTTTCATTCTGATAACTGGAAATCTCATAAAGGAGCTATCAGATATTTTATATCTCTCCTGTTCTGGCAATTATTACCCTTTGATACAGAGATCTTTGATGTTGCCACTACTTAATTTTTTTTTCATTCATTCCCCATGTCCTTGATGTCAGACTCTTCCCTGATCTGAACCCATACTCCCCCAAAATGATGAACCCGAAGGGTTCAGGTGGGGCTTCTTGTTCTCATTCCCTGCCTGTGAAAGAGCCAGATAAAACCTGGACCTAAGCTCTGTCATCCCTGGGTGCCAGCTGATCACATCAAGCAGTTAAAGCCCACTTAAATGGCCTGCTGAGACAGCTCAGAGAACTTCATGCAATCCAGAGGATCCCCATTAGTGCAGAAATGAATGGCCCATATTGGCAGCTCCATGGGGGACACGAGCAGCAAAACTTTGTGCACTATTGGTATATAAAAGAAGGCACAGAACAGGAAACATGAATACCAAGAAAGACAAGTCTTACAGGAAAGGGATTTGCATGATTCACCTCCAAAAATAATTAAATAAAAATAAATGACCTAGCACAGACTTATGCAACACTCGGCCAGCTCCTAATTTTGACTTCAGTGGAATGTAATGATTTACATCAGCTGGATGTCTGTCAGTATATAGACACATTAGGATCTGACAGAGAATTATCAGTTTGCCCATGCTTAAAATACCCTGGAGATGAGGAGGAATTCACGTATACCAGAGCTAAAACATTAAACTACCTCTTTGAAGCTCCAGGATGGAAAGCCACCCTCTAAGGACCCAGTTGTACATCATTTGAGGAGCAGCACGAGATCCCCTTGGCTTCAGATCACTGACAGAGGTGTGAGGGCATTTTTAAATCGAGGTACTCAGAAGCCAGGGTCTGCTTTCTGTCCTTAGAGGTGAGACCATTCCCTGAACCCTGCCATCCCAAGGCAGGAGGGAAAGGTGAGAAGGCACATCATTTCCCAAGGACAGACATGAAGGAGAACAAGTCAAAGACGCAGGAGTGGGCACACCGACATTTATCAACCCGCATGCTAATGAGAGGAAACACAAGAGGTGTTAGAGCAAGTGCCATGGAGACAAATGTAGCAGGAGGCTCCACAGGAGCTCCACAGGGATGATCTTCCTGCAGCCCTCTGCTGCCTCCTGCCTCAAGGCAGCACCAAGGCTCAAGAGACCCAAACTGTGTCGGGCTGTCTCATCTAATGGCTAACAAGAAGGGGCCACATTTCCACTGCATAAAGCCTTTTATTTAATTTTTAAGGCAATCAATAAGCCCCTAATTATAATGTTTCCTTCCTTGCCCTTGCTCAGATCTGTGTCAGCCCAATAATATCACCAAGTGGAATAGACACAAGTTTTACTAGTCCTTCAGGGCTATTATGCCAAATGAGGAATTGCTACATATTCACTCGCAAACAGCTGCTAATGTTTAATTTTTTACGTAAAATGCTTTGGAAATAGAGATGCAATGCACTGAGCAGCTGTTAATGCTCTGTTTCGCTTGTGCACGGGCTGTAGAGTGGAGGGCAATGCTTATCTCCAGTATCACTCCTGCCACACTGGAGTGAATACAACAGCGTAGGGTGAGGCCTCATCTAAACCCTTGCTCATATCAGCTCCAGCTGTTGGGCTTTCAAAGAGTCCTGGAGTTTGGGATCACATTGCAGAGAATTTCCAATCTTAAATCTGTTGTCAAAAAGAAGAAAAAAATCACTTCCAAGCAGGGAATGCTTTTTTGTCTTCTTTTGTTTCTGCATTTCAAAAAGAGATGGATTTTGTTTCCTGTATCACAGGAAGCCAAACTGTTTTTTTTTTTTTTTTCTGCTTTCCCACATGATTTTTTTTTCTGATTTCACTTCACAGCTTTCCAGGTGGGGGCCAATGGCTGAATGAAGCTGGACAGCACCAGCAGTCTCCAGGCACAACTGGCTTTCACCTCTTTCTCTAGCAGTACATATGAAATCAAACCAAAACCAAACCAAACAAACGAACAAAAAAAACCCACACCACCACCAACAAAATCCAAGCAGCCAACTACAGGTCTCAGGAGGACAGAGAAAGTGGAATTAGTCACTCTTTGAAATATGGGGGCCATGGCAAACGAGAATAGATGGGCTTTGATGTCAGGAGGAGAAGCTGGCAGTTGAGCTCAAACTCTGATAGCTCCTTCTCAAAACCTGGCTCAGACTGACTTTCATCTTCAAAAAAGCTTCAAAAAAGCCTTTGATGGATGTCTCCATTGAAAGGTGAAGCATAGGGAAGGAACTGGAGAAAGGCAGCCACATCAGCAAGTCCAGCCTTGCTCAGCCTGTGAATCGACGCCAGCCAAAACCTGCGTGTTTGCTCAGGGAATCTGCACATGAGAGCTGGAATTGGGAAGCTCAGGTTTAGAAATGGCTGCTGATGCCCTTTAACTAAGAAGAAACTCTTCTTACTGTCATCTTGACACTATTTGAGCACAATATCTGAAACTATATGGCCAACAGATTAATTAAGCGTCCAGTGAACAAACCCTATAGGGAAGGTTTATTGAATCAAGGCACAGAGCAACAAAATGATTTAAGCAAGGCTTTAGCTAGGGCTGGTCCGCTGAACTCATTCTCTGTGCATGAGACAAAGCTTTTTTCTTTTTTTTCAAGAGCACTACCACCATGTCTACCTTTTGTACTGCAAAGCCCACAAAACTTATTAAAACAGGTCAGCTAATGCACAAGCATTCTGAACCGCTTCCTGCTGGGTTTCTTCAACTAAGAGAGCAGAGTTTGGCTTTAATGCCTCAGGGCAAATGTCTTTGAGCGTGTATGTGTGTGCATGAGACAGAATAAATTTGATCAGATTTGGTGTGACAAAATTATCAAGGAAACATTTGCATTGCCATTTATGCAGCAGGCTGCACGATGCAAAACAGACCGAGAACATGTTCAGGGTGTCAGGCAGCTGTACACCACAACTAATGGGAACGGACGTGTGAGCTGGAGAATGATCATACTCATTAACAGTGACATCCAAAACTAACATGGACAGTGCCTTCTCACCAAGGGCAACTAACGTGTCTGAAGCTCCTCTGACTTGAGCCGTTTCTGCAGTGGAGCTCAGGGCAGCTGAGGTGCTGTAGATGTGTCCTGACATCCTCCCTTCCCTGTGCAGGACCCTCCTCTCCGCCTCACTAGGCAACACCCTCAAGATACGGCCACCACAGAGATTAAGGAGACCTACTGCCTTTTGTTTCTTTGTGCCCACTTGGGACCAGGACAGCAGAAAGGGAACTGCAGCCTATTTATTACCCTCACTGTTTAAAATGCACCTGGAAGTCAGAGCAACAGATTTGCCCCATTGGCAAGCAAGCACTCTGAGATCACGGGTGATCCTTTAGGGTGTGACATGCTCTAGTGGTTCTAGGAAAATTTAAGTGCACTACCTTTTTCATTCTACTTTTGCACTCAATTACAGGACTGAAGAGAGTGCTTCATATATATACAGGAGATATTCTGAATGGGAAAAAATGTAGAATTAAGTCATTTTACATGTCACTACATTGCCTAGGTTTTGGTATAAGAGCTCCCTTAAAAAAGAGGTTCTGTCAGACCTCAAAATCTGGGCATTTTGTATGAGTATATGTGTGTGTTAGTGGCTCCTTTGTCTTCAACCAGTTCTTCCTTTTTATTCCTATAAATACACCAGGATTTGGCAGGGAGAACTTCACAGGGTGGAACTGAGTAATGGCTTTCGGGGTTTCTATAAATTAAGAACACCCAACTTGACAATGTACATGTCGTCTTTATCAATTTACTCTCCAAGCCCATGCCAAGTGTTCTGCAATAAACTTCCTCTCCATTTCACACCTAATCATGTGTGGCATAAATCCCACAGATCAGAGGCTGCTCATAGGGCTGAGGAAGGATCAGCCTGGGGTGGTTGTCTTCAGATGTGATCAAGCTGAGACAACCATTCTCTACTTCTCACCCTCAAACATAGCAAAGAAACCTCAATCCAATGATTAATCAGGGTCTGGGTTATTTTCTAATCCATATGCAAAGCATCTGGACACCCCTATTTGGTATGCTGTCTGCCACCTTTCTTTCTGCTTTGCTTGTAAACAAGCTGCAGGTGAAGAGTGCTGCTCAGCACTTTTCTGACTTTATCCCACTTTTTTTAAATACAGCATAAATGTGATTAACACATCGGTCTGATTATCTCCAAAAGGATTTGAGAGGGAGACTGCCAGACAGCTTTGAGTCTTTGAAAATCCTATTAAGGTTAAAGAAAGCAAGTAGGGTTGATAGAAGCGAGTGAGGATGTGGAAGATTACTACGATAGCTCGGGAGAGGTGTGGGAAAGGAAGAGCTGCACCTTCATACCCTGCCTCTTCATGTCACCCCAACAGAACATGTTATCACAGAGCAATGTTAAATCTGGCCCTTTCTTTGATGACAAAGGTAGGTGTTGTACTAGAAACAGACTGAAATCTCCTCTCTTGACCTCATGTGTCATGTTTTCTCCTTTGCTCACAAATTACACTTCTTACAAGCTTTTGACTTCTTTTCTGAGCTGAAAGCCCCTAGTCCGGCTTTTTTTTTCAGAGAGCCGATAGCACGTGAGGGGCAGGGCACGTGAGCATCTTGTGACACCACACACAGATACTTTCAGAGGTGTTTGGGTATCTACAGTCCTGAAACATGCCTTTCTTGGATTCAGGGGGCTGACTCTGCAAACCTAGCACAGCATCTGCACTTCCATCTGGGAAGCAGCAAAGAAATCTGGACTGACATATGGGAGTCACTGCTTTTTTAAATTTCCGACATTGATAGTTCTGCATCTGAATTTTCAATAGCGGTGTCCTTGGACTGAAGGGTGAACTCCATTTGCCCTTTCTCTGTTGGATGAAATGGACTTTCAGACCAGTACTACATTGATGGAGAGTCAAGGCTCCTCTGTGGCAAGAAAAGTTGTGTACTCCCTGCCGGGAGGCCACACGGTGCTGCTGGGGCTCACTGCTGTCCTGATGCAGCTGTGTAAGAGCTCAGGACAAGAAACAGCACAAAATCTCAGTGCTTTAGTCACATGGAGATGTAGATGTGACAATAAGGATGTTCCCTGTACTACTTAAACAAGATGTATCTTTAAATCAGTTCTTCATAGACCTTTAGGAAAGTTTTTTTTTTTTTTTGTCCTTTTCTTGCCCCATTCTCCTCTTATATTCCTTTTCTTCAGATGTCTAGAATAATCTATCACGCTGTTAGCGAAGTGCAATTGTATAGACATAGATACGCATGTGTGCATATACATGTATACATGTCTACATATATGTATGTGTCCCATTGCAAAATTTTTACATCCTTGCAATCTCCTGGAAAATTCCCCAGCAGGCATTAAAAGGTAGAAATCTCCAGAAAGGCTAATAAATCATTCTAAGTATGATGTTTGTAGGGGAAGACATTTTAGAGATGATAAAAAGAAGCACATTTTCAAAATGTCAATGAACCCACAGAAATGGTGAACAGCCTTTCAGATGTCTGCCTACTTATTAGAGGCGGGCAAAGTCAGGTACCTGAAATATTTGACTGGGAAAAGTCAGAGTATAAATGACTGTGTAGCCTTTCCAAGCCTATAAAAAGGGAGACAGGGATCAGAAATGATTGGGGGAAAGAATGAGTCTCCCACAAGCCTATTTTTCAGCATCTGGAGTTCAGCTTGTCCCTGAAAACTGCGGGAAGCATGGCACAGAGAAGTAATTGCTCATGAGAAATTCTTTTTGAATACATAGGACAACATTACTGGGCAGCCAGGTAGCAGGAGGCACAAACACCACACCCGTCTGCTTCTCAGGAAGCTGTTTGTATCAGTTTCTACATTTCCATATATTTCTGTTATATAAATTAATACGTGGGAGGAATGTCACCAAAATCAAGGGCTTGGTGTGTCTATTTAGACTTCCCAAATCCCAGCATCTCTCGTATGACCATACATGGGAGGCATAAGAAGCACTGAACATAAACACAAATGTAGGATATAATTGCACGAATGAGATGTGATGATTACTGTTGCTGATCATACATTCATTATGTTTCTGCTTTTGAGTGCTATAGGGAACAGGAAGCTCACTTCCCTCCTCAGCACCACAATTACAGAGCATTTTACAATAGTATCCTTGCTCTTTCTTTTTTTTTTTTTTTTTTTTTTCCTTTTCTTTTCTTAATGATTGGTAGAGTTACCATTTGGAAATGAAACTCCTACAACCTTTCATTAAAGGAGATAGGAAGCCAAGAAGGTAGCATTATATATGGCATTTTTATGAAGCATTAGGCACAAAGTGATAGCCATATTATTGTATATTAGAGAGCCCTGAAGGATGCTCAGCCAACATGATAGCTTGATTGCATGTACATTCAAATATATCTTTTTTGGAAAGGAGATATGAGCTAATGGAACAGCTAAGGGGCCATGTTCTGGCAGGTGAAGGGTTGATTTTTTAAGCAGAGCTATGACTGATAGCTTTAGTTTCCTAAAAATATGGCTTAGTTTTGTAAGACAATTGAAACATTCACAGCTATTTTCTGGTACACCAAGGACCTGATTCTTCTCTCACACGTAGCACTGGTCCCTGGGAATTTATGCCTGATTCATACCCATGTAAAAGAAGAGAAACCCCAGCTGTGTGCTTCTTTATACAAGGTATTTAAGCACAATTTTAAATCAGCCCATATTCAGTGAAGACCAAAGCAGATCTTAGGCTTTCAGTAAAGATGCTTGCTTAAGTGCTTTGCTTAATAGGAATGAACTACAAGCCAGGGCTTTAGCAGCTGCTTTAGGTTTTAGTACCTGCACCTTCCTGATGAACCTTGCTACAGAGGAAAGACATTATTTCAAAAGAAGGTATCTGTAGTACAAAGCTAAACTTAGCCTCAGTCTGCAGAAAAATTCATTATTTGTCTGCTGCATCTCGACATAAAAATACTTTATATTGATGCCCATCTACCCACTAGGAAAAAAAAAAAAAAGACGAAGAAGAAAAGCAACATATTAGATCACAACTTTAGCAGACTTTCCTGACTGCATCTGCAAAAATTCTGTCTGCTCTGTGAAAGGACAATCCTCACTGAGACATACTCCAATAGGAGTCCATGTGTGAGCTCCAGAGCTTACAAACTGCTGTTTCAGTAAACCCAGACACAAGCATGCCCTTCTTTGGCACAGCTAAGATATGCTGGTGCATTTTATAGATGCAGTTACAAAAGCCAGCTGGAAACTTCATTCACGGTGTTTCACATTAAGAGCATGTTGATTGTAATTAAAATAATTTATATCTTGCAAGGGCAGTTTTGTAATGCTCTCACTTCCACCAAGGGCCATGAACTGCAGCAGCAATTAGTAGGAGACATGACTGATAGAAGTTACAGTTTCAAAAGGTCAGAGACAAGTTTTCATCCTCACAGTATCTGAATACAGCATCAGATTTGATAGGAGCTAAAACCTATATAAATGGGTTCATGTTTGTAACTGTCAGATTGGACCCAGGTAAACATACGTGGTATGAACAGACCCCCGATTCCTATACAATAGCCAGTTCCAGGGGCTCATAGATCCTGCTGATGAAACCCCCTGAAGGGCTAAAGCCCTTCCTGGTGGATGCCTGCGAAACCACCCACACCCTGCTGGAAGCACTCCCGCAGTCAACACACAGGGGCTGCCCTCGCCCATCCCAACACAGCAGCCCACCTAGCAGCTTCTGTAAACACACACATAAATACTTTTTAAGATAAAAAAACAAAACAAAACAAGCTTCTAAACTAGATTTGTTGCACTGATAGGTACTTCAGGCTTAGAATATTTTACAATATTCAAAGCTCCATTAGGTACACAGTTAACTATGGATAACTGGGATTTCTGTAATTATATCTGGACCTGAGCTTCCTTGTACTGAAAAAAGCATTAACAATTAGCAAAACAACAAAAGAAGAGTGCAAGAAAATGAATATACGATTCTTCTAGTTCTGTGGTTATGAAGGAAAGCTAGAAAACGCCACCTACCTTTAAGGAACCACTGGGGTACCGTAGAGTATTCCAGCGACTCAGTGCTGGGGGACCTAATGGGAAACCCCAAGGTGGGGCAGCAACAAATTGCACAGCTCCTGATGTTCCCTAGCTGATGAGATAAATGGGAGTGGATGTGTCCTGGGAGGAGAGGCAGACCTGTACCCCCAGAGGCAGCACCACCAGGTTGTCCTCTGGACTATGGAGCACCCCAGGCTGTCACCACCCATTCAAGGCTCTGCAGAGGTAGGCACAGAAGTTGTTACAGAGGTCACAGGCTCTCCACCTTCCATAGATACTTTCTTATTCATTTGGGCATTGTTGCTCATGCTTAGTAATGACTACGACCAACTCAAATTCTGCTTTCTTGTACAGCTGCTATAAAAACAGAATCAATCCTCTGCAAGTTTTCTTAGGTTGATAAGAATGTAGCAGGCAGAAAGGTCAACTACTTTACTCTTTTCCCTGCTGTTCTCTGAATGCAGCAGCAGAGAAAGCATAAGAAGTCTTTGACATTTCTTGTATTTCTTTATTTACTTTTGTTGGAAGTAAAGCATTCCCCATTTAAATCCCAATTTCCTTTCTCCATCTGCGATTGGGGTCACCACGGCAGGGGTGAAGGCAGTGTGTATCTGGCTACATACAACAGGCACCAGGTCAGCAGAAATAAAAGACAGCGCTCAACACATAACTATAATTGTTAGAGCAGAATGCACCGACCTAAATGGAATTTCACCTTGGGAGTTTCGGCTGAATTGAGTCTAAACAGAGGTGAAATTCCCCAGGCATATGGCAAGTCCTCTGGCTGGTGTCGGCGGAGACCCGCATCACTTCATCAGCCCTCGGAGGCCACCATTAACTCTACGGAGTGCTGTTATTAGGGAGACGAGAACAGCTGTAAGTGTCTCTTAATGCCAGTGGGGAGCTGGGGAGTGCTAAACTACTGAATGTTTAATATAAAAGGAAGAGGAATATAGCTCCACTGAATTAGTTTAGGCCACGGAGGTCTGTTTGTTTCAATTATCACTGGTACAGTCAAGTCCCCTGAAATCCCCCATTAGCTCCTATCGTGTTCTTTTATACAGAGGGACACAGGTCTAGTCTGACTGGATCAAATACCTCTTGCTTTAATGAAGCTTTTTTTTTTTTTTTTTTAATAGCACACATTGGATCAGATACCAAAAAAGAGTGTGTGAGCACTTAAAAATAAATGGGTCAAATGCGTCACCGGTGTAACTCGATGGGATGTATCGATACTTTGTTTAGATCTAAGCTGCTGGGCAAGTGAAACAGCAGTAAAAAGGGAAAAGAACAAATAACTGGAACTAAATAAAGAGCTACCTTACCTCTCTTCCTGGTTTCCCTTCCAAAGAAGGTCAGCATGTGATGTTTCCACTCTGCAGTGAGGCATTTGGGGAGAAGTAGTTAGATCTATCATCTCCTACCTGTTAATGCTATTTACCAAACCCTTCCTAGGAAAAGGGTTAAATTCATGCCTGGTGCCTCCCTCCAAGCTCTCATCCATGCCACTTAAGTAGATTGAAAAAAATAGCCTCCAAAAAGTAGCATAGTTCCCTGTTTCTTTTGCCTGGCTGCTGCAACCACCTAGGGAAAGGTTTGAATTTGTTTTAGAAGTTCAGGATTGCACCTCAATTAAAGTTCAAAAAACATCAAATAAAGCCAAAAAGGCAGAGTTCAAGTGCTCTGCTCCCTTCATGCATCTGACAGAGCTCTGGCGCGAGCTTTGCTCCTTGCCCTGGGGAGGGAGGGACGTGCGATCACAACCCGTAACGCTGCAGAGGGGCCGGTGCTGAGGGATGCAGCTCGGAGATTTCAATGGCCACATGAGCGTGCCAGCAAGCCAGGCTCCCCCCAGCACTAACACACAAGGAGAAGTTCTCACTAAGAGTGGAAGGAAATTCTTTCCTTTTACACTACCAAACCTCATTATACACAATCCACTTGCAAGCCCACAGCTTGCTATGCTCAGCCTGGCTGCCAGGAAATGCTGTCTTATTTCAAGGCTGAATTTCTCCAGGCTTGGTTTTCCAGCCTTCTTGTTAGGCTCTATTTTGCAAGGTCAAAAAGCCTTCGACTCTCAAGACTCCTCTCCATGTACATGTTCTTAAAATGAATGGTAGAATCTCCTCTCAATCTTCTAATGAGCTAATGAATAGAGTTGTCTGTGCTTCAGGTCATGTAACTCATTTCCCAGCATCTGAATCATTTTCATAGCCTTCCTTTGAGGTCTCTGTAAGATCTTCACGTTGCTTGCCAAGAAGCCACGTCGGAATTGCATGTAATCCTCCAGCAGTTATCAGAGCTGTCCTGAGGACTGAGGTTTCTCCCCTCATTCCCTTGATGCTTTCTTTTAATGTGCACACAGGTCTGCCCTTTTGCTGCAGTGCCAAGAGCTCGCATTGCAGCTGCTCTCCATGATGACCCCAAATCCATCCCAGAGCCACCATCTTCCAAGATGGTCTATTCTATGAGTCTCTCCTATAATTTTCCTTCCCAGGTGCATCAGCTGAACTCTGATGACATTCAGCCTTAGACCTGGTGCTATTTAACCATAAGCACTCAGACCATCACCGCTGAACTGAGCAACGTGACCGCTTCTGCAGGAGCCTCTCCTGCTGCTGTCAGGGCTCTCCCCGCAGCAGATGATGAAGCAACACAGTGTAAAGGCTGGACTATTTTGGTGAACCAGAACAGGGTCCGCATTTCTTCATCATAGATTGGGGCATGTCAGTGGCTGACTCCACTGAGAAAATAGCAGAGACCTTCATGGCATGGGAACGGGCAGCCTGGGGAAGGTGCAGGCAGGCAGGAGCTGGAGCTGCTGCAGGTATCTCACATCAAGCCTTCCTCACTGCTCATCCTGGTGCCAAAGGAACAACGAAGAGGAGCTCAGCTTTATGTGTGGATGTGCATGAAAACTGCAGGCAGAGAGCTGGTGCTACTTACCAGTCTGCTTTCTAACAATAAGGGGGAAGGCTTCAGTGCAGGGGGGCCTTGGGTGCTCAAAGGCTGGAGGAGGAGGAAAGCTCACCATAAACCAACACACACATGGTCAAGCATCCAGTAACTCTGAAGAGAATTTTACCAAACATTTCCCTTTTCCCGAGATTTCTTTTGAAGAGAAAAGAAGAACAATCTTGTCCTTCTGTGGAGATATATTCCAGTGAATAGACTATTTTTTACAGTAGCTGATGCCCCTGCCAGCCCACAGGAAAGCAAATTGAGTGATTAGAAGCATCTAAAAACTATTGCTGCAAGTGAAAAAGGACATAGAGCAAGGACAGCTATTTTTAAGCTATGCAGCAGTGTTGCCTGCTGATTCCACAGCACCGAAGTTATAATTTCTTGTTCATCATGCAGTTACTTTTTCCTCTCTTCAGACCTGTAACCAAACCTGTAATCTGTGCTCTGTGAATTGCTACGGTGGCTAACAAAGAGAAAGAAAACACAAGTCTGAGAAAAAGATTCATGCACTGGCCTTTAAACTGCAGAGTTTCTGAGCGCAAATTGCATTTGCAGATCTTAATGATGAATGAGAGGAAGTCCTAGGTTATGCTGGCAAAAAAAGGCCAGATGATTTTGGACTTACAAGGGATCTAGAGGAGGGGTGACTGCACTAGCTAATGAAAATACATGTCAGGCACTCCGTGATGACAGAGCCAAGCGTTTCTGTTCATCAGCCCAGGTTCTCCAGCTAAGCGCTGAGGCCAGGGAAGAACCAGAAGCCAGACTTCAGGAGACGGCAAAAACTTCTAGGCACTGCTCGCAAAAGTGGCCGGCTGTAAGGTTGGAAAAATGTCCATGTTTCCACAGGTGGAATTTGAGCAATCCCTTAAATCCCAGGGAAGCAGAGGTGAAGTTGAGTGCTAGCCTGCTGGATTTTTTTATCAGTGCTGAACTGCAGGCACTTCTCTTCAGCCTGCAGTAAATACAGAGGATATCTCATTAGCCCAGTTTAAAAGTGGAGGAGGTAAGAGAAGATATATCCACCGGTGTTAAGTGGAATAAAGAATTATACACAAACAGCGCAAGCCTACAGCAGCTGCAGTCAAGAAAACAAATCAACCATTTATTACTTCTCCTTCAGTGTTCTTAAACATTTACGGAGTGCCATCAATAACCAAGTTAATTGTGAATGGCTGCTTGTGTATTTGCAAGGCCTGCTTTAACCTGCACAAATCAGAACTGCCGTGAAAGGGACTTTTCATCAATGACAATAATTATATGGCCCTTTAACTGCTTTCTGCATACCTCATGGCATGATCCCGTTCAGCGAGTCACGCTGGGCTTTGTGCGGTATTATCAATGAGTGGAGCTGAAGAAAGCCAAGCAAATTGGAACAACTTATTTCTTTGTGTTTGTGCATGCTGGATGAGTGCCCTCTCTGGAGAAAGGAAACAGACACCATTTTGCCAGGCAGAAACTCATCAAAACATTCACAGCAGAGCAAATGGACATGCTCAACGCTCCCTGCCATTTAGCAAGGTAGAAATTAATCCTGAGTGACCCCATTACTGCTTGTGGCACCTTTCTTAATTATCTAAACAAACAATAAAAATAATAATAAAAAAGAAACAAACTGCATACTTGTGCAGTGACCTAGTGTCAGGAATGAGGAATTTGTCTCCAGACTGATTTAATCATATCAGAAAGATGGATGCCAGTATTCATTACTGTGACAAAATGCTTATTGCTTAATCACATTATCTGCCAGCTTTCAGCTAGGCTGAGACAAGTTTATCTGACACTGACCTGCACTGAGGATCTTATGGAGCTGCCTCCTGGCTGGGGCTGCCCCAGGTGCTTGGTTTCATCAGGATGTTTCTGGAGTCTCTGGGGATGCACCATGTACACCCCTTCAGATTTAATCTGGCTGCCTTATTTTATTTATTCCCACCCTTTTGGTTGGCTGGCCCATGTGGATGCAGCCTTTTCACCCAGATGGATAGAAAGAGGGCAGCTGCAAACAGGTACCACACAAAAAAGAGTTTCTGATTCCCCCCTCAAATGCGTTTGTTTTTTTGTTGTTCTGTGAAGCCCCCTTACTTCCTGAAGACAAAATCCAAAGAACATTGTTATTTTTTTACTGACTCACCACTTTAACAGGCTAACCCCCAGTGACATCCTCCAGACTTCCTCCAGTCAAAATAAGAGCTCATAGAAAAAAAAAATCTGTTTAAGGTGTTTCTGAAATGTTTTCCACATTGGTGACATTTAACAGATTTTTGTGTTCTGCTCAGCTCTGGTGAGAAATGCAGAGAACAAAGCAAGCTGGTGCTTTGACCGGCTGATTTAAGTGAGGATGAAGACACCGAGAGTCTTTCCAAGAAGTGGCCAAGTGTTAGGTCCTGCTCCTAGCTAGCAGGAGAGCTGCATCCCACCCAGGATTTCTGTAACTACTGCACAGAACATGAATAGGTCTTCTACAGACCTTGCTGAATGAAGCCGTAAATACAAGCATGTCCTACAGACTGCACATCCTCAAGCTTATAACTTCTGTTGGAGCTATGACACATCTTTCACAAAGACATTTAGCCTCCAGCTAAAGACTTCAAATGATGGAGAATCCACCTTGCCGCCGGGTAATTTATTTCAGTGGTTAATTACTCTCACTAAAAAATGTGCGCCATATTTCTAGTCTGTGTTCGCCTAGCTACTGCTCTAGTGCAAGTTTTTAAATGAGTTTAAATGCATGCTGGAACAGGACTTTGGGAGTTAATTAATACTGTTTGGATAGCCAGACAGTGGAGACATGTTCAATAAAGCTGACATTTATGTATCACTATCAATTCACAAAGATGAAACACACTGAGCTCCCTGCAAAGCAACAGGCTCGTGCATTTTTAGACATCCTTGTAGAATTTCAATAAAGTCATAACAAATAATCTACTTAATTTCCTCCCAAACCTGCTCTCTATAATATCAGGGTAGAACAGTTTTATTTCTCATCATTTAGGGGAAAATATTCACTCCATAGTCCCTTGCAAGCCTGAGCTGAACAACATTTATCTTACCATTTTCATTTTTTTTCTCCATGATTTATAAACTCTGATGTCTTTCCCTAGAGATGGGCATGAGTTTTGGATTCCTGATGTTGATTGATTCATGGGGAAAAAGTATGTAACATTTGATCTGACAAGGCAAACACACGCACTCCTTGGGCAGATGTACCATGGAGAGAGGTAATATTTGGAGCCCTGGACAGTTCTGTTCAGATGTTATACGAGTTCAGATTCTACACGAAATGACTGTGAATATGCAAAGAGAGATAAAGTAGTGGGAGTAAAAAATCCCCCCAAATACTGCACATGCTGAATAGCTCTGGCCAATGCATTTATTGCAATTCTTCCTGCAATTCCATACCTTGCCTAAAGTGAACGGACAGGATTCCAAATCAGTTCAGACCAACAGATCTAGGACACAACCTAAAAAATGCTAAGACATGCAACCTTTTTTAAACCATCTTTTTTAAACCATCAATGCAAATATCTTTTTTCCTCCCCCTACCAACAAGTAAGTCATTGGAAAAGTAAGATTACAGGGAATTTCACACTTTCAAAGGAAAAAAAAACAACTCAAATATCTTCTGCCTGTTGCCAGTCTGTGCTGAGGTGGCCACTAAAAAGGGAACTGATTTTTCTACTTCATAGAAACTGATAGTAGATATCAACATTTTCCTCCTGTTAGCTCACCATAAAGCTTGAAATTCAAGTCTGTTCTGAAACCTCAAGATTCTGAGGGAAATTTTTAACTTTCTTGGTGTTGTGGTTTAGCCCGGCTGGCAGCTAAACACCACACAGCCGTTCGCTCACCCTCCCCCCTCCCTCTCCGGGATGGGGGAGAGAAACGGGAAAGTGAAGCCTGTGAGTTGAGATAAGGACAGTTTATTAAGACAGGGAAAATAATAACAATAATAATAATAATAATAATAGTAATAATGTGTACAAAGTGATGCACAATGCAATTGCTCACCACCCGTTGACCAATGCCCAGCCTATCCCCGAGCAGCCGGCCCCCCCACCCCGGCTAGCCACCCCTATATATTGTTCAGCATGACGTCAGATGGTATGGAATACCCCTTTGGCCAGTTTGGGTCAGCTGTCCTGGGTCTGTCCCCTCCCAGCTCCTGCTGCACCCCCAGCCTGCTCGCTAGCAGGACAGAGCGAGAAGCTGAAAAGTCCTTGGCTTGGTGTAAGCATTGCTCTACAACAATTAAAACATCAGCATGTTATCAGCGCTCTTCTCATCCTAATCCAAAACATAGCACCCTGCCAGCTACTAGGAGGAAAATTAACTCTGTCCTACCTGAAACCAGGACACTTGGTCTGGGCCAAATCAAATAATTCAATTTAATTAGAATCAGCTCGGTTCATTCTGTTCCTCTCTTGTTTTGCTTTTTTTGTATCCATAATATAATTACGGTTAAAGACAAATGGATAAAAGCAAGTTATTTTGCCCCAGAAAAAAAAGCAATAACCATAGGTTAAAAACTTACCTTCAGATTATTAAAAAAAAAAAAAAAATCAATAGCAATTTCTTTCCATGAATGTCTTCATTCACTTTTAACGAACAGACACATTCCAAACTAAAAGGTTTGTTCAAAACCCTCCCAACCAACCCCAGCAAATATTTCTTTCTGTATTTCTAAACTCTTTTGTCTACCTCTGCAAGTGCCTGGTGTGGTTCTATGACAACCTCCTCTCTTATCCCAAAAAATTCAATGTGCCCATCATTAAATGTCGAAGAAGTTCAGCATGCAAGCGTGTATCCAAGTAAAAATGAGTTCAACAAACATCTCCCTTCCATTTTACCGATAGTAACCTGACAAGCCTTCCAAGGAGCTGACTCTGACGCAAAACAAATGCACACAGCCCTACATCGTCATTTAAAATGCAGTGTTTTTAGAAGTGTGGGTGTCTAATGGGGCTTGGGAAAGCCACATTTTCCTTCAGCTACACCCTCAAAGTAAATCAAGAGTGTTGAGTAAAGAGGAACTAATTCTATTTTGCTTGCTTTCAATAAGAAGGAGAATAGTCTCTCCTCCCCTTCTCGCCCCAAGCAACAGTCTTGGCAGCAAAGAATATTTTTTTCATAAAGCATAATGCAGGAGCAGCTCTCATTCACTCCGGCAAATCCTGTTTAATCCCTGGATTTGTATCGTTTGCTGACTAGACTGAGAAATTTGGCTGCATCTAATCCTTCAGCTTCTGAAGAAAAATGGCTTATTTAAATATTTAGCTGCACTTTGTCAATATCAGCAGGGCAGGGGTGATGGATGACAGCAATTATGCTGGGTGCATCTCCATTAACATGCCACTTTTTCCAGGTATGGAGTCTGCCTCTCGTATGGTTTGTTTAATGATCAGGACTGAAAAGGAATTTTAATGACCCCCTTAGCAGCTCACGTTCATTTGAGGTTGGATGTTATTTAGTGGAGTACAAGTATCTGGGATGATCAGAACAGTGCATTAGATGCCTACTTGGCAAGCGAGTCTTCTCCATACTTCATGACTCCCTAATTTGCAGCAACTAAAGCACACTACAAGATAACTGCATGTCCAGCCATAAAAGTTTAAGTAGCTCCCAGTGCTCTTCAATATAAGGGATTACGCTTTTAGTGCATCATGTGATGGGAGCTTACAACACTTAGCATCAAATGTCTGTCAGTGGTATATTTCTGTCCTTAAATATTTTATATAGAGGAGGATGGATGGATGGATGGATAGATAGACAGATAGATAAATAAGGGATAATCTTAAGGACGTGTACCTGTACAGATGTCTCCCACACCCTGGGCTGGCGATAGCAATGTGCTGACTCCACAGGCATCAGGCAGGCATTTACCAGGGGTGCAGCTTGGGTCCAGATATGGGCTGCCTAGTTTGTCCTCACACACACCTTGTTCTCCATTGCTTTCCAGACTGTGATGTGAGAGCCCTCACAGCCCCGTGAAGAGATGCAGTCTGTATGGCAGACACAAAGTTGAGAAGGTGCAAACACTCTTGGGCTTTCTCGGTGCCAGGAAAAGTAAGTCCAACACAAATCTGAAGCCATCCACTGTTTTTCATCCTGGGCATGATCATCATTCATATTAGAGTGGCTACAGTCCTACCTTGCTGACTATTGTAAGGGTAAATGCAGAAGAGACCATAAAGTGATGACAACAGGGGTTACCTATGTACTCATCACACTAACTTGAGTTTGACCTTCAGGTCTTCTTCCCTGGTCTCAAATCTTTTCCCCTTATGTCTGGGCCAGGGGTCCTGTTCCTGCTACCACTCTACCTGTTAATCATAAGATTTTTCCATGTAGGGTGAATTTATTTGACTGCTATTTGGAATATTCATTTTTGCTTTTTCGTAAGCTCCTGAATGCACATAAGCCCCACTTGAACTTTTCCCTCTCGGCCAGACCAGCACACAAGAAAGAAATAGTTGTTCTGGATGGATTACCATATGTTACTGTGAAATCCATAAGGTAAGGTGTGCTAAGCTAGTAAACCCCAGTTCCTTTCTGTGCTTCAGGTGCATGTGGCATAATCCACATGAATTCAGTCAGATGCCCAGAGGACAGATAAAGGCAACTGAGATCCTTGTGTATAATAACATTCTCAGGTAATGGACATCCTTTTAAAAATACAGTGTGCACTATAAGCTGTATATTAAATTGAAATACTGAGAGCACTCCTGACCACTAACAGGGCAGTAACGAGGGATGCCTACAGTGCTCAACTCCCTCAGCACAACTGGGATCTGGAGCCAGAAAAGGCAAGTGCTCAGTGGCCCCTCTGTCTTTTGGATGGGGGAGGAAAAAAATATAAAAATAATCTATTCAAAAACTGCTTCTTCACAAACGCAAGCTGCACCAACATGTTTGTTCCTATCTATCTCTTCTGCTGCAAGGCATTATTTGCATTGGAAAGCTCCCTGTACAGAAGGTGTGACGGGCAGGTTTAATCAGTCAGCCCACAGACCTGACCTCTCTCCGCTTCAGCCTTCGCTGCAAAGAAACATACAGAGGCCACCTTAAAAAATAATTAAAGGCAGACCACAGAAGGGATCCACACAGCACTGCCATCTATTAATGGAAATGATGGATGCTCTGTATTAACCTTTCCACAGTTGTAGCCCTCCACACACGCTACGAAGCAGCTGAGCGAGTGATTCAGTGAGGTTACCTCTTGCAAATTGTATTAATAATTCACTTGTCTGTGTGAAAAAATCCCTCCTTCCCAGGCTGAAGGGCTGGGCTAATCTCATGTTTTGAGGTTCAGATAGCCATATGCTCCTCCAGACGAAGCCGAAGCAGAAAACCCAGAGGCAAGCAACCACCTTTCCTGGGCTGGGTGCAGCATCCCAGTGCTGCCCAGCCTTTCTCGTGGGATGGTAGAAACCGAAGCTGTCTGTAGCCCTAGTGCTTTGCAGCCTGGTGATAGCCCCCAGAGCTGGCACTCATTAAACCTCAGGAGCAGATGAATAGCTCAGCCCTGACAGCATCAGTCCCAGCAGCTGGCACTCGCACGCAGAGTTTGTGATTGCTTTGTTGACCACAGACCAGAGTTAGAGAAGAGGAAAGGGATGTACGACTGAATTAATCCTTTGCTATAGACAGATCTATTAGCTTTACCTCTCACCGCCTATAAATTTTCTATGAACAGATCACCAAACCCTCACGTTGGTTTGTTACTCGGAAGTATTTAAGCAGTTTCTATAACCTGCCTGGCTCTCCCTGTGCACGGACACCCAGTAGGGTCAGTGGCACATCCACCACACTGGCCTCAGTCAAAATGGAATGATGTCCAGCTAAAAAGCAACCTGGTGCTGAGCAACGTTAATAAATATGCAGACGTATAATGAATACATGCCCCTGGTAAGTATCCCCTGGGGCTCATGGCTGCAGCCACTAATGGCAGCAGAATGATGGGTGCTATACAATTGCTAGCAAGATTGCGATGCTCTTTTGAGTTTGTACTCCTTTGCTGAATGTTTCCACCTGTTTTTTTTGTGGCAATCTGTAAAGTGTTAAATTTCCTTGCCTTTCGCCTACCTACACAGTCCAATTTGGAGTTACCTGCTAACAGTAATTTAATACACTACTGAAATTTCATACCTTTTTTTTTATGTACTTCTGGAGCAGTCATTTGACAGCATGTGAAGTGGAAGCCAAGCACAGCTGAGACTGAGAAATCCTGTTGTCCGAGTTAAATGGGGGTGGCAGAAGCAGGGAATCTGGGAAGATTCAGAAGCAGCTTTCAACTCCACACCATGTCACCCTGCAAGCACAGAGAGACTTAGGGACCAGGGTCACTAAAAGCACAGATCTGGAGTTTTAACCCCGAAGAGGAAGAACATTATGGTCTTAACCAGGAAGGGCTTAACATGATTGGAAACTGCAACTCTTACTGTTTCCAGCAGCACTGTATATAGAGCTGTTATACCACCCGAACAAGGTATGAAGCAGAGGAATTCCCCATGTGACAAAGAAAACAGAGCGCAGGATCTGCTCCAATTTACCTCGGTGACGATCAGCTACCGAAAAGAAAAGAGGATGGTACCAGATTGCAGGGTGGAGAGGTAAGAAATTATTGCTTACCTGAAATGGTGGCTCAGCCCAAGGCACAGGGACAAGCAACGTGTGCCATTTTCACCAAGGAGCAGTAAGTCTGATATGTGTTGAGAAGTGATCGTGCCCATGTAGAAACATGGGGACCAAGGTCCAGACCCAAGAAGGAAGCAGAGGTGGCAGCCATAGGGGGTGCCCGGGGGAGCTTTTCCTCCTGTGGCTCCAGCTCCTTTGGATGCCGTGCAGTTTCCCTCAGACTCCCCAGGTCTGCCACCTTCCCCCTCTGTACTTTTTATATATTCTTGTTTAAAAGTACCTCCTTGCTCTGTTCCCTACACCCAAACCTCACCAATATTTGGTACCAACTCTGTTGTATCAAACTATGAAGTTAATAGGCTAAATTTCAAACTGGCTCTACAACAAAAATAAGTAAATGCAGTAAAACACCTCCTCCTCCTGAGGCACGTAGAGCAGGCAGTGGCAGAGCAGATGACTTTTCCCAGCAGATCGTAAACCATGCAGAGGGTCCTTTGCAGAACCTCTAAGAGTTTAAAGATGCAGGGAGCGAAGACAGAAACCTGGACGTTTTTGTTTATTCAGCAACACGTGCCAAAGCCATGGAGGAACTCCTCACAGCTAACAGACCTTTGAGGCCACAAATACAGAAGAAGGCTGTGAATTGATGAGTTTCTTGTTTCTAGGTTTGCCAGGCACTTGCAGGACCTGAGGAGTGCTTGCCCACAGCAGGACAAATGTGGGTCACCTGTGGCAGCTCTGAAATTCTTTACCTTTTTTTTTTTTTTCCCCCAGTCTTGTTTAAAGTCAAATCTGCACCTAAATGTGAGAGTTGTGGACTTGGGAATCTATTTTCAATGGCTGATTATTTGAAGAAAACTATGCCCACTTTCACCTCACTTCAGAAGAAATATTTTTTTTTTTAAAGGGGCAAAATTATATCACAATCCATTGAAGAATTCCTACTCAGCAAACTGCTCAGAGCACCATCTCACCATGAGCGGCTGTCATCCTGGTACCATTTACTTTGCACAGGTCCGCTGTACAGAGCTTTGACCCTATTAATTTGGCTCTGGCTCTATCATATGAAGGAAATCATAAGACAGTGGCTTAAAAGGGAGCTCATAAACTGCCAGCATATTATTCACTCATTTAGATGAAAATACTAATGATATTTTTCCCCCAGAAAACCTGATGGTTACTTATAGGCACATTTAAAAGGGAGAGAGAGGTGCAAAACCAGAAGAACTTATTACCTTGCTGACATCAGTGGGAAAATAACAACAAGTAAAAATGCCTGAAGCCCTTCAGCAAAAACACTTTCAGAAACAGGCATTAACATTACAAACACTGCAGCGATGACAGAAGAATGATCTCACAGATGTGGCGTTTATAATTTGAATTGTGGTGTGAGCACTGTTTATGAAGACTTCAACGAATACATGTCAGAGCTCTAATTTGGGCCTTTCATTTTCACTTGGAAATCTAAAAAAACAATTATGTTTGTTCTCTCTCTGGCTGCTCCCAGGTACCTTTCAAGTCAGTCAGTTATTTTTAATAAGAAAACAGTATTTATTTTTTTTTTTGTCATGAGAAGTTCTGAATGGAGCACTGTTCAGAATAGCAAACAAATAGAAGCATCTTCTTCTGGAATAACCAGCAGGAAAGTTTAGCAACAGCTGGTCTGACTTTGAGCATTTTTACCAGCCGGAATACCCTTTGCAGCCCAGGGCTGGATTTCTGGGGGCAGGAAGAATGACTGTTTGCTAACTTCATTTTAGAAGTACTTGTCTGACAGAAACAAGCAACAGAGACAGCCAGAAACAGTGGGGTAGGTTCACCCTGATTTTGCTGTGAACGCAGATCCTCTTTCCTCCCTCACCACTACAACCCTCCCCAGGCACCAAGGAGAGCAAAGCTCTTTCCTCCACAGCCACCTACGCTTTCCTTTGCCCTCTGGGCCATGACCAGGGCTTTACAAAACACAGAAGAACACAGCAGCGTGGAGATCTAAGGAAAGCAAAACATGTGACTGCCACAGAAGAGTAGGAAGAACAACCAAGAAGAAAAAAGGCGAAGAGCTCTCATGGGGAATGCTCTGTGCTGCCCCAAGAGACTCGTGACACGTTGCGTAGGTGGACAGGCAATGTAGACAGGTCGCCCTTGAGGACGACCCATTTAGGGCCTGATTGCTATAGAAAGTCACTGCTGAGACAGGAATTAACTTGGTTTTATGTCATGCCTTTCACAGCCAAGCTATGGCTAAGTACCTTGAGCAATGAGATGCACCATGATTTGTGACTGCTGGGAAGAAAAGGTGTTATGTGCACAGCAGTACTTCGCAGGCTGCCTCTGGCATGGAGCTAATTCTGCTGAGCAGGAGGATGCTGGAGCTGGAGACAGGAGCAAGGCAACTTGTTCTACTGCCTCTTGCGAGCATGCTCTTCACAGCCTGTCTTCTCTTCCCCTAGAGCTGCCATGCAGCAGCAGCAGTCCCACTGCAGGGCCAGAGCAGCCATCTAAAGGGAGGGAATGAGGAATGTGTCCAGTCTAGGTCCTGTCCAAAAAGCTGAGGCCTGAGCATCCCACTGAGCAAATGTGCTTAACACCTGGGAGTGTCCACTGTCACCCACTGGAGCAGTGTGAGCAGTTCTTAGACCTGGTTGGCCCTGCTCAAGTGACTCTTGGATCATTTTCATGAATGATCATCTGGGCTTTTCACAGGCAGGATGGCTGCAGGCAGAATCGCTGGTCTGCATTTGGAGGGAGAAGCAACACATTCCCCCTGCGTCTGATTTCCAGTGTGTGTTGGCTTCTCCAGGGATAGACCTGCATGACCTCGACCTTACCTGCAATCCCAAACAAATCTGCTGGAAGCAAAACTGGCCACAAACTTAGTCTGGGCTGTGTGAAGCAAGGCTACGTATGAATATAACAAACCAATTTGTTACCCTGTATTAAACCCTCTGTGATTTCAGCTGAGCTTGACTTGATATGGGGTTTCATCAAGCCCAAAGTTCAGGGTAAATATGGCAAAAATATGTGCGAGAAAGCCTGCAAGTCAGAATGATTGGCTTTGTCTTGGATGAGGAAAAATACACAGGCTGCACTCCGCAGAGGAATGGATGTAAATTATTATAAGAAAAATCTAGCAGCTTGTTTACAGGGAGTGTTACCTAAATTATGTCAATATTTCTCTCATTCTTTGTCAAGCCCTCCTTCAAATGCAAACAAATTCCTTTTCCAACCCCTTAGCTTTCAAAAAAAAAAAAAGCAACCACGTATCGTCTTAAAGTGCCAGTTGATTACCTTTCAAAGTGTAAATATAAAAAAAACCTCTCTTTTTGTTAAAAAAAAGAACACAAAATAATAATTTTAAAACAAACAACCTGCAGCATCAGAACATCCTTAGTATTTCACCAGAAACATGAGGTTGGTCTTCGCTCGTCACTAATGACAACTGCAAAGCCTGCCTCGGCAGGTTAGCACAGGGGAGCTCTCACAGCTTGATGTGCACAGGGGTTAATTAATACTCTCTGTGATCTGAGATTAAATTTATCCTAGAGGATCACTCTACCTGACATGTCCAGGGCCATTTTTTATGCAGTCTCCTGAAAGGGAACAAAATTACAATGGATACCCTCTTCTGCTTCAGTAAAGTAAAGCAAGTAATGAAGGGAGTTGTTTTTTGCTAGACAATCAGGAGGTACAGCAATAACTCTTCTCAGCAGCCAGAAAGTTCTGGAGGTATATTGGTTTCCTGAACCATCTGAAATAAATCCTGGGGGATAATTACAGAACAGAGAAATCAGACATAAATCCTGCTTAATTGACAAGAAGAAGAAAAAAGAAATGTGATAGTTTTGTTCCTCCTCCTGCTCTCCACAGCTTGTTCTTAATGTCTTTGGGACATCTGGAAACCAGGGAGGACCAGACCCAGAAATCAGCATCTTAGCAAGAAGCTACCTCAATGTAAAGCCAACATGGGAAAAACCCCTTTGGGAAAAGACCTCTACCTCAATCTTTGGTAATGGGTTTACAAGGAAAACTGACAGAAGAGAAAACTGGTATCAGCCTCGATTATCTCAGAGCTGTCGTCCCCATCATCACCCTCCTGCTGCACCACTCAGCCCACACTGCCTGCACCATGGTCCAGAGTCACGAGTTTTCCAGCTATGTCCTCCAGGCACTGAGGGGCCTGGGAAGAAATGGCTAGAAAGGTGTGCAACTTACTGTGCAGAAACCAGCTTTTTAAGGCAAATTCCTTGGAAGCAGAAAAAGCTGTGTGCAGCCTCCCTTCATCAATCAGTCTGTAGGTAATTCAGTGCTAGAAGGGGCAGCGTGTCCTGGGAGCAGGACAGCCAGCTCTATTCTTGCTGCTGTCACTAACTTCTACACATGCCCCTTTTGGAAAAATGCACCGAACAAAAGGGGCTGGCAATGAACTGGCTGAAGGTGGGCTCAGCGCTGCACACGGAGCATCTACTCCCTGGCACTGACATTTGAGACTCTCAAACTCGCTGCTCCTGGTACATGCAGCATGGGGCAGAGGGAAGTGCCGAGTCAAAGACCTAAGGTCAGGCATCCATCTGCACAAGCATCTCTGCTGTACTGGCTGCCAGTTGGTAACGCAGCACATCCTTGCCTTGCTTAAGAAGTCCAGGATGAATGATAGCAGGGACCAACTCTATGACCCCCAGCACCAGTAAAAGATGTCTCCATCCTGAGCTCCACAAGCTACTCGCAGTAACAGGGTTGTAGCCTTGGAGCTGAAGGAAATGGGATTACTTTTACTAAGCCAGCACAACCCACTAAGACTGATTTGACACTACCCTGGCACAGAAGAAGCAAGATTGCAACAAGCCTCCTGTGAAGGCAGCGTGGTTTTGGTTCGTCTCCCTTCAACCTGAGGGAGCACATTCAGTGCAACTTGGAGCCAGAGACATGCTGCAAGGTCCCAGGGCACACCTTCTATAGCCCTTTGGTGCTGGCTTTTCTTTTTGGTGATGTGATGGCTCTGTGAAGCTTCTTCATACATTGAGAGCTGAGGGATCTTCAGCAAAGCCACACTGCAGTGCTCAGAGCAGTGTTCAGCCCATCTGGGCACGTATCTCCACTTCGGTAGTGCAACAGCCATTCATTTGTCAGTCACAATCTAATCTGATTCTTTTGATTACTGCTATTTGCCCTAGGGATAGTCCTGCAAGCTGCTAGCTATGATGATAACCTGCTATCCTGTGTTGTCCTGCTGCCCACGTGGAGAGGGCAAGCAATGAAGGGACCCTGCTGTCCTGCCTGCAAGGAGTGGGCACTCCCTGCTCTCACCTCCACCTCTTCCTTTCCCATCTGACCTATGAAGATTAGTCAGACACAAAAGGTAAGAATGCACATTTTCATTACTGCCATACAGGCTCATTGTACAGACAGACAAAGCAAAAAAATGTCCTTAAAATACATTACCATGGAAGCTGAGAGAAGAAACAAAAGACTGCCTACACTAGTACTGACCTTTAACCACTGGGACCCAGCAGAGCCCTCTGTTCAACTTGCAGTGCACCAGCGCATGGAAAACCATCCAGTTTTAAATGGCAGCCTGGTACCAGACTCATACAAATGTGTTTTACACCAGCC
The DNA here is from genome assembly GCF_013377495.2 of Cygnus atratus. Taxonomy (NCBI): domain Eukaryota; kingdom Metazoa; phylum Chordata; class Aves; order Anseriformes; family Anatidae; genus Cygnus; species Cygnus atratus. Next base: position 12,523,641 of record NC_066377.1, on the reverse strand, counting down.
TGGCCCCAAAAACAGTTTATTAGAGAAAAGACTGCATAATGACAGTTATACTTCCCTGAACATTACAGAGATGGATCCAACAGCATGCAAGAGAGCAATGCAGCATGCCTCACAGCCCTCAGTTACAGATGGGCAGGCTAAGGCAGAAAGGAAGAAAGTCACTTGGTTATGTCCACACAAATCATCTGAGAAGAGAAATGGGGCTTTTCCAACCTTAATGATTCTGTGGGTTTCTGCATAGCCCCATCAAGCGTACAAGCCCTGGGATTGCTCTTCTTCATCAGGCCACTTTGCACCCATTTTATATGGAACAACCCTGAATCACACTGAAGGCATGAAGCTGAAAACTGATTGGTGGAGGGAATTAGTAATCAGTGAATACAGGTCTGAAAATTACCACCTGAGTCTTCAAGTCCATCCCTGGCAGTCACAGGCACTCGTGTAATCAATCATTTAAATCCAGTAAGGTTCACAAAACATCCACTCTGCTGCGCAAGACAGCAAAGAGATTGCAGGGCAACTCATCGCAGCTTCAGTCCCATGCACAATTTTCTGGAGCCAACCCTGCTGCAGTGCAGCCTTTCGTCTGCTGCACCACAACCCCATGCACCTGCAAAGCAAAACGTCACCCCACACCATGATGCCTGCAACTGTCTTTGCCTCTTCCTCTCTGCCCCAGCTGGCAAAGAGAAGCCCTTTCCCTCAACAAGATGCTACCTGAATGTCAATAAATGCAAATGTCAGCATTGATACGATACAGACACGTGAGCAGACTTCTTTCTCCATGGCTGGGCAGAGAGGTGTTGGCAACAGCTGCCACTCATTCTTGTAACTTCTACCATAGAAGATTAACTTGTGGTGCTTAGGAAGAAGAGAAACTAGATGGCAGGAGGAGGAAAACATCTGGAACAGGAACCAGGATGTGCTTCCCTCCTTTCTCTCCAATGAATCTTCCCTGCTCACACTTCTTTTGTTTGTTTGCTTGTTTGTTAATAGATTACCAGATTTGAAACCATAAAGTAAAAAGGGAAATTTGCAACCTTGTCACCAAAATCAGTGGGATTACTCAGGAGTTTAAGTGCTGAATGAAAAAGAGATGGAAACCCAGCAAGGTCCTCAGAGCAAATACAGCTGCTTCTGCCCCTCTCTGTTTCTCCCCTTGGTGTAATGCAGTGAGACAAGACTGCTCTTGCTTACTGTGGCGATCCCAGGTCTCCCCTGCCATTCACATGAAGACCCCAATTCACTTCACGCCAAGTGGATTCACTCTGGATTTCTAGGGAAGAGTGGGTTGATTCTTTTTCTTCCTATTTACATTTTCAGACTGACATCAGCTGCTGGATTAAAAAGAGGATCCAGTTCCCAGGGCAGCCACAGAACCCCAGGGACAGAGCCTTCTGCCTGTGAACACTGGAAGGAAATCCCATCCATTGCACTCAACGTAGGATCAGATCTGGGACAGCAATGGCCACAGGATTTTCTTTACAAAGCAATGTCTACTTAAAACCATTCCCCCCACCCTCATTTTTCTTTGACTGTATATATATATATTGCTGCACCTAGACTGCACCAACATAGTCGCTTCTTTTTTTGTGACCGAACACATTTCATCTTCTGCTGAATCCTGTAGCATCCTCATTCCTTTTCACTTTGCTTTCTCCCCATCTTTCCTTTCATCTCAGTTTTATTCACTTATCTATTCCCTTTTCACTATACTTTCCTCTTTTTTATGTGCCTTCCTAGGTGAGTGTCTGGTTCTGAAAGCACACTCATGATGCTGTGTACTCTGGGAAGTTATATTAGCCTGTATTCTTTCAGTAATGCCAATGCTTTTAAAGAGGCAGCCTCGTTTTCATTAAAGCAATTTGCATTGCATTACCCGCATTTGCATTCAAATGCACTTATCTGGATCCTAAAACATAGGTGTATTTGGGAGTAGATTAACAGTATGTTTGTAAGTAGTTTAAAATACAGCAATCATAAAAATTCCAGCAGCTTTGGGAAATAGTCTTGCTGGCTTTTGCTGCCTGGGCTCTGCGCTAGTCTGTGCACCAGGGGTCCCAAACTGTTTGTGATAATGGAACAAGTCGTTTAAAAGAGCTGTCACAGTGGTGGATCATATGGTTTCCAGTGAATTAAGCAGAGTTGCTTAAATTTGACTATCCCTCTCTCAGTTAGTGCACCTAAAAGTATTGGGGAAAAGTTATCCAGCATCCTACTCCTTCCATTAAGCCATTTTGTGAGTCCAGCTTTCGAACATGGTTGACAAAATTAGTGCCTTTGTTGCTTCTTTTGTATGTTCTTCCTCCGTTCCTGGGCTATCCAGAATGGAGGTTATAATGGCCATACCTGTTTTAGGTATTCATATTCACATGCAACAACCAAAGCCTTTCAAAACAACAACAGCAGCAGCAACGATAGCAAGACCAATTTCCCAGATATTATTACCCATCCAATTTAGTACAAGTAAAAAACGAATTAAATCTAAATACAAACCTATCCTCAGCACCCCAGTCAAACTGTAATTCCTTTTGAGCATCCTCTAAAAATACACCTCTCTCTCTCCATGCCCTGGACACACAAATTTAAACAAACAGCAACTTTGGGGTGCCTCCAGAGGAGACAAGGCAGCACAAGCAATGTTGCTATCTGCACAGGGGCTGAGGACTTTAACACACAGGCCTTGTAACCACAAACCGGTAAGCTTGCACAATGCCTATCGTACCTGGGAGCCCAGCTGGGTATGGAGTCTCAGACAGCATGACTGGTTTCTCCAGTTTGAGATCATCTCTGAGATTGGCTTCAGTCGATTAAATTGTTTTGCTGATGAATGAAAAGGTGGCAGCTCTTTTCTTTGTTGCTCTGTGTTTCTCATGCCCGAGGCAGAGAGAACAAATATATAGATATCAAAAAAACAACAACAAAACACACCACCAAAAACCAAAAACAAAAACAAACCACACACACACAGGTAGTCCTGTGTGTCTGCGCGTGCTGTATTAAACAACTGCAGCACAGCTGCTCAAAGGTCTGTCCCCACATCCCCCTGCCACGCTGTGCATTAGAGATGCAGGGCAATGGCTGGGATGAGCACACACACAGAAGTGGCCACTGGAAATTGGTGTGGGATGGGGAGCAGAAAAGAGAACAAGGAAAAGCAGAAAGCTGGAGCACAGCCAATTTCAAACCGAGATGGGTGGTGCTCCCTGCTTGTGCAAGACGAAGGAAAAAAATCAAAGAGTAATTTGTGAAGGCCCAGCAGGAACTGTGCATGCTGGGGATTGGGGTGGAAATAAAGTATGTGAAAATACAGTTTTACTGTGATATGAGAAAGCCAATAAATCAAAGCATATTAGCAAGTATCAGATGTACGAATAAACTGGCAGAACCGTTATGTTATACCAATTTCATGTAGTTGAATGCAGATTGAGCAAAGTTCTTTTCTGCAAGGGATTTGCTGGTCACAAAGCTTAAGACTCATGTTATCCTGAGGAGAAAAAAAAACAAAAAAAAACAACAGAACTTTCATCCTTTATCCACCTGACTAAAAATGTGATTGCTTATTGGAAACTAGAATGAAACTTACGGACCTAGGTAATAACACCTACTCCAGCATGCACATTTTCTTTCAGTCTGAGTGAATAAAAATACTTCTTCAAAATGTTGGTGTGGTCTTTCCCCCATTGCGCCTTCAGAAGAGCACACATTTGCCCAAGCAAATGTGCAGCAACATAATGAAGAATTGGCATAGGGGCTGCATCATCAGAGATGCAGGAGAACATCCTTTGGAGTTATTAGTGAGTTATCTGGACACACGAATGAGTGAAGCTGAAGGTGGGCACGGAGCGAATGGCTGAGGGGCACCTTCCTGCCCTATACAATGAGCGATGTCCAGCAGCTATGAGCAGGTGCTGGAAACACAGTGCTCTTCTTTGGGAGCAAGCCAGCAGAGACAGATGCTTACATGTCCTTAACAGTGCAGAAATATCACAGAATCGTCTAGGTTGGAAGAGACCTCCAAGATCACCCAGTCCAACCTCTGACCTAACACTAACAAGTCCTCCAAATACGATGCTCCTAACCATGGTTGAATGAGACAAAGCTATCTTTCCTTCAATTTCCTGCTAAATACTCAACTATCTAATGCATAGTTGCGTGGCATCTGTGTGGAGAAACAGTGTTTTATAGAATCTTTTTATAAAAGCAGAAATGCTACAGAGACTACGCAAAATTAAGCATTAAAAAGTCCCTATCCTGCCCTTTCTTATTATCATTTACATAAGGTTGATTTTTTTTTTCCCAAACTGCTGACTTTCTTCTACTGGGAGTTCTTTTAATTACGTTTATAACATGAGGATCATTATTCCTATAATACAAAATCTCTTGATCAGAAGTTGTTGTTTTAATTCTCCATAGGCTTGAGCAGTAAAGAGACGTTCCATCCATGCATTGTTGAACCAAGGTGCAAGGCAGAGGGAGTGAAAAACTTGTAAACTCGCAATTACTTTTTTGCTATTTTAACAATGCTAATGAAAAGGAACTTGTGGAAAAGGCAGTGTTCTGTCCTTTGGGAGAAGAGAAAGACTGAGGTTTGCTACTTCTTGGACTTATTTAGTAAACTCCAAGGCATCAGAATTTGGTAGTCACTTCTGAAAATCTAAGCTTTGAACTCCTGCCAAAGCATCTCCAAGGGGAGCAGGCTGCAAACAGGATAAGAAGTGTTGTGAAGTCTCCGTAACCTTTATTAGGAAACATGCAGTGCTCTATAGCCTCGTCCCAGAATGCTACAGGTGGGAGGCTCAGTGGTTAGGGAACAACACTGGTACTGACTCAAGACTGATTTCCAGCTTTTTCAGAATCCTCATATACCTTAATGAAAAGAGTTTCCCTTTACAGAGGTGTCTCAAGGACAACTAAGAACTTTATGAGCTGTTCAAACACTGTATTGATAAAGGCCTTGTAAGAAGTTAATAAGAAGTATCTCTATAACTCTGCATGCTGGTGTTATCACAGAACACCAACACGTCTGTACAGGAAAAACAAACAAATGAAAAAAACCCAACTTCTTTCCTCCCAGAGCATCACTCAGGGGCATTTCTGGACCTCCTACACCGTGACCTGGCACCTAGAGACAGACTGAGCTGACACATTCCGATCTGGAGGTGATGTTCCATAACTCCACAGAAGAAAAAAAAAGCACACACACAAAAATAGGATTTCAACCCAGTGTTGTAGGAAACACTTTTTCCCTACGGACAAAATGCAGATGATTGCTATTGTCAGCAAAAAGTAACTGTGAATATATATTCTGATGGCCTGGATGAAAGCCCAGGAAAGCCATCAAGAGCTTCCCAGGGCCCAGACTCACCTCACATAATGTCAGCCACGTAAACAGTTTGTGAAAGCCCCATGGGCTCCTTCAGCAATTGGTGGAGGAGAGGCACACGTACCTGGCCATGCCCACACTCCCTCAGCATCAGAAGTGGCTTGAAGCTGATGCCTGACCGGGGGCTTACCTGGGGTCTGGAGGTGTCTCTCACGCATGCTCTGGAGGGCAGCCTTCCTTCCTGTTCTGGGTCATTCCTGTGACAAAAATGAGAAAATAACAGCTCTGGTTAAGAATACAGCAAATTCCCATTTTCCAGCTCTGTGAAATACATGGGAGCCCATTTGATTTGATATCCACAGAAGGTGGGAGTGACCAGGAAAAGGAGCAGTTCAATTTATTTATAACTAACCATTTTGTTTAATGCTGACGTTCAGTACAGGAAGAGTTCAGACTCTTTACTGAACTTTGAAACAAATTTTGGCAGAATTCACAAAAATGCTTCCTGAGAGCAAGTTCAGTTTGTATTTAATGCTACCTCTGAACTGATTTTTCTTCAATGACGTTATTGCAGCCTTTTCACTTCCCAGGCCATTTAAAAGGATTTGTCTCTGAATACTGTGGATGCATCCAACACGAAGTGGTCTAACACCACAGGTTCAAGAATCATGCAGCTGAGATAAGCATCCTCTTCATTTGTGAAGGACAATCACATTTCAAGTTCCTGTGCATGCACTGAAACCTCTTTCTTCTGTTGGTATTTACTACTTGCCCTGTGCCATCATTTAGCTTGCTGGCAGAGAGAAATTACCCTTAATACCCAGAATGGAGTCTTCTGCTTGGAGATCAATAAACAGCAAACTGGAAACATGGATTTAGACCAATACACTATTAGTTCTCTGGTAAATTCTCTCCACACAGGATAGCAGAAGCACAGTTACTACCCCATCATTACCGCTGTGCCCCCACCCAGCCATTACAAAGCTACTGGTATGACAATGGCTGGTGACACCAAGTGCCATCACATACCGGTAGGGCTTCTAAGTGCTCCCTTGGGAAGGCAACTGCCCACTTGCACGAGAGTCCTGGTTTATTACTGCTTCCTCACCCTTGTTTTATTTCTCTCTAAAGCACCACTTCAGCCTTTAGAACAAACAAGCAGATTTTTAAAATAGCCAGTGCACTTTGCCCTCACCCACTGGCTGTCATTTTATATGAGGTAAACTTTGCAGATCTTCAGTAATTTCCTCAGAGAAGACGTAATTCCTGCTTTCAAATCTTTCCTGGCTTTTCACTGGCCTTATGGCGGCCTGGACAAAAATGCTTCCAGCCCTGCGGCCTTACAGAGGAACAGGGGTTGGGCAGGGAGGGTGAAGCCGTTTGTATGGGAGGAGCTACCTGGCACACAGGGAAAAACAAAGCTGCCTCCCCCACCATTACCTTGGATGGAGCCAGTGACATTTTCATGGGACAGGCCCCATACTGCCTGTATTGTGCTTTAAGGGGATGTGACCCTGCGCCCTTCCCCTGCCACCATAGGCCCCGTGGTTTCCTCAGCCTGTTCCATACACATCTCCGCAATTTGGATTTTGGTCTCTGCTACCTCCCAGTCACCTCAGCCAATCGTGCCCACCAGGACCTGAGCAGTGTGGCCTCAGATCACCTTCTTTTGGTGCACAGTGGGTCGCGGGCACTGCCAAAGCGCAGCTGCCATCTTAGCCAAAGCCACGGCTCTCCCTGTGCAGACACATGCGGTGCCCTGCTCTAAAGGTGTTGCTGTCCCAGTCACTTCTAGCAGCCCACTGCAGGGAGGTCCTGCCCTGCTGGCCCTGAAAGCATCAATGCTTTCGAAGCATCAATGTATTAACAGCCAAAAAAACCAGCTTGTCTCAACCTTGCACCTAAACCAAGCTTATGGATGAATACAGCTCTCAAGGACAAAAACTGCACAAGCTAGAAAATGCAGGGTCTTCCCACAGGAACGCTGTTACCTCATTTGGCTGTAGAAGCTCTGTCCATTTTTCATCGTCTCTGTTGTGCTGCCTCTACTTCCCCCTTCAGAAAACCAAGGCACCGTGCAGCAGGACTGAGGCAGTAGTAGAGACAGCCAGGGGCCCCTGAAACTTGCTCCTCATCCATTCTGCTCTCATGGCTGTAAGCACCCCAGGAACAGGAGGTGAAGCCCCACCTCGAGCCCCCAGCAGCCGTGTGCTGCCTCCACAACCCCCAGCCATAAGCACCTCGCTCCTCTTTCTGTGCCTCAGCCAAGGCTGAGCTGGCAGACAGGAGGAGTTACTTCCTCCTGGCTCTGAAGGTCAAATATCAAAACAGAATGATGTAATGAGTATTTCCACATTAGAGAGACAACCACGCTTTTTTTTTAGGAATTAAAAAAGTTTCTAATCAAAGAAAAAATTATTAGATTTTTTAAGAAGCCCAAAAATTTAAAAAATACAGAGGCGCAATTAGTTTTTCTCCCCCATTTTGGTGTTGGCTGAATGCTATTTGTACTGTGCCATTTAGAAGATCAAGCAGAAAAAATAAATCACTTTCACTGTTTTGAAAGTTCAAAACAATAAAGCCTTTTAAAACATCAGAATATTCTGATTTCTTTTCTAATGAATAATTCTGCATCAGTTGAATAGTTTGGCATAGATTTTTAAAGCATCAGCTTTTGCAGAAATGGAAATCTGACTTTTTTTTAAATGTTCTGACAAAAAAAGTTCACTTGTCAGCGGAGAACACTGCTCTCAGAACTGCAGTATGTACTGTCCTTCTTTATAGGATCTCCCTACTATACATTTTAGATCATACACACTTCAGAGATTAATGAAAAATTGGAATACTGTTTTCAAAGACTGTTTCACAGGGACTTACCTTTTGCTAGAAATGAACTTCATAAATTTTGAACCTCACATAGGCATCAGCCACATAGGGAGGGATGCAGTGAAGCCCCTAAAAATGCAAGATGATGCCTGAGAGCAAATGCAAGCACCAAATTGATATTCCAGTACTGTACCAAAAGTGTCCCCTCTCTCATGAGGTGTTAACCCAACTTTGGCCACTTAAGACTGTAAGAGATGCTTTGCACAAAATGGTTCTGAACCATGGGCTCCTAAACAAATTCCAGTTGTGTCTTACTGTGTTCTGCTTTTCTATAAACCCCCCCAAAATCATTTTAATTCTTTGTCCTAAATGGCTTACGATGCTTCTAAGTGATCTTTCATAATTGCTATGGTTCCTCTTAGCTGTGCTCCAGAGGGAAGATAACCAATTCTTGTATATTTTTAGTGTAAATCAAGAGTAATTCCCTTGAAGTCAAGAGTGCATAAAAGCAAAGTGAGAAGACAATTAAGTCCTGCTGTTTTCAAAGTGCTTTGGAATCTTTGGGAATAGGAAGGTGCTATATAAATCTAAGATATTATTATATTATTTATTAGTGTATAATAAATCCATGTAGCACAGTAACACATGTACAAAGTTTAAATACTAGACACAGGTCAGCAGGTTCTCCATATGTCTATTTTCTCTCTCCCTGGAGAGCTATGCCTTGTATAACGAGAAATGAGTAGCAAAATAAAAATGTGTAAGGGCCAATAAAAACAAGCTGGTTTTTAGCCCTTATAACTGAACAGTTTGTTTCAATAGCATCTTCACGTAATACTTCAATTTTTTCTTGCTTCACAAGTCCACAGAGTAATGATGGACTACAACAGAAAGCTTCAGTGCTAATTTCAGAACGCCTGAGTCAGCCACTTATCTTCATTTATCCTCTTCTGCGGGAATCTTGTTTAAAAACAAAACAAAAACCACTGCAAATTCATAATCCTAAAATAAATAGATCCCCCCACCCTCCCCGAGTTTTGCTGGAAATTAAACTATGTCACACTATCTTCCTGCAATTTCTTATTACTGCCTTTATCCCTAGCTACAGTTAGTGCCAGTAGTCATATTGGTCTTATTGTTAAAGCACTAACAGCTCATATTTAGCAACTAAACTATGATTTATTTAAAGATTACAGCATGCCAAGCACAACAGACCTTTCCTTTCACAGTAGCTTGCAGCTTGTTGTCTGTCCCTGTGGTATCAAGTCTTGTTTTCCAGTGTGGAAACCTACTCGTTAACTTTGTTTTCTTACAGAATAATCATCATGCAGCCCAGGACTTCCCACGTGTTCTTTAAGTGGCAGCAGGCACAATGGGTACACCTGCCTGCCATCCCCTAGGATGGCCGTAAGCCTTCCATCATGATGCACAGAGACTTGTTGAGCTCTGAATGTCTCAAAGACTGAAGGTTTCAAAATTTCCTAACTCTCTTGATGTCCTCCACCAGACTCACGCCACTATGCCAATATCTTCCTCATGTGGAGGCACAGTGCTCTGTGCTTCATTAAGGCAATTTACTCTAATGACCTTTGTCATTCAAATAGCCACAAATGGCAACATGAGTGCCAGGCCCTGATGCATGGACAAGACAGCGCAGGCATCCCAGCTTTCTAGGGGATGCAGGCACCAAACCAAACAAATGTAAAGGTAAAACTGATGTGCAGAGGCTGCAAGACACACAAATGATTCACCTCATATAACAAAAGGGTCAGAATCTGTCTCCCTGTTTGGAACAGTCTGGAATCGATGAATCTTTGGCCTGTCACTATATTCAGGAGAGCCAAGTAACTGCTGGGATATTTCTTCCCTGTGCCCTGCACTTCCGCATGTCTTAATATTAGCTGTGCTTTCTGGAAATAGCTTCCATTTTGTATTCTGTTCAGATAACAGCAGAGCAGAGGAGACATATGCTGTGCTGACAGGAAAGAGATTGTTGGAGCTGCTCTCAAAGCTGGAAAAGAAAATAAAAGCAGCAGAAGAGGAATATGTTCCCCTCAGAGGAGTTCGTCCCCTTAGAGCATGAACAGATATGTACTATTCTTGGTTATGATTTGTTCCTCACTTGAAATCAAGCACAAGTTTTGTACTGCTGCCCATCACTGTGCTATCTCATCCCCTGACTCTCCACATGGAAGCAGCTTTCAGAGCAGTGACTCCACTGGAGATCTTTCCCATTTGAATCTGTCCAGCCTGCATTTTGTGCATGAATGAAAAAGCTGTCGATGTCTACACCAGTCTCTAAAATTTTCTGATCTCTCCTGTGTGATATGTCATTGGGCAGCTTCTTCCAAAGAGGAATGGTTTTCTCCTCCTCTCCTCCCCACAGCACATACTGCTACGCAATTCTGCTCGGGGTTCAGAGCAGCTGGCATCTCAGTGGCACCAGGCCATTTAAATCTCTGATCAAATCTGTATTGTAAAGTGATGGCCAAGTACAACATGGGCAAATTGTCATCACCACCTTTCTACCAAGGAACTACCAACGTGTTCCAGATATCTTGAATGTTGCATAAGAAGAACCTGGAAATGAGTCAAAGGATGGATCACCGCACTTTAAGTCTGCAAAGTTTGAGCCAATGGCCATCACATGAAAATGATAATAAAACACAGAAGCATGCTGGCATTAACAGAAATGTGTTTAGAGGGGTTTGAATCAGGCCCAAGGTGAACTCTACAGTGCATCCAGCCTCAAGGTGACCTCTCCAAGTTTCCTCTTGTTTTGTGTTTGTTTTTATTTGATTACAGAAAATTGAGCCACAAATATTCCTGGGTTAAAAAAAGCATCTGCATCAGATTTGGCTAGCAGAAATAAAAAGGGAATTGAAATTTGAACTGTTTTAAATATCACATTTTATGATATATGGTCTCCGACAACACATTGTCTTTCTGTGGAGTCTTCTGTGTGTGGTCCTTAAATCCCTTTTCATAAATAAAGCCATCTGTCTCTTTTGAACTATAGTAGCTCTAATTTAAAAAGTCAGTATTTGCCAATGTCTACAACTCATTAGCTCCAAAGCTGTGAAAAACTTGCATATCTGATGCACCATTCAGCAGCGTCTGGCAATTGCTGTGTTTTTAAAATTATGCCCATTAGTTGTAAACACCCGTTTTTATGAAAGATGCATTGAGCCATAGATGTAAGATTAAGAAAAAGAGCCTAGCACTCAACCTCCTGTCCTCTAATGAAAAAAAATCACACTTGGGGATCTACCTGGATATAAGTGCTGTGACAGATAAATATTTAGTTTATTTCTATGCATGTGGTTAGCTTCCCTTACAATAAAGAGATAAAGGGACAGAGAGAATAATTCTGAATAAGAGAGAGATTTGCCTCTGAATAGACCTCATTACCAGGATTTCTGGGGGCATCCCAGGTTCTGTAAGAGAGGGCTCTGAAAGAGCTGGGTGGTTGTCCGCAGGAAGACTGGCAGATGGAGGACAAAAGAAAACATCCATCTGGGAACAATGTTTTTCCCATCTAGATGCATTTCTCCAACAATACCTTCTCCACAAAACCTTATGATGCTTAGTTGCCAAGATCAAAACCGGTAAGTACGTTTCGATGACAGAAATATTCTCTGGTGTAAGATTTTCTGAGGTGCTGAAGCACTTGGCTGCCTCACCAGCAATTCCCCAGGACAAAGCAGAGTGCCTTCTCTCCGCCTGCTCACCTGGCCCTTTGAAGTAAAGCAACAATCCAATCTGCATTTCTTTGAACCAAAGTAGCCGTGCAAAGAGGATCGCAAGGCTAATGCTTTTGCGGACTAGAAAAGATGATGGAAAATTAGAAAAAAAAATAAAAAAGGTGGGAGGAAAAAGCATATAGTGTATCCAACTATTTAAATATACTACTTGTATAGGAGAGCTCTTCTAAAATCGGATTCCAGCAACATGACCCTGCAACAAAAATTCACAAGGCCTTGCACACTTACAACTTAGAAGCAAGTTTTAAAAACCTTTGGTAAGAGAAAATAATTCCAAACCTTCCTCCTGGGTACGTGGGAGCCAGGAGGTCTGTGTTTTGATGTGTTTCAACCAACACAGAGCAGATTCCCAGTGAGATTAACAAAAATTAAACATATTCATGAGTGGTTTGTTGAGCTGGACTTTGTTACAGGAGATTTTAGAGAAATCACTTGTTACTTCTTAACTCCTCAAACATCTGCAACTTGGAACTGATGCTGATATATGACAGTATCGTCCCTCCCACGGAGAGGTCCAAGGTATAAATAGCATTTCTTTCACCTCTTCTGAAATCTTCAAAGGAATTTCTTAAGAAGAAAATAAACTTGCTCTAAACAGGGATAAGCCCCACAGCCAAAGCCCACTGGAGGAAAAAGAAAGACCCTCCTTGATTTCAAAGGGCTTTGAATGATACCCTGAATGTGCTTCTGAAGGCTCTCTGAAGACATGGAGTATCATGAAAGGGGGCGCGTGTGTGTGCCTGTGGAGGAAGGGGATTAACTATCGGCTCCATCTAAATAGACAACCAGGCAATCCTGAACAGGCCTTGTGGAGGCTCGGGGGCTTAAGGCAATCCTTATCATGCAGCAAAGATGCAGCTGGGCAGGCAGAGATGCTCCTACCTTGGAGAACAGCAGCTTTTAGTGGAGGAGAAAGACGTTCAAAACGGTCTCCCTCCTTAACCTCCTTTCCCTTATTACTCTCTGTCTCCCAATTCTCTCTAACACTTTATTTATTTATTTATTGGTAGCAGATTCCTTTTCTCGCCACAAAACAAAGTTTTTTTATAAAGAAATCTGGGATAGAAAAAGCAAGTGCATGCCACCTGCTTCCTCAATGACCTATCCTGCTTCCAGGGCTGACCACATATGTAATGAGAGACTTCTCAGAAAGGAAGGAACGCATTGCAAAAGGTTACAAACCTCCATTTGGCACTAAAACTCTGGGCTAGATCTTCTGAATATGGGGCCAGCAAAATTACTTTCCTCGCACTGGGTAAAATACTGACGTGAGTTGAGACAAACCTCCTTGAAAACAAATTGTACACCCTGATTTTAGAGGGCTGCAGTGAGACTTCCCCTGGCCAAAGCACCCCCATGTTACAGCCGCACAGGCTGGCTCGTGCAGAAATGGAGGAATGCACTTGGAGGACTTCACTGAGGGTGTAGCAGGGTTACAGATGTCAACTGGTGGGATTGTTGCTTGCTGGAGGGTTTAAAAGCAAAATACAAGAAAGCAAGGAAGCGTCAGAGACAGCTATAAAAACACCATGGGAGGGAGACCTCAAAAACGCTAAAAGGGAGTCTGGTACTGTGGGGATTCAGTCTCAGGTAATCACTGATTCACCAAATTGTAGGGGTTGGAAGGGACCTCAAGAGATGATCAGGTCCAACACCCCTGTCAAATCAGGTTCCAAACCACCAGATTCTTCTGTGATCAAAATTACTATTACAAATAAGAATTCAAGGGCCAGCTTGTTCCAAGGCAACCACCTCAAAGTCAAAGAAGAGGGAAACGAGTTTGTAAAAAGCAAATTTTTTTCCCCTTAGATTTGGCAAAATCTTTTCAGCTGGCATTGCTGTTAGCAAGGGAAAAGATGAGGTGTGGATGAGCCTACCTGCTGCTGAAGCCACAAGTCCAGGATGGGGAATGGAAGTACCACGTACCCATCACTCACAGCACAACAGCATGGAAGGGGTGGCTCGGGCTGCCTGCCTGTGCTGTGCCTCTCCTGTAGGCACAGGCATTTCTCTCTCCAGGGCTATTAATAGAGCACCTTTTCAAAGACAGAGAATTCTCTTCAGAAATAGGGAGATAATGAGCCTGTATCCGCTCAATGTTGTATTTAGATAGAAAAACAAAACATATAGCACTGTCAAGATTTATAGCAAATACATTATAAAGGGCACTAGGACATTTGTATAAAGAACAGAAATGGACCCGCAGTAGAAAACACACTTTACTTTTATGACTTTAACTTTAGGGCATGAAAGACACCTCATTAATGATTAGCGGGATACAGATGAGCCATAACAGTCTATATATCCTTATAAATGATATACAGGGAGAGCTAAAAGACAGCAAACTACACTGTCTGGTGCCAGGCTGCTTTTTCCCTCACCATCTCTTTCTTTCTCAGTCTTCCAGCTCCAATAAGGCAATTAAAGCTTAAATTGACCAACCGTGTATTAACTGAATCAAACAACTAGCCACTTGTGGTGGGTGGCATGGACTGGACAGGAGCATGACAGCAACACCCAGGGACCTGGAAGGAGCCCAAGGCCCCATGATGGTGCAGCACACACCGTGGTGCTGACACTGGTGCGAGTGCTGCCAGCGGCCCATTGGCATGGTGCCGGCTCGTCCCTCGGGAAGGATCCCCCCTCAGCCAGCTTGCAGCCACCTGCCTGGTTTTGCTCCTTATCTCTAAGACTTAACTGATGTCCGCTGAGATGTTCTGCTGCAAAGCAAGGTCCTGCTGCTGCAGGAAAAGAAGGTGAACCTTCTGCTGAAAAGAAGCTTTTATGCTTTCTATAAATGTTTTAATTTGGGGTTTTTGCTCCTGTTCCTCTCCTTCTTTCCTAATTTCCAGTGCAGAAGAAGTAACTCTATTTATGGCAGTCTAAACCACCGCCTGTATTTGCCAGCAGGAGCCAGCTAAGCACACACGTACGGCCAGTTATTGCTGACAGACAAGTGACGTAATTAACTCATTAAGTCACAGTAACTCGGTATCTTTGGATCATTTGATTTTATGCTAAAAGACTACCCATTCATCAAAGAATTTACCTCCTTGTGGACAGGAAGGAAGGGGGCGGACAATAAGGCAGAGCAAAATTAAGTGACTCGCTCAAGGTCATAAGAAACCTGCAGGACCGGCACGGCTGAGCTCAGTGTTGGACACCAGCTCAGAGACTTAGTGCCAAGAAAACGCCGCCTCTAATAATCAGACAACCATGCATTTCACATCAGGTGGCAAACCACCAGTTTCCCTTCAAGACAGGGAAAAAGGTGGTGCTAACTATGGGCCCTAGCTGCAGCTCAAACCTTGGCTAACCCCTCCAGAACGGGGCTCACAGAAAGTCTCTGATTTCTTTGCGGTGATCTCTGCCTCCAGCAGAGCAGCTGGAGTAGGAACGAGTCTCGTACTCACTCTAAAGCTGTGATAAATTGGGAGGAGAGCAACCAAGTGCTTGCCACCTGCTGTGGGGCACTGACTGGAGAAATCCCATCCCCAGGTGCATCGCCGCAGGCTCTTCCATCCTTCTCCCTGCTCACGGTACTTCTGATGCAGAGGTTCTCCAGGCACAGCTGAGCACAATGGGGTCAAACCCATGGCAGGGATGGACAAAAAAACAAGGGGTCAAAATGAAAGCAAATTTGTTAAGTATATTCTTGACTTACACAGCAATTAATTTTACCAGAGGAAAAAAAATAAAATCTTTCCAACCATGGCAGCTCAAAGTGGAGAAGCAGAGCCTACACCATGCATCAATCTCCAGGTGTGTGTTTTAGGGAGGTCCTGCAACTATTAACCAAGTTAAAGCAGTCCTGAGGCTGCTGTAACGCAATGCAGCTCTAACAATGCAACGAGGCATCTGGAAAACCTCGCAATCCTGCATTGCCTTCTGCAGTTTCTTTGGCCTGCAGATGACGGACAGGCTCCCAGACTAAGGTCAATGGCTCCCCAGGGCTTCTCGAAAGCTGCTGTTGCACAAGCACCTTTTGATTTTGGAGCTGAATTCTCCATTGCCTTGCTGCGTAATTCTCTCTTTATGGAGTTCTTACCTTGGGGGAAACAGGTTTTATTGCAAAGTCAAAAGGTAATTTTTGCATAGACTCCATTACCTGTTTATAATTAAAACCATAAAATCCCTTTGTAGGAGGCTTAATAACTTCCCCCCACACCAAAAGAGCTTTTCATAAAAAAGACTCATTAAAAGTACTCACAGCTAATGCTGTAAAATGAGGAGAAATATGTAAAATTATTGGGATTTATTTCCCCATTACAAAAAAAAAGGTGGTTTTCCCCCATTCATTTTTATAGCTCAAAGCGATACAAAAATGGCAGCCAACCTTAGCCTTTCTGGCCCTCCTTCCTCGCTTTTCCCTCTTCCAGGAGATTGTGTGCCCACATTTGGGACTTAGCAGCACCAAGAGAAGCAGCAGTGATACCTGGCCATGAGACAGCTCTGGGAGGCCCAAGGCCAGCTGTTCCTACCAGCTCCATGTGTGGTTCACTTGTCTTGATCTCACTCCATTCCCAAGCACGGCAGGGCAGGGCAACGTGAGCAGCGTGCACAATTCCTCTGAAGCTTTTTGTCATTTGGGACCCATGCAACTGAAAGATGATTTTGATTTCTGAAGGCTATTAACATTTATATATATATATATATATATATATCTTTGAAGGGCTTTAAAATATATGGATGTAGAGTGGAACTGCGTGTTTTATTTTGTGGTAACAATTGTCTAGGAATATGGATGTGGAAGGTTACCTCAGCCTGGCTATCAGCTGATCATGTGCTGAGCAGCAGACCTCAAGTGCCCCAAATAGTGTGCGTGCTCCTTCGTCACTTAGGTAAGCCCACAGTCCAAGCAGTGCGTTGGCACAGAGACAGCTTCAGAGCCTTTCCTGATGGCCACTGACTGCACTGCAGCTGCGATCCAGGATCTGTTCATCTGGGCAGCAGAACAAAAGCTGGAGCATTGTGCATTTTCTCCAGGACAGACAGCCGACTGGTCATGGAGCAGATCACACTCCAGACATCCTCAAGCTGCATCTGAGCAAGATTCCTGCTTGTTGTGTGACAGAGATGCTGCCCTATCAGCCACACGCAAGTGTTAGTGGCCTCCAGCTCCCCAGGTCTGCTGGAGCAAGGCAGCACAGCCCCACTACCGAAGGCATTTCCAAATCAGTTTACAGTGGGATGAAAAAGAAGCACAAAGATCAGAAAGTTGGTAATGTGCAAGAAATACCTCTAATAGTCAAAGCTTTTATGGTTGTAATATTAAGTAAAAATATTTTAGAGTACAGGAATTAGAAAAACAAGCAAACAAAACATCACAATTTGATTACACTCTCAGTCTGAACTGGTCCTGGGCTAGTCATTGTCCTCAGAGAGCTTTGTTGGTCTTTCTCCATCTTTGAAGAATAAAAAACATACGAGAAAAAATACAACAACAAAAAAACTTTTAAAACTACATGGCAAAAATAAATCCAAACCAAATCTCAAGCAAGGTTTCTAAAAAGTTATGGGTATCATACAAGCAGTTTGAGCTGCATGGATTCATGACCCACAGGCATCTCAAGCAGAGACCAAACAAGCCCTACCCTACAACTATCTTCATGTTTTCTGTTCCATTGTCCCTTCAAATGACCTTATCTCCAGCTCAGATTTCCAGCCCGTGTTTATTCTTTTTCCCTTGCCCTAAGTAACATGTCCTCATCATCAGGAGCACTTGATAATGTCACCTTGGCAGCAAATTATGTAGCCAAATGAGCTAGAATTGGATAACTTAAGTGCTAGCACAGCAGAGGCCTGTCCCTGCTCATGCCAAGTTCATGGGTTAATAGGCAAGTGTCATCGCCCTACCCTCCTGCACAGGAAAGTGGATCTATTCGAGCCCGGGAAAGTCCAGACCCTTGGGAGCCTGGCATAAGACGTATATTGTCTTTAGCAATGAAGCAGAATGAGCAGAGACTGTCTGAACTCAGGAAGTTTGGAAGCATTATTTGGAGAAAAACAAGCTCTGAATTTTGCCTCCACTCACAGGTTAATGACTACATAGCCTTGTTTAACTACAGAATCGTTGCGTCTTTTTCCATCCCTCCTGGCTAATCACTGTTTTTTTTTTTAATTGCCTTCCTTATTTGCAATCATGTCTCTAATATCTCTATTTCTTTTTTTTTTTTTTTCTTGTAAGTCCTTTTCAGTCAGAAGTGCTGACTCATGGGGGAACTGAGGTTAAAGAAACTTTATTTATGTCAAAGAAATTGATCCCTGGTAATTTAAAGCCTTCCTGCACCACTATTTATCTTATGCCTCTTACTCCAGGTCTTTGTCTCACATCTGGCCATGGCAGGTGGAAAGCCATGCATCTGTCAGAACAGCAAAGCTGTCTCATTGCTCATTTTTGGCCTCCTTGACCTTGCTGCTCACCTTACTTTATTAGTGCAGTTCTTTAAAACTTATGACAAAGCGAAATATTCCCCCCTTGATGCCCTCCCTCGTTTAGTCTAGTAGCACTTCAAATGTCTTTTTCAAGTTATAGCAACCTCTCACCTCCCTCTGCCACCTTTCCCCCCTTCTTTTTTTTTCCAGGTGACACTTGAAGCCCACCTCTTGCCTTTTAGATTCATCCCGATGTCACTTTGGCATACAAATAGCTGTTTTTATGTTAATCCCACTGATTTTTTCCTTCCCTCGTGGGCTGAGTTACCTCTAAAGTCCTTGTAACCCATCTTCATCCCTGTGGTAGAGAAGCAAACAGGACTTACTTCACCACTCGAGACTCCTTTGTAAAGGACCGCCGACCATGACTGAGGGTTTCTTCATTTTGTGCTGTCCTCCTTGATCTCAAGGAGTTTCTACTCCTTGAATACATGCCCGTTGGCTATCTTTCAAACTTTAAGGCTTTATCTTGATAACCTATGCTACAATGATCCCATCACTCTGCACTCCCGAGGGAAAGTAAGCCAAACCAACAAACTGTGGGCTGGCAGCATCATCCCTTCTTCCCCACAGGACCTCCTTGCTCCAGAATGGCTTAAATGTGATGGGAGAGCAGTGAGCCCATGAAAACGGGCAGCCTTGGGGCTGTGCCTGCACGCCCATGTCCCTGAAAGGCAGAAAACCTGTCCCATTTGCTAACTGATGCAGTAAGTCAGCTGCTCCCAAAGCAGCCAGGAGATGCTGCAATGATGGCTGTAAAAAAATGTTTTCTATCTCATTTATCTGTCCCTAGTACAAGAAGGTGCCTCGTAATGTTGGTTTGTAGCCTGATGGTTTTTCTCTATTATTTGTAACTCACTCTTCCAGAACCTTCAACGCAATCAGCCTGGTGGGTTTCCCCATCAATTTATCTTTCCCTATGGCTTAACTCTCTTGTGTACGCAGACTTTAAAGACTCTGTAGGAGGGACAATGCCCTCCTGTCTGTACCGTACCCAGTTCAACAGGACCGGGATCCAGGTGGGGCTCATCAGCAGCAATGGCACAATAATGATGAAAAGCCCTCTCCAGCTGCACTTTGGGTCTCAAGCTTTCCTTGGAAGGATCCTGAAGAATTCATAGAGAAATGTGTGACACGTTACATTGCAGTAGTGAAATTTATCAGCTGTACACAACAAAAAAAGCAATCACAGTGAGAGAGAACTAAAAATTAGATGGGGTTAACGGGTCTGGTGATGGGGGGAAGAATCACTCAAAGACATTAAACAAACCAGTCGTGTTACAACATCGCTTTTGCTGCAAGTTATTTGTAGTTAGGGTATTTATACTTGTTTCTAAAGAAAAGGACATTAAAGTTAATAGAATACAGTAAACACTAGAGGAAAGTCTGAAACTATTTGAAACGCTACGCAGCTGCTGTTATTATTTATGGGAGAAAGTCCAGCTTGCGGATGGGAATTCAGAAACTTTTAGTTATGAGCCTGGCTTCAGAGATCTGCCCCTGCACCAAGGGAGCTGGGAAAACTCACACACACGTGGCTCAGCTCAGCTGCAGGCAAGCACTAAGGATGGACTTCACTCATCAGATGCACGAGGTACCACCACGTTCAATAAAGCTGATGTATCATTTACAAGATGCTGTGAGATAGAATATGCAGTAATCACAACCAAAGCACAGCAAAAGAGAGACAGGACAGGTATAAAAAATTGCAGACATATTAGCAATTTGTCATAGACAAGGAGTTTACCAAAGTTGGAAGAAATGGAACAACGTGCACTTTCTGTGGCTTCAAACCAAGTCAGACGTTGAGCTCTCCATTCCAATTTCAGGGAACTAAATAGCAGTGATAATTGATGAACAGCACTGAGACGTCTTCCCATGCCTTTCAGTCCCTGATTCTATCTTTCTGGTAGGAGAAAATTTCCCCAACAAACAGTTTATCGATTGTCTGTTACACATTTTTTTCCTCAGAAATTGTTAGAATGCCATCCAGACAGCAGACAAGATCCTAAACTGGAAATTGAACTAGGGAAGAAAGATCGCTGACTGCTGCAGCGTTGGGTCTGACATTCAAGAATCCAGACCCAGTTGTTACCTCAAGAGCCAATGACCCACACCACGACATTTCACCTTGCTGCCTTTCCCCACTCCTAACAGCAAAGTAACAACAATGCCAGCCTCCATAGTCCACAGCCTTTGCTATGAAGAGTGCCTAAACCAGAAAGGACCGCATTTGGGGATTGCAGAAGTGACTGCAATACAAAACAATAAATAATAATAACAGGCAAAGGGTGTTGTAAGTTCTGTATCGTGCACTCTGCCTCCTGTCTTGGATGGCTCCATATTTTCATTTTTTGAGTTTTGTTGTTGGACCCTTGCAGTCTGCAGCAATATTTATTTCTCCCTCCATAAAATGCCTTCACGTAGCACTAAATGATGCTCAGCAACGTGAACAAGTAAGCCAATAAAAGTGTCAGTAAAAGACGTGCAGGTACCGAAACACAAACTTAGGGTGATTTTGTTATTATTATTATTTTTGAAAGACTAAGCACTAACATCTACTAAGTTTTACACAGTGTGGATTGGTGCTCTTAAACTTAGAAATCAGTAACACCGGCTACTAAATTGCACTTAAGCCACAACTGCTTTCCAAAAAAGCCTGCTTGTGATGGGTTCTGCCCAGACATGTCCTTCCTGCCCCCCTCAGTGTGTGGGGAGGGAGATTCCTTGGCCACTACCCCGGTGGTCACACACGGCTGAAAATCTGCCCCCTTGCACGTCTCAGCCCGAGCCCAGCACCGTAAGGCCACGCCACTTTCATCCCAGCCTTGCACCCCAGTGCAGCACCTTGTTACTTTTGTCCTTTAAAAAGAACACCCTCAAAATGAGTAGGAACCATCTCGTTTTTCCGCACAAAGGAAGGTGAAAGCCCAGAACAAACAGCTTCCAACAGGATCCCCAACCACCCCGGCGTGCGCAGGGCGATGTGCATACAAATGGTGCCTAATTAACTGCTTAAGGACAGATTAGTTGCCATATGGTGCCAAGAATGATGGGTGTGCTTCCAGCGCGGAATTGACAACAAATATGCCATCTGATGAAGCACACCGCCGGGAAGATGAGCTGCCTGCACGCCGGGGAGCAGAGGGGAGGCGGGCACGTGGTGAGGTTTTCAGAGCTGCTGTGGCTGAACACGAGGCGAGGGAGCAGGGGACTGCAGGCACCCGGGTGCTGAGGCTTCAGCTGCTTGTGCCTAACGCTGCCCCAACCACCTAGGTCTGAGAGTTGTCAGCAGTGACCGTGTGGCGAGAGGTTCTGCTCTGCTCTTGTCTCAGTGGCAATTACTCCGCACCCCGCAGTAGTTCAGGGACTAAGACACCAGCTAAGGAGGCCAAGAGGGAGGAAGAGATGGGTCTGCGTACTGACCTATTTCTCCGCCCAAGCCAGATGCCTCTCACAAAGGAAGTCTTCCTGTCTGAATACTGGAAAGGGAAGGGATGCCCTTGGCTTCCATCCCTGGGGCAGGAGCTGCCCTCGAAGCCCCACCTCACCCTGCAGTGCCCTTTGCTGCATGAAGGCTGACCTGGGACAAGTAACGTTGTTCTGCAGCTCAGAAACATGATGGGCTCAGTAAGGGTTCAGCCACACAGCACGGACGGTGTCTGGGCAGAAGGAAGAAAGGATGGGGAAGGATCACACCTCTGAGCTGTGACAAGCCGTTTCATCAGCTCAGCCGCCTTCTTCAGCAGTGCCTTACCCTGCACGTGTTAATCAGGAGAAATCGTTTAATCTTTCTTACCTCCTTTTTCTCTAAAATGGGTTATTGATATATCCCAGCCTCGCACGGTTTGGCATGGATAAATCCATAACCAGCACTCTGTTGTCATGGTTATGGGACTCTCCGAACGGGTGTGTGCGAGAAAGAAATGCAAACTGTAATTCATACAGATCCCCTCTTTCTAAAATCCCAAATTGCATCAGTTGAAGTTGAAGCAAAGTCCCTGCAAATCAATGCTAAGGCTCCACTGTAGTGCAGATCAGCTTGTTGAAGCCTGAGCTCCAATATTTCCCCAGAGCATTCCCAACACCTGCTGAAACTGACAGCCCTGAAAGCAAGAAGGGCCCTGCCCCCAATGCTGGAGCAGCAGATTATTCTGCAAGCATTATACTACCGAAAATGGTGTTGTAATGAAGAGTAGCTGACAAAACAGTCACTGTGAGCACCAGAAGTTCAAGAGACCCTGTGCTTTTATAGGAGCAATTTACGCAGGGCTTTGATTACCTCTGAAATGGAACAATCTTGAGTAGGAACTGAGAGCTCTCCTTCTGCTCTTGCTTGGACCGCAGTAGGAGCTGGAAAACCGAGGAGATGGCTTACATGTTAAACTGAAGCAAAAGGAAGGACCCTCCCGCCTTCACAGAGTCTGTTCACCTCCTCCTCCCAGCGCAGCTTTAAACACCTGCCTGCAGCCTGCACCTCATGCCACTCCCCTGCATACACAAAGTGACATGGCAAGCGGTGTACAAATGCCCATCTGCCTCCTACTGCCATGCAGCACTCAAAAAATAAGAAGGAACAAATACCAACAACACTGATGATGCAAAAAGACACGATAACACCGGATAAAAATCCCTGATGCTGAAAGTGGACTACGAGCCACTGAGATCTCCAGCTTTGGCACAGCTCTGAAAATTTGAACTACAGAAGCCTGAGGAGCTAAGAGCTGAGAATTGCTAGGCTAGACGAAAAATCTACTTTAGTGCAGAAAATGTTAAAGCAACTTCTAAACCACAGCCAGGAGGCACCTAACTACTGCATTGCAATGGGCCATTGAGCATCACAGCAGCCCCAAAAGGAAAGTAGCTGGAGCGCAGAGAGGAAAATGGAAAGGGGCAGGGAGAACTGCAAGGTAAGAGACTTGCTCCTGCAGAAGACAGCACACAGACACATAGCATGCCTCTTCAGCAGAAAGCCACCTGCCCTGACCATCAATCCAGCCTTTCAGAGCCCCACCGCTCTGTGCAGACGCTGCATGGTCGGGAGCAGGTTGGGAGTCAGCCCTCCACGTGCAGTGTGTCACGACTCAATTATCGGCACTAAATGCGGGTGCCACTTTGTCACCGCTGGGATCACGTTGTGGGTTTTAAGTAGACAGAAGCACTAACAGACTGAACTCCATCAAGTAGCATACTAGTCTCAAATAACTTCAAAATTATTGAAGTCAGGCATACGATTAGCTCCAGAGGCAGGCAAAAAAAAGTTATTACAAGATCAGCAAAATCCCACAAAACTGCCGCTTTTTATTCAAATGCAACTCTATCAAAATGCTTCACACAGCAGACGATGCCATTTACAACACTTCACTGAGAGAAACAACGAACATGTTTTTTAGAAGATAAGGCTTTTCACACTCTTCTTTATTATCATTACACTAATTATTCTGGGATAGTCATTCCTTTCTTGTTCAAGAAACATGGAAAATTCAGAAAGAAAATGCAGTACAGTATTCCCCCCTCCCTCATCCCTTTCCTTCTGAGAGAATGGTTAAAGGCTCTCTCTTAGGACTCTAAAAGTAAGACACTAAATACAGTCAGACAAGAGATTGTCACTTATATTCAGTGTTTTTACAAAATCCAGTAATTTATAGAAAAGCAAAGTTCTTCAAAATGACCTTTTAGGTACTAGACATTTTATCTGAAGTGGAAGAAAGAGGAAAAAAATCAAGAGGACTTTCTCATGATAGTATGAAGTGCACTTAGTAAGAGAAAGCTGTTGAAAATACTTATGCTCTATTTTAGGCCTTTCTGCTGTTGCCCATCACCATGGTATCAGAACATCTGAAATGTAAAGCAGGCGAGCGACCTCGGGGTCCCCGTGGGGTTTCTGGCTCTTTCTTGTTTTGGCAACCACAGAATCCCATGCCAAGTGAGCCCACGTGTGCTTGCTTCCAGTGAGGGTGACAGCATGTAGCATTTTTCTGCAGTGCTACGTATGAGGAAGGACCTACAGCAATTCTTAAATTGGTCAAAGTTTAGCTTTGTCCATTTACCTCTGGAAGTATTTTCCATAACCAAGCCCTTTTTGGACACGGTACCTACGCTTCAGAGTTTGAAAGTGTTATGTTAGCTTCTCTGAGGCCCATGTAGATGTCTTGAGGTGCAAATACATGATTTACTGTAAATACCTCATTTCGAGGTCTGAATGGGTTAATTTTCTTCTTTTGGTAATTCTGTGAAACTTCTCAAATGGATGTAAATTCATGGCATATACTTTTTAAAGCTTTTTCTTTTACCATAATAAAAACCCAGTCCCTGTCACACTTCTGTGTCTCTCCTAACGTGACAGCCAGGACCATCACTGTCACAAGTTACACGATGTAGCTATTATTACAGCAAACATTACGTCTCAAATGATAGGATTTTGTGGTCATCTGGTTGTGCTGTGCAAAATTCTGTTTAAACAGAACTAACGATGAAACATTTAGAACCATTACATAAAGCATCAAAGAAATGAAAGAAAAAAGTTATGAAGACCACCAAAAAAAAAAAAAAGGTGTGTGGGGGAGGTGGGGAGAAGTACCTGAGGACATTCGACATTCTCCAGTGCAGCTCTTACCTACACAGCAGTTCTAATTTCTCCGACAACTCCTACCAAGGTTTGTGGTTAGAGCTGCACAGATGTCCTGAGCTAGACCATCTTATCTGGCTGTATCCACATTGCCACACAGTCCTGGAAACCAAACTTCTGCAGATGAGTTATCCCACCGATTGTAGGGACTGGCGTAATGCACCATCAGCTGTATGCTGGGAATGCAGATATGGTGCTCTGACAAAGCTCGACAGCTGCTTGGTAAATCCATGCAGGCTCCTGCCTTCTCCTCCTTGTAAACCCTTCTGCCTGGCCGCAACTGGCAGCGTACAGATCTGCATGCAATTCCAGGGACTCAGCAAACTAAATTGCTGGCTCAATCCCCCACCAAGAAATCTGGGAAAATTAAATCAGACCGGAGTCCTCTAGGTCATGCACCAAATGTCTCCGTGCTGCCCTGGGAAGAGCTGTGGGCATCACAGAGGTCTCCTACCTGCTGGGCTCAGGGCAGGCAGACTCCAAGTGGTGCAGGGTCAGCACGGGGAGGTGCAGGGGCAGCCCAAGGGGGCTCACCCACCCCATGCAGGGTGCCTGAGGATGGCAGACAATTAGACAGGACAAACACCTCACTTCAGACCCCCAAGTTTTCTGTTGCAACTCAACTTGTATCTTCTCAGCAGGGCTTTGCACAAGCTTCTTGACAGATCACAGAATTCTTCTTTATCACCCACTCTTAGATACCACTAACGCAACATGTAGCAAACACTGTGTCCTCAGAACAAGGCAACAACCAATTACTGTAGTTTATATATTCAGTGAAACTATTAACACACCAGTATTTCAAAAAAAAACCAAAACCTTCTGAGAGTGCAGGGAGAGTTATACGTAGAATGTTTAGCCTAAGGTTTTTACCATTTTTTGGCACTACATGCAAAAGTAGTGTCTACTTAAAATAATTGCAAAGCCAGTGTAATTCGTTCGGAATCACCACAAAATAAGTCCGAGTAGAAAGAACTTCAAAAAATTTAGAAAGGAATGAAATCGATGCCTTGAAGACAAATGTAACTGAAAAAAGTGTAAGACAAAATCATTACTCAGGGAAGACAAGTCAAATTATCACTGCTTTGACGCATACAGAAAAGCATCTTGATAACTGCAAGGCAAACCAAGGTGTCGCCATTATTGCTGAAGAATGTGTTATCAGAAGAGAACTTTGTCCCCGCAACCTGGGACCTTGGATAGTGGTGATTTGATTGAGCTGGCTTCAAAAGTGGGCGACCACACCTGGACCAGAAAGGCAGAGGAGCTGATGAATGCAGCAGCAAGGGTGCAGCTCTGGAAGAGCTCCATGAAGGCCGAGCCCTGCAGCTCCACACATCTCCGAGCAGATAACTACAGATCCGGGAAGCTGAGGGGGAGCAGGTATTTCTGCACGTCCAGCCATTACATCAGCTGTGGCATAACAAGTTGATAACAAGGATGTATTTTGAAGACGATAAGGTAAGAAGAGCCTAACACCAAGAGTCAGCTCCACAAAAAAAAAAAAAAAAAAAAAGTATTTATACGAGACTTATTTCAAAGTTACAAAGAATCTAAAGGGAGATTATAGAGAAGATGGAGAGAGGTTTTTCTCAGAGGTGGACAGGAGGGAAAGGGCAAGAAATAACAGACACAATTTGCAGCAAGAGAAAATATCATTGCATATAAGAAAACATTCACAAAAGTGGTGCAGCACTGGAACTTGGGCCCAAAGAGTCTGTGACATCTCCATTGTGGAGATCTTCAGACCTGGACTTGACAAGGTCTGCAGCAACCTGATCTAACCTTGAAAGTAGCCCTGCTTTAACCAGGAGGTTGGGGGAGACACCTCCAGAAGCCCCTTTCTGACCTAAATTAGTCTGTGAGCTGCTTTGGAAAGGTGGAGGGAAGCAGCCCATCTCATGCATGTGCTTAGATAACCGTAGCTTTTCCTAAGCACGTCCAAGGATACCAGAGCTCCCGGTGGAACTGGACCAGCTCGGACAGAGAAGCCGCCCAGGCTGAAGGAGCTCACACACCCTGTGAGCTCCCAGCATCTTACCTGGCAGTTCAGCTGCCCGTTTCAGGCCCCGTTTTTCCTGCAGCTCCTTCCTCTGATCTGAAACCCCAAGACTCACAGGGGACCCAGCTGCTCTCAACCATGGTGCTGGACTCTGTGCACTGGGAGCCTCTGGAACGGCTGCTGCCCTGGGGACAGGAGGGAAACTGCCCATTTCTACACAGTAATTCTCATCAGCCATGGAGCTACATCTCTGTTTTAGCACTAGATGTGCTAAGGTGCATCCAAACCTCGTGTCTCGCTGTATATTCAGAGAGCAGGCCATTTTCTGGCATCACCAGTCCCCCTGCCTCTTTACAAAACACTGCTGGCAAAATGTTTCCTGTGGTCAAACAGCTGTAAAATGTCTTTAAAAACATCAAGCCATCCATCATACTCACTCCCAAAATAAACGGTAAACTAAAAAATATTCAGTAAAATTAGGTGGCTTTCATTGGTGTGAAACAGTATTATTCAGTATGTCCTGATCTTCAGGGCAGGGGACGGGCAGAGGAGATTTCTCACACCGATACCAAGCTGTGGCGATGCGGAGCAGGACCAGAGCTGTGCCAGTCCAGCAAATCCCCCTCCTGCTGCCCCTGTGCTCCTGCCCAAGCTCCCCCCATCCCTACATGGGAAGGACTCATCTCAGCTGCCTCCTGGCCCCGGTACTGGTGTCCCCTCCCCTGCAGACACAAAAGCCATTTTGAGGCCACTGTTCACTGTCTGAGGTTAGAAGGTATCTGTACACACGCAGCGCTGATTCCCTGTTCATGTGCCCACTGACACCACCAAGGCCACGTTTGGGAGGTTTATCAGACTGACCACGGCTCATCCAGCTTTAGAGGATGGTCCTGCTGGAGGTCAGGCAGCAAAGGTGACCCTCATGTCCCCACACCTGCCTTTGGGCTGGGGCTGTGGTGACAACACACACGAGACTCCCCTGCATGCCCACGGATGTCCTCCCACATTGCTACTTGCGTGCCTGATGTAAGGAACTTCCTTGCTGACAAATTCCCAGGAACAGCAGCAAGAGGAGAAGTGGGGATGTACAGCCTGCAGAGGTTGCACTGCTCTGCATCACCTCTCACTCCCCTGGGCTCCTGGCACTGCTTCAAGTTCTCCAGGCTCCATCGAGGAAATCTGGGCAGAAAGCACATGCCAAGTTTTTAGCTTGGCCCGGCTGACCAGAGCACTCAGGCTCACTTTCCAAGTCTGCTCATTTTTGCAATTTAAACCAGACTCCCAGTGTTGTTCCTGCCCATCTCTTTGTGGCTAAAGACTACAGCCTGCTCTCTGCTCGTCTTTCCAGGTCTATGCCACGACACAGGTGCTCCGGTGGCATATGGTACTGATAAGACTGCACAAAAGGGATTTGAGTTAAGGAACAAATAGCAAAAACTCCGCAGATAAAGAAAGAAAGAAACCAACCTCCTTCCAGTGGTGGCAGAGAATGGCATGAGGCCGCCGGAGGTGGGGTCTGCCACCCGGGACTTTCCATCCCAGCAAGCCACCTGGGCAGGTTTTGCTCTTTTCTTTCACCGCTTTTGCTCAAAAGCTGAAGAATGGTGAAGGGGCACTGGAACATGACGAAGCACTGCCCCAAGAGACCTCACCGCCTGGACTGCGGTGCCTTTCATCATATATTTAGGATTGCTCTCCGGTTCCAATACATTTAAGGTTGGAGGGAAGCCAAATGAAGGGGCTAGGGTTGTCTTCCCAGCTCTCTCCTTGTGAAAGCAATTTCCTTTATTGGCATCTTCAAAGCAAAAGTAATCTTTCTGAGGGAGATTTGGCAAAAACTTGGAAGGTTTTTATAGCGATGGGGCCAAAGGTTTACAAAACTCCATCGAAGGCACTGCAGTCCAAGGTAATAGGTAGCTATAGGCTCATGGGAGAATTAATAGAAGGAAAGCTGGGTTTTCAGTAAAGGGAAAGGCAGAAACCTTTGTTTGGTTTTCAAAATTGATTTTTCCCTGTACTTTTCCTTTCCAATGCTCACATATCAACACCATCAAACACCAATATTTTAAAAGGGAGACGTGATCTTGAAAACAGTCATTTCAGAAGGTTTGCCATGATTTCAAGCAAAGAATTGTGCTGAAAAGTAATTCCTGCTTACCCACCAATCCCATATAATGCTACATTTCCTATCATTAGCATCTGGATATGGAGACAGTTCAGCGTGACAGCTCTACGGAATGCTATTCCCAAGAGTCCTTTTGTATTTAGGAAAGAGTCGGAGCAATGGGGGACAAAAGAAAAACAAGACTGTGCAGAGCCTAACATTTCTAACCAAGCAGAGTAAATTAAAATCAGCAGAAAATGAAAGACGGTCCTTACACGTGGCACAGCAGAGTCCTTCCAGCGCAGATGTGGGACCCCCCATTCTCTGGCAGAATCAGCTCTTCCCCTGATCATTTGTGCTAGAAGCCAGGCTGAGCTGTCATCCAGCGAGTTTTAAAGCCAACAAATGTTCCCATCTCCAATTGTTTTTCATGCCTGCAATTGCAAGTGTATTCAGAAGAGAAAGCAGGCAGACAATAGCAGAAGGATTATATTTCTTAGGCGTACGTGCTGCAGGGATCGTGAAGCTGGGACAGAAGCTGAACACCTCTTGGCAACTGTATCTCATGGAAGAAGCCAAAATCCTCATTCCTTCTGGACAAAGGGAAACTTCAGGATTTATAAAATGCTATTGTTTATATCCTTTAAAAATAAAACTATGCCATTTTCTGCTTCGGCTATAGTTTAATTGGTACATTGAGCTGAAAGGGAGCAAAAGTGAAGCTAGCAAAACTTTGCCTGGAGCAGCAGTTTTGTTCTTAACTATGCTCATTACTTCATTTTTAACATCTCTTTCTCCGCTGATGTGACAAAAGAAGCCATCGGCATCTCCTTCTCATTACTTAGCTCAAGGATTTCCCTCCAAGACCAGAGGTAAGAGGTTCACCCCACCAACGGGGGTCTCTGGACAGATAGGGGCTGGATCCCGCAGTGCTGTCAGTGGCAGTGGTGCTGGCAGCACCAAGCAGGCACCCAGGGTGGACCGAGATGCTCTGGCACATCGGGGTAGCCTTCATGTTGCCTCCCATCTAATTAGACATCACATATTTGTGCTTTGAAGTATCCACAGCTAGATAAATAGATATGCTCCTATTTAGCTCGTATTTATTTTTTCCTGATTCCCACCATTTTAGCAGCATTTCCAGGCTCTGCCACCTCCTGGGAACATCCCAGTATTTCGTTCCAGGAACACAGCGACGGGGTAATGCACTTGACCTTATACATACAGTCTTTTCCTTTACCTTTTCAAGCAGTTTTTCAAATATCTTGACAGAAAATTCTGGCTGTTAAATTTCTCAAGGAGCACAGCTAAACCCGACTTTCATGTTATTGTAGTACTTTTGCAATCAGAAACTACACTAATACGCTTATTTTTTTCCCATGGCATTACTATGACCATGGCTAGACTGTACCACTTGGATTGTACAAGCAGCGCATCAAACACAACTCAGAACTTTGCAGGTAACCCGTCTCAGAGCATGCAGGGAAGAAGGAAAAGACGGAGGGTACACTTGCCAGGAGGCGTTTTGCTGAGTGATGCCCAGCATGCACACATGACCTGGGGACGTTTGCTTTGTGCATATCTGCAAAACCTGAAGCGGTCACAATTTCACAATATGCTCATGTTCTCCTTCGGGTGGAAGTCAGCATCTCCAAAGTTTTTAGGTCTGTTAGACTCCTACTCGGCTGCAGAGCCAGAGAAAACAAAGCCTTTATACTGCTGGAATTTTGGCAGAAGCCCAGGCTGCCTGCTGTTACCTGCTCACACCGACCCAAACAAGTCTCCAAGCAGCAAAACAAATCCACCTGCTTCCAACTCACTGCACATTTTTATCTCCAAGAGAAAGGTAAAGGTCATTTTAGGCACAGGTGTTAGGTTAATGCCTCCTTGAAGGAAAGATTGCATCAGGGAACAGTGGACTTTTGTTCATTTAGAGGACACTAAAATCTGAAATATCCTGAGACTAGAAGGTAATTGAGGGAAAGTAGCAATGACATTCGAGGCAGCCAGATTCACTTGGTCAGGCTGTTCCTGCTTGCTCAGATTCCTCCCCTCCCTTCTGAATACTTTTGATTTTTTTTCTGTTTGTAACTGCAAGCACACTACACAAATCATCCTTTCAAACTTGTTCCTACCTTGATTAAAAAAAGAAAAAAGGTGTTTTACAATTCTAATGCTGTAACTGCTGTGCGTATGCCAGAAGTTTGTTCCTACTGTGTCAGCCCATACAACAGCTCAGCCTTATCTGCACAGCACAGAGATTTGAACAGGTTTGAGAGAGCTTTCAGAAATTTAAATTCTCTGTTTACCACCCAGTAGCCTCCTCTGCTTCTCAGCACACACCGTGCTGACAAACACAGCCCCCTCCTAGTGCACACACATCCCCCCAGAAGGAGTGGTATGAATTAAGGTCAAGTCCTAACTCAACCCAGCTTGAAGGAAGTGCCCGGCGTGGTGGGCACTAGATAGAGCAGAAAGGGGAAAAGGTTTTAGGTCCGTGTGATTTCCCACAGGGAACTGGGAAGTCGTAACAAACACTAAATCACCGTCACCTCTTCAGCCAGGTCCTCACAGTGCTTGCTAAGGGAGGCAGCAGCCATGCTCAGAGGTGTCAAAACAAGCAGTGATGTTTGGAAAGATTTGGGAGAAAATTCCAAAGACATGAAATTGTGGCCTTTTCGATGACAAAAGACACAGCACCCCACGTCTCTTCCAACAGGGATCTCTCCAGCACACATCCACCTGGGCTAACTCTTCCCCAGATAACATACACAGCTTCGAGCTTCCTAGAAAACCCTGCGTGCAGTAGCATAAAAGCTGTTTACGTATATATATATATTCACACAAACACTTCTCTATATACACACATTATATAAGTAGAGTTTACAAGCTGTATATACATATATATATACCCTATATAAATCTATATACACACACATATATATACACATACAGTATATGCAACTGATACAAGACTCATTAATTACAGAAGTTAAACTTGTGAGAAAAAATTAAGCCTAAATTTCCCAACAGTGAAGGTGCAAAATGCCAGTAGAATTAAAATAATATTTAATCCATATGATCATGAGTCTCCCTTTCCAGGAGCCCAGGCTGTGGGAGCATCCTATGCAGTGATGTTACCTTGTCCATCAGTGAGGCGGGGGGGAGGCTTGAGGCAGCTCTGATGGCCAAAGAAAATTGCTTCCCAATGAAGACCACCAAACAGCATAAGGAAAAAGCAACAGAAAATGATTTCAGTGCTTAGGTCATTTCAAATTGGATAGAACATGTTAGCAAAACATTTCATTTTGATCTTTCCACTCCATGGGAATTCATTTACCAAAAAGGTTAAATCTGTAATTTTTTTTAAAAGCTTGCCTGTTGGGTTCAAAGGGTGCAGCTTGGTCTTATCACTACCTCAGACCTTGATGTGTGACTGATAACTTCTAAGCCTACGCGCTTTTTTTTTTTTTTTCAGAAGTCTGTGAAAATGCACAAAAAATGCAAGTAATTGCATCCTGAGGTGATGGAGTTATCTCCCCCAAAATCCAGGCAGATTCCTTGGAATAAACTTTCCTCTCTGAACTCCTCCTGGTCCCTGCCTGCAAAGACTTACCACTGCTTACACAGTGTCGTACTGGGGCCACAGTAGGAAAATCATTTTAAAAGCAGCAGTCAAAAATGACGGAGCAGCAGCACTGAAGCAATGGCAGTGTTTTCCCCAGCCTGATGCATACAAAATTCTGACATCGTTCAACATGCTTGCAGACCACAAGCTGTTACAATATCCGGGATGGATAGAAATCCATTCTCTTTTAGCAAGCTGGTATCTGCTTGTATTTCCACGCTGCTGGAGTGTCTTTTAAGCCTGGCCTTATCGTTCCCAAACTGCTTTTTTCAAAATTAGTCTCCAAACTTGCAAAGCAGATTCCTAAAAGCAACAGTAGCAGCAGGAGTCTGCCAATGAGAAAACGAGAATTATTTGCATGCTTATAGCCCAAACTGAGTTTTGAGTTAATACTTGCTCTCTGCTTGATATTTTTGCAGCTGTTCTGCTTACCAAGGGTGTGAGGCTGGGAGAAGGAGCCTATTTGCCTTGGACACTGCACATTAGTTGTTGGCAAGAGGCTGTGATGCATCTGAAAGGTGCTGGGCAGGCTGGAGAGGGGCAAAGGGGGCTGCCCTGAGCCCATGTGGTATCCCACCTCTGGCAAACACCTGGGAGGAGCAGGCAGGAGGTCCCTGGCCACCTTCAGAGGTGAGTAAAGTGAGAGAAATCCCAGAGGGATGAAATTTGTTGTAGCCCTGGAAAGCACTGGAAGTTGTCAGGACCGAGGGAGGAGCCTGCTCCAACACCACTATGGGGAAAGGCACTGTTGGGTCAATCCCCCCTCATCCCCAGACATGCTCACTTCTCATTTCTCAACTCCTGAGCTTGGGCCAAACCACCAATTCACACGTCAGTCCTGACCCTGCTGCAACGTAAGCAGATCCGCACTGAGAAGGATTTGTATTTATATAGGTAGGGTTTTTTTTATTTCAACACCTGCAAGAACAAGGACACTTATAGATGATGGAACTTGGAGTGAAGCAGATTAAAATAAAAGGGTGATATACCAGTAACACAGCAAGCAGTTAATGTATGGAACAGCTACCATTCATTAAAAAATGCTTGCAGGCTTTAGAATTTAGTGTAAAATTTTACTAGGAAAAAAAAAAAGTGGCACTTACATTTTTCTGCACCTGGATACAAAACATCCATGAGCAACACAAGACTGAAGCAATGGGCCTCAGCTTTGTGTAAAAGATGGCTTCACACATTTCTGGAGAACCTCCATGGCCAAAAGCAGTAAATCCCCCCACATACCTTAGATGTTATCAATGGTGTGGAGTAAACTCAAAATCGGATCTGTAAACACAAACGTAATTTCCACATTCATGTAATTTAATGAAGATGCAAAGTAGAAACAAAAAATATTTGCTTATTTTGGCTTTTGGTATTAATTTTGACTCAGTCCACAGCTAATCTATCCTTCAAACTACAACCAACAGAGGAACTATTACTGCGTGTTGTGTTGCTTCTTGTCATACGAACATGCTGGGAGCTGGCTGCTTACTAGAGGTGTATTCACACAGTCAGCCATGTGGTGTAATTACAGCTCAATGGCATGTACACAGAAGCACAGAGAACTGGGGTTGCTCATTACTTCCTTTGTTAAAGCCTATTTTTTGTTGCAAGATAGTTCTTATGGCATGAGAATAAACAATAATTTTCTTTCTTTGCACGTCATCAGAATTTTCCTAGACAACTCGTTCCTTCATCGTCAGCACTCACGACTGTACAAACGCTGCCAATAACCCCTTCCAGTAGCTCTTAATTTAGAGGAGTATTTGTGCCCAGCTTTTAGCAGGAGGACAAGGTGACAGGAGACATGCACGCACACAGAGTTGTGCACACAGTCATATCCCTGCTCTGCTGACGGGACAGGCTGATTTGCAAGAAAGATGCACAAAACAGGACTGTCTAATCCTGAAGGGAGACACCCGCTGGATGTGCTGTTGGCATGCTCCAGCACTGGGTTAGAAGCCCTACATAGGTCCCATGGATGGAGAGAGCACAATTCAAAACGTTACCTGGAAGAAAGATCACTGTAGATATTGCCTGATACATTGCCTGATGTTGCCTGGTACATTGCAGGTAACTGGGACCCTCTCCTGTCTGCTCAGTGCACTCAGTCATGAAACAAGTGAAATGATAGTCCTAGGAACACCTTCAGAGATTTCAAAGAAAGGGATGTTTAGTACAAGCTCTTCAGCCTCTTGATCGTACGTGGACCATCCTATACGTGAGCACACTGAGGGAGTTACCGCTAGCAACTTCTGGCCTTACTTTTCTCCAGAAAAATGTTCTGCATCTTTCATTAATTTTTATATGCAAGCCAGACTTTCTTTCACAGATGTTTTAGAGGGAACCATTTATACAAGCACAAGCAATAAAGAGCTATTTTATCACATTGCCGGAAAATCCATCATTGCAGCGTATTTTAACAGTGTATCATTTACAAGGTATTAATAAAGGGGAACTAAATATTGTATTACTTCTGGTATAAAGAGTCCATTATAGGCGTTTATAAACAGATCACTAAATGTTACGAACTTAAGTAACCCTATTGACCTGCACCATAAATGCTCTGTAGCTATTGATTCACCATATACTAACACTTAGTGGATAAACTTTTACAAGCGAGTTACAAACTCTCTCTTCATAAGAAATATGACATCCTCCCAAACACACACACAAATGGCCCACACACACATACACAAACCACAACAAATGCACAAAACCAAAACACAAGAAAGAACAAAAGCCTTTTTTTTATTTGGTTTACCTCCTGTAAAATTAAAGTTATACATTGGTGTACAAAAGTAAACACAGAACAGCCCTTTTCTTCTTTTTCTTTTTTAAGAAAAAAAAAAGTTTTCATAATTTTTCAAATGTGGAACTTGACAAAAGAGAGGGAGGACCTGAAACGGCCAACCTAGATGGATCAGAGGAAGAATTTCCAAGAATAACCAAGAAGGATTAAATCTGTTCCTTCTCTCTTTATGCCATTTTATGACGTAATTTGCTTGCAGTATATTCAGTAACGGAGGGAATGCAACTCATCTAACCAAAGAGATCTCAGAATTAGCTGTCCAAGTTGGTACTGGTCACCTGTCTAACTCGATCAGTGGAGAAACCAGGAACATCCAGAGGACAACCCAACACATTTGCCTTAGATGGCTCTATCCAAGGCAGCTTCACGCTCCGGAGAGGCCTTTTTCTCACCATCAAGGCCATTGTCCAGGTTCCCTCTCTAGAGCTGGATGACTATCATGTGGACAGTCATGCCTGAATAAGACAAGCCCCATTTTTAACATCTGCTTCTATACAACAGCTGCATATTCAGCTCAGCATGATGTGTGGTATTTGAACGTTTAACCCGTGAAAATGAGAGCTTCAGCTTAGGCAGAGTGGTATCAATACAAAGATACTGGTTATCATGGGAATGGATGGAAAAGTAGCAGCTGATACTTGAAGGCATTGACTGAGCTAGATTTAATCTCTACGGGTTCGCACCCTGCAATGGTAACACTATGGAGCAGGGTGTGAAGCACTTCGAACCCCAGGCATTTCTGGCTTCTGCATCCCCAGCACATAACCCATTGCTGTCTTATGCAGGGAAGACAAGAAAAGAACAGAAGGGTGAACGTGTTTCTAAATGCTGGCACTTCAATGTGTATCCTTATAGGACCACCTGCAATACGTCTCTTTCTCTGCTGTTTACGTTCCGTAAGCGCAACCTGTTGTTAATATCAGGTGCCTGTAAAATATGAACCAGGCTCAAGTACCAAGATGAACTGTAATAAATCACTACCAATATACAACTGTTTCTATTAAACACTCAGGACTGCACCAGTAAAGTTTCCTCTCAAATACTGGTGTGGAGCTTGCTCTGGCATCAACTTTTTCCTCTTAACTGGCTCCCCACCATAACAATAACTCTGTGATTGAACACCTTTATTTGAGCCAATACCTAGTGCAGTTACAGAATAATTCTTCATACCAATGAAGAATTACAACAAAGTATTTGGAAAAGAAAAAAATGAATCTATACAGAAATGAGTACAAAACTATGCTTCCAAGATAGATTTACCACGCTTTAAGAAAAACAAGAGCTACATCATCCTTGTTCAGATGCCTGATTTTTATTATTTTTCTTCTTAGTGAGGCTAATTAACAATGTAAAAGATATCAGTTCTTACCATTTGGGTTGTATGAGGGTAGCAAGACAGGACTTTCTTATTCTGACACTAAGCTGTGAATGTGCTTGTGCTTGCATTGGGGGAACAAAGCAGTGTTCAGAGCACAGGAGCCTTGTCTACTTTCTTGCCTACAGCTTCCTACTTTGCATAAACTGACTTGGATGGCAAGCACTGCCATGTGGCTGTTGATAAATGAGGGCAGAAGACGGCAGCCTGCTGGTAAACGTGTGAAAATATTTGTTACTGACATCCGTATCCTACATTCAAGTTTGGCATGCAACACCTGCACACAAAATACCCTCGTGTGCCTGTCTATAGGAAACACCAGAAAAATCGCAGTAACATTAGCGATCTCTATTCAGCTCTTGAATACCAAGGAAACGAGACAGTAATACCTGTTAGAAGGAAAACACTGCAAGAATATGCTTAGCTTTAACTCATGCTTCAAAGACCATAATTTTAAAAAATACTCAGCTCGCATACACTGGCTTTCTGTGAGGGCTGGCTCAAATTTTTCAGCTAAATTCTTGGCAAATTATCTTTGCTGCTGTTAAGCTACTTCTGAATGATAACCATAATGTAAAGCCAGCTGCCCATCAATGTGACAAGAAGCTTGTCTGGATTTTTCATGTGCCATCACCCCGCCATTGCTAATAGTATTACTTGCTATATATTGTCCCCTGTAAGTGCAAAGAAAAGGCACAAGTACAAGAGTCTCTTAGTAAAACATTAATCTCAGATCACAGATTTATTTTATGGATTTGCAACACAGCCCATATTACAAACATTGTCTGGGAACATTTACAAGAATAAATAAGATGGACTCGCAGTTGTAAAAAAAAGATTACACTTCACTGTAATGTACAGTCAAAAAATATATCTGATATTCATTGACTTGACATTATTTACCTTCCTTCTTTTAAGCTAGAAAGAAAAGACACTGAATGCACAGTGTTGAGATTTTTGTATTTATAGTTTTTCCTTTTTTTTTCCCGTACGTGCTTTATCTATCAAACATCCAAACTGTACAAGTGAGTTTCACCAGTAATCCATAAAGGCCAAAGGAGGGGAGATGGGGGCAGAACTGCAACAGCAGAGACTTGCTCTCATGCAGCATTCCTCCCTGCTGGCAGAATGCACCCAGGGAGCTGGATAGGATCCTGCTGATCCAGATGCAGCTGCAGCATTGCTGTCTGAAGTAGTAACAAGTCTGGTAACAAGTGATGCTAGTACATTTTAATTTCAACAGGATTGGCGCAGAGGGGAAGGAGGTGAAGGAGATTAAATCAATACAGGAGTGAATTTTGTCAATGCGGTTAGTCAGTATGGATTAAACGTGTCAAGGATGCAGCCGCAACGTTCGGCATGGAAGAGCAGCGTAAGTGCTGAAGACATAAGAAAGGGCTACCAGGGGTGATGAGGGGGAAAATGCCAGTTCTGCTCCAGGTACACCGAAGTCCAGCACATGAAGCGTTAGAGCTAGTTACACTTTCAGCAATGCAAACAACCCATCATCATCTGTCCTCAGGAGTCTTTTAGAATAGCTGAATTCATGAAAGCTTATAAAGTGTTGGCCACACTCCCACTTCCACCCCTGCGAACGCACTCCTTTCTGTAACTTTGGGTAAGGAAGATTTCCTGGAGGTCCCCACTGAAAGATGATGTACTCACACATGGAAATAAACCTCTGCAGAGCAACATGCTTGAAGCATCTCACAAAGACCCCCAAGCAGTAGTGTGCCAGGATATCAGATATCCCAGTAAAAAGTCTTCACTGAAACCCTGACATTTTGCAACAAGTACTTCTGCTAAAGTGACCCCTAGTCTGTTGGTAACCTGTATCGAAAAGATCAGGACTGGTTCCAAAGGTTACATCTACAGTGTACCTCCACCTTGCAACAACAAGCAAATCCTTGCTCCAGACGGAACTGTCTCCGACTATACTGCTTAGAAACAGCTCATGCTGAATTGACTTGCAAGAAAAAAGTTTTCTCCTCACCCCCCCACCAGGAAAACACTATGGGAACACCAGCATCTGTCATTCAGTCTGCTGCACTATTTTGTTTTTTAAGGGTTAGGTTGAAAACAGAAAATAAGGGTGAAAAATCTGTTAGAGGCACTGGGACAAGGCTAGGAAGGCTCATTTAGATCTCTCGTTTTTTACAAACAGAACAAGCTGCCAGGTTTTCACAATTATGCTACTCCAACCTGAAACTGTAGGATATTCTAAGTGTAGTCTATTGGTTACAAGGGAGGCATTTAGAATCTTTTAACACAGGAAAATAAGGATTATAGACTAGAGGCCACTGGAACTCAGCAAGATTTTTGTCTTTCCATAAAACTCAGTATCACCAGGATTTGGTCTTGACGTATAAAAATGCATGAATTTACTTAACTGCTATACCAAATTGCATATTCTTCAAATACGTATGAGGAGGAAGATGACTAATATTTTCCAAGTCAATAAACAGATACTACATGATAGATTTCCCTAGCGGCCCTTGCAGAAAGTGCGCTTTGCTTGCTTGCTATGCTGTAGGAAGAACTACGGGTATTTTGGGGAACAGGGAAAGAAAGGGCACTTGCATTTAAATTGTGTATCATGTATGTATGGCTACAGAAGACTGCAATCTAAATAAAATATGAACACAGGAGGGTTAACAGAGTACTCATTACTCACTTCTGTATACCTAACTTTAATTAGCTGGCTTCCTCAGTTCCTGCTCCTGAAAAGGTCTGTGCAATGAACATGTAATACTCTGTTTTACCACTTCACAGTTTTCTAAGAGGTATACTGAGTTTTAGACCCAAGAGTCACGCTGAATACCTTTTGTCACATGGTCCCATTTATGTTTCTAATGGGTTGACTGAAGCTTGTTCACTTCAGACAATTGGAAGGATCTCAAATGAGAACCAACAGGTTCATACCAAGTTCAGAAGATGCCCTTTCCAACAGCTAAAAGGTAACTTGACTGCCAGTATAACACAGTTGATTGTTTAAACGTATTATAGGACAAAGAAGTTTTCTGAGTGCAACATTTGCACTGTATTGCACATGCAGGAATACGCCAGGACTGTGCACAGCTCTGTGATGACTTTCAAAGAACCCTGCGAGCGTGACAGATAGGGGCACCTCGTACTTGAAGGTTCCTCTCAAGAAAATCGCCTTTTATCTCTGTCCCTCAGGATTTATTCCCTCTGCTACACTGACTGCTCCATCTCTGGAGAGCTCCACAAGGTGGAATGTGCTACCACCTGTTTTTTTTATGATCTTGGCATGAACTCAGAAAAGTAGGAATGACATAAGTAAACCCCTGCGAGAATGAGAGGGAGAACAAAGTGGAAGTTTCCTACCTGGTTCAGGACTCCATGTAATCTTCCTTTACCTCCAATGTTTGTCTTTCTCCAAAGGACATTTCTTTTCCTTTCCCTCTCTTCCAGATAGCAATTGGTTGAAATGCCTTCGGAACCGCCCGCTGCAGGCAGGAGCCTCTCTCCTTTCTCTGCCTTTACAGGACTCACAACCAGTGACCCACGCTGACTGGCCTGTGGGCCTAATTCTAACCTAATTCTAAAGGACCTGTGAAAAGTAAGTGGAAAAACAAGTCTAATATCTACAAGCCTAAATCTACTACTGTGGGGTCTATATTGCCACTGGACATTTTTACAGGGCATTTACAGATCCAGACTAAAAGGCAGAAACCTACTGACACACAAATCCATGTTTCTCTGCCCAGAAGCTACGCTTTGGGATTCCCTCCTTTGCCCTACAGAGTTACATGGACCAGACTGATTAGGGGTCACAGCATTTCCCAAAATATCTGTCTACTTTCTGGGCGCATGGGTGTAACATGGGATGGTGCTGAGCAGGAGAGATGGGGTACAGGAACTACAGCTTGATTTTGGGGGGGAAAGGTGACAAAGTCTATGGCTTTTTCATACTTGTAAAAATCTTTCCTTCTAGCCGCCTGTTGACTGTGGACTAAAATGGACAACTCTAGCTCACATAAATGGCTGAAACGTGAATAAATTAAGTGGGACCAACCAGTGTTGGAGCTAAGCATGACAAAAGCAGACAGAACTCTGTGCAACTTGGCTAAAAAATTTCAGTCATGAACTGAAATGCCTCCTACTCCCCACAGACTTACTGGATCAGAGAATACCAGTTATTTCAATCCACAGACCTAAACCCGCTAAATCCCCATCTGCTTGTTTGCCACCTGTTTCAGTTGCCTTCACACAGACACTATGCTCCCATCCATGGTCTCTTTTCTTCACATTAATAAACAAGTACCTCAGGTCTACTTACAGGTCCTCAAATACCTTTTTCTTTACAGCCTTTTTTGGGGGTCTGGGGGTGAGGAGGTGCCAGCAAAGGATGCAGCTCCTGCAGAGATCTTAATTTTGAAAAAAATAAAAAATTTAAAAAAAGATTTTCAAAACCTACTGTACCTTGCAGGGTGTTTAGTCTCTCTGTCTCTCTTCTGCAACAACTCAGGGTCTCCTTTCTCCAGCACCCAGCCTCGATATCTCTTGCTTCAGTTACATCCCTTAACAATTTAAGATGTTAGTTACCCTGTGTATGAGATAGTCCCCATACCCCCAGCCTTCTTGACTTATTTCCAGTTCCCTGAATTTCAGATTACACTTCAGATCCATACTATGCTATCAATAAACAATTCTCACCCAACTCCGCCAGGATGTTGGAATGGGAATAAACGATTTCCTTATCACCATTCAAATATTGTCAAAATCATATTTTTCCCAGCCTAAAATTCAGTCATTGAAGAATTCACCTTTTCTACCTTACATTACTGCTCCCCAACCACAGCAAGTAATACTTCGGTTGGAAAATTTGTCCCTGACTGTTAACCCTATGAGGAGAGAGAAAGCCTCCTTTACCTCATCATTTCTCTTTCCCAGTGAAAACAAACCCAATGCCCAGGATCTTGCTTCAAACACGTTACCTATTTTGCTACTGGCTGTTCTCTATGGTTTAAAGAACCTCAGGATAACAAGGTTATTTAAAGCGGCCTTCTTTTCTTTCCCTTCATCATTAATTTACATCCAACATATATGCATTGAGTAGCAAAGAACAGTGTAAATCCCTGAGCCAACACAGACCCAGGTCAGTCCCCTGAAATCAATGCAGCTGTGTGCTGATATAACAGTTTGGGTCCATAAGCAGAACCACCTGTAGTGTTTGCTGAGCATCCTTCAATGCTGATTGTCAGCTGAACACTAGAAGAAAGCTGAAACACTGAACTGAGCTGGCACGTAATCAGTTGTGACTAACAGTTGGGCTGTGCAAACTCACAACATTTGCATTAAACTTGTTTCTTGAAAATACAAGGTAAGGTGTAGCTTAAACACCTTTCACTGCTAACATCACTTTGCATTCTCAGAGGGCTACAAGCACACGAAACACGTCAGCTCGTACTTGCCACTGACCCTGTACTAGTATTTTTCAAACCATGAAAATATGTTCAGACCTACCTCAAGACCTTAAACAACTTCACTGCAAGAGCTATTCTGCTCTGCTCATCTAACACCTGCTTCTCTCCATGTATACATCCCTCCTCTAGGCTTACTTCTGGCTTTTAAATCTACTTTCCTCTATGCTATTGTTAAGCCTGGAATCACCTCTGACATTTTTTTGGTTATATTGCCATTTCTTCTACCTCTCTATTCCTTTTATCCTGGGTATTAACCTCAGAGCTTGAACTAGTCCTTCAGTAGCTAGAGGTATGCTAGCTTCCACGTAAAATTAACAGAATGTTAAATACTAATTAATATTTCCAAAGCTTCTACAGGGAGTGAATCTCTCTGGCTTTCTGGAGCTGGTGAAGTCATGAACATTTCACTGGTAGTTCTTCCTTACCTTCTTTCAACCTGGGCAGTTGAAAAATCCCATCCTGGGATCAGGATTCCCTCCTTCCTCTTCTTTGCAACTGGCCCCCAACTACTGACCTATGCTGTTACAGCAAGCTGTGGTTACAGCAATTATGCCTGGAATCCAAACAGTTGTATTTTGCCTTCCTTCTAATTTTTATGTCATAATTTTGCTTTGTCTTCTATTCTTTTGAGGAATTGCTTGTGTAGCTTAGCAGAAAAAAAAGTTAAAGAAAAAAAAAAAGTAAATCAAACAAGTAATTTGTTTCCTGTAACACCAGACATTCACCTGAAGCCCCAATATAAACTAAAGGGGATTTCTGCAGGCAACAGAGAAGACCAACCTAAAACAGAGCAGAGGAACTTGTGAGGGGGTTCTCATCAATACTTTGTGGCACTCTAGCTACATCAAAGGATGCTGTAGTCCACCACATTTAAGACCTTCAAGATTTTCACTTGTAAGAAGCCAAGAATCCAAAGCTTCTTGGAAAGAACATGAGCTAAACAGTTCAGCATCCTCTGCAAGCCCCTCCTCTGCTTAGCAGGAAGGAGGATTATTGCTGTTCCATTTGCAAATACCAAGCATCCTTTCTTAAGTCTGCTGCAGGTCCTGACAGAGATAACTTTTTAGTTAGATACTGGTCTATTTACGTCGAGTTGCTTTTATCAGATTTAATTTTCATACTTCATTGTCAAGTCAAAGGTACAATTTTTTAGAAAAGAATGTCTACGAAGCAGAGGTGCCTTTTCAATTTACACGTGGAATTAGTACATTTTTTTTGAGCTTCTGGCATTCTCTATGCCAGGCATTAACACAACAGAGTTCCCAGCACAGTCTCTGAGTATTTACTTGGGGGTGGAAAACTACAAAGTGGTACGAAAGTGGAGTTTAAGGAAAACTCTTACATTCAGTCTAGCTTTTAACAAGTCTGTATTTGAAGAAACCTGCATCTCCCAGAATCTAATTTACACACAGAGCAACCCTGTATCCCTGCACCCTCAAGAAAAATAAACAGCTAAACTGAAGTACTGAATATTGCAGTCTTTGTTCATTTAAAATTCTCTAAGATTATCCTGCAGACCTTAGTGATCAACTACTTAAGCATACTCTTCTAGAAAAGCAATTTCTTAGCTTCTAGGAAGTCAGAATGAGATCCAGAACCATGGCAAAACACACCTGATGTTTGTTACAAAGAAGTAGAGCTGCACGGGCATTTCTGCAGAACAAAACAAAAGCTGTGTTGCTTAAGATGGAAAGTTGCTGTGCTGGTCGAAGACTTTTCTGAGCACATGTCAGAACAGGTTTCTGTGTATGTACATCACCCTTTCCTACAGCCTGGATGGGTTACCATTTTGAAATTTGCAGGGGCTGGAAATGTGAATAAATCACTCAGCTACACCTGATTGTAAAACAGTTTGGAAACAGTGAGGAAACCTCGATCAAACCCAATTTTAAGATTACCTTCAGATTCTAAGTTCTTGAGCAGGAACCTTCTTTGTTCTCTCTTTGCACAGTGTCTAGTTCAGCAGGGTCCTGTCAGGACTAGGGGTCCTAAGTTCTACGGCAATACAAATAATAAATAAAAAAATAATAATACATAGTATATGATCAATAACACCTACTTTATACCCTGTTTTTCAAAGATACACTGCACCCCAGCAAATACTTGAAAAATATGGTAACAAAGTTACCAAAGTTGCAAGACAAATGCAATTTGTTTGATGCAAATATTTAACCTTAGGGTTTAAGTGGCTGGGAAACTCATTAATGCTATTGCTTCACCAGCACTGAAATGAACACGGAGTAGAGATGTAACCAGTTCATGCACACAGCCTTGGGAGTCTAGCAGAAACTGGGAGGAAACATGTAGAAGCCGAGGCAGTGAATCCATGAACAACTTCTCATCTCCATCATCTATTTTCATGCTAAGAGGAACCAGATACAGAAATATAATTCCAGTGGTTTTTGGTGTTGGCCTTTTCATTTGGAAAATAAAACAAACACAGGTAA
This sequence comes from Cygnus atratus, assembly GCF_013377495.2. Classification (NCBI taxonomy): domain Eukaryota; kingdom Metazoa; phylum Chordata; class Aves; order Anseriformes; family Anatidae; genus Cygnus; species Cygnus atratus. The sequence continues at coordinate 12,478,847 of NC_066377.1, read as the reverse complement.
GGTAGGCAAATTGTAATGAAACATGTCATAGATCCCCTATGGCTATCTCATTTTTCCCAAATGACTGCTGCATGAAATTCAAAAATTAAAGACTGAGATTTGAAAATAAAAATATAACTTAAAAAGGAAACATTTAAAAGAGAATTTCCTAAGGGTTTCATACTTTCCCCACTCTGCGGCAAGGAGAGCAAAAATACAATCCCAAAGAGGAGAGAAGTCAGAGGGGATTAGAAAGTCCAGTCTTTCAGTCTGTCTCCCATTTTGCTAATTCGTACAGTAGGTTATTTAAGAAGCGGTAGATGCTCCAATAGAAAGCAGGCAGCAGCAAACACAGGCATCATCTCCTCCTTCCAGCGAGGTCTGTGCAGTCTCAGTCTCTTGCTCTGGGAAGGAGAGGTTTTCCTTCCCACACTTGTTACTGCCTTCTAACGTGGGAGAGGGGAGAAGCGTCTGCCAGGGGTTGGGGTCTACCATGTCGGAGGCTCCCCTCCCTTCGCTGGGCTAAAAGGAACTCAAGTATTCCAGTGCAACCTCGTATACAAATTTATACTGTTCCTGAAAGACAAAACAGAAGTCAGTGATGCTGGGATGCAGATGTACTCTTTGAAGCCTCATTCCACAAGCTGCCAAAAATACCTCCTCTCTCCTTCTTAAACATTTGGCAGGACCAGGCAAACATTAATTGTATTTCTATGTGATACTGAACAAGCATTACTAAGAGATGTTATCATCAATGGAAGAGAAAAATGCTCAAAGAGACAGCCACCCTATGGACTATTCATTAGTTCATGTTCCATGCCCTCACTGCTTTTGAGGAAGAATTTAGTGTGATCGATTGAGATGTTTGAATTCAGGACAGTTTCATCTCTCTGGTTGCAGGAAGCATGGTCTGGGTTTCAGACTCTTCTCCCTGCCTGGTTTCAAGGCATGTAACAGCAATAAGCACCAGGCTATATGCATATGCAAAAGGACAAATCCTACCCGCTTCCCATAGCCATGGTGACAGCAACTTGGGGTTTGGCCTCCTGGAAGCAGCTGGGTGTGGGATGCTCTGCTCCCCATGCTGCTCAAAATGAGAAGTAGTGGGACTGAGGGACTCATTGCATATGCTAAAATAGGACTGAATTTAATTCTGCTGGCTTCATATTATGCTTGGGTTTGATTCATGCTGGGCTAAGCCATGAAATTTTGTACCTATACTGAAGTCCCCCTGCATATGCTGGGTGGGGTGAAGTGTAGAAAAAAAACTTACCAGTGACTCCACCATGTTGGACTTGTTATTCCGTAACGTTTTCACTATGTGGAACACGTCAATGATATTTTGCTGTTGAATCATCTCACACACACTGCAGATGGCACAGAAGGTGCCACTACGTCCCCCACCGTTCCTGGGTGCAGAAGAAAAGAGGCAACAGATGAAGCCAGGCAAGGGAAGAGAGCACTACTTACACAGCAGCACGTACACCGAGAGAGGTCTGTATTCAGCAATCTGGTTGACAAAGTTCATGGGTTTGTGGAAAAGCAGTTCTGCAGGGGCAGTGTGAGAGCTGGCAGCGCTGTGGCACGAGGGAAGGGCTAAGCTCATCCCTGGCAGTGGCAGAGAGGAAGCCCTGGGCACTGCCATGCTCCTCTTCGCTCCTCTGGGGCTCCATGGTCAGAGCTGATCACAGCAGAAAATAGCAGAGACTTTTTGGCTACTCCTCACCACAATCAGTAAAATCTCTGGGCCAGGAGGTAATATAGCACAATATTCAACTTGAAGTGTATTACAAATGTAATTTAACTTCGTTTTCCCCAGCTGAAGCCTGGCAAGCAACCAGATTTCCAGATCCATAATCGGTCCTTGTCAGACGCATTTTGTGAGGCTACAGACGTTTTCCAGTCCTACTTACAGGCAGTGGACAACAGTGCGGCCGTCTCGCCCATCGTACTGCTCCTGCCACTTCTCCAACCTTCTGACCACCTTCAGGAGGGAGCGTTTGGAAGGAGGGGTGTCCCTGTATGCTGGCCAGCCAATGTATTGCAAGTGCTGAACTATGCGATATCCATCTTGGGGCTGAAACAAAGAGCATTTTCAAGATGCTAATGGGAATGTGGCAGGAAGCAGGGGGTACCAATTACATGACATCTTCCCCTCTAAATTTCATATCATTAATGCTAGCATCCTCCAGCTCTGGGTATGTGATGTCTGAGTCGCGAATGAAGACTTTGCAGTATTCTGCATGATAACCATGATCTCAGATACTACAAAGTCAGGCAGAAAACATCTGCTAAGGATCCCTTGTTTTCGTTTCCACTAGAGAAAAAAGTATCATCAAATTGTAAGAATATACTTTCCTGGTAGCCTCTGCTGGAGGTCAGGTGTGCCATAAAAATTAAAGGCAAAGATGGCCCTCAGAAAAAATCTCTGGGGACCATGGTAGAAAGGATCCTCACAAGGATTTTAGCAGTGGCTGTTGGTGGTGAATACAGACAGGTGCAGAGAAATACGACGTCACAGCATCCACCCTGCCAGCACTGCATTTACAAGCCAGCTTTGGTGTGAGTCCCAGGGCCATACTTTTATTAGCTGTAGGACTTCACGGCTGTCCCTGGTTCAGAGGCAATTGGCTTGGGCTATGGGGTGGTGAATAGGTAAGTGATTTAGCCATTCACGTAGTTAGACCTCAAGGTTCACTCCATAATGGCGTAATTGAACTGCTGCACAGGCTCTGACCACACAATCAGAGACAGATGTGTTAAACAGTATGGAAATGTAATTTTTGGAGCCTGATTCCACTTCTGAATAAAAAAAAAAAAAGGAACAACAAAAAAAAAAAGAGAGATAATCGATCTGGAGAACAACTAATGAGAGAAAAATTCCCTGCTGAAACCCTCCCTCTCCCTGTAGCCCTGAAGTTGCATTGCCTGGGTCCAGCATGCAGATAAACTTTGTTTCTATCATTTCAGCTATATTGGAGATGAGGAACACAGACAAAAAGTTGCTTACAGAAACAGTAGTTGCTTATTTATAGGAAAATAGTGGCCACTGAGAGTCCAGTCAAGCCAGTAAACAATGCATTTGTCTTCAGAGACGATGCACAGTAGGTAACAGATGGAGAGCATTTGACACTGTCTCAGTTTATTTCCTGTGATACTGATGGTTTTATATTGGCTACTAAGTGATTAATTGTTCTCAAATATACATAGAAAAATGAATTCCATTTAAATACAGATTTTCAGCTCATATCATCCACTTTCTACTTGCAGCCAAGAGCCTTTTACCAATATAGACTGATGCAATTAAATGTTAATTAAAGGAAGTAGCTACTACATTCTGCAGTGGAATTCTGTTACTAGGTGAGAGATTCAGCATCTCTAAACCATAGTCTAGGTTCTGCCTCCTCCCCTTCCCTAAATATATTTTTGAGAATAAATAGGGAATCTGATATTTTACTGATCTTACCCTGGCCATGTTACAGATCCGGAATATCCGGTTTATGATGTCTTCATCGATATCTGCTGAAACAAACTCTACTTGAATGGGGCCATAACAACAGGACGTCTTCTCTGGCCAGTACTGCATGCAGAGCTAGTGAGAACACCGAAAGGAAAGCAGAAAGCACCTTAATATTAACAAGGCAATGCATGATCGGTCTTCTTTCACTTCAAATTCATAACCAGCTCAAAATCCATAGCAAATCCCTTATTACAGAATGTATTTGCTCAGAAAATACCTCCTTCTAGCTCTGTGAAACTTCTTTATATCATGAATGTGAAGACAAAAACAAACATATTTTAGACATTTGACTTTTTTCCTTTTTCAGTATGAACACAATTTCTGATTGAATTCTGGGATGTAAAGGTGCAGAAAAGTGGCTGGCAAACAAACAGGGCATAGATTTAAAATGAGCATTAAAAGACCAGTGTCTGCAGGTAAGTGTAGTAGGAATCACATAGGTTTGAAGTTAATGAGGAAACTGTACACACATCAACAAAATTAATCTTAAGCAAAGTGGAATTTTTCTGTGCAATGAACTTTTTGGCATTCTGACTCTGCCAGCGAGCAGGGGAGAGAAAACGAGTTAGCTCTGAGAGCAACCAGAGCAACTTCAACTTCTGGGTGAACCACAACTGCACCTCTGAAGTTTGTAAAGCGGGCTGGAAGTCATTTTTCTTATGCTGATGCTACTGAATTCAAAGCATAAAAAAACACACTACTATTCACAGAAATTACAATCTAAGTATTTCAAACCCGTCTGGAAATAGATCATGGCAAGAAAATATTTTGCATGAGATCTCATTAGCAATTTCTGCTGAGATTGTATTTTTCTGTGTTTTTTTTTCTTCCTATTTTCAAGTGTAATTTTTGAGAAGTCTTGAAACCCCTAGATGCTCACTTGAACTTGATCTCAGGCTTTTCAGGTTCAATCACTGTCAGTAATATTGTCATGTGTGTGCATGCTACTGCATTAATTCTGTATTCCTGTTATTCCTTTGATCATATGGGATTGAATTGGGTGGGATGAAATTGTATGCATCTTTGCCCTTGTTAGTTTTTCAAAATTAAGAAGCAAGTCAAGACCACATAAGCAAATCCTCCTTTGAAGGTTGTCTTTACTCTTCCTCCAGACTTTCAAGCAGCCTACAGATTTCCTCTCAAAGCATTTGTCCAATAGACAAGGAAATGGAGATGGGAGCTGAACAGGTGCTTTAGGAAACAACCTCAAGGTGCAGCAGAAAGAAGGGAAAGATTAAACTTTACCTGAATTAAAAAAAACCCTGCTTCTCATAAAGCAGGTCTGTGAATGACCATCCACCCAAACGCATATGCTTGCTTATACAGTGCTTAAAACAACCGTTTATGTTCTCTGAACTTCAAATGGTTTATTTGTACTTTTTTCTTGCATAGTACATTACAGGCTCACTGACCTATTTATTTTAACCACATTTTTATTCATTAACCACTTATTTGGTTTTAACTACAGCTTTTGTGTAAGTAACTTTTTTGTGTTTTATTCATGTAGATGAGTAAAACATCCTGCTTAAGCACACAAGCGTGGCATTTGCATGCAACCATACACTGACAGTTTTGTTGTGCTTATGGTGTCGTGCCTGGATTAGGCAACGATGAGCAGCTAGATAATAACAACATTGTTGTACAATAACAGTGCAAGCATAATGTCGTAACAGTTAAGCTTCCTTTTCAGAAATCTCACTTTCACAACTGATAGCAAACTTTCACACCCTGCCTTGAGAGCTCATAAGATACAAACTTCAAAGCTATCCTTAACTTCCAGTGCTAGCTGGGTGTTTTTGGCGTTGGCTGCAGACTTGAGGTAGGTGACACCATGCTAGAATAACTGTCAAAGTGACTTAATTCACTGCCAAATCTCCTTTTCCATGCCTGAAAACTACCTCATAAAAACTGAAATTTTCTAGGGAAAAAAAAAAGCAGGTAAAGTCTTCTGCAGAAAGATAGTCGGCAAGAATAACACTGTCTGAGGCTGATAGGTTTCTGAGAACGAAGTGTGAGAAAGTACGCTTGGTTTCCAGAAAACGCTCTGTTTTTCTTTTAAAGTGTCTGAGATAAAGGAAAAGATGAAATCCGCCTCTGGAAGCCATGCCAAGACTCAGAAGCAGGCTGGGTAAATCAGGCAGGAGGCAGCAAATGCACAGGACCTCCAGTTCTTCGCACAGAGGGCTGAGACTCAGCAGGTCACCAAGAGAGCCCACTTCTGAGCAGAGCTCTCACCACAGACAGAAATGAAATCCCACAGCTTCCACCCTGAAGGGAGCTCCCCTCAATGACCAGGTGATTGGTTTCTCCATTACCATCCAAAAAAAAGAGACCAATAATCCTGCTGCCTTCGAGCGTGGTAAAATTTTGAAGACAGCGAAGGCACAAATGAAAAATTAATCCATGAAGTACCAACTACTTGAGAGTTCTTCTCCTGTTTAACAAGTGCTGTAATGGGTGAATTAGCAATGCCAAACGTACTCTTCACACAAATTGCATGATTACGCCTTTTTGAAAGCTGTTATCTTCTGCCACTCATCAGCAAGGTGGCTGGAAATTCTGGAACAGGAGCAACAGCAACGGCTCCTCCCCCTGCAAGCTCAACTTCTGAAAATAATGGTGTGTTTGGTGGCCAAGAAACCAACTTACACATGACACTTAAAAAATAAAAAAAAAAATAAAAAAATACACAGCACAATGTGCTTCTCCGAAAATGGTGCAAACCACTCCTCTTAGTACTACAGAATTTCATTGGAAAGCTCAGGGAAAAGGTCCTTCTTAGGTTTTCAGTGTATCTCTGGGTTTTATTCTTCTGGAAATGCTGGGTGAACAGGCAAGCATGAAGTACATATTTTTAGGGAGGAAACAGGAGAAATGGAAATCGGTTTGCGAGGAGAATTTATACGCAACAAAGGCAGCATACTAGATATCTCATCCCTGTTAAATGCAGTGAGAATTAGCTGCCTTAGAAAGGGTCAAGCATGTGGACCTGGTCCTTTATCCTTCTTAATACCCCAAACCATCACCTCTTACATTCTGGTTCCCATCATTTATTTTATTTATTGACCACAAGAAAATGGCAGCAGAAACCCTCTTAAAACCCTTTGGATCTGAGAATAAAGCTACATGACTGAATGATGAAAAATCACTTACCTGTGCTGCATCCATCTCATTCAGCATCACGACAGAGGAGCAGTTATAATCAAACACCAGCCTCCAGAAGTCTGCTACGGTGTTGGGCAAAGGGTGCTGAGTTACAATAAAGGCAGCAGGTTGCTTGTGGCTCTAACAAAAGAATAAGATTAGTTAAAAAAAAAAAAAAAATCAATCAACTTTTATTCAAATGAATATTATACCCGGGAGGCTATGGCTAGGCAATCTGAGCCATTTAACCAGATTATACAAATCACATATCTTTCTCCTTGTTATCACTGTGCAATGAATGAACGTCTCATAATGGGATTCTTTTGCTCCCAATGAAGACATTTCATTAAAGAAGTGTCACAAGAGCAGAGATTACCTAAATCAATTATTTATATTTTGAGACTCAGCAAATAATACTAATTCTACTCTTACTACTATCAGTAATAATAATAATGGGAAACAAAACAGCTGGAAGCAAACGCTCTCCTTTTTGCTGCAATGGACTCCAGTACCTAGTGGAGGGATTAGCCCCATCTGCCATTGCTCCCTGGTGGCATGGTGCTCCAGAAGTGGCACAGCTGGGTCACAGCCATCCTTTAAAAGGATAGGGGGGAGTATTCAGAGTCTGCACCGCTGGCATTCAACTTCTGTTCCTACTCTTCCACCTCAAAAAAGCCTTCTGCCCTCAATTTCCCTAACTATGAGGGGGGGAAACTGTGGTCCTAACCTCTGCGGGGCTGTGTTAATGAATGTTTGAGAGGCACTTGGACATGAAAGGACAGAAGCTCAAAACTATCGCTTTCCAACCACAGCAGGCAATGCTCAGACGAGCCTACAAATGCTACATCCTTTGTGCTGTACTTCTGTGAAGCAGCCATGAATCAAAAGGTACAATGCTTGGTTTTAAAAAACAAGCAAAGACACAGATTAAGATTTTGGATTTAAAATAAGTAAATAAATAAATACCCATTGTATTAAGATGGCAGCCGTGGGGGCTTGCCTTTTCTCCTCCACATGAGCCAGCTGTGAGTGCAAGTGTGAGTGGCCCAGGGAGTGTCCCCCTGGGAGGGGGACACGGCATCGTGCCCTGCACCGCTCTGTGGGGTGGCTGCACGCATGGGCAGGGTGATGGGAAGTGAAAAATTGATGGGAAAAGGAAAGCTGTCGGGAAATGATCAGTCTGGAAGGGATTTCCCTCTTTCTTCATACAAAGTTTCTATATACAAAAAAATGCAATTAGGAATTTTGTATGGAAGGATACAAGTATTAGCAAAGTGCTTTGTGGTAATGAGGGCCAAAATGTGCAAGCACTTTCCCAGTCTCTAAGAAACAAGAGAATTGATTCTACAGATTTGCTAAGGCATGAAACACACTTTAAAAAAAGAAAAAAAAATGTTCCTTGGGCATATTTGCAGTGAAGACATCACAATTTTCTGAAGAAAAAAAGAAATTCTCTAAAATTAGTTCTATGATCATTTGACTTAACCTCATAAATGCAGTACTATCACTGTTCCCCATAGACTGAAAGAACAGACAAAATTAAAAAAAAAAATAATAAATGACCCTATTCAACATCACTTGGGAAAAAATGATGACACTTCACCCCAGACTGTATTTACAGACACTCCAACTGCAATAATTAGTGCCTTTAAAGGCATCCCTATCCAAAGGCAGCTAAGCACCACAGCAAAAAGAAACCATCAGCATAAGTCACCCCATAAAAATGACCTGTGCTGTGAGGTTCTAGCCTGTAAACAAAGCGAGGGAAAACACCTTCAGACAGATTCACATCAGTTTTACTCGTGTCCTTCAGCCCTGAAGTTTTCTGCACATCCAATCCCTGTACTCCCATATTCTTAACTGCAGTAGCTCAAATAAATCACTCACTCCACACTGCAAACTATTCTTTTCAAAGAGCTGACCTGGCAGCTCCCCGTGAACGTTTCTTTTCCAACTTATGCATCAACCAGTGGGAAGAGTTGGCCCACCACTTCTTTGTTCGTCTGCCTTTCTAACATACAACCTCAGACTGCATGCTCAAAAGCTTCTTAGACAAAATTTTTGCAGCAGCCTGAGGCAGAATGACATAGACTGTGATTTACCACATTACCAAGTGACACACTTCTGTAAAGCAGAGAAAATCCATGTGGCTTTGCCCAGCCTGGACAGATCAGACTCAAAAACTGCAGGGAAAATAGAAGTCCTTTTGCTTCGGATCCATTTCTCTCAGAAGAGAAACCCAAGAATGAATAAACCTGGTGCAGACTAGCATCAGTGGGGCCCGCGGAGAGCTGCTTACATCCATGAGTGCAGCATTGATGTAGTTACTTGACTCGCCATCCACCGAGATGAGGAAAGGCAGGCACCGGTCCAAGGGCAACACATCCATGCAGCGATTCTTGTCATGGTTCCTTGGCAGAAGCCCGATGCTGCAATCTTCTGGCCGAACACGTGGTGTCACAATATTGAGAGTCTGTGAAAGTGGGGAGGGAAGAAGGGAAGGAAAGACAGAAGCAGGCTGAGTGTCTTTGAATTGACATCCAAAAAGGATGCCATCTGCACAATATGTTTATTCTGAAGGTACTTAGAAGAGCAGATCTTTGTGATCCCAGAGAATGAAAAAGAATGAGCACGGGGGAGCTTGCTGCTGTTATAATACATCGCAGTTTGCACATCCTCCCAAGGTGCTCTTCCAAACACCGCAAGCTCCAGCAGAAATGCAGGGCACTAACCACCTTCTAACGATTTCCAGCTGTAAAACCCCACAGCAGTTAGTTAACGCTTCTGCTCTTTCTAGAGGTTGGAAATAGCCATCACCGTTACAAGCTGCAGCTTTGACCTGGTCATGGAGTGAAACCTCCTCACGTTTCTGCCATCCCTGGGGTGGACACACACGTCCTGTCCCTCCAAGGGCACCCTGTGCACGAGCACCTTGTGCTCGCCCAACCCGTCTGACTGGGTTCATGTCCTCTGGTGATTCCTCGGTCAAACTATTGATTTGTCTGAACATGACACACAAAAAAATAAGAGAAAGGAGGTGTGTGTGTGTGTGGAGGGGACCTTTAGTTTGCTTGTTTGTTTTTAAACAGGAAAGTCGAGCTGTTGCCTCTATTATTTAGATTGCTCCTTTCCTTGTGGAGAAACACACGGTATGCTTCTGTTACCTAGCCATACCTTATCTCCGGGGTCTTGCTGCCGGTCTTTTACCCTTTATCTATCTTTCCCACAGCTTGACAGAATGTGTTTCTTTAAATGTAATTTTCTTTTGTGTTATCCACTGCGGATGCCTCCTGACAAACCAGTCCCAGGTTACTCAGCAGGTGTCAAAAACAGCAAATCCAAGTGAACTCATCTTAACACTGTCACTTAAGCTGTGGTAGATCAGTGGCTATCTGATGGCATTCCTCTTTTACTTGTCATGTTTTCCTCTCCTAAGCAAAGCCCACGCAGTCGAACAGTGAAGTCCTTTGCAACCACCAGATGAACACAAAATATTTAGGGGCCAACAATTTTTACAAAAAGATTGACTTCTACAGGGAGGTTATGAATGGAGAAAGGACAAACATATAGGGACATACACATAGTAAGTAAAATTTGAAATAATATAGTTGCTCTAAATTATGCATAAAGTAGATGCATAATTTTTGCATTTATGCAAAAACTTTATTCTACATAAAGTCCCCTTGTTTAGAGATGGGAAGCAACATGAAATTTGAAATCTCTGACAGTGCAGATAATTAGGCAGGTGACTTGTTAGTGATTTACTCCTGTCTATTTTATGTCCTTCCCCTCACTCCCTTGTATTTGTGCTTACTCAAATTATGAAAGCTCTCCTGAATGAGCTCTTGTATGTTTAGGCGATGTGTAGTGCATGAGAAATCCATCCAGTCTTACCTGAGGGACAGTGAGACCTAAATAATACAAATTGCACCAACACATGTAGTTAGATCAAGTGGTTCATGAAGATTGTAGAAAAAGATACCATCTTCTGCATTAAATTCAGACAATTAGGGATGGAGAATGCTCCAAGCTAAAATCCTGTAAAAATAACATTGTACAACTAGACAGCAAACAAACTTCTTATGCAAAGTACGGAGGAGCATTTCCTTCCCAAAGGAGCTGCCAGCCCCTGGCAGCTCAAAAGAACAAACACACGGGCAACAAATCTCACTTCGTATCATGACAAAACAAGCACACTGAATGGTGACATTTTTTAATAGCATAACAGCATTTGATGAAGTTAGGCTTTGGTTCCTTCACGCCAAGCATCCAGAACCAGAAACACTTTTACAGATCTGATATCACTTGATAAAACCAGATTTTTTTTTAATTGAACTGTCATCAGTTGAGATCCACATACTTTATCTCACTATATCAACCCTGATGATTCTCTGCAAGGTTTCAGATAAAACACATTCTCTTGTTGCATAGAGAGGGAGCAAAAGAGGCACCTGACTCAGACTGGGGCTCCTGAAAAGGCACTTTGCTGGGAAATGGAGGGACATCTCCCACAGTTAAAGGAATCTCCATCTTTTCACTGTTGATTTAGAACAGACTCTTAATAAATAGCAGAGGTGTCTCTCTCTCTCTCTCCTTTCAGTCCAAATCACCTTCCTCCAAATTGCCCACAATATTACGTTTTTCCACATGCTGGTGTTAGTTGAAAATCCTGAAGGGACTTAAAGATATACTGGGAATAACAGTAGAAAGTTCAGCTCACAGTTCTGGAGGGTGAGTTCTCTGCTGTGCAAGAGGAATAACTCCACAGAGCTGGTGGCTTGTGTGTCCCAAGCCTCAGTTTATCAGGGTGGGATAAGCAGTGGTGTTAGCACAATGTGGAGTATTCCTCATTTCATCGCCTGCCCCAGGTAAACAGTGCTACTCCAGCACTTGCTTTATTATATGTCATTCCCATTCTGACCACCAGGTACTTGTAAAAACATACAGAGTGAACTGAGGGCTTCAGTTCATCAAGAATTAGTACTAAAGAAAGTAATGCTCACTGAGCTCACTCTTCACTCTCTCTTTGTATGGAATTACATCAACAAGTTGATTGTCAAGACTCTGAAGCAACGTACAAGCCACAAGAACAGTGCATAAGGCACCTTGAAGCATAAACGTTTCTGCATAAATTACAGAAGGAAACGAACAACTGAATATTTGCTGAAATGAGAAGTACAATGTTATCTGTGAAAATTAGTATCCTTGCTCTATTGAAGTGATGGGAAATGTTCCTTGCCAGAGACTGAAAAACCCCAAGCTTAAAAACAAACCTCTGCCTGATCCAGTAGTAACACAACAAAAAACACCTGAAATCAGACCTCAATTCAGTGTCCCCCTTCCCTGCTGTGATGGAAATCATAAAATGACACACAGAAATTGTGAAACACCTTCAGTACACCAGCTGCAATGACTGAGATAGATACATGAAATTACCTGAAACTCATCTTTTATCTGGCTGGAATTAGTCTGTGGATCTAGTCTGCTGATGTTGTAATATATGGATCTGAACTCACAAACTGGAATGGCCGTGTTGCCGCAGAGACATGCCTCCAAAATGGCATCATGGACAAATACATACTGCTCCTGTACAGGGGAGGGGATAAAATATTAAAGTTGTATTTTCAATCTAGATCATGAAATATCACACTTTTTTTTTTCCTTAAGTCATGCCTGCTATGCATATTTGGCGCTGTTTCATGTGGAGACAAATTATACAATGTGCTATGTGACAGCTTTGTGAGCATATTTAATCCATCATTGAATGTGAGGTCTCATGTATTCATTTCAAATTTACAAGTCAAATGGGAAGTCACCAGTCTCAGAAATGCTGGGACTAAATGGGATTGGGCCAAGGAGGAAATCAGGGTGTAAAGCTTGTCTGCTGGCAATCGCTAGGCAATGGTCTCTTCATTGCCAGGAATGGATTGTGCTTAAGACCTATGATACCAGCAGCAAAAATTACAGGACTAACAAGTCTGCTCCACCTGTCTTTTCAAAACTCTGGAGAATCTGGTTTTCTGGGAAAAGTTATTTCCCTTAACAATGGGATATGGGAAGTCCAGCAAAGTTTAAGTCCTTCTCTGTTCCAGATGACCGCTCTGTCCCTCAGGAGGGGAAGCACACATGTAAAGCTTCTGTAGAGGAATAGCAGTCCCATGGGAGTTTGTGTAGCTGCTAAATGGTATGTGATGGAGCAGCTTGCTTCATTGGCACCCTAAGCTTAAATCAAAGATGCTTCATTTTTTTTAACTTGCAATTTATACAAAATGGGTACTATCTGAGTCTGCAGTACACCTATGAATGAGCCATGAGAGGATTCAGGAGCTGGCTTTTCTACTGTGAGAATAAAAGTAATCAGCAATGCTAAGAACTAAACTTCAAGGTTTGCCCTCCTGTCTTGAGACCCTGAGTAATTGTGGGTGAATGTGATTCAGCGTACATCTGGCTATGTTTAGCAAAGAAAGTTGTGTATAATCTCATCACAGAGGAGGCAAGTGTTGACTTAATGAAATGCTGGGCTCCTGTCGAGCAGAGGAGCCGACGGGAAAGCAGCACGTGGTAAGAGGAGACCTGCTGGCACCTACCTCCGTCTGCACCAAATTGACCCTTTGGGAGCGCAGCTCTCGCACACAGTTAAATATATCTACCACGCCTTCGTTCTCTGCCATGTCAAGCATGATGTCGATGGCAATAAAGCACCCTGTTCTCCCGGCCCCGGCACTAAAAAAGAGAAGACAGTGAGGGCCTGCATGATCAGGGGACTGTGGAGAGGCAGGGCTTTATGGAGGAGAAAATAACTATTACAAACACAGCTGTCTTCTGGAAGCTGCTCCCCTCTCGTGTCCAGTTAAATTGGCTTAGGATTTAAGGGAATGAGGTGAAAGAATGTTTCTTGAAAGGGAAACAGACCCAGGAAGGGGGAAAGAAAGCTTTGTTTTCCGGCAAATCAACAGAAACATTATTCAGAAAAATGTTTGTTTTGGTTTTATGGGTCAGTTCACCTGCGCACCTCTCATCAAACTGTGGGAGAGCAGCCTACAGGTTGCAAAAAGATACAGCCTGGGAGGGCAGGGGAGCTGGGGGGGGCTTTTCCAAGGGCTTTCTTTCCATGGGACTTGGAAAAGGCATGCCCATTTATTCAAGTGGGCATGATGAAACAGTCCTTTGCCTCAAACACTTCTTTTCCCTTTTTAATCAGGAGGAGGTTGGGTCCCAGGCAGGCTGATTTCAAGTTGTGGATTTTAAAATTACAGAGAGGGGAGCCTGAGACTACTCAAACCCTTCAGTTTAGAACTCCCAGCTGCATGTGAGAATCGGACCATCTCCTGCAAAGTGTGTTGTCATTGTGTCCTCCTTCCCTCCTGAAAAATCATCCAAAGCTGTTTAGGTGCGAAGGATAGAAAGAGGAGAACGTCTCTTCACATTATGCTGAAGAAAGAAGGAAAACTCAGCTTGTATCAGGGAAACTTCAGTTGCATGAAAACTCCAGCAGAGCCGAAAGCAAGGAGATATGAATGACCATAAATTAATGGACCAGATTAATCAACTGCTGAATAGAGAGAAGATATTTTTCATTTGCAGAATTTTAATGAATAAGTGGCATTTCCTCTCTCTTTATCTCTCAGCTTTTCAGAATTTTAACAAATAGTTATAACATTTCTATATTTAGAAGACCCTGGCACTTCATAAATATCGAATAGTGATAATATCCAGCCAGGCATCGGTAGGGAGAATTTGGTAATTACCACTTAACACAAGTCATTAAAATTCAAAAGCAGATAAATAACGGAGAGGAAATGGCATTTATTCATTAAAATGTGAAGGATGAAAAATTTCTCCTTGCTTTCTTGGTGATGATGAATCAGGTTCAGACTCCTTCCAAGGCCAGACCCATGTCACAGCACCAAGGCAGCAAATTCAAGCCCTGAGATCTCTGAAAGAATTCCCTTCTGCCAGCTCCTCTGGTTTAGCCATATTTTATTATAAATCTGATTCATCACTTGCTCATTAAAAAAAGAACAGAAAAAAAAAAAGAACAACAACCAATAAACAAAAAGAAAAACAAAAACCACTCCAAACTGTTGAAAGATTTAGCTGATTTTCCTTTTTAAAACGATTGTGGGGCATATTCTCGCTCTCTCCTCCTGATCTCAGAGCGTGGCACTAAAAGGTAGGTGCCTGTGGAGTGCTCAGGGTGAGATCTGGGGGCAGCCAGCTCTGCTCTGTACCCTCGTGCTCCGTCCATGGCTCCTTTCCAGAACAGGTGCACTGAGCTCTGACCAAAGCACTGCACAAGTAGCTGCTCCAAATCCAAACTTGTTTTCTGCAGCCAGGCACTCTGAATTTGAAGTCATATAATAACGAGAGTTTGCTTAACTATGGTGTGTTACAGGAGCAATCATTTTATCTGGAAAGCCAAAGAAAGGACACCTACCTATGTCCAACACTCACTAACACAGAAAATTCTTTCTGAGGTCTGTTACTGTCTTCCGATTCACAATGCATCATCCACATAAATTATATAAACTACTGATCCAATCTAGCATAACACCTCCCCCCAGTTTTTCCTTTGCTGCAAGTTGCTGGTGATAAGTATTAGGAGAGTTAGGAGAAGTCAGGAGAGCTGGTTTCTCTTCCTGGCTCTGATGGCAGCCCTGGGAGTCTCTGCTCTCCCTCCACCATTAGCATGTCTGATTGCATCTCTGACTGTTAGTTCTGCATGTCAGGACACTCTCCTACATATTCATGTACTGCCTTGCACAGTAGGGTCTTAAGCTCAGTTGGAAGAAGATGGTGCTGAAAGAGCACACACCAGTAGCAGCAGCAGCCGGGGAGGTAGCCAGCATGCAAATCAATAATCTGAATTTTCATGGCTGTAAACCAACCAGTCAGTTTTCCTCAGGCATTCGCCTCTTATTTAGCTGGAAGACACTGGACTTGGACTGGTTTTCCGTCTGAAATCCCCATTCCAGATCCTGGGCTTTGAGAAAGCTAAGATGCATATGGCAGGTATCCAAACCAAGGAAGACAAAAAAACCATTTGAGATAAAACCTAGTGTACCCTAGTACAAAGCTGAACTGCAGTGCATGTGGGTACAGAAAAGCAAAGTTGCTTTAAAATTCCCTGTCTGCAGACCTCTTTTTTTTTTTTTTTTGTAGGCATCATCCCTACTGCCACGTGAGGTTTCTTGTAGATAATGACTAGACTGGCTGTCCCAGATATTTACCATTTTCCCAGCTCTACTATGAGCATCTAAGAGAGTATGGGCCACCAGGGAGTCTTCTACATCTGAATAGCCCTCTCTGACCTACTTATATCATCTCCAGTTCACGCCAGCTAAGCTCCAGAGCTGCCACTTTAGAAAAGAAAACTGGATTCTACTTTGTTTCCCTGGGAGACCCACAAATTATACTCTTAAACAAACAAAACATGGTTATTATCAGATGAGAAGAAGGAAAAAAGCTGAAAAAGCTGATGGAGGAAAGGCTCAGACAGAGAGTTTGCATACCTGCAGTGCACAACAATAGGTCCTGCTTCTGGGGGGTTGAGAAACTTCACTTGCCGAACAAAGCCTAAGAGGCCCGTGGCATAGCAAGGAACCCCATGGTCCGGCCAGCTGGTGAAGTGGAACTGCCGAATCTCTCGGATCTCGTGGTAGCCTTTCTGAGGAGACAACACAGCCTCTATTTTTCTTCCATCAGACTGCAATCAGCATATTCTCATCAGTGCTCCCTTCCCTCGTGCAGAGGGCTGAACAAGCAGCTAGCTCTAATTACACGCAGGAACATGTCCTATACCACTTTTCACTCCAAGAGATTTCAAGGTGAAGGATCGAGATGCATTCCAACTACAAATGAACCGGCTAACATACAACCGAGGACTATGAAGGTGAATGTCAGCACCTGTGTCAAACCTGTGGTGTTAGGGTTCAAAACCAGCTGATTAGGACCCTTACAGAGTGATGTCAATCCCAACATACCAGGCCTGCACCTAAATAATACACACACCCTAGGCAACAGGAGATTTTCTGCTACCTCCTACCAAATAGGGCAGAAACTGATACTCAACCCCATCACTTGGCCTTCCTGGTAAAACCAAGTTACTGGTGCAGGAAAACTGACACCACTTGTATACGTCCTGCCAAGGGTAACACAGAAGTGTCAGTTAGCTGTGACATTTTATTGCACAGAAAACATACGTGAGAGTCCACTAACCTGTCAGATTTTGGCATTAGCATTTCTTACCAGGTTTTTTAGTGATTCAGTGGAAGGTGGACCTGGTATGTTAGTAAACTGGAACAATATTCCCATTGTGGTTAAACTTAAGTTGTCTTAGTAGGAATTTTTGAAAAGCTTTAAAACCACTTAGTGAGTGTTTGGAGAGTGATTTGGACAGACCTGGAATACTCTGATATTTAGACATCTGATTTCTAATTATATATAACAAACCTTCCGAATCCTGCTGATTTAGGGACAATTTTTGTAGTCTAGCCTGTATCATATTTTATTTCTATCGAAAAGGGATCATCTCTGGCATCAATTTAACTGGTATCTTTTCTTCATCTATAATTTTCCACTGTGAAATGGGATAGTTATTATTCCTGGCATACAGTCAACTACCTGCTGGCTTTTGGATGCATTTAAACTTCATGCACTGTGGATTCTACTTTTGTGGCTACATCACAATATTTGAGTAAAATCATTTGTCCAAAATTGTAATACCTGTCAAAAATTTAGGTTTCTGAGGTGAAACCTAGCCATACTGTAAATGTTCCTATCTCCGTATCTCTGGATATGCTTCCCAGAGTTCACGTCAGATCAAAAATTGTGTGTTATAACAAAATTTTAGCTGACTGAAGATTTCCTTACCTTTTGTACAGTAAATGTGCGTATGACATACTCTGCCAGTGGTTCTGTCTCAATTAGTGTGACTTTAATATCGCCATAGACCTCTGTGTCATCTGGCCAGTACCGAACACACTTCACCTGGCAGGAAGGAAAGAAAATGTTGAGAGGAAGTCATTCAAGTTAAGACAGAGCTGACACATTTTACTCCACTTTCAAGCTGAAGATGACACAAAGTGGACTTTCTCGTGATGTACAGACCATGCCAAAACTGAGTAAATAAACGAGATCAAAACTCCCTTACCAAATACAGAAGTTTCCTCTGTAGTGAATACAAATTAAAGTATTCATTTAACTTTCTTTTTTTTTTTTTTTTTTTAGGATAGCCTTTCTTAAATTTCCACAGAAGCCCAGACCATATGTCAGGTTTACAGAACACCTGGCAGTCACTACCATCACCACCTTTAAGAAAAGAAGTGTTCTTGCTATTGTTACTGTGATTTCAAATGGTCTCTGTACAGCTAAATAATTTCAGTTCATAGGGACTGTGCAATACTTGCTGATGCATTAAATTTATTTGAGTTTAAAGCATCCCTTATGAGATAAGGACACAAATTTGACATTTATGATGTGCCTGATCTTAGGCTCCTGAAAGAAATCTCCTGATCATGTGAACACATCCCAAGCTTAGCTACTTTCAGAAGCCATGTGCAAAACCAAATAAAAAATAAAAACTGCGGCTGTGAAGCTTTAGAGGGGACATATAGGATAACAAAAGCTATCAAGCTGTTAAATGCTGTAGCATGAAAGGGTGAAGCAGCACCTAAAAGCTGACTAGTTACTGCAGAGCAGCTTTCATATTCCAGTTCTAGTCATAAACGGAAGAGGATTTATAAATATAAAACATTATTAATTTAGGTTTTTTGTTTTTTTAACACAAAAGAGTTTATTTCAAATTGAAGTGTCAGTAGAAAGTAAAATAGAATAAATAACAATAAATGAACAGAACCAGGTGGCATTCAACCACAACATCTAAAGGAAATCAAATAAAAAGCAGTTGAATTACTAACAGTTGTGAATAATCAATTGCTTAAATTTTTTTTTTTTTTTTTTAGTACAACAGGAATCGAAGGTGAGAAACAGAAGGACAACATTTTAAAGTGATGGTTTCTGTCTGAGAATCTCTCTAAACCAAAGAGACTTCACTACCAGGAGTGGGGAGAATACACTAAGGAAAGCACACCCCAGGTGTGCCTTTTTCTTATCCCCTAGAGCTGGCCACAGTGAGCCCGTGCCCTTTGAGTTATCCACGTTTGCTCCCACCCTGGTCTTTGGCAATCGCTCTGTGCTTACACAGGGACTCCTGGTCCACCTGTGTCCAACAGAGTGAAGCTGTGGATGGTGAGGAGGCCCAGGGTGCTGGGTGGCCCCAGGATGCAGCTGTGCATGGTCTCACACCACCATGGAATAGTGATATTCTGAAATGATTAGAAACTCTTGGCTTTGAAGTGTCATTTAAAGAGCTCTTTTGATCAGCTCAAACACCAGTCACACGTCCTCTCCCCTCTGGATTTTTTGTGGGTAGGGAAGTATTCAAATTATACAGATAAAGAATAATTATTATAAAAGCACATTTTTCCCTCTGTACTGAAAAGGAGACAGCTCCTCAGCTAGCATAAATTTGTGTAACTCTGCTAAAGTCAAGACTTACACCAGAAACAAGATCCTTATTAGTTTGGAATGGATGCAGCTAAGTATTACAAAATCTAGCATTTTAAAGGAAAAAACCCTGAGTGGATTAATTCATTCCCTCACTACAGTAAGCAAAAAGCATTTCACTTGCTGAGTGTGCCTGCAGCAGCAACATGGTGCTATACTCAGCGCTGGTTTGGTTGTATTTGCTGGGAAAATGGTACCCTTACCCTGCCCACTTCCACCAAGTTGGTGACCATGACAACACTTGCAGAGTTTTCTTGCCAAATCATTCTCCAGAAATCCTTCACTGTCTCTTGCATTGGCCCTGGGGCAACAGAAAAGACAAAAGGACATCTTCAGAGAGTGTGTTTAATGCCAACAACCCATTTCAGCTATTTCCTAGCCACTGCCCTGTTCCAACATGATCCTCCTCTCCCTTTCAGGACATCTCTCCACAATTCAGGGTTATAGACACTAAACAGCCTAGAGCTCTTTGAGGCATCAGACACCTCGTCCTTCCTCGCAGCAGGTATTTAAAGTTCTAGCATGCTGGAAACGGAGGTGATGGCTGTATTGTAAACAGTGGAGATAGCTCCTGTAGGAAATCACTTATAAGCAATGGGAGTTGGATGCACCATGCAGTCACTGTGGAATTAAGGCTGTATTGAAATTTTTTCATGTGATGCAACACAAATTCCTCTATTTCACATTTTAATATTTACTAATTATGAAGGAGAAAACATGCATAAATCCACCATTTTTTGAAGTCCTCCCAGAGGAAAAAATTTCAGGCTCCAACAGCCAAACAGCAACAGATTTATTAGACTAGAGGCTCACTCTGACTTTGTTTCCTTCTTAACCTCTATGCTGCAGGTGAAATCCTTCACCCAAACTTCACCCAATCCTGTCCAAATTCCATCCTCCATGTTCTTTGCATTGCTGCATTCCCCATACCCTTATAAACCCATACACTAATTTCATTCTGATATGTTCCTTTACTCCTTCAACAGGGACAAACCAGCGAGAAAGTCACGAAGTGGAACTTAAGAACGGGGTTATTTATAGTAACAACACATTTGTAGGGAAGGAAGGAATGCAGCAAAATGAGAACAAATAATGGTAGAGGAAGTGGTCACAGCAAAACAGTTTGCCCAGCGATGCAGGAAAACAGCATCCTAGTACATAGAACAGGAGTAGGGAGGCTCATCAAACAACATTGATGGCTCTCAACATTGAATTGTGTTGGTTAGCTTCTTTTTTTTTTTTTTTTAAACCCCTAAAGGCAGAGGAAATTTCAACTAATTTACAGAAGATGGTGTTCTAATGCATTTTCTAATAGTTCCCACCAACAAAAATTCATCAGTCCCAGGCATATTCATACTGCCTTCCCCAAGCAATTTCACTCCAGAAGGTAAACCCAAGCTCTGTTAAGTCCCTTTTAGTTTGAATCACATACTTCATGCACAAAGGGCACATTATAGATCGCACTGCCACCTCTAAGTCTTACTCCTGCAGCTGAGATTTTGTGTTTGAGTGTCTTAAATATCTTGGAACTTCAGATGTTCCCAGAACAGAAGATGTCACCCTAGATATAGCTCCTACAGCAATTTAAAACAGCAGAGGTTTTACAAATATATAGACATAGAAGAATGAACTTGCCTTGAGTTGCAATGTAATGACGAGGCCGGTGGTACCCCTGGAAAAAAAGAAAAATGTGGTGATGGTCTGAGATCACAGTTAAACAAAGCACCAGAGCATGCATTTTATACCTTACAGGTACCAACGACTGCCGTACACTTAACGATGTACTAACAATGGTTGTTGAACACATGAAAATAAAGAACTAGGCTGCCCGGTGAGATTTTAAGTGATGGTATCTCACTCAGGTTGAGTAATAAAAACCCCACAAAATCAGAAGATCTCATCATAGCAAAGAGAAAACAGGAACGTTGCAGTTTTCATTATTTGTTCAAAGAAGTAAAAGTGCCATAACAAACCCATGGTCAGCTTTGAAAACTAACACAGAAAAAACTGCATCTTTGTGTTTGAAAAACAAGAAAGGGGTGGGTTTGCCCCTGTATGATAACACTGAATGCCAGTGGTATGTAACTTTATGAAGTGCATTTTTCAGTTTCTTCTATTAAAGAAACTCTTCTGAACAGCACCATGTTCCTAAGCATTAGGAGATGCATGAAAGAAATACATGTTCATTTGACCATTCTGTGTGTGTGCAAGAGTTTGCTTTTTAAATGTTATTTTACAATACTCAAAAAAAAAAAAGTCAATCCACTTAGGCCTTCTGTCCTACGACTTTGTATGCAGTCAATAAATACCAGATATCTGTTAATGTTATTGTGAGGGGCTGATATTGATTTTCACATACATCGTGCATTTAGCCCACATTCCACTTATGTTTGTGGATCTGTCAGACACAGGAAATCTCCATCTGTCTAGACTGGTCAGAAAGAATAAACTGGAGGCCAAGAACCTTCTCCCTGTCACAACATGATGTCTGTATAACTTTCAGCTGTCATTCATATCAGACCGGCAGTCTGTCCCTACATGAGATGCACCAAATTGGTAAGCAGACTTGTCAGCAGGAGTGTTTGTCACTTCAGGAATGTCCATGAGCCTTACGTCGATGTAATTGGCGTTGATGTAGTCAGAGTGAGGGTCCCCATCCAGCAGTTGCAATCTCACCCTTGAATGATCATCTGAAAGAAGGAAAGAAAAAAGTGACAGTAACAATAAAGAGGAGTTTGTCAGTGCTTTATTTTACCTGCCGATTCCTTCAAGTGGGTAATTGAACACTTACAATAGTAAAAAATGAAAGAGTATCAGAGCTATTCCTGCTCCTACGTGCCCTTTTGTTTGTACTTAAGATGTAATGTTTAGATCTTTAAGTTAGTGTTCGTTCAAACTCAACGTTCATTAAATTCACTGCCATCTCTATAAATTATTACAGAGCTATACACAGACCACAGATGTTGCTTGGTTTGGGGTCTTTGCAGGAAGAGTATCTCCCTTACCAGAGCCATCATCACCCTGGGAAGTAACAGCCTCCTTGGATTCGTCAGGTTCACATAAACTGAGGCAACAACTAACAGTCAAAACCAGGATAAAAATGAGGTTGTGACAAAGGTATAAAAGATTAAAGGAGGATAAAATGACAAATGAAATTCTACAACTAACAAGTGGGGCAACCCAAGGAACTGAAAGAAAATACCAAAGGAAATCAGAGCAATGCTCTTTCATACAACCCGCAGAAACCACTGCAGCAAAATGACAGCAAGGCAAAGTGTGAAGCTGTGTTCAAGACAAAAAAAAAAGTTCATATTTTTAAGGACATTCAAAGTTACTTTAAATAAGGCAATAAAATAACAGGTATCAGTCTTTTGATACTCTCCCAGTATGTTCTGCAGTTCAGGCACAGAAAGGAAGCACCCCAGTGGGCAGATTATGTCATAATTGTCCACCAAGGGAATATTTTGATCTTCCTCTGGAACAGCTGGTGCTGAGCTCTGTCAAAGGAGGTACTCAGCGAGCTGGGCCATTGATCTGATTTGGTCAGGCAATCCCAGCCCCGGTATGCAATTCATTGCAAAAGTGTTATCTAAGAACCAATTGCTTGGGAAAGGCAGCTGAGTTACGGAGGTCACAGCCAGGCCTGCTGGGCTCATTTCTGAAGGGTTTTATAATGAAGCAGAATACAGATTCCATTAAGTTTGTTTCCTCCCTACTAGCTATGTAGACAGTAGCTCCTACGCAGTAAAGCATTAATATTTAGAAGCACTTTGCAAAATATGGACGTAGGCATGATTTAGATTCAATTAAAAAGGATCATCACAATAAAACATAAAAATCTGAGGTGTGATTCTGCAGTAACTCAGTCAGAAAGGTTTTAGTTGTGACTTAATTAAACGTGGAATCAGATAATAATTGTGAAGACAGATGTACATACAGTTCTGAAAAATGGGATTTGGATGTATATTAAATATTCATTTGCTCATGTAAAGCAATGATTCTCATACTCTGCTCATTGTTTGGGTGAAATTTTCACACCCAAAAAAATACAGCCACATTGTTGTATTTATCAAATGCCATATTTGCATTCCAAAATGGTTTTGCTGGTGAATCCTTCAAAAGCTCTGCTATATTTGTATTAATAAATACAAACTTTGCAAATGCAGGAGGTATCTTTCTCTAAGTGCTGATGTTGCTCCCAGCTCCAGACAATTACCCATGCTCAAGGCAAGCACACTAGGAGTTGCACTAAATCATGTGTTTAGACAGACAACAAAGGAATTTATACTTAGAGCAATTCACACAGACAGACAATGAGCTGATTAAGCTGGACATCTGATGAAATACACAAAATCTCCCGTAGACAATTTCACACTTGCAATTCAAGGCAGGAAACTAAGCTAGTTAAGAATCACACAGAACAAAAGCAAAGAAAAAAGTCCCTAGAGCTAATGGTTGTGAGGAGAACATTTGCTAATCCTTCCTGTGATGCCACAGTATAATAATGTTATGAAAGTCTGAGCTTATTGCAATAATATAACTTGAAAAGTCATGAGAGCCAGAATGACCCTAATGACAGGTGAAAAGAATCTCAAGTTAATTGTTTAAGTGGGACCAAGACACTGTCTACGTACAGTGTGTGGCTGAAGTGCTCTGAACAGCCCTTAAGGAAGAACGAACTTCTCTTCAGTTAATAGAGCCAAAATCACAAATCACATTTCAGCTCTTTGAGCCACTCCTAAATTAGAAACTTAAAACAGACAGAATGAATACATCCGCAAGGGAACCTCACTGTGAAAGACCTGTAAAGGACATAGAATAGGTCTATGAATTTAAGACAGTTATGCATAAATAAAAGGTGCTCTGTAGCTATTAACAAGCGTTTCTTTTGTTCACTTGAGCCAAAGACAGTTATCCTATCTATCTATAAAGAACAGGAAAGGATGAAGAAATGACCATTGGAAATGAATGATTAAAAAAAAAAAAAAGGATATTCAGGTTTAGGTCATCTTATATTTTGGATTCAAAAGAAAAATGTTTTTAGCTGAGCTTTGCTTCAGGTGGATAGAATCTACAGTACGTCATCTCATGTTTTATAAAAATGAGACAATACATGTGGGAGATTTATTTCTCTGAAGAGTGTGAACAGTGCAGCAGAAAAACTGTATATGTGTACATATACACAAAATATTAATGATGTGTAAATGGTGTCTTTAATCATAAGTTCGTAAGTTTAGGAGACCGTTCTGAATAAACGTTCATGAACTAACTTACCTTGTAAATCACTTTCTTTCCAAAACTTTTTTTTTCTTTTTAAATCAAGAGCGACAAAAAAACAGTGCAACTTACTATACTATTAACAGCGGTAATAATTGTCTTGTACTCAGTCTTTTCATTTACAGACTTTAAAGGGCGTTTTAAAGAATGGCAATTATATTCATTATATCTACTTCCAATGGCTAGAATGTATTCCTGATTCCACATCTTTTCCACTAGACAACACTAGCCATACAGACAACATATTTAAGCATACTGAAATGTAAAGTGTTGCTCAACTCTTCTGCACATTCATCAGACGTCATAAAATCACCATGTGGTACAAATGCATCATGAGAAACTTTAAAAAAGGAGAGTAACAAGACAAATTGTATGTCTGTAATATTCAAGGCTACAAAAAATGGGAGTAGATTTACAGATGTATATTTGATTTTGTTTCTCTCTGTTGGGTATAGTTGGTATGCAAGTTAGCAGAACTCTGAATTTGTATGAAGAGTACTTTGACTGAAAATTGGTCTTAAAACAGATTTCAAAAATGACAAGAATTTCACTGAAAAACATTGTGCTCCCATTTTAGTACAAAGATGTTATCATTTGAAACTTCTGTCAAAATTCCCATTAGTGATCATTTGAAATATCATTGCAATTTTTCCACATACCATTTTGACACCAGCACTGGATTAATCTCATGCAACTTTCGCCATCTAAATATTATGCAGCTAGTCTAAATTGTCTGTCATGGTTCCCCACATAGTTGATGGACAAATGCAGACATCTTTTGCAATGAATCAACACAGTCCTCCAATCCCATCCCCAGCGATCCCACACTGTGCCTTGGGAACAGGATAACAGCAAGGTGTGAAACCTACCACACTCCCAGGATCACATACCATGGACACTGCACAGACAAGCAAGAACTTAGGCACTACAGAAGACACCATGAGATAAAAATGCTTGGAAGATAAGAGATTTGCATTCTAATTCCAAAACTGACATTTGTTGTTATTGTTTTTTATGCATTATCCTTGTTCATGGAGAAGAAGTCCATTCTACCTATGTTTCAGCTGGGAGCTCTGTTATCCTTCTCTAGTGTCTGTCAGTTCCACCACAAAATCCTGATTAATTTGCAGTCTTCCAGCCCAAAGCATATGGCAGTCAGAGCACAAAGAAAATGAAGCCAGTTTCTCTACTGTCTTTTGTTACCAACTCCATAGTTTTTAATGGACCATCACAAAACGTTAGTCATTGCCTAAGTGGGAAGATAGTGGAGCTCCACTGCAGATGAGAGAACTGTCTAAAG
Source organism: Cygnus atratus (assembly GCF_013377495.2). NCBI lineage: Eukaryota > Metazoa > Chordata > Aves > Anseriformes > Anatidae > Cygnus > Cygnus atratus. The sequence continues at coordinate 12,453,060 of NC_066377.1, read as the reverse complement.
AAGCACTGGTACAAGCATCCCTGTGAGTGCTAAGCTCCTTCTGTAATAATATGCTCAGAAAAGGGATAAAACAAAAGGGAAAGATGGTGCTCTCCTGTAAGTTAAAGTAAAACACAACCCTACGTCTCTGTTTTCTCAGCTCTCACCTGAGTGTTTTTACACTAAATTTGGGGATGAGGAGAAATAGAAGTAAAGATCCCATATAGCTTTTGGATGTTTTCTTTTCTATGTAATAGGTCCAGCTCAACTCGCAAGTACAACACCTCTCCTCTAACCATCACCTGCTGATACACTTTGAAAGCCTCAATATCAATTAAAATTGCCCTAAAACAAATTTAAATAATTAGATTCAGTACATATATGCATCTATTACCTGCCCTTGCTCCCTAAGCTGGTCTGCAAAGACAAACTCACCAGTTTTTACAACTAAAGCACCAGTGCATAGACCATGGACCCTGTTGACATATCATAAACTTCAAGTAGAGCACTCCCTAAAGCATGGTGGATCCATGAAATTACAGCAAAAAGAAACCATCTTTTTACCATCAGCAACGGATCTCTGTGGTCATACAGACACCAAAACCATTCCCTGGCTTTCCCTTTTCTCTAAGATCATGCCAAAAGTTCCAGACTGAAGGGAGCCCTGAAAAGTCAGGGTTTAAAGAATGAAGAGCTTAGGGCTCTCCTGCATCTCCTCCCAGTGAACTGATACACCTGCAGTTTTGGTTTGCAAATCTAAGGAGAGCAGTTGTTGGGGCTGATCTAGATTTTCACAGAGGCACAGCGTTAATACAGGGAAATACCACTGGGAAAGTGGTGAGCTGAGTAAAATGGTCCTGTAAGTGTACTACTACCCAGGAGGCTGTAAAGACAAGATCTAATCTGCTGTGAATCACTGAGCAATGCTACTTGTTGCAAGACCTTATAAACCCACATTTTAACAGAAATCTCTGAAGCAGTTACAAAAGTTAGATTCAAAACCTGACTATTCAATTCAGTCCCCAGAAAGCACGCACTATGTTGTTTCAGGACTAATGACATGGTGACTGTGGTTAAACAAATAATGTTAATTGACATCTGCAACATTTTACCAAATGCACCAGTAAGAGCGATCAGTATGTACTCTGGGTTTTACCAGCAATTGCAGCTCTAGCACAACAAAGCAGCTAAGGGTATAATTGTTTTCCGCCTCCTCTCCTCTGCTCAGGTGTTTGCACAGTCTGTACCCACCAAGCACAATTCATTTTCATGATGCGCACGGAGGGAACTGCTCTCCTGCTATTTTCAGCTCTGCTGTCAATTCTCTATTCTGGATCCTGTCACTGCCTTTACTCGGGGAAGTTGCCCAACGTTACCCACCAGTATGGTCTGGCTCAAGGCTTAGCCAAAGACAGCAGTGATAATTTCGCACTGGTTTTACAAAACATCTGATGAACATTATGCCCCTTCCTTGGGCATCCTCTCTTCCTTCTCCCCAGCACCTTCAAAGAGAAGCAGATATCTCAATCCATTTCACTTCATCACTCTTTATGGCACGTTACTAAATTCTCTGTGCCATCTTTTATAAGTTACTGTCTCCTTCTCGAAGTCTTTATTTCATATTTATTTGAAGTGAAGAAAACCATCCCAGCCTTGTTATTTACCTTCAACCCTTCTGCACCCCTGCTCTCTTTCACGACCTTTGCTTTCCCTACTATGCCTTTTCCATCCTCTCAACCTCGTTCTGATTTTTTCCCCAATAACAAGCCCTCAAACCTGAGCTTTTCTGATGTTTTGTACTATGCAGATACTTCTTTCTTAGCTTTGATTACATTTTGCATTTCCTTATTCAAGCGCATCACCTCTTATCTATATTCCTACTGTATTTATATTTATAGCAAAAGGCTAACATCATTCTTTGTTAGACAACAATTAATCTTTGTGAACACCCTCCCTTTGGATAACAACCCATTTATCTTCCTTGATTTTGCTTCCTTAATTTCTTCTCACGTTTCACTTGGAGTTCAGTGTTTTCTTTGTGACCACCTTCAACACAAATTAAATGGTGGCTCTTGCACAGTCTTGCCTCTTTTCACCTCCACTTTGACATTATGTCAACCGCTTCCTCAAAATCCTGCAGAGACACACAGTCTTTCATGCTTCTTTCCTTATATCATACTATGGCACTTCCACCTTCAAATAAATGTGTAGTTGTTACAGCTGGATGATTCATCTCTCAGAATAATTTGATCTAAGCTAATTGTCTAGACATGCAAATTGAACCTCTGTCTGGAGGTATCTCTCTGCCACTAGCAACACGGGAAGCTTACAGCAAGGCTGTGCTTTTTGGCAGCTGAAGATAAGGGGAATGATTTCCATGCTATCTGTAATATTCTAGTAGCACCACTTCCATTTTCCACACGGAGAAACAAAAAATTATGGGAACTGGTGGCCTGCTCACAACCAAGGCAGAAAGGCAGCAAGCAGAAGTGGGATCAGATCAGGGCTCACAAACTTCTGACCTTCATTTCCAGACTTCACCTTTGCCATAGGATTTCTGATCTGTTCTATGCCATTACCCCAAAACTGTTACATGAATCACTTCTTTCAAGTCTTAAAAGAATGAGAGGGAAGTTAAGGTATGCGAGAGAGATTTCTTTGTGACAAGTTTTTTGTTTGTTTGTTTTCCACTTCTTTAGTAAAGTCTGTTTGTCCTACAGGAAGTACACATTTAACCTGAGAAAAAATATACTATTAAATATGTCACTCCATGTGACTTAATTTTGCTTTTGTAGTGTTCCGTAGAATTATCCAGTCACATAAATCTATGGCATAACCATTTATATCCCTATTTCTTGTTCTGATGGTCTCAGGCCTGGTTTCTCCAATTTGATGCTGCTCAGCAACCCTTAAAAAGGATGATTTATCACACCTCTCTTCCTATGTCCCAGTCATTATAGCAAATAATGAAATACTGGGATAAGCTTCCTGGAGAGTTTTTGGAAAGCTTAACTTTGGAGATCTTTAGGAAAAGGCGTCACAAAGATCTGATAAAAATGATAGAGGTGGAGCTAGTCCTGACTTGGAGACCAAAACTGACCTCAGTGGTTTTATGGAGTCTTCCGTGCCCTGCAGTCCTGCAAGTGTTAATATCCCTATAACACCACCACTAATTGGTTACTGAAAGAAGTAAAACTAAGAAGCTTCCAGTGCATTTTCAACTGCCTTACTGTGATTCTGAACCAGAAGCTAAGTTTGTCCTAGTCATCAAACCAGGTATAGATAAGTAACAACTGCTCCACTGGCTACTGACCACAAGGAAGGAGAAAACCTGATATCTATCTACATCTTTCATATCTAAAAACCTGATATATCTACATCTCCTTTTTCACTCCCACTTGTGGCGTTGAAAGATCTGGGTTAAGTAATAAAAATGCATAGAAAATGGGCATCGTCATCCACTGTGAAAATCTGACAAATGGATTTAGTCCTTAAATTACAGACATCAAATACAAAGTAAAGTAGATTTTACAAGTATTAAAAAGGGTAAAATCATGCATTGATTTTACATAGAGCAATAAAAAACCATAAACCAAAAAAAAAAATAATCCTAGAAATAAACATAGCACGTAACAATCCAATTGAACTACTGAATGCTCAGCAATGTAAACCAGTTTTTAGTGAGGTTCTCAAGCACACCCTGTTTCCACAGGATGCTTATAAAACCACACAGAAAGCTCAGTGCAATGTGCATTAACACCTACAGGAGATTATGTTTCCGTATCTATTCTTATTGCGGTTTTCGTCTTCCTTGGCTGTGTCCCAGGATGCCGTCTGCCCCTCGGGTAGTGCCTGCAAAATAAACAATAGTGGAGTGTTTATAAAAGTCTGGCCAATGCCTTCAGGTGGATTAAGATGACAGACAAGGACAAAAATAAAGGCACTGCATAATTCAGTAGTCCACTAAGCAAACAGCTGTTCTCGAGGAAAGGGCACATCTACTATCGCAAAAAGCAGAGCTTGGTGCAGTCCATTTGCATCTCTTGGCTTTTGCTAGCCGAGAATCATTTTCCTCCTGCGAGTTCAGATCTAAAAGGATCAGGAGAATTTGTTTCTGGCTGTACAGACACAGGTTAACCTCATTTCTCCCGTAGAATGGGGTTTGTGGAGATTTCACATATGTACGCTGCTAAGAAAACCCAGATGGCAGAAACACAGGGCTCAGGCTCTCAGTTCAGCACGTACAGTGGTTTAAACTATTTCTATGTTAGCGATGGGGTGATGTAATACAAATCACTAGCTGGTTTTCTCTGAGGAAAAATAAAAAGCTCAGGGTTTTAGATTATGTCTAAAAACAAGAGGCAAAAGGAGGTAAAACATACTCACCAACTATGGAAATAAATCATCATTTTCCCCAAATTTGCCCTTTTGGTTGAGAAAGGATGGGTTAAGGAAACCAGCAGCAGACAGCGCTGCTTTACCACGCAGCTTGGTCCTGCAGCTATTCTGAACACAAGTGAACGAGCCACTTTCTCCTTGACACTAGTCCAGGAAGGATTGGAGAGGCAGAGCCAGGAAAACGGCAGCTGTGCCGGGGTCTGGCTGGAGGACAGTCCTGCCTTCCTTGGAAGATGGCCTGGACTATCCACCCACAAGCAGGACGACCTCTCTCCCTGTCTCAGGACCGCCGGGGATGCCAGCAGCAGCAGCTGAAAGCAGCTGTCACAGCAGTGCTCGGCTGGAACCGCAGTGGCACCGGCCAGCTGGGCACGGCTGGCACCACAACTCGAACAGAAAGCCACCAACGAGCTGCAGACAATTGACAGCAGCTGCACCCAGCCCAGCCACCATTTGTGCTGAACACACAGGTGGGAAAAGAACAGCTTCCACTGAGTTTTCTCTATAGATCTGCCTCCTTCAAGATCTACTCCCTAACACAAGCCTATATTACTAAAAACAACAGCAACGTTACAAATTGCATTATTTATGATCCCCAGGGAATTGCGGAGTTTTTATACTGCTCTCATTGGGGAATCATATCTGCCTTAGCTAGCAGCAGGTAGTTTGACACAGCTGTACTGGAAAATGAATTTATATTCATCTTCACAAGCCATCCAGGTCTATTATGGTGCCTGAATGCAATAGCAGAGAGACACAATTATTAGGATCTACAACACCGGCATTGCAATTAAACTTAATATGAGCAATCCCCTGGCAGACCAGATCGTTGCGAATTTCCCCCAGAGGGGTTCCAGGACAGAAAATGTCGGGCAGTGCAGCACTGCCACAAGCCTTGCTGACAAAAGACAGGGACAGCGAGTTCCTATTCAAAAGCCCAGGAGAAAGAGTAATAACTGTAATTGGTGAGGGCTTTGATCGCACATATATTTCCTTTACAGACAGCTGTTTCCAAATAGCAGCTCATCTCCTGAGCACAAAAAAAAAACACAAAACAAAACACAAAACACAAACCAAAACAAAAAGCAAAACAAAACAAAACCCACAAAAACCTACACACAATGACAACAAAAAATCCCTAAGTAAAAGAAAAGAGGTGAGGAAGGTTCATTTTCATCTTCAAATACTAAGGAAAAAAGTGCCTTATTTTTCTACTAATATCAAATTACAGCAGATTGACCAGAGAATGGCAACAGTCAAACATGTAATCACAGCCATCTGAAAAGGGAAAATAAATAAGTAAATTTCTCCCTCATCACGTCCACGTGAGGGAGGCCATCTTGGCCAAATAAAATATGTTTAGGTCCAATAAATCCCTTCTCAACCAACCTTGTCCTTTCAGGTGAGTTGAACATGAAAGTCTCCATTGAAATTCATATTTTTATATTTGCCTGAGATAGCCTCCAAAGATTTCAGAACGTGCGATTTTTCATCTCACTCAAAACCAGAGCATTCTCTGTGTTTTGTGAAACTACCCATCTCTGAAGAAATGAAGGGGGGTTCTGGTTGGTGAGGAACAAAAACTGCCTTTGCAGAGTGCACCCATACCCCTGCTTCTATAACATGCCAGATGAACAAATTGGAGTAACTGCACACAGCCAGGTGGTACAGCATTGACAATTTTGTTGTGATACCACTAAAAACTGAGAATTGAAACTGCATTAGAAATACAAAGGCAAAAATATCAATTATAATTAATATAATTTGCATCCAGAAAAAGAGGAGCATTCCTAATGTTTTATTTCTTGAGTTTAGGTTTGTACAATACTTATTTCCATGATCTCAAAAAGGAATATTTCTGTTTCTTTCTGCAGCATCATTAATAGCAAACCAGGATAGATAGATCTCTTGGCTATCAGTATTTGACCCATGTGTGATGCTTCTACAAGAAACACTCCCAATTCTTCTTTGTTCAATTTGTTAACTGCAAAATTCTGGTGTTTAAAAATCTGGGTTTAATTTTTAAGCTTTTCTTTCTTTTCTTCTTCTAGAGAAGTTTGGTAAAATTCATGCTGAAATATCATCTCAGTAGTGGAATTTATGCTATAACGAAGCTTTTAAAACTAAAATGATCTAATTTTTATCTGAAATTGCAGAGCCATATCTCTAAAAGTCCCCTTATCTCAATTAAAATTTCCAAGCACAATGGCCCAAACATAACCAAAGAGTTCACATTCAATTGAGACTCAGTGCAAGCCAACAGACATTTCCAATGGATGCATTTAGCTAATTTGCAGTTTGTTTTTCATTTAAGTAGGAAAACCTGAATCATTCATTTGCTCTGATGCACCCCGATGCTGCTGTATTCTTGCCAAAGGCAACACTATCAATTAAAAGCCTTGCTGCTCATCTCAGAGCTCACAACATAGTCCCGAGCATTCCCCTGCAGCCTCCAGCTTCTCAACACTGGTGGCAAAACTCTTCCCATGACTCTGCTGTGACCCAGGATAAGAAACTGCTTTGGCTGAAAAAGAGAAAAAAAAAACCAAACACCCCAGAAAGCCCTGAAGAGAAATATTTCAGCCAGTTCAGCTCCCCAGTCTGGTACAGAGCAAGGACATACAAAGCATTAAGCCAACACAGTCCAAGGACAGCATATATAGTGACAACCCTACTGCCAAACATTTTGTAATGTCACATGATAGCCTGAGCTCCCGGATCTACTCTTTTGACCAGACAAAGGCTGTGTAGCCAGCCAGAAATGAGCGGGTTAAAATCCAGAGGTGACTTCAATCCCCTGAAGCCTGGCAGTAGCAAGATGCCTGCGGAAGGAGCCACAAAATCCAAAATAACTAACAGTCTCAGTAATGCAGCAAGTGAAATGTATGTTAGTGACATCCTAAATCATATTTGAAAATGAGTTTGGATACTTAAGCTTATTATCTCTGCAGCCAGTAATTGGTGCTCGCAGTATGGCTATGGGACCAGTCTAGCAGCTCACAACAAATCAGGGCTGATATGTTCTGAAAAAGGAACAGGTGACAGTTAAACAAGCCCCGTGTAAATGTTTATGGCCGTGCCTAATCCCAAACAGTGCCATCTACATCCAGTGTCAGTGATATATTTTTCTCTTGGGGTGCACACATCTTATTGCTAAAACAAACAGCAGTCACTTTGGCCTCAGGTGCAGCAGGCAGACCCCAAATAACACACATGCTGCAAGTGCTAACAGGTTCCCATGTTCACACACACAGTTATCAGCCAGTTCACAGAAGCAGTGACACCACTTACACAACCACATCTTGGTTTTTACCTCGGTGTGGAGTTAGATGTAAGATGCAAGCACCCGAAAAATTTTCCAAGATGCCCCCAGTAAAACACATTACCTGTGCCCTAGTGCTCTGCAGGTGAAGGGGTACCAAACAAATCTTGAATGCAATTCCCTGGTTCCTCAGTGGAAATGGGAACGTACAGAGATAAGAGATTGTCATGTATGACTGATACATTCTGTTCAAAGTGATTTTTCATGAGAGTAAAATTGTTTGCTAACATGTCACTAAGTAGGCTCTCATTTATGCTATCAATCTGCAAAGTAAACAGAAAATCAGCTTCTTAGAAGAAAAAACATACAGGCAGATGACACTAATATTAGTGTTTAAAAACAGATTTTAAGAGACAAAAATAAAATTTCAGGTCTTTTCTTTTTAAGCTTTTATCAACCATTTTGCAAAATGTTTTGCAAAGCAGGCTTTCCAGCTTTGCATTCCTCAAGATTTCAGCCAACTTAAAACTACCCTTCCTACCTTCCAGGATTTAAAACAGTCCTTGACATCCTCCCTGCAATTTGCAGTATTGCTGGTGGTGGCTGAAAGCTGCTTGGAGCCAAAGTGCTACCTGCGGCCCATGCTCTGAAATCCAGATTCCACCATCTAAAAGGACTGCCACTTAGGGCAATTGCCTCTGATCGAAGGGTAGAACAGCAAAAGTGATTTAAGAGCTTGTGGCATTCTCCAGGCTATTTCTTGTAAAGAAAGGAATTATGCAAATGTATATAATGTCATCATCATTATATACGTATGTAGATAGCACTTTCTGGGAAACGCAGAACTTGTGGAGCTGAAAGTTGCATTGACATTTTTCATGCTAATGTGTTATTTTGATAATTACCAATGCCAGTGCCAGAAAATTACATATATGCCAGCACCTGTTTTCTTCTTGAACATCAATAACTAGATCTTAGGGCATCTGTAATTGAGCTGAATTCAGCTTTGGGTACTACTCATGGACGTGGAGGCCAAGGGGGGCTAAGTAAATCTCCTAAGAGAATTAATACCTTTTTTCCATATTAAACCAAGCTCTTTGTATTGATACTTTAATTAGTGTCCCTGATTGTGGGGAATGAGTGACTAGCCCTGGTTAACATACAGTTACCAGGATCATTTGTTATGACAGTCTTTGATGCTGTCTGATTAAAAAAAAACACTCCCTGGTGACAACCAGGAAAAGATTGCTTCTCAATTACAGCAAACCCCAGCATCAATGATATAAACCCCATGGACTCCAAGTTGCAGGGTGGAAAAGTGAGCTGTTTTCATTAAGTAACTTATTTTTCACAGCTGTTATGTTATTTTTAAGTAGTTTTAATGCCACTATGCATATTAATTACTTATTGCCTTCCCACAAGCTTACTACATTCATTATAATTATCGCTTGCTACAGCAAAGTCTCACATATGTTTGATGCTATTTCCCTCTTCTGTTCTCTCTCCTCTAAATGTATATTTGTCTTCCAACTCCTCCCCAGTGCCACACTTCTTCTTGGCATTTGGATTAAATTCCTGGTCACTCCAGCTATTTGGCTGCAGGGTGGAAGGGCTGCTTTCATATTTTCAGCTTACTCCTTGCCCCTGTCTTCACACAGAGTTGCAAGAGTAGGTCTGCTGAACATATTCTGAGCCAGAGGTTTAAGCATACTGGAAAACTTCATCTTCATTTAAGCTACACAAAGCTGCTGCCTTTGCCTTTACAGTTCTGTGTGCAGGTCATTAAGCTGTGATTTAACTTGATCAATTGCTACAGAGTATTTGGGGCTCCCAAAAAAAGCAAAAACCCTTCCTTTTCATAAACCCTGCTTTGCCCTATCGTCAACTAAAGCACACCAATAAGTAAGGGACTATGGGACTCCAAATCCTTCATGGAGTTCAGCACCTATTAAATATTTACTCTCTGCTCTTTATTGGAGAGAGTGCACACGAACACAATGTCATTCTCTTACCACTGTATTAAATGCATTTCCTCTGGACCAGAGAGCCACCAAAGATTGCTAGTGCTGTAAAATCCTAGCCTTATAAACAGAAATAAGATGGAGGAAGGAAAGGATTAGGAGGGTGAGTGAATTTAAGGAAAATAAGCTTTTCAAAATGGTTATCCTCCCCTCCCAAGCATCTATCCCTTAGGACTGCCACTCCTCAACTTATTCACGTGAGTGAAGGTTCCTCTCACCTCATACTCCTCTTTAAATCCATAGCCCTGTCCTCGCTTCATCTGGGTGATGTGCTGCAGCAAGTCGGCCACTCGGATGGCTGGCTGGAACTGCCCCCGGGGGTAGGACATTTCCACCGGCTCACAGCTCCGGTACGGGTGGGTCTGGATAGTCAGGGTTGGCTGGGTCATCTCTCCATGGCTACTGTCTGTTTTAAAGACAGGGAGGCAAAACAAGCTTTCACCTATCTGTGAGTTCCACTCTCATTCCTTCTCCACTTCTTTGTTTCTCCACCACCCCATAGGTTGGTGCACACAAAAGAAAGTAAAGAAATAAGTAAGAAACACACTTGCCTACAGCTGCCCAGAAACACTAACTCACATTCAAATATTTTTTGAGTCAAGGAGACAAACCCAGAGATGGGACGGGAATAAACAGCCTGTCAGGCACAACAAGCATATAGCACGTATAGTGAAATAACGAATTTGTGAGTTCTGCGTAACGACTCCCCTCGAGTTACATACCTTTCTTCACAGACCTGCAAAGAACAGGACCAAAAGATACATACAGATGAGCAAGATATTCAAGCGAGATTTGAGGTGTACAATATGAGATAAGTGAAAGGGGTCCAAGTTAATAGCAAACAAATTATTAGCATTTCAAATAAACCACAAAGGATGTTAGAAGCAAATTAAACTGCTCTGCAAATTCAAGTCTAAAATTTACATCAATTGCAAGGATGTGATGTTATGAAAAAGAATAAAAGAACACAAAAATAGTTTCCTTGCATGCACAATCTTAAAATTCAGATGTATAAATTTAACATAAAGCATTCCTTTTTGATAGAAATATTTTTAAAATCTCTATCACTACATAGACGGAATTGTAACCTCTTATACTCCCTGCAAAACTGCAAATACATAGCAAAATACTCCTGTTGAACTAACAGCAAATAACATGAATAGCCAAACAATTGACTACCAAAATATTTATTTTTAACAAGAGAAACTAAGAGTAGCTGAAAAATTTAGGTTTTTATCTACCAGAATTGACCAGATTTATAGTTGGCCAAATAAACTGCTGTTTTTTTCCCTATGATTACAGGTATCTAAAGATCATAGAACCATAGATGGTTGAGGTTGGAAGGGACCTCTAGGGTCCATCTGGTCCACCCCCCCCACCCAAGCAGGGACACCTGTGCAGTGGTGTCCAGGGCCCAGCCCAAGCAACTTTTGAAGATCTCCAAGGAGGAGACCCCACAAATTCTCATTGCAACCTCTGCCAGTGCTCTGTTATCCACGCAGCACAGAAGTACTTCCTGATGTGCTTGGGTTCTTTGGCCTTAACATCCTGCATCAATTCTTTCTGGTCTTAGCCAAAGCCAGCCTGTCAGCAAAGAGAAAATGTATCTTCCTCCAACCGCTCAAAAAAAAAAAAAAAAAAAAAAAAGTTGACAATCACATACACAAGGCTCATTTCATACAGAAAGCTTACTGAAAAGGAGCCTGAACACTATCCCCTGTCAGCAATACTACAGTCATGCTTTAGAAGGGATAAAGAATGAATAAATCAAGTTGCAATTTCAGGGTGATTTTTAGAGACAGAAATATGGCCAGTGTGCTATTGTAAACATTACTATCCTTGAGAAATCACCATGAAGATTTGATCACAAGCAGTCAGGATCTCTGCTCTGTCCCTCATTGCAAAATTGGGCAGGAGCAGACAGATTAGGGCATTAGAGCGCCTTTTCAGCAGATGGCAAAACAATGACATGACAAAACATGACAAATAATGCTTTAGCTGGTTTCCTGTTATATTGGAGGGAAGATATCAAGACAGGCATATGCTCTATTTTGAAGTTATAGGACTATGAGAAGGAGAAAGGAATGACAGCAGTGGACGCACGGTCACAGGGCAAGCTGTGAGATAAACGAGACTGGTGGCTGAATGATCACAGATGCTGAACATATCCTGCTTCTTCTGAAACAAATTACCATCAAAGTGACCACCTGCTTTGAAGATCAGGCTACTGGATTTAAGGATTTCTGAAGCCCAGTTTCTCATAAACATAGTCACGTTCCTTGGACACTCCAAGATTTATAGAGCTATGTTTCTAGCGAAGCAACCCTCACATACAAAATGTGAATAAATTTGGGATTTAAGGAAGAGTAACATCCAAAGCATTTGTATAATCATCCCTAATGCTCCAACTAATGACAGTGTGAGAACTCTGAACAGAGGGAATTTCAAGGCTTATTAATTCCCCTAGTTGGATTCGCTTTCCCCGTGCATCTTTCCTCCCCTATTCCCTATTAACCTCCTGTAATGGAGAGGAAAAGATTTTTACTGCGGACCATTTCCGACAGACGTACTATGCTTAATTTTCCATCATTAGGTTTAATACAAACCCAATTTCACAACTGGCTTCTCTGAAGAACCTACATGTAATGCCACATTTTTATCAGCCCCAATTAAAAAACATTACAATATCCCTATTCGAGGGGGAGTCTTAAAACTAATGTGTGGTTCTAGTGCTAATACAGTCAGGGCACACGCAGAGCACAAGCTACTTGTAAAATGGAGCTCAGATCAGTCAGCTCCTTCGTGGGACATTATTCGTTTGTCTTCTTCAGATCCTTTAATTCTGGTATATTTGGCTCTCTTCTCCCAACAGTATCCTAGGGAGAGGCGAAAGCCAGAAAAGCAGCCCCCTTTCCAGAATAACTTCCTCCACCCATGTTCTGAATCTGGAAGTAGAAGATGCTCAGCAGCAAAGAAGGGTCTGACTCTGGCCTCTAAGTTTACAGTGACAACTGTGCTTCTGGTCTCTTGGGTCAGACAGAAATATTACAAAATCCACTGATTGTCGTAACAGCTCTTGCAGTGTGGTCTGCAGCATCACCTTTCACCCAGCCAAGTGTTTCTCCTAAGAAAAACCCACGTCACACAATCTGGGTCATCCTGCTCTCAAGCCTAGAGCACACGGAGCTGACACTGGGAACATCACCTCTGCTGGATTTCTGTAACAAAAGCATCTTGAATGCCCTCTGTGCACTATATGATCCAAAAGAAAACCACAGAAAATCGGCACAAAAATTTGCACCAACTCAGGAGGGCTGCTGGTTCTTTCCACAAGCATCTTATCTGGACAAGGAAAAGATTGGAGGGGTTTTTATGGAGATAAATTACAACGTATGAGGTGAGTCTAGTGTTCATATGTTCTGCTAATAAAGCCTGATGCAAGAAACATATTGTTCCTTCCCGGTCTGATCACACCGCGAGTCTGAACTTAAGCATGGTTAATGAGGCGCTCAAGCAAGGCACTACACCTTCTCTCAAGATGTGCTGTTTACAGCAATTTGTGAACAATCCAAAACGCAGGGCAGGAGGGGAGGTAGCAGCAAACCCAGCTCTCACCAGGACAATCAACCGAGTCTTCAAATGCTTACAACCAGGCTATGCTTTTCCTGCAGGCTGCAGCAATGAAAGGCATCTCGTGCCTTTTGGCACTGCTACTACTGGAAAAGCCAACCAAAATACCAGCCCCTCAACCCCTCAGATTCTGCTTTAATTGTTGCACTGATGGGAAGTCACAGCACTCTTCCATAGTCCCTCCTGTCTGTCCCCTTCTCACATCCACCCTATTCTTTTGCAAATAGGGATGAGGTTGTAGGACCAACTGTCCATGACCTCCGCTGAAGTTATTCTGGTGCCTCTAGAGCACTTGTGCCTTTAGTGAGTTTCAATGAGAAAAACAAATCAAGAAAACAGATTTTTTTTTGGAAAGATGCTTGAAATAATTAACTGAAATTGAAATACTCATAAACTAGTAAACATAGAGTCATGCATCAGGGTTTTTTTTGGATTATATTTCATATGCCCATCTTATTTCTAGCAATATGTCCTCATTCCGTTGATAGGAACACAAACCACCACACCTGACTGCATACCGAAGATGGGCTACAGCATCGAGAAATAATCCAAACCCAAAGACTGCAAGAGATGGTGATTCCATCCTGACCCTAAAAGTTGTGGCAATGGTTAATTACCCCTGTTGTCTAAACATTTCTTAATTGCAATTTGATTTTGTTTAGCTTCAGTTTCCAGACACTGAATCTTATTATACCTCCTGTTAGATTAAAGAGCCCCCTGAGTATTTGGAAACTTGACCTATGTAGGCACTGATCAAATCACTTCTCCAGTTTCTCTTTAATAAAGTAATTTGATTGAGAGCTTCTGAAGTCTCATTAGGGCAGAGCGTTCAGGGCTCCAGTTCCTTCCTAGACCCACTTCTGATTTTGCAAAGTTCTTTTTGTGCAGATGTAAACAAAACAGTTATTCTGCATGTTGCTGGAAACACACTATTGGTAATAGGCTTTTTTCTAATATTAGCAGCTGCAACAGGAAAATACTTTGTCAGCTTGTTTGTTAACCCTTCTTAGTGCAACATACTTTGTTCCCACACTAAGATGCCCATTGCCAATGCAGGTATTTTGTTTTCTTGAAGCTGACACTTTCATTATCAGCCTAATAGTTCACAGAACACCCTGAAATTTTGTAGAAGACATTAAATCAACAATTCACTGGCTCCCACATAACTTCCTTGATGGTGAAACTCTTCAGGCATCTCAACTTATCTGTTAGAGGTGTAACTGCAGATAATCAAATTTAACAACACTGACTACACTTATAATATTCACAAGCTCTCCTTGCTTACAAGAAATGGTACTTCTGTGACTCTCTCCTTTGCTGGAGAAATAATCATAAATTTGCTGAAGTAACCTGTGAGGTTCTACTCTGCTAAGAGAAACACAAAGGAGTGCTATGTGCTGAGAAAAGCCCCAGCAGAGGCTGGCAAGGTGGCATCTTCCCTCATTTGGGGAGTAGCCCTGAGGGTGAGATATTATTGCCTGCCTGCTGCAACACCACCTTCTATTACATACTTTCGTTGCTGCCCAGACAACTAAAATAAATGTCTCCCTCCATGGCAAAAAATGATACATTTTTCTGTAGATGTCAGCAATAAAGTGAAGAGCAGCTGAGAAATTCAGAGTCGCAGCCTGCAAGTGGCTGCGTACAGCCAGAACCCTGTGCAACGTCCCAGTAAGGCTGTTGGGAGAGTCACCTCTGGGGCTGAAGCTCTGGATCCTTTTACAGACATTCTCTTGTTTCATAAACCTGGTTTTGGTACCCTGAGAGAGAGATACCTAGATACATATTATGGTGTTGCCCTCAGATTAGAAAACTAACCTAATGCCTCAAACAACTGAAAACAATGCTGTGCTGATGTGCAATCTTCAGTATGTAGGGAAGTTTCTTTCAAAACTTTTACTTTAATATTCCCAAATTCCACTTGTTACTGAAATGACAGGCGTATTGTCTCTGTTTATATTTTTATTCTCTTAGCCTTGGTAAGTGTGTAACACAGTAAGACATCCGTTGCACAAAATAAATTGTATTTTGAGCGGTGTTTGTGACGGATTTAATTACACACATCCAATCTCTCTCTACTAGAGCAATGGCTGTTGATTACTTGACATCTTCCAAGTACAACTACAGGACAACTAATCTCTCTTCCCCTACCACCAGGGATATGGTGGTATCTGGTAAACTAATTTGCTGTTTGAGTGCATCAAGGCTTTATTATATGATAAATATCCAGCTATAATATACCACACGCAAACCAAAGTCAAAACATCATCTGTCTTATGATATCAACTGAGCTAGAAAAGGCAAGTTCCTTAACCAAAAGCCTTCTTGACAGAACAAATCATTCATTTCACAGGCTATGAAGAAGCCACATGGCTGGAGAAAATAATTTTCTCTAAATTTTAAAGAATCACTTGATAAATACTAGCAAAAGTATATTCTAATCTTATAAGAATTTATGATTTTTTTTTCTTTAGTATAGCAAAAAACACTGTTTTTAGATGTGAGGAAGATGCTTTGGTGATATGGGCTAAAACTTGGGACTACTGGGTACCTGTATAACTGTGCAGCTGTTCAGATTTGTGGGACCTCACCAAGCCAAACCTGACTCGTAGGTGAAAAGATGCTGTCAGATCTGCCTTCCTTACAGAGCAATACATTAGCTGAAAAGCTACTGGCAACTTCAAAACAGCACAGAAAACCAGAAGCCACTAAAGAAGAATTTTCCAAGCCACAGGATCATATGCAGATGGAAAGAAACCTAAGGGAAACTCGGCTCAAGCAACAGCCCTCAGTGGCATGCTCCTCCGCTGCACATCAACATTAGCACAGTGAATGGACGTGAAAGCCTCTCCCACAGCCCGTTACAGACTTACATGGACCAGAAGGCTACAGATACAATTGAACAGATCAAGCCACTCATTTTAAAGTTTTCAATATGTAAAAATAACTCATCTTGCAATTTATGTCAGTAATGTGAGACAGTAATGAAGCAATATCAGCTTCTAAATATCTTTTTAGTTCTTCAAACATCAGCTTGTGGATAAATCCAGAGCAGAATAGGTGGGCATGGGCAAAAGCGCACCCATGCTACAGAACAGTGAACTTCAGAGCAAATTTTTGTCTTTCTAAACGCAAGCCATTGTACAAGACGTCACAACAGTGACCCTTCTCTGCTTCCACCCATCTGCAAGGAACTACGAGGCATCACAGTCCATCCTCTCTGGAGGGCAGGGACTCTTATCATCAGGATATTCTTGATTAAGTGAAATGAGAATGACACAAGGGTGTAGTGGGTTTATGTGGCAAGGTTTTGGTAGCTGGGGGCTGCAGTGGTGGTCTCTGTGAGAAGAATCAAGCGGCTGCCCCACATTAGATAAGGGCCAGTTTCAGCCGGCTCCAAAGGAACCCACAGCTGCCCAGAGCCGAGCCAATAAGCGATGTTGTTTGTGCCTCTGTGAGAGCAGATTTAAGAAAGGGGGAAAAAAACCTGCTGCTCAATAGCACCTGGGAGAGTGAGGAGTGAGAAACAGGCTTACACCAAGGTCACTGAAGAAGGAGGGCAGGAGGTACTCCAGGTGCCGGAGCTGAAGTTCCCCTGCAGACTATGGTGAAGCAGGTGGTCCCCCTGCAGCCCACGGTGTACCATAGTGGTGCAGGTTTCTAGAAGTTCCCCTGCAGCCCATGGTAGAGCAGGCTGTCCCCGTGCAGCCCATGGGTCCCAAATGGAGCAGATCTCCACAGTGCAGCCCATGGAGGAGCCGCCAGTGAAGCAGGTGGATGTGGCCTGGAGGAGGCTGCAGCCCATGGAGAGCCCCCGCAGGAGCAGGCCCCGGGCCGGAGCTGCAGTCCGCGGAGAGGAGCCCACGCAGGAGCAGGGGGTCTGGGGGGAGCTGCTGCGCGTGGGGGACCCCTGCTGGAGCAGTTCGCTCCTGATGGACGGACCCTGTGATACGGAGCCATGTGGGAGCAGTTCTTGAGAAGCTGCTGCCTGTGGGCAGCGCACATGGGATCAGTTCAGGAAGGACAGCATCCCGTGGGAGGGACCCCACGGGGAGCAGGAGCAGAGAGGGACTGAGAAGGAGCGGCAGAGGTGAGTGCTATAAACTGACCGCAGCCTCCATTCCCCGTTCCCCTGCAACACTCAGGGGGAGGAGGTGGGAGAGGGTGGATGGGGGGAAGGTGGTTTTAGTTTGTTTTCTTTGTTTCTAATTTCTCTAGCTTGTTAGTAATAGGTAATAAATTTATTTAATCTCCCTATGCTGAGTCTGTTTTGCCCATGATGATAATTGTTGAGTGATCTCCCCATCCTTATCTCAACCCTTGGGCCCTTTTCATCGCATTTTCTCCCCCTTTCCCTTTGAGGAGGGGGAGTGAGAGACTGGTTGTGGTGGAGCTCAGCTGCCCACCTGAGTAAAACCACCATAAAGGGAAAGGCACGCTGGCTCCCCTGAAGAACCTACCCTGATGACATACGCTGAGTATCTTTGAGAGCCACTGGCCATGCACATTTTCTCCCAAAACAACCTCTACTGTGGTATTATCTCCCCTTCAGACTTTACATTAGTGGTACAACATGGGCCTTACTGAAATATTAAAACCAGGGAAATTAACTCCTTTACTTTTTAGTATTAAATATTCACTTCCCTAGCAAAGATGATTGTGAAAACCATTAAATCCAGAGATGTCTACAACTATAAGGTAAAATTACAGAGCTAAAAACATGCATTACATAAAAAAAAGTATTAATCAGGCACAAGATAGGGTAGAGGCAAAATAAATAAATAAATAAATCCCCTGTATCTTATTATCAACAAATCATGTCACAGCCAAGCCTAGGGAGTCATCTACTATTGCAGATATAGAACATTTATTAGCAGAAGGCATAACAGATGGGAACAAATAGCACTGAACTGCAGGTAATGCCCAAAGACAGATATTGGTGGTGGGATAACTGATGCCCTTTTTAAGATCTTTTTCTTTCCCAGGAATGAATATTAATAAACGTCGAAAAATTAAACTTATTTTTCTCATACAGCATCACCCAATGTCTGGTGAATCTGTCTGAGAAGCCAGAATGCCATAGTTTTCACTTGCCTTCAAGCCATAAGATAGAAATTTCTTCAATGCTACGGGCTGTTTCACAGCACCTTTGGCTGTTATAGTCAGATGCAACTGACTGAGGGGGCGACCAGTCTGTGTAAATCATGTCTTGGAAATGCACTGAGCTTAACTTCCCATGTGTAAAAACAGGGATATTAATCCTTGCTCAGCTCAGAGATAGTGGTTAGAAGATGATAAGTTTGAACGAGTTTTGAATACATAAGACTACTTTAATTCTTATTCCCCACCCCCCCCACCTCCCCTAAAATTTGGGGGTTTGAAAGCTTTGGGAGGTTTTTTGTTTTTTGTTTTTCCCTGTAAGAGACATAGTTGAATGTCTCACTCCTTGACCCATTTGGTTCACTATCGGGGCACAGGGGTGAAAACGTCTCCCTCACATGAGGGTCCCCATTTTCACAGATGCTGAGTGCTGGGATGAGAGCAGTTTGACATCTTCCAGCAAACTGCAGGTCTGGGCCCTGCTTCTAAAGTATAGCCAAAAGATTAATCTGCCTTTAGACTTCTCTGTTGACAACACTGAGTCTCTGGGGAACAAGAACAAACCTTCTAGAAAAGAAGACTCCTTCTCTACTGCTTCAGAAGAGGGCTCACTCATTGCCACCGGCCATGTTGATATACAACAGGATAAATGCACATATTGTGGCAGACCCTCTGAGCCTCTCTGCCCTGGCTGTTAGTCTGTAAACCAAGGCACTTAAGTGCTTGGTTGTAATTTCTTCCTGGTCTAACTATGGGCCTTCAGTGTGCTGAGAGTAATGTTTAAAGCAGACACGGTAGATTACTGTGTCTGGAAGTGAACATTTACTGTAGATAATCCAAAATGACAGGTCTGATAAATACCACTGGTTAGATTCTGATCAACTACACATCATCTTTCTGATTCATAGCAGAGGAATTGCCTTCTTCAAATTCCGCACACAGGCAGCATCCTCCAGGGAGAGCCTGAAGTTGTAGGTTGTTATTACTCACTTTCAAGGGTACACCTCCAATAAGTTTCTGAATAACTTCTTTTATCAGCTTACAGTTTCTGCCAATTTTGCTCTCTCTGTTAACTTAATGTAAAAACATTTTATTTCTAAAAATCCCAAAGCTAAGAGCTCCACACTCTATGCTTTATTTATCTCCTGGACAAGAAGAGATAATTTTCAGAGATGCTGAACGCTAACATCTTCCTCTAAAGTTACCAGCAGCCACAGCACAGCCTCCACCTTTCATAACCTGCCTTTTTATTATCCTCTCAAATCTATACCAGACTGCTTGAACATTTAAAATTTAATTCTAAGCATAAGCAGAATAAGGTGGTGCCACTTGCCCAAACTCAGCCTCTGATTTCTCCAAAGAAATTCTTATACTTTGAACTGTTTTTTCCTTTAAAAAATAAAATAAAAATCAATTAATAACAACAATAAAGCACAAGTGAAACAAAAGGCTTCCCAATTAACAGAACGCATGACCGCAGGATTAATTATGATTTTGGAGCCCAGCCACTTTGTAGCATTCTCTAAGTTATTATCAAGATGCAATGAGTGTGTTTTCTCTCCAATGAAGTGCAGTACACCATACCTGGCTTCTTACCTAACAGCGTGGTCGATGGAACAGTGTCTGATGATACTTTGAGATGGAATTCCGTTCACCCACACGACACGGATCATTGAAAATCAACAGAAGATCAATAGGAAAAAAAAATTACAAAAAAATGAAAACAAGGTTAGCTGTATCTAACACTCAGAAGATTCAGTCTATAGGTCATATTGGGAAATGTACAAAAGCAAAGAAAATTTAGAAATGAAAAAAAGTCTGGCACTAGTACCTGAGTAGTAGGAATTCAACAAAGATTTGCTCTGAAGGGTTTTGCTTTGGACAGAAAATGAACAAGGAGAGGGTGATGCTAGGTAGGAAAGACATAAGGAAAAGACTTTAGACATATATTAAGAGAGAGAAAGAACAGGGAGAATGTTCCTCAAAGAACACAGTAATATGGGATATATAACACTTATCAAAATGAATTATATTTTTCATCTCAACATGCATATTACATTTATTACAATGTCATAATGATGGATTTTCTTTAATATAAGCACTCCAGACCCCAAATATAATATTATAGTTATTGTAAATCAATGTGTTCCTACACAGGATACATGTATAGGACTATATCCTATATATAACTTTTTTTTTTTTTTAACCGAAGGAACATCTAGGAGAAAGATCCTTAAAAAGCACACCCAAAATACAAACTACAGAGAATCAAATGCATTAATAACAGTAAAATAAGCCTGCTCAAACACAATGTACACTAGTACCACAAAAATACACAGGTAGGGTAGCAAATTCTTTGTTAAAACCATACAAGATAACAAGGGAATTGTTCTTCAACCCAGAACACTTCATAGCAAAACCTATAATATTTTCCCCTGAGAGACAGGTTCTTTTAGCAGGACAAACTTTCTCCCATTAAAGCATTAGCTTTCTCTGGACAAAAATCCACAAATTATTCCCATATTACTCAATTATTTATGGAAGAGAGGCAGGGCTCCACATCTTCACAGTAGATTCCTTTCTTGCTAGTAAATTTATGAGGTTGCTTTACATCTGCAATAGCATACACGTACATTCTTGTGATAATCAATCATTTCTGAATGCATATTCTTCTATTATCATTCTGCATTCATTCCTAAACTTACATTTATCTCCTCCTCAAAATGTTGGGAAACAAGCTAGTACAAATCTCAGTACATCAGAAAGATGACAATAGATAACACACGAAAAACTATTCCATAATCCAATATAAGTAGACAAAACTCAGTATACATCAAAGTAATTTCAGAAGCAGTTTTTCTTTTTTTTTTCTCTAGAAAATAAAAAAAAGAACACCTCTTAAAAATTTCAAGTCCTTCTATGAGGTGAATGAAAGGAGTCACTAGTCTAGGAAGTTTCATAAGGTCTGCAGAATTACCTCCTAAGCAGTTTGTAATCATCCAGTAAATGAACTTGCTCTGGTTTTGCATTCTCCTGCTATATTTTCAAGTTTAAACCATTTGAAAACACATTAAGATAATCAAATTTCTCATAGCTTAGTCTGCCTTCAGTCCATAACACATCTCTCATTTGGGACCTCTTTCGCTTTCTTCTGTGTTTGTTAGTCTAAATCAGACCCTCTCCTCTACCGTATTTGGAACATGGCCACCTTTGCAGATGTGCAGGTAAGGCCTATGAAGAGTAATTTGGTTGCCCTGGGTCACAGAGCAAGTCAACAGTCAGGACTTGGAGCAGTATTGGAATTTTCTGGAGTTTGGGAGAAAAAAGAACTTATGGGGCCACCCTGCCTTTTCAGGAATTGCTAACTACAAATTACTTGAGAATCTGAAGGTAGACGCCTCACTCCAGCGAACTTGATTTAAATTGTTACCAACTGAGGTTTCTGAAATGAACAATACTTGTGAGACAGAGAGGCGAATTTAGACTTTCAAAGAGATCATTTTCAAAATCAGTATTGGCTTGTGTAACAAGATGCACACTCTGGGCCACCACCTCACCAGAGGTTCCCACCAGGACTAGTGCATGCACATCACAGGAGACACTTCCAGACAGGATTTCACATCAGGGTAGATATTAAGACTTCATTTAAAATTCCCTCTACATGATCTGGAATAGCATGGGAGCCCATACAGCTCCCTCTAGTCATGCAGAATGGTGGAAGCTCCTCCCTATTCTGGAAATGATTCTCCCTACTTTTTTTTTTTTTTTTTTTTTTTTTAAGTGTTTGTAAAGAAACCAACCCTGTAAACATTCCAAACTGGCACGAAAAGCAACAAAAGGGATTTTGGTATTTTGCCTTTTTTTTTTTTAAAAAAATTTTTAAATGATGAAATTTGGCTTTATTACTCTTTATTTTAGTTTTTTGGCTAAAGAAAATGTCTCATGGTCATGATCCTACAAGTCCTCAGACTGCATTTAGCAGGCATCCCACCTGAGAATGAAAAAATTATCTATGGGGTAACAACAACAACTAGATCTTGATTCAACTGTTTTGACTTACAGCAAATCTGCAAAAGGCCTTTGCATTTGATTCATTGCAAAAGGATGTGGGATATGGAGAGGTGTGAATTTAGATGGTTCTTGGTTAAATATGATAATTAAAAACCTGAGCGCCACTCACCTATGAGTCTTCCTCTTGTTTTTGCTAGTAAGAGCACAGTAACTTGGTAAGTATATAATAGTGCTCACTCATGCAATCTCAGTTCCCTACAGCTTCCTAAATGCTGTCTTCACACTGTGCCTCTGACAGTAACGTTAAGGCTACCTATCTAATAATCTGTATCGAAGTCACTCCTTTAGATTATTTGGAAAGCAGCCTTCTCCCAAACTGAGATGTCACAAAAGTTAAACATACCCTTATAACCAGTCTCTAGCAAAACTGGGTGCATTTTAAGAGATCAAATCCCAGAATCAAATAGTTCCTGACAGCAAGCTCCCAAGGATGTCAAGCTGGTGATGCTGGTGATGTAGCATTCTCCCTGGAGAGAATCTGCCTGATCTTTGTTATCTGCAGCCCTATCCATGGCATTTTATCATTGCAAAGCTGGAAGAGCAGTTCCTCTGTGCAGGACATATTAGCACATCGTTGCTGATATGATATACTACTGCTTCTCCCATCACACAGATGGGCTGCCAAATTGCACAAAATTTATGTGCAATAACAACCCCTTGCACACCCTTCCGGTCAGCACACAGATGCTGGTGGATAATTTTAGGTACACCTTGTCTCCCATTTGTCACCTCGTTTCACAATAACCCTGCACTGAGTCAGTGCCTGCATGTGACTGTGCCGTGCCACTCCAAGGAAAATGACACTGCTTTCCAAACCCTCCTGCAAACTGAGCAGCAGTCTCAAATATTGCAAATACCATCACTTATTTGTAATGGATTTAGGATATATATCTATATTAAAAAAAAAAAAAGGCAGCACAGTATTTGAGAAAAATGAACAATTCACCTTCACATGACCCTTTGGTAAAACTAGATGAGCTCGAATAATGCTGGACTAATTTATCTTTCAGCAAATACCTATTCTGATTCTGTATCATGGGAGATACATAGGCTGAGTCCATAAAATCTCTCCAGTCAAAACTCTTTTAAGTACCAATAAGAATTCTGCATGAATAAGGGCTATCAGTGTGGGACAGAAAGAGGGACAAACAGCTTCTTCCCTTTGGTCCAGAAAAGACAAGGGCCTATTTCTGTTACACTTTTCAGTAAGACCTGACGTCTCACTGCTCCAGCACAGTTCACAGAATGGTTTGGGTGGGAAGGGTCCTTAAAGCCCACCCAGTGCCACCCCCTGCCATGGGCAGGACCCTCAGCCCCACCCAGCCTGGCCTTGGGCACCCCCAGGGATGGGGCACCCACAGCTCCTCGGGGCAGCCTGGGCCAGGGCCTCACCACCGCCCTCAGAGTAAAGAATTTCTTCCCTATATCTAATCTAAATCTATCCTCTTCCAGATTAAAACCATTACCCCTTGTCCTGCCACTACATGTCCTTGTAAAACGTCCTGATGATTTCGTGTAGGCCCCCTTTAGGCACTCACTGGCAGGCCTCTATCAGGTCTCCCCAGAGCTTTCTCCTCTGCAGGCTGAACAACCCCACTCCCTCAGGCTGCCTTCACAGAAGAGGTGCTCCAGCCCTCTGATCAACCCACACCCCCAGTTCATTCTCCTCAGGGCTGCTCTCAATGCATTCTCCACCCAGCCTCTGTTTGTGCTTGGGACTACCCAGATGCTCACAATCTCCCAGGACATAATTACATTTAACAACAGCAGACATCTCTGTCAAGTGACAAAATTCAGAACTGCAAATTGCCAACAGGACTGCGTGCTCCTGCTGCAGTGCACTGGCCTCTACAGACCCCATTTCAGCCTGACTTTATGGATCACACTATTTGCAAGAGCTGACACTGAAAATTTAGAAAGACATTCCCTCTAAAGCACTGAGATGAAGTAGGTGAAGAAATATGCATTTTTACTAACAACAGAGGATTTTTTTTCCATGTTAGTGCTACAGCAAACTTGGACTCTCATAACCGAGGTCAAGATGGAGAGGACAACTCCCCGTCATGAGATGTTCACAAACAGTAGTTCCTGTTGTGAGTAAAAAGAAAATTTAAGAAGGAATTTGAGAGAGAGAGATGATTTCAAAAGCTAAGATGAATAACCCCTTGTAAAACTCTATAAGTTAGCAGAAAGGTTACAAAGTAATCCTATTATGTTATTCAAAAGTTAGAGTAGGCCTGTATAGAAACCCTCAAGTATTAAACTGCATTAAGGCATTTTTTTTTTAAAAGAAAGGCTTTTACTCTTTTTTTTTTCCTATCTATATCATCAGGGCCAAACCCATAAAATTCCTGTATCAGCATGTGCACGCTACTGCACCGGAGAGAACTTACCTCCAACACCTCGGCATCCTGGACTTGGCGGAAAAAAATGTGGAGAAATCATGAAAGCTTATTGGTAATCATTTCTCATGGATATAAAGAAGAAAAAAAGAAAAGAATCAGCCCATGACTGTGTTACAGGCTTGTGTTACAGAGGGAGGTGATGATAAAATCTGCAATGATGTCAGACAAGCAAAGGACTTACTGAATTCAAAAAAAAAAAAGGTATGCTTTTTTTTTTTTTTTAACAAAATTAGATACAACATTTTTTCTAGAGTTGCCATTTCAACTAAGTGACTCAGCTGTTTTAATTAGTCTCTCAAAATACCAAGAAAAGAAAAAATGAGGTCACAGTACAGGCTCAACTCTTCTCTTATTTTCTGGTGGAAAAAAACATTTCAAAAAGCCAAAATCTGAAGAAAGTATGAAAAATTTCATTTTCCCCATACATTTCAAACAAGCTACCTCTGCTGTTTCTAGGCTGCCTGTTACAATGCTGTGCTATCCTGTCTTTCAAAGATATGAGCCACTGACAACTGGTGCTGTCTTCTTTAGGAGATATAGCTACTCAGCACCTGAGAAAATTAGATCTTGACTCAAGTCAATTTAATATCAGAGAGAAGTGTTCACTGCTAGCCTTGACGGTCCCAAACACCTATTTATCCATCTCATAGGTACATTACACAGAGTGACAGTAGCAATGCATGCAGATGGAATTTGACATGACCTACAGAGGGAAAAGAAAAAATTCACTCAGCCTGTCCCAATCAATCTGAGATTGCAAAGCAAGGTTTCAATGATTAAAAACAAACAAACAAACAAACAAAAAAACAACTTTTTTAATCATAGGCAAATCCTAGTTAGTAATTAGGGGAAAAACACTTCACTACAGATGCTTAAAAATGACAGAAGAGTTCTAGCATGTTTTGTTTTTAAAGCTGGTCCCTCTTCAAACTATAGGCTAAGTGTCAAAAGAAGGAGTGACATTCCCATAGTGTCTAAGTTAAAATTTATTTAATACCAAAATGTTTACAAATCCACCATGCAATCCACCATGCACTCAATCTGGATCTAGCAAGGCTAAATTATAACTTTGTGCTGCTTTTCCCACAAAAGTCTTCCAGCTACAGAGGTCTGCATGTTTTACAAATATTAACTACAATTATTTTTATGGAAGTGATGTGAAAAATAAAGTGAGAACACAGGCAAAAGAAGAAATGCTGTCTTTCCATTTCAGTTCTCTAACCATGAGATCATGCTTTCTTTCATAACAACTTCATACAGAAAATTACTTCCACCCTAGAAATCTGCTAAGTAATGTGATTCGACTCTTCTACTCACAAAGGAAAAACTATATCTGTATTTCTGAAGAACAAATGATCACATGTCTTTCTGAATGTCTGACGTAGTTTTTAAAACAGACTTTATAAATTATTCTTGGTAGATTTAGAGTGAGAAGGAATGCTTTCCACCCATCTGAGAGTTAAGGTAGGGGCAGTGCGAGAGAATTTCAGACAACTGATTTCTAACAAGCTTTCACAACGAACCCTCACACTGTCATTCCTAGCTCCTCAGCATTGTGCCCATAGGAATAGGTCCTTTCAAGAACCTAGAGCTCTCCAAAGGGGACATATCCACTGCAAGCAAGTTAAACTTACTGAATCCATTAACATCTTGGCAGCTGGAAGAGAAAGCTTCTTCACTGTGAACAGCACTGAGTTTGGTAGAGGTCTTGTCTGAAGTAGCCACGGGACCCATCTCCCTCTGTGTGCTGGTCTGGGTCTCCTTCTGCTTCTTGGCTAGCTTCCTTTAGGGTATTTTGAAGAGGGGAGAAATCAAGGTCAGTTTTCCCTCATTAGAAAGAAAACAATGAGAAAATATCTTGAAAAATCACAATTATCCCACTTGGACAGACATGCAGGGCACGTGGCAAACCGCACGAGAGGAAACCCCACAGCTTTTTAATATAACTGATGTGGAGTACAATAAACGATGATGCCAGTCCGTGAGCCTAGCTGTCCCTCCCAGTAGCTTATCGTGCACAAGCCTGCATCACCCCAGCAGTAGGAGCACTACGTCACCGTTGAAGAGGGTGGCATAAGGAAAGCCCCTGGAGCAGGTGACATCTGCTCCAGGAAGAGCAGAGGACACTGGGCGAGGGCAGTGATCAGAACAGCTCGCTAGGAGGTACACGGGATGTCCGCATCCATCCCATGGGGCCATCTGCACCTGGGACTTTCTCTGACAGCTCCGGTGAAGAGTGCGGCCTGACCCTGTGCAACCTGGCGGCTAGAGCAGGAGTCCTGCCCTGTCCCCGAGCAGGGCACTGAGGGCAGCAGTCTGTACTAGATTTTGACAAACACCCAAACTGCACTGAGGATTGACAGTCAGAGGAAGAGTGGGGCAAGTTAAAGGCTGAAGTAATTTAAAAAATGACTATGCCCAGAGACGCTACTGGGCCTCTTCTTATTTTGTAGAGAACTCAAAATGCCCCATCCCTGGAAGTGTCTGCCCAGTCCCTGAAGTGTTGTCCCATCCCTGGAAGTGTTTAAGGTTAGGTTGGATGGGACTTTGAGCAACCTGGTCTGGTGGGAGGTGTCTCTGCCCATGGCAGGGGGGTTGGAATTTGATGAGCTTTAAGGTCCCTTCCAACCCAAACCATTCTGTGACTGTATGATTCAAAAACATTGGTGAAAGTAGAAACAGGGCCAGCTCCAAAAACAGTAACAAAGCCAAGAACGAGGCTCCTCTTTTGCAAACACAGCTAATAATAAGGAAATGGAGAGAAGCAGGAAAAGTGAGCTGCTAAGCTTCCATTGACATTTGGCCGCCCTGTGCTTCATTCATATCAGAGAGCAAAACTGTTTAAAAATGAATGTGTGACATTCTACAACCCGCACCTTGAAAAAATATCACACAAATCCCTGGAACCAGCAAAGAACTTTGCTTACATGGCTTCCGTATATAAGAAAATAAAACAAAATAAAAGGGAGAAAAACAGATTACTGTAAGTAGGAGCTTTAGTTTTCTCTTCCCCCCCCCTAACTCAAAGAAAAAAAAAACTAGCAACTAAATCATTTTGCAAAGAGGTTTTTCTTCATTGAGATGACATGCTTATGGTAAGTACTACCCATCTTTTAAACTTCACTAGACTCTTAAAAGGATATTCCTTGCAACATATTTCAACAGGCTTTATTTATTCACAGCACATGTCAGAGTGGCATTTACTAGCAAGTTCAAGCACACAGCTGAGCCCCAGCCCTTCACGAGGTGGGGCAGCTGGGCCAGCAACATTCATTTGCAAGGAAAGGTCAGAGAACTAAAACCTTTGTCCGTGTCTGGAGGAAACGACTATCGTAAGGCAAGCTGCATAATCCAGACCAGGAGAGCACAAAATTATGGAGAAATGTCTAATGTCTGTTACAAACTTCTGAACATCTCTCTCATCTGCTCAGCCAGTTGAGGTTCAGCGTTGTGTTTTCAATTCCAACTCATAGCTATTCAAATTGGGTACGTAATTATAGAGTGCATATTTAGATCTCACAAAATCTCCATGATGT
The DNA here is from genome assembly GCF_013377495.2 of Cygnus atratus. Lineage (NCBI taxonomy): Eukaryota > Metazoa > Chordata > Aves > Anseriformes > Anatidae > Cygnus > Cygnus atratus. The sequence continues at coordinate 12,424,658 of NC_066377.1, read as the reverse complement.
ATCCACTTCTGTAGATGAAGATGCAAACAGAGGAATCAGCTTTGAATGATGAAGCAAAAAGCTGATGTTTAATGATGTTAAAAGCTTTGCTTCCAGTACATAGCAATGCTAGCACAGCCAGATTTATTAGCTATGAGCTACAGCCATGTGAGCCCCCTTTTTTTGTGCTGTGGTACCTGAGGTAACGACAATAGTCTTGGAGTGTATTAACCCTGCTACGTGGTTATTTTAATCCTTTAGATTTGCTAATCATACATGGCTATGTGAATTCTTTGGCAACAGGAATTAAAATTTCTCAGTGGGAAGCACTAATCCAAGATGCACAAGTCCTTAATAACAAGCACTCTGGACTGCTGGGGTGAGCCATTACATACTACCACTACTGATATTTAAAAATAGAGAGTCAAAAAGGGTGACTTCCTTATTAAATCCAGATTAAATTATTTGTGGCAGTAATTACCTCTAAGTCCCATTGCTCAGTTTCTTTTCAGAAATGCCAATAAGCTACAAAGAGCTGGAGCTGGCAAACTCCTCTTTTCTTTCAGTGGACAAGCAATAACATTTCTGCATGTTCTACGCAGGAAAAAAATCACCCCAAACCCAAGCCCATGAGTCCCCAAAGGCCTGCTTACAAAAGCCCTGTGCAAAGCAGTTCTACCTGGTCCTGTAGAAGACAGAGAGGCCCCTAAAACATTGGCTTGAATGCCTAAAAAGAAAAGGTGACATGAGTTTAAAGTTCTCGACCTAACTCGCACGCACAAACGGCAGCCTCTCTGCGCAGGCTGCTCACAGGTGGACCAGCTGAAGCTGATGCAAGTTCAGAGAGAAGTGCACAGAAGAAGCCACACGGAAAACTGTTTGGCATCTGACAGCGCTACAATTTGCTTTCGACATGGCGTTATCAGTTTCCACCTTTTTTCCTCTCTCTTCCAAGAATGTAAAAATTCTTCATCTAAATTTAGAGGGAAAAGAAAGACAGATCTCTTTTGAGGATTTCAGAGCTAAGCTTGCCAGACACATCAAGGGGCTCTCAGTTTCTAAATGTGCCTTTTCTGTCTCAGTTACGTGTCTGGATAGAGTGGCAGCACAGGACTAAGCCTATTTGGTCCTTACCATCTTTGTAATTCATAGAAAGGATTATAAAATCAAATGACTAGCACTTTCTAGAATGTTAGGGATATGACTTAAACCCACAGCTAGGTAGAGGTTTATTTGCCAGCATGTCAAAATGTCTTTGGAATTGGAAAAGCATTTATCTGAAAATGCTGTTTCCAAAAATAGGGCACTTCAAGAGATCTCTGTGAATCACTGACAAGCTGCATCAGTGACACGGCTCCTGCTCTCCTTACTGACCAGCTTCCCCTAAACACAACAACGGCAACATCCCAAGGAAACTGCTATCAGTGCATTAGTGTCAATCACAGGCCAGCTGCAGGCTGCCTTGAGCATGTAACCAGCACAGTCTGTCACCAGGCATCGAGAAGACACTTTCTGTCTCATGCATTATGCAGTTGAAAAGGGGAAGAAATAAAGGACTGGGCAGATACTTGGAAGAAGAGTCTGATACAATCAACATAGGGTGAAGAGACTGAAATGTCAAAATGTGAGTACGGCGGTATTAATGGCTGTTTTACATTTAAGTGTAAGGAAGATGTGCCAAGAAGAAAACAAGAATCCATGGATGGGGTTTACTGGGTTGCCCTTTTCAGTTCAAGAGGGTTTGTAAATGAAGAGATGATGTTTATGGGCATTATACACACAAAGGAGTGATGAGACAGAAAGATGCTCAAAGCAGAATAAAAAAAATGAAACCAGCTGCATAATCAGGCAGTTGAAGCTGACCCAACTAAAGCAAGGACAAGAGCTATTAGCAGTGAACCTAAACTAAGTGCAAATTTAGAAAAAAATACGATGGAGATTTGATTTAGCTATTTTTGAAACTTCTACTCATCAGTGAATATATATAAAATGCTGAAACACTATATTAAAACTGTGGGGCTTCCAGTTTAACAGTCCAGGAATATAAACCTAGTATCAAGTTAAAAGCATTTATTACCATAGGCATTGATCAGAAAACTCAAGGAATATTTTCAGTTAGAAGAATTCATAGGATCAGATTCCAGTTTTGCAGAGGTTTGGGTAAACTTCAAGGATTACATTTTTAAAAGCAGCTCTTCTCTAAATTTTTATATCAATTTTACGTGTGTGAATGTTAAATCTGTAACTGCCACTCCTAAAAAGCTCTGGTACGTGTACGCTGACAGATTTAATTTTAGATGTTTCACAAGGATGGATTATATATACCATAACGTAGATTTGCATGCACAGGTAATTTAGACATTAGGTATAGAGTATGTAAGTTAAACATGAAATTTCCTCCTACAGACAAAAATTGCATATTGCCCTCATTTCAAATAAGCAATTTAAGAAAGCTACAAAATACAATTCCTATTAGATATTTGTGAGCAGCAGCCTGCTGGGAGTACGCACACTATTTATTATGGAACCTGCACAAATGTAGGGCAGAGATCAACCATGCAAATACCCAGTTAAGAGCCCTGGTTAAACACCAGATCTACTGAAAAGGATGTCTGTCCCCTCGATCTGTACTAGATCATACACTGAGCTTGAAAGAACAGTTTCATATTGGTGCGAAAATGAGGCAGGGATTATACATGGCTCTATGGTCTGCAGGACACAGGTAATCCTTTTGCTCTGATGCAGGAGTGGTAAAGCCCCTGCTGCAGTATAGCATCCAGTTCTGCACTTCAAATAGACGTGTACCAAAGGGACATACAGAAAAGCAGAACATGAAAGGTAAATCTAGAAAACGTGACCTACAAGCAAAGGCCAGAAGAAGCATGGTTCTTTCATCTAGAGCAAAGATGATGGAATAGAGCTGACAAATCTCTATGAGAAGATAGCACAGCAAAGCTCTTCTCCCAGTCTATAGGGGCTGGGGAAAAAGGTAATGGGCCTAAATTACAGGAAAAGGAGTTCATTTTAGACTTTGGGACAACTATACACCGCAGAAACTGCCCATCACTCAGGCAGGTTGGGCAGGTAGGCTGTGAAATCTTCTGGCAGCCGGGCAGGTGGGTGTCTCTCCCTGTTCCGGCACTCTGCACTGTCATCTTCATGCTTAAAACCACAGCACATCGCACGCTCCCTTTCTGCCTCCTGTAGCCTCAGCAGAGCTCAGAAATAGCCTCTGCTCTAAGGGCGCAGGCATCTCACTGGTTCTCACAGCCTCTGTAAGGACAGACCCTCCACACCGGCAAGCACAGAGTCAGTTTTGCCTGTTCTTCTTTAGTGCGTGCCATGGCGAAGCCAAACTCAGCGTCTGAGTAGAAGGAATTCACCAAGGCAGAGACTGTGAGGACTGCATCACTGCTGCTTACAAGGCAAACACTATTTGACATGAGAAAGGGCTGTAACGTAGGTATAAGTCCAAAGATGCTCTGAACATTTTTGACTCTGCATATACAAACTCAGCACCAGGGAAAATGGAGGGCTACACTCTCTAAGCTTTACTTGAGCAAATTAATCACTGTTTGTGGAAGACCTTTACTCACAACATCATCAACTTTGGACAAGGCAAGTGGACTTGAGAGCCATGCAGAAGAATATACTGATATAAACAGTCAGCAAGCACAGCTCTCTGCAAAGCTGCAGTTTGCACTCACCTCACAGACATGTTTAAATAAATGCTCACATACTTTCTGAATTTTCTTTTAAAATTTGCTTTAATTAGCCCGACATGGCCACTGATTTATGACTTTGTTCTTCCAGTATCTAATGAGAAAATTTCTTAACATTCTGATTTAGCAAGATGACCTGTGCAGGCAGATCCCACCATCCAGGGAAATATATGGAAATCTTTAGGCATGTAGGTATTTATACAAAGGCATACCCATAAATAAAATCAATGTTTTATTTCTTTTCAAATGTCCTACAGGCAGTGGAAATAAATTCAGCACAAACTGTTATTTCAGAAAATGCAAGTATAAATTCAGCTTGCTAACTTGGATGGAATCTGTCCCATGAAGAGAAACTCCCAGCTGAAACCACCACCACAATTAAAGTTTGTATGAAATGACAATGGGAGTTGAAGGGGCTTCCTGCAGTACCATAGGGTCCTCAGTACTCTGGCCAGATCAGGGACAAAGGAAAACAATGTATTGGCTATTGAGTGCCCTTTTCTTATAAATAACATTAAACAGTGCTTGCAATACATACATGAATCTACTAATTTCCAGAAACACTTCTCTGGTCTGATAGCACTCTTGATTAAATTTCAGTCTGCAACCATTGCCCAGCCCAGTAGAAGGGGGAAAAAGCAAGCAAACAAACAGAAAGCAACAACAACAAACAACTGCACACAGAAAATAAAACATTTCCACTCCTTTTCCTGGTGAAGAAATAATAAAGCCTTGATAAGGGTTGTTGCAATGGAAAATACTGTTGTAAAAGAAGCGTCTGTCATTAAATGCAGAACCTCTTTTAAAGCAGACACAATGCTGCCTATGTTTTATTGCTTCATCTAAGAAAAGAAACAAAAAACTTTCAGAGGTGGATGGGTTGCTTTGTTATACAGTACATAGTATCTTACAATGCATTAAACTTGCATGCAATGTGTCAGAGAGAGCAATTCTTTAGAAAACTTAGGCAACATTTGTACTGGTGTAAATACAGAGTATTTCAGAATACTCATGCCTCACCACGGTGACAATGGTGCAAGGAGCACATCAGGACAGGAGCTCACAATTCTCCATCTCTCTTTTCCCATCACAAAACCACGAGGACTTAGCCTACTCCATTGGTACAGCAAGTTCTGTCCAAGGATCTCAAAGCGTCTGCAACTAACTTGTAGTGACGGGTGGACTGAAGTACCCAAAATGAAGTCAGCCCTGCATCATGACTTATCAAGAGAGGAACAGGGGCTTCCTGAGTTTGTATTTCCACTTTATACGTGTTAAAGATCTTTATGGTCTTCTCTTTCAGTCAGAATAATATCTGTTCCCATATGTTGTAGGAAGCTTTTAATGAAGTGTTGCCATACAAAACTCCCATAATAATTCATCCAATATGCACAAAATAGCTGGAAGAAGCTTCTCATAAGTGGGTATTTTTGATGGTCTCATTGAAGCAGTGAGTACTTCAAATCTCAGTGGCTTAGATATATCATCAAGAACTGTTAAGAAGAGTTAGGGTTGGAGATTTATGGTCCCTAAGAAGAAGAAATGGCAGTGCAGCAGATGACAAAAGGGTAAAAGGAATTACCCTAAAGCAAACAAGGATTACTCCAAGAACAAGAAATCTGAAGTCCAGAAACTGAAGCTAAAAATAAAGTGATGTAGTCCATATGGTTGTATTTAAAGGTCTGCCAACAGATCTGGTTGAGAACCTGCTTTTTAATACTGGTAATTCATTGAATTCAATTTTGCTTCAGGACAAGGTCATAGCATGGAAGCCAATTCTATTAAAAAATCTCTTTATATACATATTGCTGCTCTTATTTTCACAACACTTCAAATAAACTTAAATCAAACCTCTCTGTTCATAAGAGGCTGTAGCAATTTCTATCAGCTTTTGCTAAGAATTACACAATCCTTAGCAATTTAGGATTTTCATCTGCAATCATAATAAAACACCCTATTTCATGTGAAACTTGAAACATGAAACTCAATAAAACTTCATCATATGCTCCCTGATGGATTCTCCTGCTTTCTTCCCTAACTTATTGGAATGTCCCTCATATGCTGACAGTTGTTTGGGAGAAAAATAAAGAGCTTGGTTTTGCAGATCAGCGTACAGGCTAAATGCCAATACGAACCCAAATGCTGCCAAGCACAACTTGATGCTGGAAGTATATATCGTGTGACAACTATTTGTGTGTTACCTCTACCACAGAGACATTCCAGCTAGCAGAGCTCATGCTTGATGTGGTAACTGGGACACCGTAAGCACAGAGCTAAGAATAAGCTCTCTGCAAATAGTTTCGGGTGCAGCACTAGAGGTAGTTCTATGATTTCTGCATCCTGAGCTAAAATCTCCATTCAGTGCTTCAGCGAGGTGCTATGAACACGTAAGCTTGCCTGATGACACCTCTGGGTTCCCTGTACTGTGATATGCTGTGTGGTGCACATCTGCTTTATTAAATCTTTGCAGCCCATTGCCACTTGCTCCTGTTACTGCTGAATTCCACTTCAACCTCAGGCTTAGGTTAGCTGCAGCCTCTTCACTTTTCCTGAGTCAACCTCCTGTAACCCAAGAAAAAGTACTAGTATATTGATCCACAGAAGCCACCGAACGACAGCAAAGAGACTGCTTAAGAAGACCCTTACTTTCTCTGTAGCAGAGTAATCCTCAGCTGACTACCTAAAGCAACATTGTGGTGCAGTTGTAAAAAGGGGTCATATAGGGCTCTGAAGTTGAGTCATGTTTTTAAAGGCACAAATCTCAAAATATAATTAAGGCAGGAAACATTCTGACCATATACTGCCTGCAGGAAAAAGACAAAACTGTAATGGTAAAACGGGGACTGCATTTTTCAGGCAATGGTGCTGACTGGTTGTGAGGAAATAACAGTAAAACAGCGCAGATGGAACTTTTTTGATATTTATGGGAAACATGGAAAGGCTGTGGCAATAAATGCAACTAGCTAGTAGCACCTACATGCTAAAATGTCCTCTACTTTAACACTAAGTTAAACCTCTGTTGAAATCTTTCCATTTGTGGTCAAATTCTATTCTTGGTGAACTAGCGTGGAATTTAGACAAAATTGAGTTACTCCACATTTACAGTTATGTAACTGGACAAATCCAAGTGTCACTAGGGTGTCTTTTGGGCCCTTACAAACTTAGCAAGTAGTGAATGTTCCTCTTTCAATTATTTCCTGATAGGTCATTGAGCAGCAAAACCACTCTAACAGGTGAATAGGGATCCTTATACTTCTTTGCCCTGTTCTTAGGATGGATATAAATTTGACTCTCATGAATAAGAAGTCAACTTCCACTAAAATGGTAGAACATAAATGCGTTCATTTCACTGACCTACTGAACAACTTCCAGATGAATTCACAGGATAAAGGCACAAGATCAAGACAAAGATGAACTGCAGAAACAGCCAAAGGAGAAGGCTCCAGGGTGGCAGGCTCAGAGGCCCTGGCAAAACACACAAGGCCCTTTTGACAACTTTGTCTATGCTAGAGCCCTAGAAAGTCAGGCAGGCTGCTGCTTTTGAGGGCAATATGGTTGATGGTTCTGAGAGATGGAGAGGAGACCTGTTTTTCTCAGCAGTAACAGTTGCCTTCTCCATCCCTCCCAACTCTCTGGTGACAGCAAAGACATCCAACTCAATTCTTCAGGACTCCTTCATCAAATTATTGATCCAGTCCTCCCCTCCTCCTCATCCTCAGACAACTGTTATCGTGGCAGAAACAGCTTGGCCCTGATTACTTTCCAGCCCTTCAACCTTTAGGCAACAGATGGCTCCAGAAAGTACTGGTGTGTGAAGCATTTTCATGTGCCTTAACTGCCCTAATTATGCAGCATTGTCATTAGGATCTGAAAATCTGAACTGCTTCGTCATCCACAGGTCTAAACTGGCACTCAGAACCTGGGAGCTCCAGGAACAGGGATATTGGCTGAGATAACATCAAGTCCTAATTGCCAAAAACCTTACGTTTTAAAAATACTTATATCTATAGCTGAGAAATTCCCCTTTCAGGTGTGAATTTCCCTGCAGTCTGACTAAATATAGTGGACAATTAAAAAAAGTGCAGTTGGGACATTCTGTATTTGTTTATTAGCATTTGAACATCTATAAATCATAACTGACAAATCTATGGACGTTTATGTGTTTGCAGGCATAGTTAAAGATGAAATGGTGAAACGGGAAATATAGCAGCATGAAAGAAAAATAAAACACAAGCTGCTGGAAAGACAAGATGAAATGGTTAAAAAAAAGTGATAAAAGAAAAGAATACAACAAAGCACAAAATTACCACCGTGAGCATGCTCAAGAAGCATCATCCCCAGCTAGGTACTTACAAGTAATAGGAGTAGGAGTATGCATTTCTTCTAAATATTGATGGCCAGTCAGATGAACAAAATATCCAAAATAGGAAAAAGAAAGAAGAATACATAATTAGATTTATATGGCCTCTTTTTTATTATTTTTATTATTATTATTATTATTATTAAAAGAAAATACAAATTATTTGTGCTGCCATTGGTACTGAGCTACTTTTTTTTCTACACATTTTTCAGGAGGTGTACGGTCACAAGGAACATGTGCTGAACTGAAGACAGAGCACACGGGTGCGTTTCCACTTCTGCTGCTGCCTCACATCACACACATGAATGAATCCCTTCACCAATTTCTTCCTCAACTTTGCCATGTCAATAACACAGATAATGAGACTTACCTTTGCCTATAAGTGCTTTGAGATTTTTGGAATGGAAAGGATTACCTAAGTGCTATCAATTAAATAACAAGTATTAAAATGGCAACGTAAAAATATTTCAATTTCAGAATGTTTAGACAATGAACAAATTGTGCGATGATAAACAAAGCTTCAAACTCTAAAATGCAAATAGATCATTAACAATTCAAACACCACTACATATTTATAGATGATCACTTGGGTTATGTATTAGCTTTCTGCATCATTGTGATTTCAGAACATTTTAACAGAGCAACATAAAATGAGTCCTGCCAACCGGTTATAACTTAACGGTGATGTTTTCCCATTTCATAACTTAAGAAGAGCTTCTCTGAAAATGCTCTTTTGCAACAGATGTAGCACGTTATTACAGATTAACAGCAAGGCACAAGGTAGCCTCAACAGTGGCAGTCACAGTCAAGATGGAGCAAAACAATGAGAAACCAAATTCAACCTCTTACAAAATTTTGAAGTCCCATCTTTGAAGGGACTTCAAAGGACTACAAATACTAGGAAATGCTTACAAGTATAGACATAGGATTCAAGTATTTGCTTTTATGGTTGCTGCGAATACAACTTTCATAAGTACATGTGGAAGCTAGATTCAGCAGGGTTACTCTCTGGGCACAACCGCTCTCTTTGCTATGCACTGACTGAGCATATCACAACTTGCACGACTGGCATTTCTCTTGTTAAAAATACAACCAGCCCCATTTCCTCATACATTTCCAGTCTGTTGTCCCATGAAGAGGTTTCCCCTGGGAAGAGACAGCTGACTACAGACATACGAGAGGATTACACTGAAATGACACAGTCTGTGGTGGTGGCCCTTGCTATAGACCTGAAATTCAGATCAGATTCCTGATAAATGCCAACTTACATGAATGACTGAGTCCAAGATACACCCAAATATATTGATAACCTAATGCCAGAATCCCCTGAAACTCAGAAATTCTGCATGTGACAGCAATGCACCAGTTACAGCGTAGCAATTGCCACTGAGCTACACTGAGCTCCTCTGAACCTCTAAGCAAAAAGAATATCACCAGGATGTGGAAAATGAGAGCCCACACAGCTGAACCTCCCCCCTACACACCCCAAAATATTCCTTAATTAAACTCCTCAGCTACACCAGCGTCAGGTTTCACAGAGCCCTCCCAGCTGCAATCTCTCTGTTGAACATCTCGCTGTACTTTCTGCTTTTCTCATGCTCAGCCACTGGGCAAGTGTGATCGCACGAGACCCGCTTCTCGATAAAAAGCTGAGCATCCCTCAAGGCTGCTGAGGAAAGCTATGTAAGATTTATTCCGTAAGGACAGGAAATAGAGGAAGGCAAACAAAAGAAGGTTTTTATTTTGGAATTGGACGTGCCATTTTGGCTCAAATTCTGCCATAACATGCAACCTAGGATAAGGACTTCCTAGAGAATATTTCAGAGCTGTTAAAACTGGTCAGAATTAGAGATCACTAAAAACATGACTTGATCCTAGAATGTACAACACAAGCTGAAGAGCCTGCCTACCATCTGTCTTCAGTAGGGACACAGAAAGGACAGGGGTCTCTGAATGTGCAAATATGCCTATAGTAATTCCACCCTATAGCTTGGATGTGTCCTGCTCAAGAGGCTCTTGAGTCTTACTTAATTAGTTTAAGCTAACAATCTAAATCCTAATCAAGAATAAGGAGCTAAATTTTCATAGAAGGCACTAATCCTAGACCCTACATAGCCCCAAATCTCATTTTTTGCTACCAACAGCAGTTTAAAGAAATTTATTTACAGTGCACCCGTGACAGGCTGTCTGATCCAATTTATTCAGTCTTATACTTAAAGGGGTCAGTAGAGACTTTGTCCACTCAAACACACAAGCCTGAAAAGTGTCACATCCTTTACTCGAGGGAAATGCGAGGCACGATTACAGAGGAGTTAAGGCTGTCCAGATGAAATCAGAATTGACCAAAATCTAATCCTTTTGGGGTGCAAAGTCAAAGGGTATTTCCTCCACAAAGGAGGTTACAAATGCCTTGTTTTTCTTGTTTCATCATGTTTTTTACTAACTGGTCCTATATAATCTCTTGCACAAATATGTTTAATTAATATTAAGTACAAATAAACAAGCTCCTTAGAGCATTAGCAATACCTTGATACAACAAAAATAAGGTATTTCAAGGTATTCTGTATCTATCTGTTCATGAAAGGAAGTGGCACTGTTCAAATGATCACCAACTCGCATGCTGGAAATTAACAGGCTCAATTACACTGCAGGAATTTGTATGCCCTTATACATACGGTGATACTGGAGCTGCAAAAACGTAACTCATGTAGCCAGTGGGTCCCCAAACCCAGGAAAACAAATTTAGTTCACAATTTTAATTTTAAATCCTGTAGGACAGCCATTTTTAAAAACAGAACTCTATATACTTACACAGATTTTCAACATAGATATACACACATGCAAACACGTAGCAGACTATGTGATCCCAGGGTTCAGCTAAAACACTTCAGACAACACATGTAAAAATCACTCAAATTGTCCACTGTATAAACATTCTGGCTGGCTTAATTTAGCTTCACGTCTGACTAAACCCCATGAAATATTGGCAGCTCCCAGGAATTTCCTGGTTGCTTGAGATTCTGAAATGCATTCTACTGAAACATTTGCTACCACATTACATACGAAAGGCTCAAAAAATATATTGATTTGAGGTGTCCCACACTTGCTGATGATCTGTCCAATCCTAATCTCAGATCAGTTTCCTTCTCAGCGCTTTCCCCTCTTCTAATCTCTCCCCTTCCATCAGTCTTTGTACTGGTTAGCGAACCACTTCATTCAGGATATCCATGTCTGTGTCTATTACCAATGAACTATGATGTCCTGAACCATGAACAAATGCCACTGTGATATTTTCCAGCTCCATTTGAAGAAAATGCCTCAAGTTTGTCTAATTAAATTATTTTTCTGCATTGTTGCCTTACAAGACAACACTGTCTTGTACACAGAGGCATTAGCCTCAGTGAACTGAAAAGGGGATCTCTTTTCAAGTAAGGTTAATGCAAAAATCGAATGCCAGAGCTTAAGCTCCTAACACTTCTCCTTGTAAAACAGAAAAAGAACAATTCTGTTGTTAAGCTGCTCTCTCAGAGTACGACTTTTCCATTGTGCTCCCCCAGAAATTCAGATGAATCTGTGGCCCAAAGCGGCCTTTCCTTTTATAAAATCCGGCCCCAAACCACATTAGGTTACAGACAAAATAAGCCTAGCAGGCTTAAGTTAATCTTCAGGGAACGCTTGTCCACACGCAGCTCCAAGCCTCAATTTGAGGCAACTGGTGGTGCCCATTCGAGGGAAACCCAGAACCAATACAATCAGCAGGTTCATCAGTGATGTGGAGGAACGCTACACAGACCTAGAGAGCACAAGCCTCCCAAACCTCTCCATGCACTGTTATAGCTTCTAAATGGGAAACGGTTTTAAAGTCGATGAGCCAGATTATTTCTTATAATAGTGTTTATTCCAGTGGGTAACTTCGCAAATGACAGCAAGCAGGCAGAGCTACAGACTGCAGTGATTTTGCCTATTTGCATTCAGAAGGGGGGAGTGTGGGGGCTCCTAAGAGTATCCTCACCTCTCTGACTTAGCTCTTGGCAGGCTGCACCACAAGAAAGACTGTTCTCAGATAATGAATTTCCGATCGTCATGAAAAATCATCATTTGTTTTCTGCCCAGCGATATACATGATTTACAATAATAGCACATTGTGGAACAGAAATGAAAGATGTTATCAACTCTTAATAGCTTGTGAAACACACCAGGATGTTCAGATGTAGCATTACTCTGCACATCATGACAGCTTTCCTTATAAGTCTTCCCTTTCAAGCTGTAAAAAAAAACTTTTCTTAAGGAGTGTTTAGGAAGGTAACAGGAATGGATGAGAGCTGGGCATTATCAGAAACCTAGGTCAATTTTTCCTGAAACCAGTTTTCTGATTTTTGTTTGGTTTTAATTAGAGATATCAAATTTTCTCTGCTTATGAACTGAAAAGTTCCTGGTAGACTGGAATCAGAGACCTCTATACTGTAAAACTGCAGTAGACAGGACTACAAAACGCATGCACATCTGTCCACAAAATCTCAAGTGTTTGCACACAATGAAAATTGGATTCAAAATGTAGGTTATCCACACCTCCATTTAATTCAACAGAAATTCACAATAGTCAGTACGTATGTGGTCGGTTTTAAAAAATCACAGAATCGTATCACTTGGAAAGGCCACTCGAAGGTAATCTAGTCCAACCTTCTGCTGAAACCAGTTTCCCTTACAGGAAGCCCCTCGTGGCTTTGTCCAAGTCAAATTTTGAACTTCTCCAAGGATGGAGAATCTCCAACTCCCAGCCATTCTGGTAGCCCTCCTCTGGACTTGCACTCTTCTTGCACTGAGGTTCCCCAACCCGGACACAAGTACAACCAGAGCAACCTCACCAGCAGCAAGAGAATAATCCCTTGCCTTACTCTCCTGCCTACACTCTTGCTAACGCACACTGCTGACTTGTGTGCCACTTGTCCACCAAAACCTCTAGGCCCTTTTCTGCAAACCTGCCTTCTGGTCACCCCAGCCTGCACTGTTGTGTGGAGCTACTCCATCCCAGATGCAGGCCTTTGCCTTTGCTACACCTTGCATGGTTCCAACCAGGCCACTGCTCCAGCCTCCCAAGGTCCTTGGGAATACCAGCCTCCACTCCAGCATCTGTATCATAAAATTATTCCATTTGCATGTGTGCCCTGGATTATTATAGAGGAGATCATATCTAGATTTAACTGCTACTCCTATTTTTGTGTGGCTAATACGTGTGACTGTTTGTCATCGAGATAAGAGATCTTAGAGGAGCAGAGTTTTATTTTGCCAAGCCTCACTCCTTGCAGCAGACCAAATAACATCATCAAGGCTCTCACATGTAACACTACCTGCTCCCCAGGCAAGGGGCCACCAGGCTAGCGAGCTCACGTTTCTTGTAGAATCAAATTACTGTTGAAAAAGTACAATTCACCTCAGAAATGTAATTGGTAAAAATACATACAGAATGCATCCTTTTCTTAAGAAAATCTCTTGCCTAAGTGGTTTGCTGAATCAGTGCATTGCACTGTAAATGTGGAGCTCTTCAAACAGTAACTGTTACAATGGCCTTCTACAAAGTGTAAGTGCAAATGGTCCACAGAAAATCACACGAAATGAACTGTTTGAGTGAATTTCATTACCATACACAATTTTTTTTTAAGTTTCATCCTCCTATGAACTAAATCTAACTCTTCCAAGGACTTCTAACCCTTTGCAACATATCATATTCCAGCTGAACACTGGCCACAAAGGAATTGCTGTGTGGAAATGTGTCTCATCAAGACTCACTTGGGAACAAGACCCCCAATCATATCATTTTAAGACATCACTTTTCTTGGCTGTTAAGAAAGAATTCTTCTCTTCTGCCTGCTTATATTGGCTCATTATGTCTTTGTACTTGTCCCTGCATTTTCATCTGCTGTCCCTTCTCTTAGATCATTAACTCTCTGGAGTACCAACCATTATTTTGTTGTGATAAAGTATCTGGCAGAACGGGCATCCTTACTGGGACTGCAACTTTAGTGGTAGTATTACATAAATATATGTTAAGTGCTGCCCCCTGTAACACAAATGGAATGATTTATGTCTGCCAAACGTGTTGTTCATATTAAAATAGCAGCACTCTAGCCAGGAGGGCCAAGATGGAGGCAAAGCAGAAACTCACCTTCTCTTGATGGTAAGCATTGCTCCTAAGAGGATGATAACAAACATCAGAAGCCCAGCTATAACTCCGGCCATTTTTACTGTGCTGTCAACTTGCTTTTCGGGTTCCACTGCATTGGAATTCTGGGTGGAAGCTCCTTAAAAGATGGAGGGAGAGGAAGGAGAAGAGAAGAAGAGAACTTGTAAAAAGAAATCTTGCAGTGATTCTGTTTTCACATTCATTTGAAAACCTAAAAATATATTTGCAATTAAATTGCAATAGACCTTCTAACCTAACTTTTTGCCTTTAATAATGGCTAATGCCAGATATTTCAGAGCAGTGGTAGGGTATAAAAAACCCATGTAAAGCAACGGACTAATATTTTCCTATATTATACTGTTTTGGGGAATTTAATGTTCTGATGCATTCAGCATACACCCAGAAGCAAAAGGATTAATAGCAGTTATAATTTTTATCCCAAGCAGCTTTAGCCAAGTTGCAATCCTTACTCATCAAAATGCTGAATGTGAAAGTTTCCAGTTATATACCCCATACTACTATTTGCAGAAACTTTTTCTTCTAAAACCAGAACGCATTTGTATTTCTCACTATACCGAAGGCCTGGCTTGTATAAACATACAACTGCAATTATACACGTAATAAGCATTAATCCAGCACACAGAGCACCCTCCTCCTCATCTAATGTATTCTGTGTGTGGGTTCTGTGGCCCAGGCAAGGCAACAAAATTTCTACCTCAATTTTTTTTAAAACAGAACATCCTACACACCTAAAAATAAAGCATATTTAGAAACATGATTTGCAAAGCATTTCTTCTTTTACTTGTTATGATCTGACTTCAATGGTTCTTAGCCCGTGCAATAACTGGGCCTAGCACGATGCCACCCTCTGCCCCTTTGCTGGGACTACTCAACATGGTGCTTGTTACATCCCGTAGCTTTACAGACATCACCGCTTGCTGCACAGAATTTTCCCAGATACAGCTTAAACCACAGAGCTTGATTTCAAAAGCCCTGGAAGATTTGAGTTGTGGCTACTCTAAAGATTGAGTTAGCCTATTTTTATTACATTCCTAATATACTTTACTACCACTAAAAATACCACATTTACATCGGATGGAGTTAAATGAATTCATTTTACGTGAATCACAGCCCTATCTTGGGTTTCACCTTTGCTGCTGGAGTCAGCCACATCTTCCTCTACAGTTTATAAATTGTAAGAAAAGGCAATAAAAGGTGAAAACAGTGTCATCACTAGAAGACAGTAATGTTTTGCTCTTTTCACAGCTGTGTTGCTGACCTTCTGGAAAAGCTGAATCGCTTCTGTCCATGCAGTCAGTTGTTTGTGGGAAGGATATTCAACCGAGTCTGTATTTTGGTGAGACAGTAGAAAGTCTCACTGCACTTTTTATTTTTTGCCCATTTGTCACTTTTTAATCTGTGTGTGGTTTAAAAGACCACTGTTTGCAAAGATGATTCCCAAAGGTGACCATGATCAAATCATGTCATTTAGGGCTTTCCAATATGTTCTGAGTAGGGCCTTAGTTGATGGACTTCCTTGGATGAGGATCAGCTCTTGAATGACGTATTATAGGCTCCTCTCATCTTATCTTGAAGGGTAAATATGGAACAATGACACTATAAATGCAAAACAGTAAAACACACCACATGCAGTGATAAAGGAATGATTTCAGTTTTCCTAAAGCTAAGCTGTTAATCTAGTTTGCCACAGGAATACACAAAATTTACAAAGAAAAATTTTCTTTGCTGTTTTAAGCACACGTGTAATTTTCAGCTTTTTGTCTCTGACAGCTGTACTGCTCTGCTGTGTCCACCAATTTTCCCATTCAGTTAAGAGTTCACCAGTAACTTCTATGTACATATCTAAAATACACTAAAAGGACTTCTGAGCATGAAAATAAAATAGCATATCAGCTGCATATTACCATCTTTGTTTGACAACATGTCTTAGAACAAATCTGTCCAAGAATTGAGCTATATGCCATCACACAAGCAATCCTGACACTATAGCATAACAAAACAAGTGATAAAGGTGCAATTTTCATCCTGAAAATGGCTGAAAGTGTTTGTTTGATGTGCAACTAAGAGGTAGTCCAAATTACCCTTCACTCGAGTGGCAGTTACTCCTATGACCCTAAATGATAAGTGTTGGAGAATGGCTTTCTACCAAACAGCACAGTCAGACCCACCCCCTTTTTTTTTCCATACCATCTGAATGCCCTCATGAATTGTGAGCCATGTTATAAAAAAAAAAAAAAAAAAAAAATCAGAATGTGCTGTCAACTCCATCCTCTATTCCCTGGATTGGTTTGATTCTGCCAGGCTGTTGCTTATTACTACAGGCAATGTGTGGTGAGCGTGTTTTTATTTGATATTTCTCCTCCCATTGTAGACTACTGCAGTTGTAGAAACAGAATAAAGGCTCATTATCCATCCTGACACCTACACACTGTAGTGACTGATTCACTTGAAACTTCTATGTAACTCTTTCTATCCATCTTGGCAAAGGCCAACAATTCCTTTAGGCTACTAGTCCAACCATTTGTAAGTTGTCTTAGCTGATAGCACCTAGGAATTGATAATGTGACAGGGTAAGTAAATTCCTGAGTCTCAGTTCTTAAATCTTTGCACAATGAAGCAATCCCATGAAGTCCACTGTTTTCCTGTCATTCCAGCATAATTTTCTTGTAGATGCCTAAATCTGCTGTGGTGGCTTATACTCCCACCTGCACCACCACCAGCTGTAGGCAAGCAGAACATTTCTATCCTGGGAGCAGGAGGTCTATGAGCTGTTAGTGCAGTTGCAGAAGATGACTTCTGCTGCTCCTGACAGTAATAGTTTAGAATTCAGTTTTGCTTCTCTCCTTTACAGGCATGCATGCAGACCTGAAATCTTCTGAGCACAGGAGCCCATAAAAACTGCTCTGTTTCATACAAATGTCTTTAAGTACAATTTTCTTTCTGAAAAACAGTGTTTATATACTGCTCATATCAAAAGCGGAAAAAAAAAACAAAAACACCCTATAACCACAGTTTCTAGTGGTGACTTCCACCACATTTCCAAGGATAAATTGTTCCTCGTAACTGAAGCTGGATACAGGTATAATAGGATATAGATGGAACAGGTCACTACTGTTATTACTGTGTGTATTTCAGTGGCACCCAGAGGCTCCCACTAAGGTCAGGACCCCATTACAGTGCACTAGCATGAAGTAGGACAATTTTCTGCCCTAAGCTTGCTTTCTTAATAAGGAAGGCAAATGATAGAAGACAGACAGAGAAGTGAAGACCACAGCTCCCTTGACTCCCTATCTGTGCATTATCTACCAGACCAAGTCAATACTTTCAGGGATTTACGTTTAATTGCTTTTATGTACATTCATGTACTGTACAAAATACACTGCCCTTAAAGCTTGGTCAGTGGCATGAATCTAACTTTCACAGGTATCATCATTCACCCAGCACTCCGTTATGTGTTCAGAGCTATTTGAAAATCATAGTCCTTCTGCACTGATCTAATTTTTTTTTGGTTTTTCAACCCTTTCAGGATTCTCATAAAGAGGTCCAACATCTTGTAGACAGAACCATGTATAAGCCATGTATTCATGGGAGATACTGTTCTTGTGACACTGCAGAGGTGCAGAGAGCAGAGCACGAGCAAATGCGCTCTTCACATGTGCTCACCAGCCCACGAGAAGTCAGGTTTATGGTTCATCGAGCAGGGACAGCTTCAGTAATCCGCTCACAGGCACCCAACGTCTAATCCGGCTGTGCTGCTGTGGATACAGAGATACCTGAATTCCACACTATTTCAGCAAGGTGCAACGACTGAAAAAATGGTTTGATATTGTGCCAGATTCTTGGGGCTTTCACAGTCTTTTAAATTCCCCCTTGCTTCAGATCACGATTAAAGCCGGAACTGTTGTGGCTGATAACTTAAGGACAGGAATTTTGAAATCCAAAATGAATTCCAGTGGAGAGAGCTGCCATTCGTATTCCAGAGTTAGATCTTTCAGAAGGTTTCTTCAGCTGAAAGTGTTTCTGTCCGCAAGGAAGAGCTGACATGTTTAGCTACTTTGAGCTGAACAATGGCTTGCAAGTGATTCCAACAGCAGAAATTCAAGTTTTTGTCAGTAATAATTGAAGAGGAGACTATGCCCTTCTATGCTCGAAAGTGAAAAAGCTTCCACTTACCAGCAAGTATTCATTTGTAGCATTATACATTTCTAGAGTGAAATTCATATCCACTTTAAACCCTCTTAATGCTCATGCAAGGTAAGTAATAAATTACACTATCTACTTTACAGATCTGGAAAGATTAAGGATATGCCTTTGGTGTCACACAGCAGAGCTGAGGATTGACATTTCTGGACCGACACACTGTGACAGTGCTATCAGACCACACAACTTCTCACAGACAAAAGGAAAAATAAAAAATAGGGAGAAACAGAAATGGCAGCTAAGTGAAAGAAGACACAGTGGCAATCTTTCACCTAGCAAGCTGGGGACAGATATATTATTTGAAAACAATAAGCCACAAGATATAAAGTGACCTTCTCTGCAGAGGTGGCATACTAAGAACATCTAGGAAAGAATGATTATTAAGTGTATATAGCTAAGCAGGACTGATAACACAAGTTTCTTCTATAAAGCCTACTTCACAGAGTCTGATTTGAAACAGTATTTAAAGCAGCAATTACAAGATTGCATTAAAAATGTAACTGGCAGGGAAAAGAACTCGAAAAAGCCATAGGCAGGAGGTAAAGACTGGTATTTAAGTCAAATTTCCAACTGGTGAGGGCATAAAGAACAAAGTCCCACAATGGAAGTGGTACCACAATCAGCAGCAGCGCCACTGCATAGGAGAGAGAAGTATCTTAGACCACAGCAAGAGTAGGAAAGAAAGCAAATGAAATGGCACGGGACAGGTGGGTCAAACACCTGGGGGTAAGCAAACAAACCAACCAACCAACAAGGCAGAGCAAGTGTAAATAATGGAGGGGCAAGTAAGCCTAGCAATGACTATGTTTGGTCTCAAAGTTGTAACAACAAAGGATATAACTCCTCTGGGCAGAAAGTCACCGTTGAAACAAAAACTAATCAGAAAAATTACTTCAAAGCAATAATTAACCCAGAAAAAATAATGAAAAATAACAGGTTAAAAGTCATTATGAGTTCAAATGAGCTGCTCAATTAATCAGAGTAATTTCTTTGCAGCATATAATGTCTTGGCAGCATGCTGAATGTAAAATTTCTTAATGGACCTAGAGGCTGATTTTCAAAAGACAGTTATTCTCAAATCACTTGTAAACGTTATTTCCTTTTCTTTTTCTTTCCTTTCATGGCACTTTCTATGCAAGTTGCTTACAAATTATTAAAGCATCTCCACATGTACAAATGTTTTCCCCTGTTTTCAGAGCCAGATTATATCTAACCTCTGAAACACCATCTCAGATAGCCAGATACCTCTAACAATAACATTGAGACAAAGGTGGAAGGGCACCATTCCCTGTCTCGATGAAGAATACCTGCTAGATAGCCCTCTGCTCTGGCTGCCTCATTCATGGGCTGTGTCAGGCAGAACTGCCTGCAGCTCACCAGAGCACTGGGACGAAGAGCTACCTGCAGTGCCAGCGCTTCTACGTATCATAAGGGACCAAAGTGAGATGGAGTGTGTCCAGAGGACAGCTACGAAGCTGGTGAAGGGCCTGGGACACAAGCCCTGTGAGGAGCAGCTGAGGGAACTGGGGGTGTTTGGTCTGGAGAAGAGAAGGCTCAGGGGAGACCTCATTGCTTTCTGCAACTACCTGAAAGGAAGGTGTGGGGAGTTGGGGGTTGGCCTCTTCTCACAGGTAACCAGTGATAGGACTAGAGGGAATGGCCTCAAGTTGTGCCAGGGGAGGTTCAGGTTCGAAATGAGGAGACATTTCTTCTCAGAAGGAGCAGTCAGGCATTGGGACGGGTTGCCCAGGGAGGTGGTGGAGTCACTGTCTCTGAGGGTGTTCAAGGAAAGGTTGGACGTGGTGCTTGGGGAGGTGGCTTAGTGGGTGACATTGGTAGTAGAGGGATGGTTGGACCAGATGATCTTGGAGGTCTTTTCCAACCCTAATGATTCTATGATTCTAAGGCAGATTCTACTTCAGCTGCAGCTTTGCTTGTTGCAATTCATCAAAAAGGAACACCCCCAACACGATCACTAGACATCACGTCACTACGCCAGTCTTCCACCTCCAGTTATTGAAGACTGCAAACAGCACAGGCCTACTCACTCTGGCTTACGAGTACAATGAGACATTCTCATTTCTTTAAAGAAGCTCAAAAGGAGTGGAAAGAATGATGAGAGCCAAAAGCTTTCAACCATATTGTAAGTGGAGAGAGCAACAAAACAAAGCAGTCTTGGAGAGAAAGACAGACCTGAATTTATATGAGGGATTATCAGGCATACAGGTTGAATCTGTAGGAGGATGAGGGTAAACACACAGCGAGGAATCAAGATTAGTGTTACTAAACTGAATGAGAATTAAAAAACAGCAGTGAAAGAATAATTGATTCTAGAGATTCCAGGCAAATCTACCACAAAGGCTTTTCTTCTCTCCTTCTGTTTTCTTCCTCTCTCTTCAGAACAGAAGCACTTAATTTGTGCTAAAGGCAGATATATGGCCCCAAGAATGAGAAAGGTTACTACGTTTACTTGAAAGAAGAGCTTGGATAAAGAGCAGCCGTTGCGATGTCTACAAGTGATGTGATGGTTCAGAGGGTGATAGCACATTTCCATTTTAGCTCTCCACTTTTGCACAGCTATTTAAAATTCAGCTTTCAATTATAAAAATGGAAAAAAGAAAAAAAAAGTCGATGTTCAAGTCCAAATTTACAGACGTGACTTAATTTTTGTATGGTCTTATATACACAGAGAGGAGAGAGATCAATCTTTTGACCAATACAGACAAAAACATTACCGTGCATGACGATGCCACGGCTGTGTAACAGACATCACACTCCACGAATAACAACTAATTAACCTTTGCACCAGCCAGTTCCCGTTAAGCACCTACTCTGCTCTCATCATGGTGATCATTAAAAATCCACAGCCAGACCAGCTGCAGAAATTACAAAAACAGTGAGCAAAGTCCAGAGGTGGGTATATAATGAACGCTGAAATCAGGCCACCTCTGAGCCCGGCTGGTCAAAGGTGCTTTAAGCACCACGGTGGCCTACAAAACCTGTGCCGATAACACCTCACCCGCAAGCGGACTGAGCAGCATGCAAAGGAGGATACTCGCCATTTTACAGTAAAAAGGGAGTTGTGTAGGCAATGCATTAGGGAGTCTGCATATACACACTCTACGTGTGCTGCATGAAATACTGGGAAACCTTCTGTACTTTGCGGAGTTGAAGCTGCACTTTCAGACATGTCTTGAATGAAGATTTTTATTTTCTGTCTACAGTGGTATTAAGAAATGGTCTGTTCCACACATACCACTTTTATGGCATTGTCACCTATCCTGATGCTACTGTGTAGTTTTTTAAACATCCAGCTCCTGGAAGAAACGGAGAAGCTACTGCGTTAATAATAACCTGATTCTGAACATGGGCTGAGAAATCTATTTAAGGAAAAAGAAACATAATCTAATTGTAATAGCCTTGGGTTTGTTCATGCCTTTGAAAATGCTATTTAAGGACGCTGACATTAATAATTGCTCATGAAAACCTTTTTAAATGATCCACAGTACCTGAGCAGCAGTCGCTGTTCGTGTCATGCCTCAGCTGCTTCCAATGCATCTCCACATATAGGGAAATGCAGAAGAAATACCAACCACCCCACTAAGGTGATGGAAACACATGAGGGTTAGGAACATGCACCACCATTGCCCTCTGAAACAGGGCCCCCTTCCTCCTGTTCCTCTGTCCTCAAGCTCCCCCACCTCCACCCCATCACTCAGGCCCTGTGCAGGAGGCTTCAGGGGACATTCATACAGAGAGGGAAAAAATACCTGAATTTCACAAGCAAGTCATCATCCATTGCTTCCTGCGTTCAAAACCAAACCAAACCAAATCCTTACTGATTTGCCCGTCACTTCTGGTTTTAATGCCTAGCTTTTTCTCCTCATTTTTAATGCCTTTTTCTCCTCTTTTGTCTGGCTAGTGGTTCAGCTGCAAACAAAGGTTTGATTGTCTGCTCACAACCAGCCACAACCACAACACAGGGCTAACAGCATCCCTTTTCACTAGGCAGTCCTGCTGAAAGGGGACAACAACCCCCAGGGCACCCCAGGTAAATCCATGCCTGCGCTGATTCCAGGAGGACTTGGCTCCCGCTACAATAACCACTTTTATCCTGAAAACCCTTCTTTGCTGGAACAGCTCCAAGTATCTCCCAGCAGTGGACGCTTTCAATTACAAAGGCAATGTTTTCCACAGTCTGCTGTTGCTAATCTGTTCCAAATCTTACCTTAAACATTGTGCCTGTCTTTCAGCCTCTCCCTTCCCACTGTTTATTTTAATCGTGGAGCCCTGGTTTTGGGGTCTGTCAGCGCAGCAGAGCTCTGGAATAGACAACGTCCTCGAGAAACTGGGCCGCAGTTACCAGACTCAGTTCACTTGTGGCCTCATCCAGTTCTGCACCAGCTTCTTCACTCATTAAGTGAAGTTGGTTCATTAGCTCCCTGGGTTAAAGATACCCCCAGAACAGAAATTTTAAATCCCTCTGTGTCAGTCTCAGTACCAAATTTGATGAAAATAAAGATGCTCACTAGTTGAATGGGCATCAAAATGCCAGGAAGTTTGATTTGTCTTCCCAGCAGGGAATATTTTTCAGTAAGAGCAACATAAGTGTGTCTGTTATTAACAATTAATTAGAGTGATACATGAACTTATGATAAAAAAAATAACTTTTAGAAGGCTGAAACTTGTTCAGGGTTACAGAAAAAAAAAACCAACATTTTCATGCCTCCAACCTAAGAAGTGTGATGAAACTCTCTGAAATAAATAGCACAAAACAGAATAGACCTGTCACAGGAATAACATTCCAGTGTATCAAAAGACAAAATGCAATAACAAACAGAACTGAAGTGGGATTAGATCTGTTTAAAAATACATTATCTGTCTACAAAACTAGAATATATTTTCAGAAAAAAAAAGAGCCCTCTTAAATTTGAGGGAAAAAAAGCTATTAAGAAACAGCTTTCATATGCAGCAAAATTGGGTACAGTAGGAATTTTTTCCTCCTAAATTTTCCAATTTTTTGAACTTTTATTCCTCTATGATTTCATTGGTCACCTTTCAGACTCAGGCTCATGTCCAAGGTCTCAAGATTGCTATACACTCATCGTCAAGACAGTTCCCTTTTGCTGGTATTAATCCACTACAAAAAAGCAAGACTATTTATCTTAACCTTAAAAGCAATTGAGCTACAGAGTAATCCCAGTACCTTTTTGCCCCATTATCATAACAGCCACCCTTATGTGTAAATTAATTGTGGAGTAATAAAGTCATATATGTGTACATAGACAGAGGGATAACCACGCAGCACTGGAAGAGGAACATTCATACAAAAACTTAATCCATCCCAAAATTGAAAGAACACCCCTCCTTTCCCATCCCTTTACATTAATCACACATAACTCCACAATGTCCCAGCATGTCATCCTATGCCTATCAAGTTAAAGCAGCAGAAACTGTTTGTGCAAGCTGATGCGTTTCTCTTCTAGACTGACATTTTCTGGGGTGAAGCAGTGGTACTGGTTCCAGTGTTACGCACTATGAGGCAAGTTTAGGACACACAGACCATCAAGTTCAAACTGCAAAATCCTCAAGAAGCTCTGAGCGTCTCCATTTCTGTGAATGAGCTTTATACCATGCTACTGAGGCTCGATTCCACAAGGTCTCTGATTCCTGCAGAAGTTTGTATGAGAAGGACTTACAGAATCAAGCCTTCATTTTCCTGTCATCACCTCTTCAACAGCAGAACCAGGCTGTTGAAGCCTAAGTGTAAGCAGCAGCCCCGCGAAACGCAGTAGCTACTTTGATGCAGAAATGCTAGATCATCCCCACGCATGCTCAGGGAGATGCTCAGCCTCTGCAGAGTGCCAGCAAGGGGTCCCTGGGCCTCTTCAGCCACGCTCAAATGCTCGTGTGAAGGTTTACGTGCTGCCTGGGTCCCCAGCTGACCCTCTGCTCAGGTGTCATCTGATTCACATCAGTGCAGAAGTGCTGCGTAAAGTAAAGCCCCCTTTATAGCGTAGATTGAATAATTGTAAAAGCATTTTCCCATGCAAACAAAATATGAAATGAGAAGTCAGGAAGCTGCTCAGACTTCTGGAAGTTTCAGCAGTCTTCCTTTCCCTGAGCTGATAATCACCTGTGCTCAAGAGGTTGGGTAGGTTTCACGTGGTCACCTCTTGCCTATCTATTGCTGCTAAGAACAAGCAAAACCATTCCCAGGCAGCATGCACAAGAAAAAAAAAAAAGGAAAAAAAATAGAAATGTACCTCATAATGGTTATTAAATTTCCATTCTTTAATTTGCAAGAACTCACAATTTTTAAAAAAAGCAGAAATAAATATGAAGAGATAAGGAACCATTAATGAGCCCTCTGCCTTGGTTTCAATTACACTGTGAAAGTAATTTAATGCACTTTAAGAATACAAGAGGTAATCGCTCTCTTTGGTAAGAGGTTGCAATTTTCTCTAATAAAGTGTCAATATAAATACGTTGTTTTAAAACAAAGAGAACGAGTAAGTTATTTCAGAAAGAATGGGACGTATTAAAACAAATGCCATCAAGGAAACCAAATGGCAAAATTAATAAACAAACAGGTTGAATGCAAATTGTATGGCAGAGAGCTAATAAATTGGAATTTAATTATAAGCTTATTTTTAAAGAGTGTTTTATGCTAATGATATGCATCCAAGTGACTAATGCTATGAAAGATGACATTGCTCCAGTAATTTAAAAAGAGAAGTAGCCCGTCTGAGGAGAGATGTTTATGGCTGGAAGTGGTCAGAAATCTGAGACCAAGGAAACTGAAATTAAACACATATGTAGACACAAAAGGTTAATGTTGCTTGTGGATTGAAAACTCACTGGCAAAACATAAAATGGCTACACGGACTGGACAAACACAGGGAGCTCTCTGATGGACTGTAGAATGTCACCACAGCAAAGGCTGATGACAAGTCTCTGCCACTGGCCCCTTCCACTGACATCAGCCACTCGTACTGAGATGCCCGACAGGATGAAGCGAGCTCAATCCATGCACCTGCCTGCCTGGGCACCCACCAGCTCTGCTCTGGAGGGTGCACTACTGGTGCCACGAGCTCGTGCTCTGAAATGCTGACACCCTCCCTGACACTGAAGCCAACACACAAAGATATAAGAGCTTTCTTGGGACCACGAGGATCAAGTTCATCTAACAAGGAGCAGCACACAGGAAAAACCTGCTGAAGAGGGCACCCCATGACAGATGAGAAGTAGCTCCTGTGTGGAGCTGAGCTGAGCAGGGGTTGATGTGAGCAGTCTATGGTGAAAATGACATCTCAGCAACACAAAACGGGAGGAGGACAAAGTGGGAAAAATCCAAAAACTCTTTAATGGACTAGAACACTTTTTGAAAGAGTTGTCTAAATCCATTTTATTGGTCTTGAGGCAATGGGACATACAAAGCAAATTGCCTCTCAGCCTGCTGAAGTAGCGACAACAGAACAGCCTCACGCGCTTCTTGAGTAATTAAAGCTCCTCAGCTTCTGAGCAGGTGCCTTGCAGCAACACCCAAAATGTGTTGCAATCCCCCAGTACCACACTGCCTAACACTTTTTATTGCTTAATTACTCCCACACTCATGTTTCCTGCCCTTGCTAATCCAGCACTTCAGGAGAATACTTGCCACGCTTAAACATGATTTGATTCTAATCTTCCTGTTACTGGTGTAAATCA
This sequence comes from Cygnus atratus, assembly GCF_013377495.2. Taxonomy (NCBI): domain Eukaryota; kingdom Metazoa; phylum Chordata; class Aves; order Anseriformes; family Anatidae; genus Cygnus; species Cygnus atratus. The sequence goes on along the minus strand of NC_066377.1, from coordinate 12,398,485 downwards.
GAACCCATTTCACTAACACTAATGGAGCTACTGGGGTGTCAAATATCTACGAAATGAACTTTTAGTTTGGCACCAGTAGTATGCGTCTATTTCCCTGCATCAATTTGAGAAAACAAACAAACACAACCAAAAAAAACAAAACTATTCATTTTCTTTCGTACGAAGTCCAAGTGGAGCTTTAGAGCTGTCAATGCTGAGATTAGCCTAGCTAATTTTAGCCTAACTCCAAAAAGTTTATTCTTCTTTCTTCTTACTGAAGACACCACAGTGGTATCTTTGCTAGCAGCTCTGATCATTTTGTTCAGGGGAGAACACAGGCTCGCTCATTCCATCCTCAGAGACAGCAATGCAAATGAAGGTAAATACAGGGCAATGCTATTAAAGATAATCAACCTAATGAGTAGACAGAAGACATCACAGCCAGAGTAGGTCATCTAGAACATCCCCACTCTCAGTCTTCGGTCACATCATAGTGTAATTATAGCTCTGTGAGTTCCTCTGTTTCTCCACCCTGTAGAGGTGGGGCAGATACAAAACCCCTCTACAGGGGTTTGGATGCTGAGTGGCTGAGTCCTTCTGTTCATACACAGTTGATATAAGGATGGAATACAGCCAATTGACATACAAAAACCTTAAATTATGGAAAATCCACAAACCACAAAACCATTGTTTAGCTACTGTTCAGCTGCCAGCAATGGACTGTTAATGGGCTGTTAAATTATTAAGGCTATAAATCTGCCTGTGGTGCTATGTTGCTTGTGTGCTGCAGCCAGCACTATATGTTTGGAAAGCCAAAACTGGTATAAAATTAGCCACAGCTACATTCCAGTGTCAGTTGTTAATGGTCAGACATTAGGAAATACAAAATTGCCACACTCAGAGCAAGGACAGGGATCGTGGAGATTTCTACAGAATTTTCCACACTCCACATATAAAGAAACAAGATGTGCCTATAAATCAAAAGCCACATCCATCACGACAGTAATCAACACTAGAGCTACCATAATTTTTTGTCCTTTCCCACTCATGTCAATCAAGAAAAATCCTAAAGAATAAGATCACCAAAAAGTTCTAAGCATCCTCAGGCTCTAACCCTCTCTCTTATTTTTCTTATCAAATTAATATTAGTAAGAGATCATTTTTTTAAAAGGAGCCATCATTCAGAAACAATAGCATAAGGGTAGCTTGCTGGCTCTTCTTCATGACCTAACAGGTTAATGAAAATTAAATCCATTAGCAGAAGTCAGTTCAGGGTCAAACACTTATGCGAGCCTTGTCTGAAGTACCCAAATCAGACAGTGCAAATCAAAAGATCACTTAAAAACGGAATTTTTCAAGCTATCACGCTATGTAGCTGTTGTTTTTTTTTTTCATTTGAACAATAATCATAAAGCAAGTATCTTTTCTGTTAACGTGACAACACTCACCTACCAACTCCAAAAATAGCAACCACTAAAGTGGGAGAAGCTACAGGTTTCTAAAACTGAATCAATCCAGTTTCTCTGAGCTCACGAAGAGACCTTCAGGAATGCTCTGGGCAAACCCTGGGCAGACTCTTTTCACCCAGACTTTACCCACTCCTGCTCTTTATCTTTCTACCACCAGAAAGCCAAAATAAGATGCCCCAAATGGTCACACCACTACCCATAGACCAGAAAAACCATGGGGGAATGGACAGGAGACTGAGACACACAGAATGTCAGTAACCCAGAGAAATCACAGAATCACAGAATTGTCTAGGTTGGAAGAGACCTCCAAGATCATCTAGTCCAACCTCTGTCCTAACACTAACAAAACCTCCACTAAACCATATCACTAAGGACTACATCTAAACGTCTTTTAAAGACCTCCAGGGATGGCAACTCAACTACTTCCCTGGGCAGCCCATTCCAATGCCTAACAACCCTTTCAGTAAAGAAGTTCTTCCTAATATCCAACCTAAACCTCCCCTGGCGCAACTTGAGCCCATTCCCCCTCGTCCTGTCACCAGACATGTGGGAGAATAGACCAACAATGAATTAATGAACAAATGAATTAAAGGAAGATTTTATGAGGAACTTCTAAAGAGGAAACAACAAGAGGATATAGGGACCACCAGAGCCATAAATGAAAGGGAGAGAGGGCAGAAATTGGCTTTCCTCCTTGGCTTTCAGTGGTGACACAACCGCTTACAGCCCCCCCCCCCCAGGCTGCAGCACAAGGTCTCAGCACTGACTGCAGCTGCACAGGTGGGAACCCCACGCAGTGCCTGCACCTTGACGTGCTGCCCTCAGGAGTGCACTGGGCAGTGGCTCCACATCAAGACAGAAAATGCCCTGCTGCTACCCAGCAGCTGTTAGCTGGGGCTCCTTTGATCCCTCCCAGCTCCTCAGTAAGTGCACAAGTAGAAGTGAATGGGAGAAATTAACTAGAATTGACTCCTGTTATTGCAACAAGGCAGGAGTGAGGAGAAGGAAGAGTGGAGGGTGAAATAGGGTGGTGCCTCTTCGGGAAAAGGGCCATGGGTTCCTGCCCATTTTTATTTTTTTTTAAACTCTAGAAATACTCCCCAGGCAGTAATGGTTCTTCCACATTACAACAAAGAAGTGAGAACACAAGATACATTCCCCTGTTTGGGAAATGGAGAGCTCCCTCTAGCATGACCCATGGTAATCATCCTATAATTTCCTTCCAACTCATTTTGAGACTTGATATGTGTTGAGGAAGTCTTTTTACAGCTACTCTGTTTGTGTTACAAGTAAATTGCCTTACCGACACCTTTGCTGGCAAAGTGTTCCCTGGGGTGATTTTGAAGTCCTTAGAAGAGTTGTTAAAAGCATCTCTAAACTCCAAGAAGTAACCCAGACATTGTCATCATTGGTCCCCCAAGAGCTACACCTTATGAAGCAGCCTGGGGATCAAAGCATTGCATCTTAACAACATTTTGCCAAATCATTCGTATCTGGTTTGCTCAGTGATAACGCTAGGTCTATTCTGAACGTAATGCAATGAAAATAAGAAATGTGCTCTATGACTTTGCTGAATTATACCATGAAAATGGTGTGATATAAGAATTGTGCCCTGCTGTGTTCAAGGTCAGGATTTTCAAAACCTATTAAAAGTCAGGCTTACATGAGATCTTTTACTTATCTACTTTATGCAGTTATGGAGAGAACGAAATTAATCGGAAGCTTTTTCAGTCACATTCTGCCAATAGCAAGAATGGTCCTCAGGGCAGGAAAGCTGTCGATAGAACAAGGGAAAGGAGGAACCACAGAGAGACAGAGAGAGATACCCTGTCTTCAAAAATAACAGGGTCTACACACATAGTGAAGTGGCTCTGAAAACATGTTCGGTCTTCAGTATCTTCCTTCAAAAATAAAATAATAATGATAATAATAAATAACAACAACAATAATAATAATAGGCTTCCTCCATGAATAGTAACTGTAATCAAGTTGTGTCACCACTGCAGCCTTTATAAGACTGGCATTGTGCTTCACAGGAAAAAGAGACCCACGTACCTTTCGTTGCCAGCCGGACACAGTTGATTTTTGTTTCCTGCAAATAAAAAAAAATAGAAAAAGGAAAACATCAAGGTGTGTAACTTGCCCATCTGCTACAAACATACATTCCTTATATAAAAGTACGAAAACAAATAAGCATTTTTATAATACTTCATCTCTGAAAATACCACCAACAGTTTGAGTTGCAGAAAATACTCCATCCTAATGGACTCGCATGCAGCTGCTTCTCTAACTGTTGGGAAGTTAGAGTGACACGTGTTTCCACACTCAGTGTGTGAGTGATGGGTCCTGCATAACTGCCTGATTAACTAATAGAATTTACCAGCCAAATGACCTGGTCTGTAATAGGCAGACAAGCTTTGAGTCAAAAGCACATGCATCTGTACATCTAATTTTCATGCACCATTACTGCAAATTGGGTATTTATTTAAACACATGGCAAACAGACACCTAAACAGTCATTTGAATATTTCAGCTCTCTGATATGTATGTGAAGCAAAACAGCATGTTGTATGGCTAGTTCTGCCAAATGAGCCATTCAAACACAACCCCAACCACTGCAGTTTTTCATTGCAGAGCTGGGATAAAACCCAACGCTTTTGTGCAATCCACCTCAGAGTCCGCAGATCTGTGTAAACAGGAGCTTGGATCTGAACAGCAACACTGTATTATTTGGCTTAACTAAAAGTTCAAATTCAGCAGCCTTCTCAGGCCATCTCCACTGAAAATAAATCCTTTCTGGTATCCCAGACTCCCCATCCTGCATCACTTACTGCCATGCTTCTGTCCAATGCACCACTGCCATCTTAGTGTGTTACTTTGGATAAAAACCTGACTTTGTCAGGCAGGAATCTGCTGCTGGGTTTTCTTGGCACTTTATGCTTTTACATGCTCCTGTACATGTCTCAAGTGTAATGAATACTGCATAAATTACTGTACAGAACAATACTACATTAACATGGATACTGTCTGGGCCCTGGGAACAACATCCTAGCAAGCACACTGCTGAGCACCTTGTTCCAGCCTCAAGCAGTAAGATGAAGACCGTAAAGTCTGAATTTGTTCTTGCAGAGAGGGAAGCTGCTCCACCGGCAGCAGGCCCTCCTCAGCTCCAGCAGAAATGGACAGTCCCAGCGTGCTGCTCCCCCCACACTTACATTGCATGCAGGATTGGGAAAAGTGCAGGACCCACACGCTGGGGAACACAAGACCAATTTCCTCTGACCTCTTTTCATGCCCTCCTCACAAAAAGCAGCCTCACAACTGTTCTTTCCCAGCCACACAGCCTTCAGTGAGGCACTGAGTTATTGTTTGTCCCAGCAAACTGGAGGCATCTCTTTGGTGCACTGAACTTTCTTCTCCCTCAAAAAGAGCTCCTCTACACAACCTGTACAGCTGTTGACACTACAAAGTCAACATGACCGTACAACTTCGCTCTACGTTCATCTCTGCCTCGTGTATAACCAGCTCGAACTGCCAGCTATTCTTGAAATCAAAAATCTTTATTACTAGTGATGTTATATGAAGCAGGAAAAACACAGCTTTATTTTCAGAGCACAGTCTGAGCAAATAATGCTGGGAATCAGAAGACAGATCTGATGTACTTTGCAATCTGAGTAAAGATGACCTGGAAAATCAGTAATGAAAAATAAAATAAATATAATAAATACCAAGATAGCATTTTTTTGCAGTCTGAGTCAGTAGGCACTTGCACACATTGTGTTGCGGACAATTTTCTTGTGCATCTATTAAGATCTGCTAGCTCCAAAGTGCAACGAAAATCTGGAGAAACTTGTCGATGTTGGGAGAAGAAGAGGTGAGAAAACAAAAAATGAAATCTCGTCAATGATGCTGTAACTGATCTCATTTGAGCATGTGCATATTCCTGAACATTACCCTCCCACAGGGTAATTTGAGCAGACAGGATGCAGTGTGTTCTGTTTGCATTTACATCTACTAATTGCTGTATTTAGCACAGCTAATCGCCGTTATTAGAAGACAGTGATCTGGCACTGCCAAAAGCAAGGGTAATCAATCGCCACAGGAACAAGACATCTGGACTTCAGAAATTTATTTGAAATTGTGTCTTCTGAGAAGGAAAACATAAAAGAAACCTGCACAGACACCAGGCATCCAGCTACCAGGGATGCCAAGTCTGAAGAACAGAGCTCAGCCCATATTCCTGATTAGGGCTGATTATTCCTTTGATTTCCATTGACCACCTCATTGATCAACCCACTGCTCATCTCTTTGGTGTCTCACAAAAAATGAGTTCTCTTTCCATTTACTGTATTTTTCTTTGATTGGTACTGACAATTGTCTGTCTGAACTCTCTTGCCAATAAACAGAACACATTTTTATCTCAAAACAGTAAAAACCATTTTCCCATAATCACATCTGTTTTCTGAAAAACTCTTCTTGATTCAGACAAGGTGTTTACCTCTTCACAGTAAAGATGCTTCTGTTTAACCAATAGCAAAACAGGAATAAATAATCCATCCAGATGGCTTAAAGCCATTACGCGATAAATAATGATAAAGGGATAATAAAAAAAAATCCCCAAATTTCAGTCTCCTGATTGTATCCGTATGTTCTTTCAAGCATTTGGATACATAAGTCCCATTTTATTATATCATAGAAGTTTTACAAGAGCTTATGCCTACAACAATCTCAATGATGACCCAAGATCCCACATATCTGGAATAAGACGCCTGCTTTGTATTATGGGTTAAGTCACAGGAATAATGCAAATTAAGGTCCTGGTATCACCGCTGCTTTGACTCTATGGCACTGCCAGGTTATGGAATCTCAGACATTTTATTTTCAAGCAGTAAGAGAACTATATAAGCATATTTTAACCGACATCCTGGAATTAGAAAACAATTTCATTTTCACCTGCATGGATACAACCTACAACTCTTGATCCGACCTTCATTTTTCCAACTTGCTTCACACCCAGAAAGCTGACTGCGCATTATAGCTATCTACATGTTTACTATAACATAGTTATATAGGTTAGTTTTCTGGAACTTACTTTAATATGAACAAGACATGATTGTAATGTGCCTGTACTCAAGGCTGAACCCTAAATTTTTGAGTGCATGTACCATGGACATACAGCACATGAAGACTGTGTTTGGAAGCGCTGGTGGCCTATTCCTGCAGGGAAGACCTGGACCTACTGTTAGGATGAGCTGGAGACTCTGAAGAGGACATAAATGGTGCTGAGAAGCCGGGTAAGCAGTCTTTGTCAACAGCTCACACAGACAGACTCACATCTACATGCCACGAGTCTGCTTTAGCATCACTCTGAATTTTCATTCCTTTAATGCAGTTTGTTTCTTTCCATTTCAAAGAAAGGGAGCTGATGCCATTTACTAATTACTTAGGTTCCTAAATGCACCTTTCACTGAAGTGCGCAGGATGATAATAAGACAAGTTCTGCCTCTGTCTCTTTAGTGTTTGGATGGGAACAATTTTCTGCAGACAAGGGCTAGGAGGGCAGCAGGACATATGTTTATGTGACAGCTGCATCTTCACAACCTAAAAGGCCAAATGACTTTTTTCTTTTCTTTTAAAATGACAGCTTGCTGTTTACAGCCTATGAACAATGAAAGAAGCAGAGCTTCTTCATCCATCTGTTTTCACAGCCACTTTTTTTTTTTTTCCTCTCCTTTCCTATTATTATGACCCTGTATTAGTTAAGCAGTGCCTTCCTTGTCTGAGGGAGAACCTGCCGGCACTAGGGTGGAACCGGCTGTCCCCAGACATCCCACTCGGCACTGCCCTGCCCCGGGCACTAGTTTCATCAGGCAGCTCACACTGGAGACAGGTAACTTGAACTTCTGCAGGTGCACACACAGGTAATTACCAACCTCCCACTTGGTCTCAGCTTCAGCGCCCCGAGTCCCAGAGCCATACTGAGTGTGCTTGTGGGCTCCCCGTGGGACAGGAACCACTCTTCTGGCTGCTGAACACCATCATCAATTTTGGGGGTGTTGTTCTTAACAATTTTTTCCCAAGTTCAGGGGAGCTCTACATTACGTGTTTCTTTTTTTATTCCACTGAGGCCGACTGTTTGCTGTCTTTAAAATCAATCACGTGTACAAATCTGTGCAGGGTCTACGCTCTCCCCTATAATTTCTACTGCCAATTCCAGGAAACTGCTAGCTCTCCGTGAGACTAAGCTAAGCCTAGCATTGCCTTTCCAATTACCAGCTATTTTTAGTCTGTGTTATTTGGAGAAGCGAGCTTTAACAAAATGGTTTGGACTTTTATTATTTACAACGGAAAGTTATTTCAAGCATATTTAGTTAATCATTAATTACCCGTGTCTCCCAAACTTGAGGCCAATTACAGGATTTTATTCACAGAACTAATACAACTACCAAGAAAAGTCTCAGGCCCACATCTTCTGGCCCAAGATGGCCAGCTGGATGTGGAAACAAGGGCTTGCAAAGAGTGATGTATATCCACAGCTGCTTCATTTCTGCCCCAGAAGCCCCAACATGATAGTAAGGAGCCGTAAACATGATTGGGCAAAACTGTACGCCTGAAATCCCACTGAACTCCGAGCTCCTCAGACCCATTCGACAGTTGGCAAAAGCAATGTAGGCAGCCTTGGTACCACACTGGTTTTCAGAATAGGGCTCATGCTGAACTGAAGTACCTCACTGGCTTTTTGTGGGCCATCTCAACAGGGATCAATGTCACCTCCCTGCTGGCAGCTCTACTCATACCTCCAAAATCGTCCATACGAAGTATGCTGTATACTGTGAGCAGACCTGTCAGCATCCAGAAATCCAGCCTGAAGTCCCCTGGCAATAATGAACTGCCCGATTGTGCATGTAGTACAAGTCATTAGAGAGGAAAAAAATCAATGAGAAACTCTGTAGAGTCTATCATTCCTTCAAAAATAATATTCTCATTGATTCCTGTGGAGCTACTTTTCACAATTCTGGCCTGAAAACATCATTCACCTGTTGGACCACCAGGCTGCAGGAGCAGCTGGCATCATCCTCCACATCATCTCCAGCTGCGTTACAAAGGCTCCTGCTGCATCTCCCATTTCGAGGAAAAATGGCCAAAGATTATTGATTGCAACTGTGCCATTACGGATTTCATTTTAACTCAATGAGGTAAAATGCAGCAACTACGGAAAGGATTTCTAGGAAGCTCCATTTTCTGAGCTGCTCAAAAATTCAGGCAGGCTTCAGAGCAGCAAAAAATCCTCCCCACCTGAGTGTGTTTGCTGGATCACTAAGCAGAGACAGCCACCCACAACAGCTCAGATAAAAAACATGGGCAACATTTAGCTTTGATTATTAAGCCTGTATCCGGACAAGAGTAGATAAGGGGTGTCATGGTGTTGCCACCAGGCCTCACCTTTCAAAGGACAAACACTGCAAGGGCTGGTGCTTTAAAGGGGCTGAACACGGGGAGGTTTTACAGGCACAGACAGCTTCATGCTCTGTCAGACAGCTATCTGTAGCAGGTGGCACTCAGACAAACAGCAGACGTCCCTTAGCTACCTGGATGGTGGGGACGGTGTGTGTGCAGGTCCTGCCAGAGGACAGCAAGGCCAGCTGTCTCCTCCTTCTGTGTCCCTTCGTGTACTAACTGCTCCTAATAAATAACCAGGAACTAATCGTGCTTCTCACCCGCCCTGTTGCAAAGCCCGGAGCTTCTGTTTACTTTTTCTCTTCCCCTGCCCCCCCCCAAACTCTTGACATTTTTCAGTTCAGCATCTCACTTTTAACAGCCCAGGAGGGAAATTCACAGAATTTGGAAGAGTTTTGTACAACAAAGCAGAAAACTACTTTGTTCCACACATGCTCTATTCAGACCCTTGTCTGGAAGCAACACCACGCTGACCACATTTCATGCAACTGTCCACAGAATTCAGCAAGTTACAGCTATCTTATTCAGGCTCTCAAAAAACGAGCACAACACCGCGCAAGAGAAGGCAGGAAAGCTCGTGATCTGATTTTGCAGCAATTTGCTACACTTGTTTTGCATCCAGCTGTTAATTATGTTCCTTTCAATGCAACAATCATGGCTAATGGTTACAGAGCAGACAAGAACACGAAATGAGCACAACCCTCCACGTATGGAGGAGATGAAACAATGCAGAATTCCTGTAACACCACTACCTCCTCCTAATCAAGCTTTTTGACCAAACACAGAATGTTTCCTCAAATTAAGCTCCCCCTGGAGCCCTACATTTCCAAAGGAAGACGTTATGGTTCACTGCAGGAAGACTTCTCATTGCAAGTTCCAGGTGGGGAAAGAAGTTTCTTCATTCCAGGACTGTCAGTGATTAATGAAACTATACAATGTCCTAATTAAAAAACGAGTGGCAATGTTCTATTAAGTTTTTCATGTGCAAGGGAACATAAGGCTGTATTTTAATTGTGCTAAATTGTCACTATCTCAGATATTTCACAGATGTGCAAAAAAAAAAGAAGCCTTATTGCAGCCACAGATTTTGGTAGGCTTTATGAAGACTACAGTCAAAATGGCTCAGGTTGTTGAGCTAAGTGAACACCCAGAACTCTTAAATACATAATATACTTGTAAACAGCTCTGGGAATGACAGGAAACTTATTATTTATGGCTGCAAAACACTATGCAAATCAGGCCCAAGTGTTTGAAATGTGGGCCTTAAGGATTCTGTCAGAAAAAAAAGGAGGTTCCACAGCTACTCATCTGAAGATTCAGACTGCACTCTGGGACAATTCATCTCTATTTTTCCCAGTACCTCTGCACTTTGAGGATACATACCCATATACTGTACTAATATAAATTAGTAACACAAGAGGCAGTTGCTTGCTCAACACCGTGAATGTCTTTGTCTGGCAGGATACTTCTTATATATACCCTCACAAGCTATGTATTACTGCATATAGACTTAATTACGTAAGCCTAAAAGGTCCTTTACAGCCTTATGTTCCTATCTGAACAGCCCAAGCAAGCCACACTTAGTTCTGAGTCCTTATGACCTTGTACATACAGAGTGTGGTGCAACCTGTCAGCTACAGAGCTCCAGAAAAAGCAGGAGCTGCACATTATTGCTGCCTTAATCTAGAATGCCAAGGGAAGCCTACATTTCCATTCATATTACCCAGTTATGGCATATTATATTGTACTTGAGCAAATAAAGGGTTTTTTTCCTTCCCTGGGGATCCATTCACTAGCAATTAACTATCACATAAGGGGGAACTAACTAGACATAGACAGACATGTACATATATTTCACAATTTCCTTTATAAAGGCAAATCCAAAATTGAATTAATTGAGTAGTGCTGAATGGAAACTGTACCAACTAGAAGGGAAACCAAGGTGAAAAACAGCACAGTATTGAAGAGATTTGTGCTTGTCAGCCACACAGCAGAAACTCTGCAGGAGAATAGTGATAAATGGAGGCAGTAAAACAGCAAGATATGTTGTGAACACTCATTGGCATTGCTAGCCTGCTAAACAGCGCACAGTTCTGTGATGTGTGGCTGTCTCTTGGGTATAAAAGACACTATCCCAAGTTGAGATCAAAGCTTACGCCATCCACCTTTAATTGACTTTTCTAATTTTGTTCTTTCAGAGGTGATGTCTTAGAGAATTTACCCATGTAAAAACTGGATTCATGAATGCACTGGCAAATGCACTAATGACACAGTCAGCAGCCCAACGTCCTGATGACAGCCTTTTCAGGAGGCTGGAGTGTCAATTTGTAGCATGTATGTGTTAAGAAAAAATGATTAGGGGAGTCAAAGGGGAGGAAGGAGAATGACCGGACTGGATCTGGCCTGTACACCGTTAGCAGAGCAGACCTGTGGCAGGGGAGTTAAAAGAGAAGGTCACAAACTACTTTAGGCTGGAATAAAAGAATTTAAGTGGGAAAAGAGGCCTTCAGTTTTTCTGTGACCGTACTTGCTGGGCATGACATGTGTGGCATTTGAGTCTGAGAACAGAGCAGACTGTTTCCAAGGCCAGGCTGGATGGGGCTAGGGGCAGCCTGGGCTGGTGGGTGGGGTCCTTGCCCATTACAGCGGGGTTGGAGCTGGGTGGGCTTTAAGGTCCCTTTCGACCCATACCGTTCTGTGATCCTATAAAGTCTCCATTTTAAACTTTGTATCACAGAATAAGTATATATAAAAATATAGTCCAGGATATCCCAAGGGATTAAGAAAGACATGCACATAATTCCCTCTACATTATAACTTACATTTTGCTCAAGCTGAAAATCTCAACCATAACTGCAAAATTATAGTGCAACCAAATGCAAGCTACAAGGTAATGCAACTTCATAGCTGTTGGGTAGTTCTCGTCTCATAATATATCTTGAAAAATCACAAGCACAGTGAGTTGACAATTGCCAGGATGGAGCAGTTATGTTTTTTCATAACGACAATAGCCCCTACTCTAACATTAATGCAATTGCAAGGAAAAAAAAAAATCTAAACAATTCACTTCATAACCCAGGTGCCCTTCTCATCGGCTGGCTCCCCTACAGGTTTCTCATTGCATCTAGGCATCAGAGAGAGGCTTGAATGAAGGGCAGGTAGTGGCACATTTAATTTTCATCAAATTTCTGCAAAAGGTTGGTAATGAGGATTTAAACTGACATCTGATGGAGAGGGAAGGAGAAAGATGGGGAGGGTAGAGGTAGCCATTTGTACAGATCCAGCTTCATTTTTTTCTACACTTACTCCGTTTGCCTTGCTTAGAGCCTGGAAGTATATGCTGTAGCTCTTCAGGGGAGAAAGCGGGGCATTCCAGTAGCCATTGTAGGTCTTGTTGTCGCCCACTGTGAATGGCTGTGTGACGGGCAGGTTGATGGGCTTCAGCTCGGCTGCAAAGTAGTGCGGGGAGTCCAGACTGGAAGCATTCTTGTAGCTGACGGGGACAGAGAAGCATTCAATGATGTCCGCAGCTCTCCGGGCTTTCTGCAGCTTCTCCTCCTTGACAACAAGCTGGTAGACACTAAGAGAGCAGGGGGAGAGAGGAAGGTGAGATTAGAGCCCTGTGAGCCTTAGGTATCAAGAAGGTTTCCAACAACAAAAGCAAAAGGCAAAGCAACAAAAACACAGCTAGGGCATGACAGCAAACAGCTCTTGGCACCCCGTAACAGGGGCAGCTGCTGTTATGTGGGCAAGGCACTGGTTCACTTGCTCTGTTGATTTAGTGAAAGTCAGAAAAGACTTCAATCACGTCACACTTTGGGAAAAGGAGTAACTACCCCAACATCCAGTCAACAGCAAATTTTTAATGTGCTGAATATTAGAAAGCAGATTGTCTCCTTTCCAGCCACCAGGTTGAAACGTGAATTGTTGGCTTGGGCCAAATGGTGACTGCATTGGAGGTGGGCATCCACAAGTGGCAATGTCCACAGGTTGTCAGCTCCCTTTTGAAACAGTTTCAGGGCGCAAGAACTGTTTCAGATAAACAAAAAAGTGTCCCGTAACTTCTAAGACTGTACCTATTTCTGGCTCTGCCTCATCTCTTTTTGAGATATATCCTGGAATAAGAAGTTCTCTAGCAGTAATTCCTGGGGTGCAAGTCTCCTCCTACCCTCCATCACTAAAAGGCTGGTTTATATAGCAGCTTATATGAGCAGGTGGCTTCATCTCTCTTCCAATTCACTTTTGTTTCAGGAAACAACAGCAGCTCTTGATATTCTTTCTAGCTCTATGAAATGTTAATACTTTTCGATTTCTGCTAAGCCTTTGGTCTGTATGATACGTAATAGCAATCTTGTCATTTCTAGCTTACTCCTGCAGGCTCAAGGAGGTTGCATTCAAATGCACTCTGCTTTTTCCACAGACAGTTAACAAAGCCCTTTAGTTCAGTGCTGCTACAGCTGAGGCAGGTTTACTGTCTGCTCAACACCTCTCAGCCCTTTGACAAAGAAAGATAGCGCCGCAGTCATTTTACTTTTTGTCAGGGTATTCACATACACAGCCCTCACCTGTCTGTGTCAGACTGGTCCTTTGTTTAGCTGGACAGGGGAGATCGATTAAAAGATTGGAAACAGCCAGCAGCGGATCACTGTCCCTGCTTTAACAGGCTCATTGTTGCGGGAAGATTGGTGTGAAAAATTCCTAGCATAGTAATGGCTCACCAGTGCTTCTGTGGGAAGCAAAGTTCTGGCACCTCCAGCAAGCAGGAGGGAAACAAAACCTTGTTCGTGGTTTCGAACCCACTATGATTTCAGGACTGCGGGTATCTGGCACGCTCACTGCTCACAATGAGGAGGTCAGCAAATCATTTGGCAAACCCGCAGCAAAGCAGGCTCCCACTGCTAGACACGAAAGCAAATAAACTTTACAAATATGACCAATTTATGAATTGCTTACAATTTAAACTGTCCTCGTGTAGGATGCTGTTAATGTTCGCTAATGGAGCAGGAGCACCCACCAGCCGTACAGACTACAGTCTTTACTGATGTCCTGTCAGTGCTTTGGAAGACTTTCCTCAATCCTGCTGTTATTGGAAGTCTTAATAAAATATTTTAAACCTTCTCCGGTGTTTATTTGCTGATTTCTAAAACGATAATCAGGTTTCTCAGCAACACTTTATGTATCCTCATCGAGGACGTAGTGGGAGCTGTAAGAAAAAGCCTGTTTAACTTAAACCTAAACCTTAGCAATAGAAACTTGTAGTTTGCCATTTTGGACACCCTTTACTAAGAGGCGATCTGCAGATTCGTATTCTGACACTTCACTTTGGCAATAGTAATCTACATTGCTGCCAAACAAAAGGAAGCTTTTTTTTTTTTTTTCTGACAAAAACATGCAAAATTGTGGCAGACCTTTCTATTGGCATTTGCCATATGCCTTCTTACCTAAGAAGCGGTTGTTTTCTGCTGTATACAATCATAAAAGTCTGTCTTTGCCAGTTATAGAAAAAGTTTTCTTTGTAATACACACACGTATATAATCATCATATAAACATAATAAAAACCTCCTTTGAGCCTAAACATGGGCCAAGGGTTCCCTCTTCCTACCTCCCCATCCCTGCAGTGTCCAAAGGACAGCCTCGTTCTCTTTGTTACCCCCCTTGCACGTAGTGAGCCCACAAACCTTTCTCTTTTAGAAGGGGAAGCTCCCAGGGACATTAATGGCCAGACAAATGAACTACTTCCATAATCAGAAAACTTCTTTATCTTTGAAGACATTCTCGGTTTCACCCTTGACTGTTCCCATACCTACTCCACTATTATATGCAGTTTTTATCATGAGCAACAGCTTTGATGCACACTGAACCTAATAACAAATACTCTTTTGCCTCTATTCTTTCACGTTTTAGCTTTCCTACTTAGCCATTAATGCATAATTTCTTCCTTTCATGAGGATAACTCACCCTTTTAATGACCTGAAATTTTACTCCTTATTTTTAATGTTTTTTTTTTCTTTTGGAATCTTTTCAGATGTCTCTGGAAGCATAACGGCACGTTCATGAGCATTCAACTGAAATGTAATAGAGATCCCATTTGTGTTCATGTTAAAACACCATTAATCTCCTACTCAAATACTGCCTTCTTTTCCTGTGAAACAAGTATTTGAGCCAGCATTGCTGTCATTAATCCCTCTGTCTGAAAAACTACTCTCTGGTGAAATTTAGAATGAGTTACTGATTGCATTACTTTGCATTTTTTCCTCTGTGCCCTCGCTCACACCACCTGATACAGCACTCGTACCTCTGCGTGCCCTACCTGCTTGACTCAGTGACCGTCATCCTTCAGCCCCACTCTTCTCAGGCTCTCCGTTATTTGTAGCGGTCAATCGGGCACTCCCAAAGGTAAAGTGGCCAAAAGAGAGGCCACTCTCAAAGATTACTCTGCACTGAAGATTATGACTCTGGGAAATTGTTTCTTTACCAAATGATTACTCTGCGTCTCATTTTTTGATCCAGATATTTTGATCCAGTCCCTCCACAACTGCAGGATCCACAATTCAACCCTAGCTAGTAAACAGACAAGCACAGTTTCTTCTTTTTTTTTTTTTTTTTGTTTCTCTTCTGCCGTATTTTTGTTTTCCAGGTTATGTTTTTTTCCTCATGTTTTGTTTTTTTTACCTAGGAGCAGAATTTTCCTGAACTACCCTCAGGACATTTCCAGATATCAGCGTCTCTGCATTAAACAGCGAGGTGCTGTAAGGCACATCGAAGGCTTCCGTGCCTGCTACCAGCAGCACTGAGGCTCCCTCCTATTTGCCTTTTCATGGGATCAAAAACCAACGATCCTACAACCACACGACATTCCTGTGGGAATTCTGGGTAGCAAGCATGATGGCCAAACCATGTGCATTACCACAATAATTCTTAAAAGAGCAAAAGTAATTCAACTTTGCTCAGCAGACGATAACTTTCTGTGACAGATCGTGACCCCTAAGATTGCAGCCAAGCACTAACTCGAAATAAACTCCGTAAGTATGATCTGCCCTTTTGGTCTGCAAAAGCACTTCAGCTGCAGACCCATTTCTGTTTCGATGCCGAGCAGGGTCAACCATTTGCAGCTTGTTATGACCAACAATTTTGCAATACACAGCATTGTGATTACAAGCAAGAAAAGAGGAGTACTTTTCTGAGAAGAAGTGCTAGATGGAAGGCAAAAAGGGGGCAATGGAAATACTGTGGAGATATCCAAACCATTCTATTAGCTCTTATTCTGGTTACCAGGTAGGCAGTAACATAGATCTCCTGGGGCTCTCCTCCTCTCAAGCTTCAAAGCTACTGCTTCCAGCCAGAATCAGCTAACACTGCTTTCATAGCAGGAATCAATACATCAGTTGAAAATGCCCAGCTGGATAAAAGAAAGTTTCACTGTCATACATTGAAATCATATTAAAAGAGAAGACAAAAGCAGAGCATTAAAACTAGCAATACAATATAACAACTTCAGTACCAATAAACTGGAAGCAGGCACCATTAAACTAACTATTTCATTTTAATTTTTAATATTCAGGCGCATTTGCAAACACTGCAATCAAAGACACACATCTGCATGCTGCAGGGGAATAGAAGCAGGGGTCTTGCCTTCCTAGTGCTAAGCTACTCCAAGCCACCTCACTGCAAACAAGCAACACTGTTATCCTCATAAACAGCAAGAAAAGAATGGTTTCCAGATATCCATAGCTTTGCTCTTGAGAGAAAACTCTCTAGGGATTCTCAAATCTGGGCTGCTAATCGAATGCCTGACTTCCTGAAAGGCTGGAGAGCTCACTGCCCTGTTGTGCAGCTGCACACACTTATTAGAAAAGGAGGCCAAAACTGACTTTCCTGATAAATCTCACAGGTTTTATATAGATAAAACCACATTACTTTAATAGAAGCTTTTTAAAGTTTTTGACAGCTCCATTCTAAATCACTGATAAAAGCACCAGCCATAATGGTCGCCACAGCACAAATGTTGTCTGCAGAGGAAGAAAATGTGCTCTTATCATCATCTACGAGGTAATCTCTTAAATTTTGAGTTCTCTATTCAGTGTAGAAGCACAAGTGTGGATAATCAACATTCCAAATCACAGCCCCGTCTCTGTGCTACTGAGAGATCTCTGAGCTCTGTTAGACTCCGCCGTCCCCTGCTCTTTTCTTTTTGTGCTGCTTGCAGCACAATTTGAGGATGGTCTGAGGAAGCAATTGTCCAGAAATCTATCCGTGGATTTAAACCAGACTCAAGTTTTGGATGTATGATGCACATGAATGCAGGAAGGAAAGCTGTGTCAGAGCTTTCCATAAAATTTGACATCTGGTCTGCACTCTTCGGTATCCTAGCATGTTACTTCCCATCAAGGTGAAATCTTCACTGTACCCCTGATAACGATAGGGTATGATAATTAATACAATTTCTTCCTAATGTTACAGTGATCTCCTCACCTGACTTATGAACGCTTTTAAGAAACAGTGCTTCAGCAGTTAAGCAATTCCTGCGGACCCATTTTCGTACTGAATTTTCTTAAATTTAAAAGATTTAATTTTTTTTTCATTTAATTTTAATATTTAACACACAAATACATTATCAGCCGTATATTATTTCCAACAGTATTTTCTCTTGGGGAACAAAAACAAGTGGCAATTAGTACAGCCTGATTTTGCAATGCATTTTTTGCAGATTATTCTGAACAAGTGTTGTAGTTCACCCCACAGAGAGCAGGAACTTCTCATTTTTAGTTCAAATGAATGCAGTATTTTCAGGATAACTGTCTCACAGGCTACAGGAAATAAGACAGCACCAAACAGTAGTGGTTTCCTTATTAACAGATACCTTAATTCAAAGATGAAAGACAAAAAGGGCAAATGAATGGGGCAAGTCTTTTCCGTCTTTTCCATCCTAATAGCTGTGCCAGCTCAGACTGAACGCATGCAGCAGCCCACGTGGAGCTATACATTGCATTTCCCTTGTGGCACCTCTTCTGTGGAGTTAGAACATGCAGCACTTCTGAAAAGGCTGCCCAAACACATGAAAATCAACCCCAAATACTGTCTGACCAATCTGTGAGACATAACGCTGCACAGAGACGAGCAAAATGCATTGAGTGCATATGAACAGGGTCAAAGGCATGATAATTAGAACGGCCAACAACCAATCCAGCTTCTTTCCTCCAATTCACAATGGATTGTTTTTTAAGATTCATACCCTTAAGACCATGGGAGTATTCTCAGCATACTCGTTCACACCCTCGGTACGCATCACACAGAAACCCCAGACACTGCGGGCTGATTTCCCACTGTGGAGCACTCCCAACCCACAGGAGGCAGAGATAACGCCAGGCTGACCAGACATGAGGCCTCACTGGAAACACTCCCCGAAATCCACCCTTGGACCATCTTTTCCCTGCGTGCCATTTAAACATGGCAGTCCTGACCCCAAGAAGCCAAACTTTCATTTTTAGATTGACAGTTACGGCAAGGCATCCACGCTACAGGTACTCACGCTAGTTTCTTTCCTTATCATTTAACTTAATGCTCTAGTAAATTTGGTTGAACAAATTTAAACATATCTGCAAATATATTTATAATATAACCAGGAAGCTCAGTGCCTTTATTCTGTCAGCAAGGAGCCATCTCCCAGGATAATACTAGGATGAGAGGGTTGATGTGGTGCCTGGTCCTCCATTTAGCACTTAGGTTAACTATTGCACGTGCATATGCTTACTTTATGGCCAAGTTGATTTCAGTGATGCAAACTGAGATAGAAAGGTAGCATCAACTTCTTTATTTTCTGTTTCTTAAAGGTATCTACCAAAAACCTGAATTCTGCCACACAGGCAGCAAGAAACAAGATTGCACCACCCACAAAAAGTAGAGCTCGTAGCAGCCGCAGACAGAAAACAGAGGTTCTGGGGAAACTGGGTGTTTCTGCGAGCCAGAAATACTTCAGTATCCAGGCGTACGTTTTCTCTTAATGGGAAATGTGATGAAATATAATACGGATGGAAGATAGAAACATCATACAAAAATCTACCCATTCTCCATAGAGCTCACTCTAAAAAAAAGTAACATTAAATAGTAAACGAGACCCTTCTTAAAGTATGCCCCCAGCCTTCCCATGAACTTGCACAGAAGGGATTTTATAATAAATTCAACCAAAAAACACTAACTCTAGAAAAGATTTATAGAACATAAGTGATTTTCTAATAAAATTTACAAGAACTGAGTGTATGACAGTCATAAAGCCAGATGCTGAGTCTCGCTGGTCTGAACATACACTGCACCTACAGCTCCACATTACTTTGGGTATAAGGGTGAACATCTCAGTAGCCTTCTCCCACAACTTTGTAATCAAATGCTCAGCAATTAGAATCGACTCTGCAGACAGTTTCTAGGTTCAAACAAGTGCCAGTATACTTCTGGGAATCGAGTTACCTGCTTCATACGTTCCAAAATTTCACCCTTAATATCTTCTGTGCACCTTTAATCAGAAGCTCTGAAACTAATCTACAAAACATAATGAACTGGGTTTCACAGCCATCTAGGATGTACATACAGGGACCCAGTACACTGTTCTCCAATTTTCTCTCTATTTAGGGGCTGATTCTAACCCATTAAAATCAATTAAAGATTGCTACAATTTCCAAACGGCTTTGAAACAGCTCCATGCGGAACACAATATGCTGAAGTTAAGATTAGCTTTCAATAAACATTTTTATGCAAAAAAATATGAAATAAAGATTTCCTGCAATGTCATCTCCTGCAATATGCTTGGCTATTTCAAAGATTCAAAAACTAGTCCATTATGAATATTGGGCTGCACCGCCATCAATATAATCATTAAAAGAAATCAGCTTCTTGGCATCTGCAAGAAGGCATTCACAAAAATAAAGCTTATAATAGTGACGCTACTTGAGGAAATAGTCTCTCATATTGCAGTTATTACACGAGATCCTTCATTTTGAAGTTATTTTTGCGTGCTCTTTTAACACTCATTTAAATTAACCAACTCTTCTACTATATTCTCTGAAGTTGAAGAACACCAGGAAAATATCAGAATTTAGCCACATTAAAAAAAAAAAAAGATGGTAATTACTGACACTGCTATGGAAAAAAAAAGCTGAGATAGAGCCAGTAGTAATGCAATCCATTTAATCAAGAAGTCTGATAAGAGTCTCTTATTCACTCTTATATTCAGCTCAGCGCTCTAGATTTACTATCCTACCAAGGCACGTTTTACCCTGAAACTCATGAAACAAAGGGTGGTGATTTCACACTTGGCTAACGCTATGGGCATTCTTCTATCACTAGAACTCCAAGCTTTGGTAAATTTCTATGGTGACTGAAATGGATACTAGAAAAAAGGTAAGAAAGTTTAAAGTCTGAGCCTCTCTCTGCATGCTCTATGTAAAGAGAAGAGCCATCGTCCCATATTGTCCCCAGAACATGTGACAGGTACCTGTGGGAGTAAGTGCACCAGGCGTCCTGCCCAGTGTCACACAGCATCAGCTGCACGTAAACAAATCCCCATACTCCTGTCCCATCTTCCACCTACCAGGCAGTACGTCCTTTCTTATGCAGCTTGGAGTTTCCAGTCTGAACACACACTAATCCTAAACAGTCTTCAAAAGAAAGACAAAATCAAAGACATGCTACTTCTGTGCATCCCTGGAGATGCGACATGCAGAGATGGAGCAGCAGCAGACAGCAGTGCTGGGGAAGAGAGGTGACCTGGAGACAGCCTCTCTCTTAAAACTGTACCCCACAACGGTACAATGCCTCAATCTTCCAAAATCACCAGTAAAAATGTTGTGTCGCTAAGCACATGCAATGATGCTTTAAATAAACAGCTATGTTGTGTCTGTATATATCTACATATATATATGTATACATACATATACATATATATGTATACACACATTAAAATTAGTGATTTCAACCTCATAATGTTCTACTCACCATTACTTCTAACGGTGACTAAAATCCTTTTGAGGAAGGACAAATATCTAACGAAATCTAAAACCATAAATATTTCCCTATAGTTGTGAGCAAGTTTAATCATCGCAGCAGTACCTGTGCATGGCAAACAAATGTGGTAGCACGCACAAAACGTAAACGGTTGTCAAGAAGACAACTGTATTGAGTCAGTATTTACTGACCAAAAGAAGGATTTGCGTGCTTAAAAGCTCATTTTTTCCAGCTATAACATTTGGTCTCATAAAGATGCTATCCATACTCACAACATTGCCTTCCTTCCATCCCCAGACCACCGGAACACTGCAGCTGCATCTATTTACCTGAATTATATATGCATCACTCTTTTAAATGCCTTAAATTCTCTCAGTTTAACCTTCCTGGAAATCATAATAATAACAAAGTAAAAAAGAATAAAGAACCAGAGGGCATTTCAAAGCTCTGTGTTCCATTATCTCAACCATCTCCATAAGCCCGACCTGGCTTGCAACACAGATTAGACATAATAACTGCTGTTCCCCCGTGGAACAGGCCCAGTCCCTATCTCTCCAGTTCAATGTTATTTTGTGCTGGCAGATTAAAGATAATGACTGCAGACAGATATGGCTTTCGCTGCAACAGGAGCTAATGTGAGTGGCTTTGGAGGTGTTTTTTCCCTCCTGAACCACCTGCCATCTGTTTGATCTGGAGAAAAAAACCATACACAACCCTTTTGTGTTAATGTCGCTTAGCATTAAAGAGGCATCGCTGACTGAGGTCTTACCATCCTCAGCAATCACTGGTCTGTTCTGAGAGCAGAAGATAGCTGCAAGGACAAGAAGAGCCAAAGCAGTTCTTTAGCAGCCTGTAGGATAAGGATAGGTGGCGGCAATCCCTTCCTGGGACTACCTAGCACGTTCTGCCATGTCCTTCATAAAGGCGGTGGCTTGGACAAGGGATGGGTAATATTTGCACATGTTCTCAGTTGGAATGAGACTAGGCCATTTCCAATGGCTTCCATGAAATTACGTCAATTTCCATACAGAAACAATCTAGTGTGCGTTTTGAAGTTTTCTCTCCATTTTACAGAGCCACAGCTACTACACTACATAGGGAAAACCTATACATAAGAATCTAAAATATATATATTTTTTTGAACAGAACAATAGCATTTATTTATTTATTTATTGGCCTAAAAGGCTAAGAAAAACACAAACAAGGAGAACTCTCTCTGCTTCCAACCTCAGGAGAAGCTTCATTACTAGGTAAGGCCAACATGGTCAGCTAACAACCTACTCGCAGTCATATCATCAACATACAATAGAAAAGATGAGCTCCCCTGGGAAGCAGTGATACATATTTCCAGCATCTGAAAGCTGCAGGAATACCAGCCAGATTCTTTCTGCCTATTCTGGACACTTTGTACTTTTTGGAAAGTGCAAAATGATTGTGCTTCTGCCACTTGGGGAGGTCATAAGTGGCACCTTCACTACATCTTCCCTGATCACAAGTAAATTGAGAACGGAAAAAGGGGAAAACGGAAGTCCCGAGGGCAAGGGCTTCTCTGCAGCAGCTCGCAGCTGGCCTGTCATCATTTGTAAACACCTTTGTGAATTCCCACCAGAGTGGGAACGAGGCAAATTTAAACAACAGGAGTTTGTATCTGATAAAGACATGTTTCACCAACTCCCTTCAAAGCTAAGCATATTTTTGATGCAACAGAAAACATGAAATACAGGGTGCACCCTTTGGGAGGAAAAAAAACACACTTAACTGGCATCAACATCAGCTTCTGCAATTACTTTGGAATCTGCCAAGGTGGGTACCGAGGGAAGTCAGCATCGCTTCCTCGTCTGTTTTGCTGCTTGACCTTTCCAGCAGAAATGCTGCTCTCCTCCTCTCTCTTCACCTTCCTCGTCTGCGCCATGACTACTTTTAATTAAACCAGTCCTATTTCCCCTTTCTTCTGCACAGTAAGCAAATCTCACACCATCTCCTAGCTTTGCCTTTTGCTTTGGAAAAGCGCTGTGCAAGGGGAACTGAAATTACAGAGAGGCAGAACAGCATCATGGCTGCAGAGGTTTGCTCTTCTGAATTGTCTGGCTGCATTTATGATAATCCCTTCATTCCATCTGCAGCCCACGCACTGGTGCAGCAGCCCCCTTTTCTAGTTCCAAGAAATTATGCATTCATTATGTAGGAAATTAACACCTCAAAGCAAACTATAATTAGGAATTCTTCAATTCGGTTTATGCTTTTTCAATTAGGCCCTCTATAATTTTAATCACGGGAGCATTAACATGTTTCCGGAATTTATATACCTGTAGTATAATTAAATCCTGAAACGCCTTAGTCTGCAACAGCAAAGCAGAGCTTACTCATCTTCCCTTTTATTGCATTTTTGTGGTATTATAGACACATTGAGGGGCACCTGCTAGTGCAAACACTGCTTGCCACACGCAACAGAAAGGAGGACGCTTGCCCTCTGAACTCCTTGTCCCTGCTCCTGGTGGAGGGACTGGCTGGGTAAAGCTTGTGCTCTGCTTCCAAGGGGTGGACGCTTGCCAGGGACTAGTGCCCAGACTCATCCCATTTAATTTTAAGTACCTAAAGGAGCCGCTTCAATTAGATGAATCTTCCTCGATGGTCCGTGAAGAGAAGCACCCTTCTTCCTGTGGGCAGCTCCCACCCTGGGTAGCTGTGGTCAGGCTCAACTCACCCCATCTAAGTGTCTGACCCAAGGGCTGTCGTAGGCAAAAGGAGGCCTGTCAGCGTCTCAAGAAATTCAGATTACAATTTTTAAAATGTTTAATGCAGTTTGCTATTGTTATTGTATTCTGGGATAACACGGGAGGGGCTTTGGGAGCTGTGAAACACAGAGAAATGTCTTGGAAAAAGAAACCCTCAAACTGGCAACTGTGGGTATTTTCTCCTGTTCCCTCCTTGTCTTACCAGTTGACAGCTTGATGTGAGAAAATGGCCATCAATTTGTGATTCTCATCTTAAAGTTCAGACTTCATTAACCTTTTGATTGCTGGAATTTAATCTGACAGTTTACGTGGACAGCATAGAAGATTTATGCAAACACACTCACTCCCCCACTCTCAATATCCTCAGGCCTTCATAAAACACTGAAAAATGTTAGCAAAAGCTTCACCGTGCAGCTAATAAAATGCTGCTTGACACAAAAAAATTGTCTCTATGTGTAATTTGATTGTTAAAATATTATAATTAAAATATATGTAAATTTTATGTCTTTCCTCTCCCATTTCCAGCTACTGCCAAACTCTCAGCGGAATGGTTTAGACAGACACAGCAGGTCACCCAGGCTCAGAGAACAGGCATGTTCCTAGGGCTGATAAATGGGCAAAGGCAGTTTTATGACATTTTAAGGGACAGTACACTCAGATGTTACAGCAAGAAAATGCATTTTTTGTACCAGATGAGACAATTGACCAAAACGCCACTTATCTTCACTTTTTAGGGCCAACACCTGACTCTCCAGGGGAACTAAAAATCCTTGGAATATCAATTCAACTGGTTATGCCATGCTATACAAAAAAAAATAAAATTCCTTCCTGATACTTAGAATCATCACCTTGTTTCCTGATATATCCCTACATTTCCATCGTTCTTCCCTCCTGATACAGTAGGCAAAGCACTTTTAAGATCCAGACTAACTCCAAGTATCACTGAAGTCATCCTATAAGATCTAAACCCACCATGCAACAACTCCAGCTGAAATGGAAGCGTATGCTCAGTCCTGCTGTGCTCTGGTCAGCTCACCAGGGTTAGGACACACTGATGAGGTCAAGCCTGAAAACGCTCGCTGCAACTCTTCTCTGTTCCTTTTGGAGGTGATAATCACACCCATCTATGCAGCTGCCATTATTCCTAACCTTTCCTGTAAATTCTCATTCTCTTTCGCACAATCACATGCTATTAATGAAAGAGCAGACCTGGTTTACCTTTAAGAGGAAAGAAACTGCTCATTTACCTTCAAACTATTGCCTAAATTAAAGAGAGAACGCTATGCAGGAGAAGCCCAGCTTGAATGATTTCAGAACAATGTCCCTGAGGTATATTATGGGAGATGTTAATTAATACAGATAATTAGTCTTATAATATCAGAAGCCTAGATTGATAATCTCATTCCTCATTAGATACTACAAAATTAAAAGATCTGATGCGATGACTGTTTGCCCTGCATTCAATCAACCACGCCATGTGATGCATACATTTGAATATAAGTTTAGAAAAAGCAGGCCAGGACTTTTATTTCCTAGGTATTTATAACATGCCTATCAATGCAACTGAACTTTCAGAATTACCAAGGGCATGATAATTTGTTATGCTCCCCACAGCTTTCAACATTAGAACCTTTTTTATTGTTTCGCTGATCCTTGACTCCAGTCTTTATTTTCAAGCGAAAGGTATTCTGCGTGGGAGTTTTAAGAACAAGAAATTGCCACCCTTTCCTGGCATTAATGAATTAATTATCAACATAAATGCCTGAGGCAAACTCATGCAATAACACTAAGAAGCAGCAAAGCAACAAGCTGAAAAGCATCGCTCCCTATGTAGCTACTGAGACGTAAACACCAAAGCCCCTATCTGCAAATCAAACAAAAACCCAGCAAATTTTATAAGTTTATAGCTTCTTGTTTGTAGATCCCATTCCTCTTTCACCACAAAATCAAGGTCACGAGGCTTGCAAACCACTCCTTTGTAGGCATGGAAAGAACTAATATGCTTTAAAAACAAAATCAAGGTGCCAGTGAGAGGGATATAGGAAAGAGAAAGTCAGCCTGAATAGATGATGGCTGAAACCACAAGAAGAGAAGAAATTATCTGGAGATTAAAGTAACAGCCTATAAATTCAGAGATTCAAAATTTCTACTTTGTTGCAGACTGAAATGGAAGGCAAATTTTATCCAAAGCCTCAGTTCTCCAACATAGGATGGAAGCAATGCCACTGCCCTGCATCACAGGAAGTTTTCATTTGTTACTATGTGTAGGTATAACACAAATACACACATACCTCACAAATTGTTTTGTTGGAAAATAGCTAGAGCAGAAAAATAGAAAAAAAAAAACACACTTCTTAAGAAGTGTGTTCTTAAGTGTTGTGTTGAATAGCAACACAACTGTATTCTCTTGATCGATTTAGCAACACATAGACCAAAAATATTTCCTATATTTCATGCTTCGGAGACCAAAAACCAGGTAATACTCAAGAGTAACATGGGGCTTGGTTAATATAAATTAATGTCTCCTACCAGCTGGCTGTTGATATGAAAATACTTGTTTCACCTTTGCTCAGTGCTTCTAAATATACTCCAAATATTTAAAGTCTCCTTCTCCTATTTAATTTCCTTATTGCTTTTAAGATGTACATTAACACAACAAACCACCCATCCTCACCAAAGTGACTATGTGTATCCAACTATTGCACACATGCATCATAAATGACTCTGACCTGAATATATTTGTCCAGAATCACTTATACCAACTCCTTACACAGCATTTACATATAGGCACACACATGTATGTACGCATGAGGTTATGTGCAAAGTTTGAATACCAATGTTCCAAAAATACTCCTCTTTAGCCCAGTACAGGTTCAGGTGCCTAAAAGACCATCAGGTACCTGCATGCTGACAGACATGCCAATGAAAAATCACAGATTGTATACCAATACACCTTGGACAACTGCAGCAAGATAGAGAGATCAAATCCATCTTTTTCCAGCAAAGAAGTTCTTCACGTTCTGAAACCCCAAAATATAATTGCATGCTCTTCTCTAACATCCTTCTACAGCGCCCTACAGCACCAATACATAGAGCAGCATGCCAACAATGCAATCACACTTAAGGTGAGCATTTATTTAAACATTGAAATCCTTAAAACATGCTCTGGAAATTTGATTTCCTCCATAACAGTAATATAGGTAGACTGATACAACCAACAGTATGCTAATAAACCAGATGGACTTTCAAATATCCAACACACAGCAAACATCCCAGTAGACTTGTCATGGAGATAAAATCCTTCACAGCAGTATTTTCAAGCAGTGAATGAGACATAAATTCTCAAACAGAGGTCTGAAGATGTCATATGTGAATAATCTATGAAGGACTGACTCAGCCCTCCTGACAATAACAGATTCAGAGGCAGAATTATCCTCCAAATCTCACTGGAGTTTTTTTCAGAAAAGAGTCGAGGACTAAGAATTGGGAACACTTGCATTCTTCTTTCCTCTTCTGAATCTATTATAGATGAATGTCAGTCTTCAGCAATCAATCACAACACCATTCATGGGCTTTAGATTGATAATAAGAACACCTAAAAGTTATTTTTAAAGGGCAATATGGAGTCAAGCTCTGCAGCTTATATCATGGAAAATAAAGGCATGGATGAAGTGCCCAGACCACAAGGGAGAATATTTATGGCTTGCTGATACTTCACTTTTTTTTTTTTTTTTTGGCAATAGGACAGAATATATAAAAGAATATCTAAATTTACATTATTCCTATTAGTTCATATGAAAGCATCTTGATTGTTATCTATAGATTGTTAACAATGTCAAGTTCATGATCATTAGTTTTATAAACAACCTCATTTAAGTTATTTATCCTGAGCACTGGGAAACATCAGAAATGTCTTAATGTTGAAAGTGACTTTGGATTCAGTGTACCTGCATTTCAAATGAGTGGAAGTACAATGAATCTTATTTGAAATATTCTACAATATTACTCTAAAAATGATCTTGCAATCCACACTCCATCTGTATGCTGTTCAGGCTACAGCAGAATGAAATTACACAAGACAAAGGCACAGAACTATCTTATGTATAGATACTAGCTCACAATCGCATCCCTGTGCATACTCTAACTCATCCTCCCTAGCATCTAAGAGGAAATATTAAAAATAATTACTGTGTACTGAGGTTTTCTCATTTACACAGTTTGGAAGGATTATATTGAAAACCTGGGAGCTGCAGCGCAGAAACTGGCTGCCTGGAGAACTGTTGGGACAATGATATGAGGGGCCTACCTCTTCCTGCACAGTGAAAGACCTGAAGATCCAAGGTTTTATGTGATAGTGTGAGGAAAATCTATTTCAGCCTATTTTAAGTAGTATTTCAGAAACATACCAGGCAGGTTGGGTGGTCAGTGTGCAAACCAGAAAGGATTTAGGAAAGCACAGCCGTGTCTACAAGGGGGGCCAGGAGCACAGAGATCCTACTGGCATGCTGCATCCTGTGGCCTCCCCTCCACCTACCACTGTGCAGCCTCGATGCTTAGCACCAAGACTGCCTACAGACATTTGTCTTGACTCTGATCCTGTATTTTCACTAAGGCCCTGGGTAACTCAACGGAGGATGGCATCAGACTAAAAGGGGCTGGAAGTCCTTTGGGTTTGCATCAGAATTTAAAAGCATTTTGAAAATGAATTTGAAGATATTTAGTGGAAGTGAATACAAAATACTATACTTGTGAAGGAGAAATAAACATAAAACAGAGAACAACTAACCAAACAACAACAAAGGGGATATCGTAGAATCATAGAATCATTAAGGTTGGAAAAGACCTCCAAGATCATCTGGTTCGACCATCACCCTACCACCTATGTCACCCACTAAACCATGTCCCTAAGCACCACGTCCAACCTTCCCTTGAACTTCCCCAGGGATGGTGACTATCCTCCACACCCCCTTTATACCACTGGTCACACAAGACCATATATTGGCTCTCAGCTTGAATATGAAAAACAAAGATAGGGCTGGGGTAGGAACACCTCATTCTTGTGTGTTAAGAGTGTCACAAACAGTTCACAAGACAATGTTCTTCTAATCTGCTGGATGCTGTGGAAGCCCCTGAGGCAGTGCTACCTGCTTTTGGATATTATGTTACAAGAGGATTTACACAAATTGGAGAGTGTGCAGAACAAACTGAAAGAAAAGAGAAGAGGTATGGAAAATATGATACGAGGTTGCTTATAATAATATTGCTGAGATTAGACTAAAACCAGACTATTTGTTTATTCAGTGAAAGGTATTCACACATTGTGAAGCTGTCATATCTAATAAAATGTTTAAAATCTCCACAGGCCTCCTCCCCCTGCCACACACAGTTCCATTCTGTTTTTTATACACACATCTAAGTCAATGAAATGGGTTCATTTTGGGAAATAATCTTATCATTTAGACATGGCATGTAAATATTACACTCTGCAAATGTGTGTATAATAGACTACAATACAATTAAAGAAACCAGACTGAAAAATTATAAAAATCTTTACAGTTTTTTGTTTGTTCTTTATAGTATACACATTTGCTGGAAAAGACATTATTCAGTGAATGAGGTTAAAGTATGGTAAATTGACTTCGAGAAAAATCACACGACTTTTCAATAAAAAGACAAAATAGCAACACTCTTAAGACAGCAGGTGGTACAACGAGATACAGGAATGTTCCCCCATATAAAGAAATAAAACAAAACAGAGCTGTGTGATTTTACTGCTATTTTCCAGCAGAACAACATCCCTAAAGGACTCAGAAAATAGGCTCCTAAATTCACTCATATGGAGTACCAGAGATTAAAAGGGAAACATTAAAGCCCATCCCTCAGAAAAACTAGAAAGGGGGTGGTGCTAAGTTTAAAAAAAAAAAAACACAGATTTTTTGCTTTAAAGTATCACTGCAATTTGGAGGAAAGCTGTGATGTACGTTGGAAAACTAATTCATACAGCATTATTAAATCAAATAGGTTTACATGTGAGTAATCTGCCCCTAAATATTTCGTGGGACATGCTTTAAATAGCACAAAGAACCTAGCAAAGCCAAGTCATTTTTGAGAGAAGGGACTATGTGTTTTTAAAATATCATCCAGAGGAGAAATTTCAGAAATGTCTTGTGTAAACTCATGTGTGAGGTAAATCCTGAAAAGCCTACAGGAAGGTAATGGCTGCTGAATACATCTGCAAAGCAGCCCAGATCTTCCTAGGTAAACTAGGCAACTATTTTTATTGTAAGTGGTTATAATTCATACACTCAGCTGAAGAGAATGGCAGGATGAACGACTGCCTGGCATTTCTGCCAGACAGGTAAGGCAGCCATCAGTGCTGGCTCAGAAGGGGAGTTTGTTCTGTGCTCATACTTTTCACCATGTATAAATTTACCAAGGCAAAAGATGGCAGTGAAGTATAGGCTTCTAAGTCATGTTTTCACAGTCAGGGAGTGATCTGCAATGAAGTGCCCCATTTCAGCATTGGACATCTTAGTGGTAAGAATGTGATCCAGCTCAGGATTAATCAGAAATGTTTGCTACAAGGTCATTCTGTTCCACAAGTTTCATCTGTACTGCTTCCTGCCCCCTAAATCCTCTACTCTGCAAATGGAAACTGTGCTCACCTCCAACTGGCGAAGTCTCACTAAACCAGTGAGATTTCTCCAGTCTCAATCACTCGCTAACTCTGCATCCAGCCTGGTGGCAACAGCTGGATTACAACACTGACATACAAAGAGTCTGGTTGGATGTAAAATTGAACAAATGCATCCGCAAACATCAAAAATATTTCAGGCATTCATCTTACAGAGCTACAAAAAAGGCCTTGTCCATGGCAGGAACGAGGGCAGGAGACGGAGGCCTGAAGCCTCCTCCACCCTTGCAGGGCGATGCGGAATTCACACCACAGCACACAGCTCTGTGTACTGAAACTCCAGTATTGCAAAGGCATCTGAAGTGATGCTGAAAGAGTAATAACCCCGTGCCATGCCATCAGCAATCCTTCCGGGAGGTTACCAGCGGGAGGCAAGTAGATTGAGGCGTTTATAAAAGTAGACCGTGAAAGGCTGAATCAACAGCAGAGCTGGCCTTTTAGTAAGCGCTTGCTTTCAGCAGCTACACTACCAGACAAGAACAAAAGGCATGAGTGAAACCTGGGGAGGAAGGAGAGGGGAGAACTGTGAAAAGGGAAGACAAAAGACCTACCTGACAGGGGCTCCCCGGGACTGAGCAGGCTTCAGCATAACAGTAATGGTGGTGTCAGTCTCGTTCAAGGGGGAGTCAGTGTCGTATTCTGGCATCGATGGTGCTACGGCAGAACAAAGAGCAACGTGTTAGTTATACACCAGTTACTGCCTTTGGTAGTGATGGCAACGTAATATTAACATTTCTTGGAGACTGTTTAACATTTCTCAAATGAAACATCAAAATACTTTCTAAATGTTATGACCAAAATTGTCAAAACTGTTTAAAAATTTGTACACTCATTTTCTATTGAAATTAAACAGGAATCGGACACCCAAATCTTCAAGCTGGCTTTGAAAATCCTCTCATGAATTTTTAAGACTTAGCAATCCTTTGAGATGGGATCATCTCTTCAATTTTAAAGGTGAAGAAAGTAAAGCATGTGGAAGTTGGAAGACACCACCTAGGACCAGTGGATCAGTGGCAGAGCTGAGACCAGCACCCCAGGAGCCAGGCTCTTGTTCACTGTTCATGTCAATGATTAGACTTCCCACACCTTAGAGCTTTTAATACTTAGAGTTTTTAATACATAGGCTTGAGCTGTGTCTCCTTGATTAGCTGAGGGTACATTATGAAGTGGGAAAGCATCAAAGGAGAGGAGCATGGAATTAGCCATGTTGTTTTAGCACTCAAATCCACGGTATTTAACCCCAGTGCTTTAGTGTTGTTGAACACTGAAAGCAAGAGGTGGCTGCACTGCTTCCAGTGGTATACTCGGACAGCGACCAGCCATGGCATCCGTCGCTTCACCGAGTGTTCCTCATGACAAAACAGAAAACCACTGAATGGTCACACTTAACCAAAGTCTAGCTCCTACTTTTTGCTTTATCATCTTCTACTACGGTCATTTCATAAAGGCAGGATAGGTTTCCTTAGGAAACACATTTTACTTATCTGTTACTTCTTCCTTCCCCAATAGCAGACATAATTTTTACTGTGGAAGAACTGAAGAGACCATGAGATCAGAGCAGCATCATGTTTATTCCAAAGATGCAGGTTTTGTTGAAATACACTTAACTATAAAGCAAATAGAAGAATTTACACAAAGAGAGTAGTCCGCTCAGTTCAGCTGTAGCTCTCGAGGGCAAGCTGCATTGCGGGGGTCCCATATTTAATCCTCTCACAGAGATTTTCACCGTAATCCTGTTTACAATCAGGATTTTTATCTAAATGCCTGAAAACTGTCAAGAATGGTGTTTGCTACTATCAGCTCAGCAACTGACTTCCCCATCGATAAGCTATCAATGAGTTCAGAATGATGCCAATTCCTTCGCAAGGATTTCTCCGAAAAAATTGCTCTGCATCGAGGGGAGTCATTTAAAAATGATGCCTGCCACCAGCAGTCTTCCATACCAGGTACCACCATACTTACAGTGAGAATCGTTCAGCACCTGCTCAGGGCAGAAGGGATCGTGCCACAACAATCACAGTGCCACCAACAGGTTGCAGGGCCATTTTAGACACCAGAAACAGGCTAGGCTGTACCTTTGCAGGTTCCATAATCCTACTTTAAACAGAAGCAGCAGCTTCCCTTAGCCTGGCTGCAGCACTGCACTGCTGCGACTAAATTGCTTCTGATGTTAGCTAGCTCGGATGGCTCCTTCTGGCTGTGTGTGAGACCTGTTTAGTTATCTTCTACCCAAAACATTGCACCTGCTGACGCGAATTTACAGTTTTACTGCCAGACACCACAGAGTTGAGAAGTAAGTGGAAGAAACATAGGTCTCGGCAGGACTAGCTAATGCTATCAGGTGTAATTGAGCAATCGCTCCATATTAGTCGTGTAACACTGCAATACAACCTAGTATTCTCGTGTACCCAACACAGAAGAGTTGTGTAGCACCTCAATGAACTGACACTTGGCAGTGACTTTTTTGAAAGAGCAAGCACTGCTCAACAATTTAATGCTGATTTTGTTAAGATTCCAGTCCTGCCCAAAGAGAAGTCCTCTGTAATTCTGGCATTTAGGTGTGATTAAGAAATAAACAAATGTCACCCCGTATAAACACATACACTCCTAGAATATAGATAGCTTTTCATTTAAAAATGATCTATTTTCAGAAAGCCTTACAAGACCATTCTTATAAGCGAAAATAAGTCAATGCAAAAATCATTTTTCTCCTTACTTCCTTTCTGACCGCATCTTAAGTTTAATAGTAACTTCAAAATTCCATGTATAGGGCCGACCATGAGAAAATCTCAAGTCAGAGACTACACTAATGCCTGCATGGAGTCTGTGCCTACCTATTGTGAACCAGATGTTTAAAGGGCAAAAAAAAAAAAAAGAGACAATAAACTGAGCTCCGTGTGCATACAGTTAATAATCATGCAGGCTCCTAACAAGATTTGAGTACTCTCTGAATAATAAAATGAAAAGAAACTGAATCAGAGAGAAAAAGCACAACCACTCCTGTGCTGTTTTAGTCCTCTGGTCACAGGTGAACAGAGGGTACACCATGCCTTCCCTCCGCAGCAGGGCTGCACAAACCCTAACAGCCCATGGAGCTGTTACAACAGTTAATGCTTTACTTCAAGTGGTGAAACATGGGCTTTTGCACTAAATCTAAAGGTCTCAAACCTTGCTGACAGTCAGTGGAGAGAATGGACTTATTTTACCTCCTTAAAGTTTACACTGTCACTTATTGCTAACAACTTTTTATTAACATGTTTTGAAATGGGGTTAAGGAAAACATGCAGTGCTGCTTATTTCAGCACTACAAGTGTCCTGAACGTCCCCAAAATTGGGTTTGGCTTCACTGAGAAAACAGATAAAAGTTAAAATTTAAAATTAAAGCCCACATATGTTTGTCCAGTGTCCCCTATACCACCTCCTTATCAATTTTTTCTTTTGTTAGCTAGACCAAGTTTCCTTTTTCTTTTTTTCCTAGACACCTAGGAACTTTCTCTTTGCAGTGCATCATGATTTCAGTGCCTTTCACGTACCTGTCTACCTACCTCCAGCCTTCCCTCTGTTCTTAATCAGAAAAGAAAACAAACAAAAACCACATAAAAACAGTTTACCTTCTTTATTTTAATCTCCTACCACTATTCATTCAATTACTTCATTACATCCCTTTCTGGTGCATTAAGATAAAAGTCACACTTTTAAAGGAGCTTCTCTAACTAAGCATATAATTCTAATACTCTGTTGTAGCAGCAGTTCATCTGAAGAACTAATCAAGGTACTCACTTCCAATGCTTCTAACACATCCACAAATTAACCACTGCATTTGTAATCTGAACAAACACAAATACAAACACATACAGATTGCGGCCCCCTGAGAAATTTGCCTTGTGAAACTTGTGGAGGAGACACTAAGCAAAAAGCCTTTTTATTGTTTTATGCATCAGCTGTGGGTCTAAAGAACAAAGCCCTAGAAAGTTTTTGTCTGTTTTTGTGTTTTTCTCCAAAGCAGTACCTGAAATCTTAGTTGCAATCCGTGTTGTGATGGGTGGCCCAAAGCCCTTGACTGTGCTGGCTTTGATGGTGAATGAATACGTAGTCCCTGGGTATAATCCTACAAAGAGGTGATGTGTTTCATTCCTTAGCTTGAAGACTTTCCCTCTTTGGCTGGACAGGTCAGCACTGGGATCCAGAGACCCAACGGCCTTGTATGTAATCTGCAAATAAAGAACAACGAATGTAAGGTGATAAGGGGCCTTTTGCACCTGGCCTTCCTCTGCTTTCCCCTACTTTGCTCCCTCTTGAAATTCAAGATTGAAAATGAAAGGGCAGATATTATTTCAGTATCCCCAGCGAGCAATCCTGTGTTTGGATACTGGCAAGCAAACATGACAATTTTTCCAAGGCTTTACTTAGGAAGAAACTAATTTCTTCTCTCCGCTAAAACCTCAGCATGTGCTGATTTACAACAAAAGATGCAAAGAATTGCTTTTTGTTCCGAAATTCAGAACTTGTGCAGCTGAAGCAGCACGCACATCACGACCTGCACAATTTTCATGAGAATTTCCCATACGATCCCCCACCGCCCAGGAAAACTTCTGGTGCAAACTTAGATACATTTTCTATCAAGCAGTTTTTCTCCCCAAAAGCCACCTGAAAACTACAGTTGCCTTTTACTGATAACAGTTTTTTGAATTCTTTTCCTATGCTAAAGAGATTATGCCAAAATGAAATGCTGAAGTTAAATGATAGGTTTACATCAAATATATATCATCAAGTATTCAGAAAAAAAAACAACCTCAGCTTCTCTGAGCTAGTGAGACAATTCCTGACAATTTCTTCCCCGTTTTTAGCCTCGCTTTGCAAGCTTACATGTGCTACCATGCCCAGTTTTCACCTGAGAAAACAAGTCGGTGGGGTTACAGACCTGGAGAGCTCCTCAGGACTACATACACTAACACATCTTTAGAGGGATCCAAGCTGAACGCACACCTTTGAAATTCTGCTAGAGCTTCATTATGCTTACCCACGACAACCCTGTTGATATACAGACACTTGCAAGGAGAACTCATGACTTATTTACCAGCCAATTCCTTCCCCACCTTCCAAATTCAATCCAAAGGCAGCTCAATTTCAACTGAGCTGTCAATATAATATAACGTGCACCACTGCTCTCCTAACCTTTCCTGATATTATGGGATCCTCACTTATTTGTAATGAAACACTATGAATAAATCAATGTATGTTAATATACAAAGTCTTCAATTTTTTATGAAGGACTCCATGTGAATCTAATTCCCAGCTTTGCTGAAAGAGTCTTTGAAAAATTTTAAGTTGCTTGTTTCATGACAGGAGGAACATGTTGTGATTTGAGAAAAAATACATATACAATGTTTAAAAAGATGAGGCTTTAATAGTAACAGGAAAACAAAAAAAAAAAAGGAATTATAATAAGCAGCTTGTAGAGGTGATTTCAATGAAAATTTGCTAATTTTTCCAGGATTTACAAGCTGTTTTTGAATTTTTATTACCTGCCTGAAACCTGAAAAGAAACAGATCTTAGCACAATGTTCATTAAAGTAAGAAAACTATTTGCAGGGAGGAGAAATCTTTACTCTCGCTCCTTGTCTTCAGGCTAGGTGAGGTCCATGCAACGCACCTCAACATAAGACAATATTTGGACAATTCCTACTTCATGAAGGCACTTCAAGGCAAGACAATCTGTGCACCACCATCAGAATCTGAATGGGGGTCAAAGCTCATAAATTAAGAGACGTCACCCAGTCAATGCCATTGCAAATTCCAGAAAGAAAAAATGAATCTATTATGTTCTGTAGGAATAAACCAATGCCATCTGTATGCTCTTGTTGAGAATCAAGTGAGAGAGCAATCTCAATTCTAAAAACTTCCAGAGGAGAATGAACAAATTAAAAATTTGGGAAAAGGAAAGAGAGCCTCCTACCACTAGACCACCAAAAATCACGCTCACATGATATGCTGTTAGTTGTCTATGCAAAATTAGTGCTATTTATTTTTGAATACATTATACAAAAGGCTGCAAATTTAAGTGGAAGATGAAATTGTCCTTGATCTGCATATAAATAACAGTACTCACCCCTACCTATACCAGTTCAAAAATTACAAAATGAGCCATTTTTCTT
Organism: Cygnus atratus; assembly: GCF_013377495.2. Taxonomy (NCBI): domain Eukaryota; kingdom Metazoa; phylum Chordata; class Aves; order Anseriformes; family Anatidae; genus Cygnus; species Cygnus atratus. The sequence continues at coordinate 12,362,000 of NC_066377.1, read as the reverse complement.
CATTAATATGTATATACGCACAAATCCTTAAAGCAAACAGATAGAAATGTTTTGGAGAGAACAGAAACAACAACCAGGAAAGTCACTGATGTAAAAAAAAATTTAAATAAATAAAATCTTTTTTTTGCTGCTCACTATAGCATAGAAAATGAGCACAAGGGACCTTAAAAGAGCCTAAGTTCAACCCATGAAAAGTGAGGTAGGAGAAAACAATACTTGAGAGAGAACATACCCAAGATTTGACATTAAAGTTTGGGTCAGTTTTCAGAAAGACCGCAAACTCAGATCAGACATATTTCCCCCCAATTTTTTTTTAAACTGCAGTAAAGGCCCATTCATGCAACATCTAAACTGTGAGTCTGTTACTGCAGCAGACACTATTCAAGTGGATACAAACCCTGTTAAACCAGGTGACATGCCGACATTGAGAGAAAGCAAACCTTGTCCCCAAAACTTACCACTTTAATACACAGAGAGCAGAAAAGCAGTAGTACAAACCTGGGGGTGTTTATGTGGGTCCTGTTTCATTCAGCCCATAAGCAGAAATATTTAAGAGACTGTTACACATGACTGTGTCAGCAGATACAGCTAGTTACCTGCTTATTGCTCTTGGCAGAGTTAGTCTCAAGCTTTTCTCTGCTTTCGGGAAGAGCCCTGAACAACTGAAGTGGTGAGGAAGGGATCTGCAGCTGCTGCTGGATAGCCCTGAGCTGTGGGCCGTGGTCCCACCGCTGCTGCTCACTTCCTTCGTGGCCACGTCAAGCTGACGTTCCCTGAACCTCCTCCTTGCCATTTGAGAGCTGTTACGCTCCTCTATACCAATGTTTTTGCGGCTGAGGGATTCTATGGACTCCTGTAGTTGCTGCGTGCTGGTGGTTGAGCACCAAAACCATAGGTGAAATGTGAAGAAGCCCAACAAAGAGAGCAATATTTGGAAAAGGAGGCAAATTCTCTTCCAGCACAGACACAAGAGAACCGTTTTTCCCTCCCAAGTAAGGTAGCTGCTGTTTCTTAGATATTAGCACTACCCAGCGAGGACTGCTACCTGAGAGCTCTGCTCAGCCCGGTCCTCCCCAGCCCTCCCAGTACAGCTGGCTGCTCCGGCTCCCTCGGGGCCTGCCAGCACCAGCTCCTAGAGCCCTGGCTGGCCTGGCACCCATCCGCACTGTTCAATGCCCAGGCTCTCCATCCAGCTCTGCAACATTTCTCATAGCCAGGACAATCTCTAGGTACAGAAGTCTTGGTATTTCCTCACCAAAATACGTGAAATATGCTACAGTATTTGTCTGCATGCACGTGTCTGTCAGCAGATTGCTCCTTACAGCAAGAAAAGATGCTGTAACACATCACATACATCAGGTTTTATGTATAAATAATTCGGGGGTGGGGTGGGGTGGGGAGGAGGTTGTTTGCTTGGTTGTTTTGATTATTTTTGCATACTCTACACTCAGCACCACTGCTTTTCTTAAGACCTTGATGTACCTCAGCTGGCTGATCTAACTTAAGGCAAAGCATCTTGATGGGAAAAGCTCCTGCAGGGAGGGACTGCATTCTCACCCCCGTGCTCCCCTACGGTTTTACCAGTGGAAGGAAGAGAAGAACATGCTGAACTTCCTTTCTGAGTCTGGACTGTTTGTCAGGTCAATCATGTATCAGGTCTTGCACCACGACTATTTAGTAAGGATGACAAAACACAGCTGTGAACACTCTGATCACATTATGACCAGGGGAGACAAAGACACCAAAAGTTACCGCTCTTCTCCTTAATCGATTTAAACTAAAAGTTCTGAAGCTAGTGAAGTTTCAGGGAATCATATATAGAACATTTTTCAATATAAAACTATGGAAATTTCCAACTCTGGAGTCATTTGGAAAAGCACTGAAACATGTCTGGAGAAGAAATATGGCACTTCCTTAGAATAAGAAGGATGCTGAAAAAAGCACCTGCTCTTCTAGTTGGTATGCTGAGTATTTATCTTCATTTCTTGTTCCAAGTGTCAAACCATTTCATTACAAAATAAACAAGAGATTCTAATCTAAGAAAATGAGATGACTCAATCACTAGAAAGCAGCTGTTCTAAATTATTTTAAAATAATCTATTTTAAAGACAAGCCATGTCATATAATCCTTCTGTATTCTGAAAAAAAGGAGACAATAAAATTAATTTAAACATTTAAAAACCTAGACAGAAAACAAACAAGAAGAGGCTCAAAAATAAAAATTTCACTTTGATTGAAAATATTGAAAATATTTGTTTTGATTCTGATGCAGAATAAATGCAAATACAAAGATGAGGAAATTTCTCACAAGACTGAAACTCTATGTTTTTTTAACCAGCTCCCTGGTTATCTCCTGCACAGCAGACAGCTGTCATCATCTGAAAGTCCTCTCTCTCCTCTGCAAACTGGAACGGTTGTCCTGAGTTTGCATACGTTACTTAGAATTTACATTTTGGCTCCAGGGCAACTTGATGGTCTCGTGGAACAGTTTTAGTGGTCAACACTGCTACAGTTCTAATCACAGCAAACACCCGTCTCGGCGAAAGCACAGTGAGATCAATAAATATAGACAAATAAATCCTAAATCTTCCCGATTTGCAAGGAACTGAGCTAATGAAATGTTTCTTAAGTTGAAGCAACAGGAGCAGTAACTTTGAAGTAATCAGGAAATCACAAGTCAGATGGCACGGAAACTCAGGAAGATAAATAACAGCCACGTTGCCACGAAAGAGGAGGGATGAAACCCTGAGCCACGCATTCACCCAGTCCCTGGTCAGTCCAGCGTTCATCCAAACTGTGCAAAATTTGGCAATGCAAGTCCAAATCTTCATGAGTAAAACGTAAAACAGGTCAAAAGTACAAGTTCAAGCCTACTGGAAATTACCAGAAAGGGGTTTGTATATTTAATTTCCAAGTGTTCAGTGACATACATCTGCTGTGATAGACTGTGGAAAATAAAACAAGAACAGATCTGCATCAGAAATGGGATGGTCAGTGAGTTCACTCCTTGTTATTTAAGCAGACATCCAACATACGCCAGTGCACTCAGTCCCCACTAACCAGAAGTACCCTCTCTTACTCCGTCCTCCCCTCTGTTTTATATACATTTAAAAATTCAGAATATTAACCCCTTAAATCACTGTCCAAATGCTACATTAACAACCACAATGATGAAGCTATAATATTGAGCAGAAGTACAGCTCTCCTCTCCTTCACAGAGCCTAATTTAACACAATTTGCTAGGGAAATGTGAACACTTTACCAACTGTCATCATCTATAAGTGTAAAACTTCTATTACAATACAAGACTTCTAAAACTTTCATGGTGGAGGGAAAGACCACAGCAGAGATATTAACTAAATTAGGAAGCACATTAGGAAGGCCATTTTCCACTGCAATTCTTTCTTCAGAAGAAAGCATGTAATAAAAGAAACTAACAAAAAACTTATATCCTTAACTTGCTTGATCTTCCCATACATCTCAGATGTATGGGCAACTGCGTGTCCACACAAGCAAAAGGATATTGTAATAGTGAATGTATTACTATATGGGTTCATCAGGCATATCATATAAAAACACTAATAACAGTAAGCATAGCTGAAAATTGGATGCTAAAAAAAAATCCCTGTAGAAAAAAGGGTATATATATTATTAAGAATGTGGTAATTAAACAGTGAAACAGACCATCAAGGGATGTGATCAACTACCCTTCAGGTTTAGACATTCCTTTGGAAGGATATATTATGGCATAATCTTGAGGACCTAAGCTTAATACAACAAAGAACCGTGATAAAGAAGTCATCACTTTGCTCTAACAGTCCTTTCTTGCTCTCCTCTACAGTGCACTAAAATCCCTTGGGAATCCTGGGTGGCTGCTCAGATGCTCTCCAATACTCAGATAAATAAAGAAGAAAATATTCTGCTCAAATCACGGTTGATGTATCCATTTAGTCTTCCTGTACATTTGGTACATTCAAGTAAGCTTTCACGCTGATGAATAACTGAGTTGTCAGGATTTCATGTGTGCATAACCTTAAAACTGAGGGCAGCAAACTCTAATGTTTCCGGATTGAGAGCTTTCCAGTCAAGGCAAAAAATGTACTCAGATGTTTCTTTCCACTGCAATTGATACCGCTATACACAGCACTTTGTCTTACATCTTTTGTCATATAGAATTAATAAACCGTGGTGAGCAAAACTCGGTCTCTACAACCATCTTCACCATCAAACATCAGAACCTTGAGCTTCCCCTCTAGACTTTAGCAATTGCAGCCTGTTGGAATACAAATGCTAAGTACGGCTGTTAAATCAAACACTACTTTGTAGATACATTATGCAACTTCATATCTATTTTCCATTTTAGTGACAGCCTGCATAGCAGTTTGGGGAAGGCATCTGAAACCTATAAATCCATTGCATTATCCCCAGTGTTCCCATTGACGTTTCATATCCCTGTCTCTATAAAACAGCCTGTTCTGCCTCTCCATTCTCCCTCGTACAACACACAATCCCTAACTTCAGGGGGTACTTTAGAGCTGACAGATAGCAGCATTTATTTTTTTTCCTTTTTTTTTTTTTTTTTCTTTTTTCCAGTTAGTAATGCTCCGAGACTGAAACCATTCCTTGCTATGGACAAGAGGGGAGCCAGAGCTTGGGATGTCACCAAACTGCCATATGCATACCCCCACCAAGCTCTGGGTCTGCAGGGACACCCTGACTTGTGTCTTACACTTTATTAAGCCAAAAGAAAACAATGCTTTTCCCAAATTACTGATGGGTTTTGAACTCCTGTCTTGTGGGGACGTTTTAATTCATTGGTTCTTATCCCGTTTGCTGTCTGGCTGAACAGCCCACGAGCTGGGAGCTGCATCCCACACTGGGGCTCGCCTCTGCTACCCTGCAGAAATTGGACACTGCCAGCACCCCCCAGCTCTGGCAGTCCTGTTTTAGCTGATGGAAAAGGCCGATAGCAAAACCACTGAAATAATAAAATAAAGCTGCTGACATCCCAGAAAAGTAAAAATTGCAGATCAGCCACAGCTGACCTTTTCTAAAAGGTGCCCTCTTTTGAAAATTGTTTAACTAGAGAGATGTTGCTACTTCCCAGTGCATAATCCTTCCTTGCATAAGAATTGCATCTATTTAACCAGAAGACAACTAGGCAGACTTCATGGTGTAGGTTTGACTTAGCGGTGTTTAAATCTCACCTGGTGCAGCTTTAGAGAGGCTCAATGTGCAGCTGCCTGGGGCCCAGCACCAAAGCACCGACCCCAAAGCAGGGCAGCTCCTCTCCCAGGGCTGTGCTCCCACCTGCCTGACACCCGCAGGCTGCACACAGAGCGAGCCCCCCAGCGCCTTTCCATGCCACTTGCTTCAGTTTCAGAACAGCACTGGCACAAAACTTCACAAGCAGATGAGAAGGAAGTTTGTCACGGGCAAAGCGTGATTTTCTGGGGCTAGAAATCTTTATGCAAGCCATAAGGGTGCAGAGATAAGGGAGTGGGATATCAGCACACAAAGTTGGCTGTGCGTCACCGGCCTTGGCGTTGCAGATGGAGGGGAGGGGGAACCAACTGAAAAGCTCCATGATTGAAAGCACCTTGGGAAACAATAGGCAATTTAGTTTTTAATCTTGCTTTACATATTCCACTCCATGCTCTAATAAAGCCTGCAAGCAAACTTCATTTTTCCCCTGTTTCCCAAAAATAAACACAAATAAACTGACGCACTAAAGTCTGACAGAAATATCCTTGAACTCAAAGTTATCAAAACATTTCCTTCATTTCCCGAGCCACTGCCTGAGGGAAGCAGTGTTCCCCAAGCCAGGTGTTAAGAAGTCATGTGCGTTACAAGTTAACTGTGCAAATGACTTTATTTTATTGCAGAAGGAAACCAGATCGAGTTCATGGTGTCTCCTGGAAACGTTCTCTTCAAGTTCAGCGTGGCCAGAGGGGGCACCAGGTGAAGCCGTTTTACTGAGCAGCTCACTTACTACCATTTCAGGGATCGCTGACCTCAGAAAGACCAGAAATTTTGCAAGGCTCTTCCTCAGTTCATGCTACACCTGGATTACTCCCCCATAGATAACCCAACTTCCTGAAGTACGCCTTTTTGAACCTGAGTGTGCAGTACTCGTAAAATAGCTAGTACCAAAAACAGCTTCAGATTTCAACACAAATGAGCAAGAAATAGCCAGTCCTAAACGCAGTTTCTCCTCCTGCCTTCTAGCTGTACCTGACGACAAGAGGGGTAGCAAAATGCTCCTAAAATTATACACATCCCTTACACAGGTCAGCCCCACAACACCACTGAGCTGGATCTGGCTTCTCCCTGGTCACTGCATGCCAGACCAAGGTACGATGATTTAATTGCCCTGTCCTCTTCAGCGACGTCTTATAGGATCAAAGCTTAAGCTGAGTGAAATAGTTAATATTGCCAAATTCAAACCTGCCAGTCCAACACTGTCACCCAGCCTGAAATTTAGTTAAGACTGAAAATCAGCTCTTTGCTTCTCCACAGTCTCTTGCTCAGGGGCATCCTGAGAACCACCCTGCCATGGCACACCACCACAGCACGGCCAACAACCAAGCATTTTAAGAAGCTGATGCAATACAGGGAGCAAATTACAAAACAGTGTCACTGTCCACTGTCAGCTTAACCCACCAGCAAAGAGCAGTTACAGGTGCATGGGACAGAACCCAAACTTTTGATACACTGATTTTTCCGCAAATTACTTACCTTCTGTTACTAATTTTATACTTAAATCTTGGCAAAACTGCAGTTTCAGTAGACAATTAAAGATACTTTCTTTTGCTATCTAAAGGTGGAAAAACAATCGTTACTTTGTAGAATTGTAAACAGAATATTCTTCCTGATACAGATTCTGCTCAAGGTTCCCAGTGGCATGAAAACCCGCGCGCTCCCCACTCCTGTTTACAGCCTCGCTGCCTGATAACCCTTGCCACTTACATTTCCAAGGCTGATATCAAGCAGAGTGCAAATCATAAACAAGCAGGGCTCTGGATGTGGGCTACACGTTTGATTTAAAGTTCAAAGCTGAGAGTGTCAAAGGTGGGGGCCTCAGCCCTGCACTTTTTGTTCAAAGCGTGCAAACATTTTATCTAGCTCAACTCTCCATCCTCACATTGCAGTGTGAGCATCTTTCATGGCCAAGCAAGAGAGAAGACATGAAGAACACAAGGAACCCTTTCTTTTCCACATGTAGTAGCAGAGGTGTTTGTTTCCCCGAAGGGAACACGAGAGGGCCATGATCCCTACACCGACGTGCCACCCAGCGATGCTGCAGAACATCCTTGCTTCACAGGTTAGGAACAGCAAGAAGCAGTAAAACCTCAATTCATTTCATAAAACAAACTAAAGCAGGCACCTCTTCCATCAGCTAACTGGAACAGGTTATCACAAAGAAGGCAGAGGGGAAAAAGGTACCAGTTCAGCTAACTCAAGTAACGTGCATACCCCCAGCTCCTACAAAGTCACCAACCCCGCAGCAGTCAGAACACGACCCCCGCAGGCAAAGCAGCGCAGAGTGGTCAGATCATGGCTTCAACCCACACCGGGCCACGTGGGAAGTCTTGCAAATGTCTTGATATTCGTAACGAACAAAAATGTAAGAAGCCTGATTATACACCTGAATACATACCAGCAACATCTCATCAGCTGACAATATTTTATACAGTACACAAACTAGAAGCACCTAACCAAACGTTCTGGGCTCAGCAAACCACTCAGGCATAAATTTGGCTTCCTGTACTGCTAAAGCAATGTAAGTACATGACTACATGCTCATCTCAAAAGGAAAGGACCAGTGAATCAAACTCAAAGATGAGTTCTTAGGGTAAGAAACATCAGCCTATGAAAGCTTGTACCAAAAAAAAAAAAAAGTAAAAATTTACCCTAAAAAAAAGGAAACAGCACCAATGATCAGAACTCACTTGTAAATCAGTTCTGACCAGGACCCCTGTAATTCCTTTTTCACACAGGCACCTGTAAAGCAAACTTCATTTTTATATGTTGATTGTCTGGTGCTTCTCTTTTTGCCTGGATCTTTCAATTTTCAGATTTAGAGCAGAATTGAAAACACCGGCATCTCAAACACCAAATACATGTGAATAAAAGGTGTAACGGTTGTCATGCTTTGCTACTCCTCCTCAAATAATCTGCTTGTCTGTACCTAGCCATATTCTTCATGCACTATTAGCTTTCTAAGAAGAGTTTTCCATAGCATGCCAGAATGCATTAAAAGGGATGGTAAGACTTTTTTTTTTTTGGCATTGTTTGTTAATAACAAAGACCCTGGATTACAGTTTTGCAGTTTATACAGCTCTCTCTTAAGTCATGCCATCCATCTGTCCCAGGTTTGGATTTTCCTCATCAGAAAGATGAAAAAGCTGTTGTACACAGTAAGTGAAGGCTGGAAATAGGCTGTGCAATTTCCAAGCCCATTTTTCTATTTTTTAAATTGTTACCTCCACACTTCCCGTCTAGCATAATTCCCCAAAATATAGGTTGGCCAGTTACAAAGATTCTGAAAACTGCTACGAGTCAATCCATTAAAATTCAGCCGCATGAAGCTGAAGGGAAGACAGCCTGGCTCCCCCACAATTGCATACCTGCCATAAATAAGAGGGACAGAACTTATTGCTGAAGCCAATGTAAAAATCCTTGTTTTAATGTTCTAGCTAATAGCAAATAAATCCACCTGAACCGCTTCAGCCAGCAAAAAAGCCAAGTTGATTTTTGCAGAAAAATGGCCAGCTTTGCCAGCTAGCTAACACGGACTGAATAAATTTTTACATGCTAAATATTTGCTTGGGATTTAGTGGTTAAGATGCTGTCTTGCATAATAGTATTTTTAGCAAGATGGAACATATTTTCCTGAGTAGCTTTGCAAAGGTAGGCAAGGTTGAGGTTCCCATGAATATTACCTAGCTTTCCATGTAGCTGCAATTTGAAGACCACACCTGCTGGGCTGGTCCTGCTACAACAGGGCTGTAATGTGGAAGGATCCAGGTCCATCACTCAGGTGGGCAGTTGGGGAAACAGAGGAGGGATGGGCAGGAGATGGTTTTATCAGTACTGCAGTCAGAGTTACACAGGGAATGCTGCCCACCCTCTCATTGCACTATCATCCCCTCTGAAACTGGGGGAGGACCCCAAACTGGGAACACCTGCGAGCCCAGCAGCTTGTGCCATCTGCACCTGGAAGAGCGCAGGATAAAGCATTAGGAGCCCTGCGGCTGCATGAACACGCAGAAGTGCCACCACAGCTGAGGCCCCAAGCCTTGCTGGGGTGCAACGCACCCCCACCTTTGTAGGACCCTTTGCAATGTGTGGACATGAAGCACCCCTAAAAGCTTCAGTGCAGGATGAGGAGGCTGCACCGCGTCCAGGCTCCGTGGAGAGAGGGGCATAATGGCACTCCCACCACCACAAACCCTATTTCAGAGCAATACAGAAGCCAAACCTGTGGGGCACACAGCCTACAGCCCCTCAATCCCCAAAATCTTTTCTGACAATCTTGCTACAGCTCACTAAAATACTTGTTTTATATCATCTAAGCCCTAAAGGATTTGTCCTATGTTTTCATTTGAAAAAGCCAGGCAGTTCCCCTAAAACCATGAATTCCTAATCACCACCGCAACACCCTCCCTCTTCCCACCCTTGCTGCAAAGTTCCTGCTCCCCTTCTCACTCAGAGGCATGAGGCTGTGATTTTGCTTTCCACACTAATCAAATTCTTTCATCAGAAAAAAAAACGAATCTTGTGCCTGATACATCAGGGCCTTTAAAGAGACTTCACAGCATTTATACCCAGAGGGCTTTCATTTGTGCACAGACTGTTTATGACTTTTACCGAATAAAGGCACTGTTGCTGGTTTCCTCTTGAATAAATCCTGGGCCTAATTTTCTAATGTCCTGGGGAGAGTCCAAAGTCAGAAGAGAGCTGGAAATCTTCCATCACCTTGGAAAAACAACATCTCTTGTTCCTCAAGACGTAACTGCATTAGAGGAAATACCTCGGATGTATTTTTTTGCAGATACATTAGATGCTACATGAATAAAATCCTATTACTATCACAGAAGAGGCCTTCTCCAATCAGGTTTACCACAGTTAAGTTTTCCGGATTATTCACCTGAACTATATTTTCACAAAAGCCACAGGCCATAAAACACACGGTGTATAAAGCAAGTTAAAAATTCCCACCAAAAAAATGAATGTTTCAATTTTTAAGCGACTTTCCACACAAAGGTGTCTCTGAGCTATCTATTAGCTGAAAATGAGAAACGTCTCAGCGAACAACTAAATACTTTTTGCAGAGGGGAAAAACATTTTCCTAAGTACGGAAAATGCATGTAAAGGGCTGAAGCTGACTGAAGCCAGCAGCCCACCCCCCACCCCCCCCCAGCTCTTCCAAGGGCTGGGTATCAGCGGGGGAATCTCGCACAACCTGTGCCCACGCAGTGGGAAGAACTGGGCAGACTGGACTGTGCACAGGGTATGGCCTACAAATCAAGCATCCACCAACCTTGGACCTGCTCGGAGAATGTGCAAAACTTGTACCAGGACCCAGGTTTCCTTTGAGGGTCAAGCTGTAGCTGCTTTCTCCAGGCAAAAGCTCTTCTGTTCCCTCTGACTCTTCTTTCCCACCAGACAGCCAACAGCAAAACCATTGCACAATGCCCAAATAATTCTTCTTCCCTATCCAAATGTCACCCCGGCTCTCCTGAATGCGCTTGCCTCTCTCACCTGCTCCAAGCAACTGAACCAGGACCCCAGATGTACTTCGGAGCACAGTGTAGCCTCTGAATGCCATTGGACGTGGAAGACAGCTGCAGGGGGAACCTTGTGCAGAACGAGCTCAAAGGCAGTTAGTTCTCACAAGCACTGAAATCCTGCTTTCTTCAGATCAAACTGCCTGGCCAGAAGAGACGGATACATATCTGAAGGGCAAGTTTGAGAACAGCATCGCTGCAGGCCTCGCGGAGAGCACTCACAACAGAGACTGAGTCATTTTGTCTGCATAAGGGCAAACTAAAGCCAACTTTATACCTTCGCCCCCAGGTTATATTCATTTTTTTTTAATTGAATTTGATAAAATACAGGCTTTCACTCAAGTACTGACTAGAGCAGAAGTAACTGGGTTGTGCACATTATGGTATATTTTACATTATAAAGCTTTTGTTGGAGCTGTGTTATTTTGTTTCCTGAATGCACATTGTGGCGACCACAAGAATAAAAAGTAAATTGTTAAAATCTCTAGATACCTCCCAATTCCAAATCCAAGGTCTTATGGTCCTGCAATCAACTTACAATCCACATGACAGCACTTATATTACACTTTTAAAATATTTAAAATGTTTCACAAAACTCTTGGTTTAACACACTTGCTGTACTTCATTACACTTGCTAGCTCTTGTGTTCAAAACAAGAGTAAAAAAGATATACTTCTGTTTTCTTGTCTAATGGTCTGCTGGATTTTCCTTTTACATCATCTGCAGGAATGTAGTCATCTTCCCTTATCACCAACCATAATTTGCATTCACTGGATAATACACAAGAATGGCTCAATCTCCTTTTCTTTGTTTTTCATGACAGTAGTAGCAATATTCCAAGCAGCCTCCATTCCAGCCCTCTTTCTTATAACTGCATTCCTCATAATGCTCCAGATTCTTTGAATTGTTTTAGGCTACATTAAAAGGCACCACAGTTAGAAGAGTCTCAAAAGATGAAGTTTATAATAGTCCAATTTATTCTTTCAACTCCCTCTTTAGAATAATCTAGCTCTGCTTCTTCTTTCCCTTTCACTAATGAGCTGGAAAATCAAGCACCAAGCTGTCAGGCGACTCTGACTAGCTCCAACTCTGCTTTATAAATAAGAAGCAAAATAGCTATAAAAGCTCTGCCCTGGCTCTTTGGTCTCTGCTGAGAGCCCTCCACTGGTGCTCCATTAGCACCGACGGGAACTTGCACCAAATCTATCCTATTTGATGCACATCTACTCATCATTCCTACCCCCAAAACTCTTGAAGTGTTTTTAGGGGCCAGAAGTACAAGAAAAGAGCTTGGCTTCTCAGTGACACTGCCACAAAGGGCCAGGAAAGAGGGCCAGGAAAGCCACGTCGCCAGCACTGCCGCTGTGTCACCGCCCAGGCACAGTGTGGGAGCGGGTGGCAGAGAGGAAAACAAGATCTGTAACTTGCCATGGTGAGGAGGCAATCAAGGTTAACAGGCGCAGATGTAGAATTAAGCTTTGCATTAAACTTTGCACAGGCAAGTACAGAAGGGACACTAAATCATGGGGACTCATACAACAGTCCTAATGCCAGAGTACACCTTCCAAATCCTAACAAGTTTGCTGGGAGTGGTTCCTGCTTTCCCTGGATGCTTGACACTCTGCAGGCTATTTTAAAGGTAACAAAGAAAAAGCAGATCAGAATAGTTTAAATTGATGAGAGTGGTCTGCGTCTCCATTAAATAAATAAATAAATAATCAGGGAAAGGCATTAATTAGGCCAGGGGCTTCCACAAATCAAAACTAGGTAGAGTACATACACATTACTGTAGGACTCACAAAAAAGAAGGCTTCAAAAATCCAAATGACAACTGTATAAAAACTGTCTTTCCAAGCTTGAGCTGCAGTAATTTCAATATGAACACGTAGTAAATTCTTGATTAACTGCAGGCCTGAAGTTTCTGATAGTCTCAAGTGATTCATGGTTTCAGTCCAAAAGCCTTAGTGGGTTCGGCCCCAAAACAGCATAAGAATAATTGCTTCTTACTGGACACAACAAAGCTGAATACAGAGTTTTGTACTAAGTTCTTTTAGCCTGATTTCAAGATTTTCCAGACCCCTTGTGTGCTCTCCAAATCTACTCTATCAGCTGGTAGGTGGCAATAGGTCTTGAAAGAGAAATGTAGGGACACCACATTTAGCCACAGTAAAAGGTAACAAGAACTTATGGTGGGTGCTGCCTGAATTTACCCTGAAAAAATATCAGCACAGGCATTTTATAGAAGCAAAAGGCTCCTGCACTGACATCTTAAATCATACTTTGTAGCAAGCTCAAACAGATTTAGCAGCTGCTCCTGAACTTCATGCAATATTACTGCCTTTTTACCAACAAGTATTCAGACTCTGAATAGTAATAATGAGAATGCAAACTTGACTGTGGCTCAGCTTAGACTCCTAAGTATGAGACATGAGTAGGTTAGCATCAAAATGTGTCAAACTGGAGTGCAGACACCTGGTCCTGAAAAGTCATGCAAAAAACTTAGTTTATACTGCTTCTCCTTGTTCCTTGTTAAAATAATTTGGAGGTTTGAAATTGAAACAGATTTATGAATTCACTGGGGAACTGGAGAGAGTCATCACACAGTAATGGATAGGCAGATTTTTTTATTGATTCAAATTAAGGGTAATTTATTGGAAAAAAAAGCCATGATTTGCATGAAAGATGTTGCCTAAAGACACAGCAGTCTAAATGTGTTTTGATATATTTCACGCATATACATACACACGTAAACTGTTTGGTGCAACTCACTCTGCTAAGTGAATTAGCCGGCAGTGCCAGCAAGATAAAACCCATCAGTCGTAAGACTTTGCTCTGAGATAACTCAATCCTCACGCACTTCAAGTGAAGCCTCTCCTCTTACTTTTAGTTTATTAGGAGCAGTCTGGTCATTCTTACCCAGCCTGGCCCTCCCAAGCAATGAAATTTGGCTTCCGTTGACTCCGAGGATCCCTCCCCTCAGCTGCTTTTGTCTTTATGGGCAATCTGAGGAGCCTTTGTTGTGCAGCTCTTTACCACAGGAAACAGAAAGCAAATCTGAACTACTCCCAGGGAGTTAGCGTTAGTGTAGAGGACATCTGAGTGTACTTCTCATTCCCGGCAGTATTAATCAGAGTTTCCCATATCAAACCGACTTCCTAAGAGAAGCCTCTCTCTGTATGGAAGCTCAAGTCTTCCATTTCCTGGGGTTGCCCAAACTTAGATTTGAATCTTCTGAGATAAACCTAGACAAATTGTGACACTGGAGAGTCACAGATTTAGAGAATCTCTGGGATACTCATGTGCATCTCAACACGCCAACATTTCCTAGCCTAAATACTTTGTCTCCTTTCCAGTATCAGTATCCCTACCGCCAGAGGTATGGGGACACAGCCGCAGGCTACAAACACCAGGATTCAATGGGGTGCCAGTAGGACCAGACAGGCACAGCACTGGTGATCCAAAAGAATATTTCTTTACTCACTGTCCTCAACTGAGGCAAGGAGCAGGTTCCCATGTGCTCCCACCACCAGCAGCTCTGGCAGCAAGCTGCTGAGGCGCAATTGAGGCCTAAGCTGCTGAAATGCTGAGGCCTACCCCGGCTCGCGAGTCGCCAAGCCCATTTCTTCTGGAGCTCTTCACTGCAAAGCAGTCATGTTTGCAAGAAAATTTGATGTCAATAAACGAGTGTAAAATACCAAAAGAAACACTGCATTCACCTGCCTTCACCGCATGTTACTGTGCTATTGTTACCACTGTCAAACCACAAACAAGTTTATCAGAAATTTAGGCTCTGTGAACAGGCCATTTGAGGAGCGCACTGGGCAAGCATGCAAGTTATTGATCTCAGTAAGCTAAATTTTCACAAGGGACTTAAGCCAGTTTTCATTTGCGTGTACATGCTCTGAGAGTTCAAGGATTTGATGGAAGCAATTACTCTCGCTGAGGCAGAGCAGCTCGTTTGAACAGACTCCTAGGTTTGCATTTTGCTATTTGCATACACCCAGTTTAACAGCAGAGAAGCAAGTAAACAGAAATGTTAGGCAGCTTTATGAAAATATGACTTCTGGGGGAACTGCTATGTGGAAAAGAATAGTAAGAAGCAGGATCCAATGTAAATCTTACAGTGAAGGAAAAAAAAAAAAAAAACAACACCTTGTGACTAGGAAAACTGCGTGAAATGCTGAGGAGCTTCTTACAAAGGCAAATTACCACACTGCAAAGATGGCAAAGGGAAAATTTACATTCCCTGTTCGTAAAAAGGAGTAATTAATACAGTTAGAGAAAATGTAAAATTTAATGAATAACTGAAGTGTTCAAACAAATTGCCAGTTTAATACAGCTGAATGACAGAGCCAAAGTGTTGGGAATAAAATCCCAAGGTTCTGTTAGCAGACAGAAAATTTATGGATCAAGTGAGAAGAAAAAGTGATTTAGCATCAAAGGAAATAATTACTCTTCAGATAAATAAGAATTAGAATGAACACTTATATTGTCTCTTCTCCCCCTCTGAAGGCCTCCAAAACTCAAATTTATTTCAGTTTACATACTTAGATAATTAAAGCTCTAAAAATTATATAAATTTTTATGGGCCATTTCTGGAGAAAACTAGCACAACTTAAAACAGAGCCAAGTACTTTGATTATTGCATCAAGTTGCTATTAGTTTTCATGGTGCAATAAGTTCAAAAAATTGCCTCCTGCTGATATAGTTATGATCCTATTTTTAAGCAATTTCTAAAAATTAGAAATGTATTACAGGCTTTCATACTTAATTGCTTGAATTTAATAAAAAAATACATTAATAAAAAATTAATTAAAAAAAATACTGAACCAAATTCTCATCTGCCACAAACGGGAAAACCTTCCTGAAGCTGCAGAGTTGGTGGCGCTGGGCAGTTTGTAGGAGCTGGTCCTCTTGCAGAAAACCCCCATCTCTCCAGCTGCCAGCCCTATAAATTCACTTTTCACTGTAAGGGCCGGGCTGGGTTCAGCTCTTCTCATGTCTCACTAATGGTAATTGCTCTGCAGGCCACACCTCACCCGTGAGTCTGTTTTCAAACCCTGTTGCTTTTAATCAAGTCACACAAACCCAAAGTGATCAGAACAAGACAAAGAACGATGGAAATACAGGACACTGCTGCAGAGTGCTGGTTTGGTAAGGCTAACAACCACAGTTTTTACTCCTCACCAGCTAAAATGAAGCTCCATGAGGCTAAAATGGCCATGAACCAGACAGGTCTACTCCTTCCAGAAGCACCAGTTCCCAGTCATTTCTCACAACTGCATCTACCTGCCCCAATGACAACCAGCTGCTCTGTTCGTGCTGATTCGGACCACTAGTGGAACCACATAGATCTGCTCTTCATAACTTACATTCTGCAGGTCCAAACATTGACAGACTATTAAAATGAAAATGGTGAGGTGGGTCTAACCACAGCGTGCCTAGAACGGCATTGCACAAGTCCAGATGCAACCTGAAAACATAGCCACACCACGGAATCAGACTGACCCCAAAACGCCGACAGTGTTAACAGAAATAAAACAAGCCAGAATTACTCTTTAGAAAGGTACCACTTTGCATTCATTCATCATGTCATCATAACCTCAGGATAGCTCCTAAAATAAGAAACACTGCTCCTATAATTAGGATTTAGCTACGCATTTTCATGCCAGATATGTTTATCATGTTAGAAGAAGGGTACAACAAGTACTCTAAGTGGGAACAGAAGAAATGCAAGTATGAGAGTGCAAGCTACACTCCGACAGCAAGTTATTATTTTTCAGTTTCTGATGTCTGCATGACCTGCTCACAAACTTCATCTGCAGAGAGAGCACACTTTCCCCTCTCAGTGCAATGAGGACCTGCTTAGTCTCATGTCCTGTCAGGTGTGTGTCAAGCACAGTTACTGTTACCTTTACTATAACACTGAAAACTAATCAAGGACCTGAGGGCATGGTCACTAGAAACAATGGATGCAAGATAAGGCCCTCCGCACAGGCTGTCCCTTTGCAGCATCTTTAACACGTGAACAATGCTAAAGTTGTAACATTTCCAAGGGATGGTACTGGCCAAGGACCATAGCTGCACACCAAGAAACGAGGGAAGAAAAACCAGTTTTGGATAAGAGCCATGTTAAACTAACGATCAAGCTTCAAGTCCACTGTTACTAGACAAGTCTCTCACCATAATTAGTCAGAAGTTGGATGCAGACACAACCCCCCCAAAAACCACCAACCACCAAGGCTGTTCTTAGAGTGCGTCTGCTCGGAATGAAGGCGATGGCCTCGAAAATCTCTCCCGAGGTTGGGTTGGGGTGAGATTTACCTAGAGTTTCACAGACACATCTACAAAGAGATTCAGGGTGCTGAGCTACAAAATTGTACCCATCCAACAGCCAACTTTCCAAACTTTTTGCCCGAGGGCAGGAACCTGTCAGCTGTTGGGTGGTCGTCTCCTGTCCCTCCCTTGGATGCACGACATTGGCTTCTTAATGCAGCAGGCTCGTGGCACTGCTGTTAAGCTTCAACTAATAGCATGAGACTGCAACGATACCCAGCAATAGCCCCATCCACTGAAGCATATTTCACTCCAGGGACTTCAGTGTGAAAAGGAAACGCTGTTGAAAAGAAGGTAACATATCTTCCTCTACATTTAAATCCAGGGACTTGTTTCCTCACAGCGGCAAGTAGTAGAAAACACAAGTGCCACCTTAGAGAAGAGCTGTCACCTCGTCTGCTACCTTGTTTAAAATAGTGGCTCTCTAAGGGGCAGCTGAGGCTGAACAGGTTGTACCAGACTGCAGCGCATTTAGCTGCTGGTAGTGTTAATAATCAGTAAAGTTTATAAGCAGAAATATTTATAAGCAGTACATTGAGAGGTTGACGTGCTAAAAGCTGTGCTGAACATGACACAGTACAGCGCCCAAATGCTGCATCCCCTTAGGTGAGAAGGGGGTGCTGAGGAAAGCGTTCATCACAAACTAATACTTGTCCTTCTTTACTATGAACTCCCCCAAAAATATTGGCACGATCTCCAAAATTTTCTAAAGGTAACTAAGTGAAAAACGATACGCGTTTGTATCTTCTAACACTCCACCTTTCTCTTCCAACAGTTAATATGGTTCATGAAAATTAACTCAAACCTGTTAATTGCTTTTGCAATTATTTTACTTCACTCTGCTTGTTGAGGGAAGCGGGTAAGAGACCTGCACTGCACACGATGCAAGCGCTGAGTGCTCAGGGACAACGTGCCAGCATTGTGCTGTGAAGACATGCAGCAAGCAGCTCTCCGAATGCCCACTGTCGTACAACGGTGAGAGCGTATTGGTTCAGAGTTTGGTTTTCTTACCTACACTGACACAGCCTGTAAATTCAGAACAGGCTCCTAACAGACTTGGGAACACACCAAGAATCTCCTGACCAGATGGCAAGTCAGCCAATCTTGCCAAGGACTCAACTTACAACCCCCCATTAACACAGATCAGCAAACATAAAGTGCTTTCTTTTAACTACCTACGCACACACCTCCACACAGACTCTTTGATAATACCACAAAAACACTGCTGTGCTGGTCTGTGGCATAAACATGACTATTGGCACAACCAAGTAGGCATTTCCAAAAAACAGATGTCATCATTCTTAAAGGACCTGCTGTGCACAGCAACAATTGGCAGAGTATTTTGTTCTGTGCTTATCTAATTTGAGATAACCCTGAAAATCCTATGCAGAACTGCAGACAAGTACAGACGCATGTTCAGTTTCAGCATGTTTCTGACTGTCTACCAAAACAGAGGAACCACTGTTGGACTTCTGTTATTCTTAATTGATTAATCACAGGCAAGGCTTCCACAAGCAGTGTGTGCGCCCAGCATATCATTAAGGATTATGTTCACAGATACTCTGTTTTAGACAGCACTGCATTAAATCCCAGCAAATAATTTGGTCACTGAGATGTGCGTGGATCCCTTTAGGAGCAAAGCTGCTAAAACAATTATGTAATGACATGAAAAAGCAGTGGGTAAACTGCACGACTCGATTCTTCTCAGGCACAAAAGCTTCACCAGGGCTTCCTCTTTGTCTCAGGTTTATTTGAGAAAAAAAAAAAAAAGACAAAGAAAGGCCATTGCTACCATGCTTCCCCCATTAGAAATGTCAAACACTTAAACACTTCCACATCTTTCTTCTAATGCCGCTGAGAAGCTCAGAGTAACAAAGGAAAACGCCAAGATCTCCATGCAGCAGACAGAACTGCAACTCATCAATACCATCTCTTCGCATGACAACTATTAGCACACCGCTGTAGCTGTAGGGAATTTCTCATGGTCCAGAAAGGCTGTTGCAAATGGCCACAAAGTCTTTATTTAAAGCTCTCAGTAAAGCAGCTAGGAGTAGATGCCCCTCTGCTGCTGCTGTGGTTCTGTTGCTGCTGCTGAGATTATACAAGTTAAACTAGTAGCAGGTAACAAGGGACCTCCTCAAAACTCTTTCAGAAACAGCTTTCTTGGTACCTGATTACCATGACAGAGGGTACTGAGAGCCTAAGAAACTCAGCTGACAGCACAGCAGACCTTTGCCTCAGGCAAAGCAGAATGAATTCCCCATGTTCCCAAGTCAATGCAATTTATAGCCCAGGGCTATGTCTCATTACTCCTGCCCAAGCCAAGGTTGTTGGAACTTCAGTGTCAGTTCAGCAATAGGCTTGTCTCCTGCTGGCACTCCTTCTAAAGCAGTAGCCTCCTAAAACAGTTTTATTTAGCTGGAAAATATGGTCTACTGTGTAGAGAAGTTTAGAAAGAAAATGCTTCTGAAAAGTGAAGCTATACAAGACAGATTTTACATATATATAAATATATATATATATAAAAGATGACGGTAGCCAGGAAAAGGATTGAGTTGTATCTATCAAGAAGTGCTGTTTGCTCAGCAGCAGCAGAGACAGGACCACATAGTTCATCCTTAATAAGGACAGTAGCTAGGTAAGGATGTAAACTTTTGTCTGGAAACCTTGTACAACTTGGACAATTTCCTATTTGTCTGCGTCCTAAATAAGAAAATGGCAAGTTAATAATGCTGTATACACATTATTGTCTTTTCCTCTAAATTTAATACAAGTTTCACACTGTCACAAAGACATGGAAAATTAAATAGCTTAGAAAGGCTTTTAGCTTAGTGGGAAAAGAATCCAAGCACTAAAAGAAACAGTGTCCTAGACTGTAAAATGAGTGAGGTCTAGGTACACAAGTTGTGTTTATATTTCTCTTTGCCGATAACCAAACTATTAATCTGCAGCCACAAGCCTTCTGTGGTCTGTGCAAAACAAAACAAAACAAAAGTCATGAAAAAAAAAAGGAAAAAAAAACATACTACATGACATTGCTCTGCTGCCAGAACTCCAGCTACAGGAAAGCTGGGGGTGGCACACACATAGCAATGGGATACCCAAAGGAGATGACAATCCCCCGGTGCAGCTAACACTGACAGCACAGCTCAGAGTAACCATCACTTGCCTGTGGGAGCAGTTCTGTGCAGGAGCTCATGGAGATGGCCTGGACTTGCCCGGCATTTCAGAGGACCACATTTCTGACTCTGGAAAGTTGCCAAAATGTGCCTTAGAGAAAGAATGTTCATTCTAAAAGACAACGTAAATCTAGACAGAAAGACCTTTTACTATTTCAGTGTTTTTTCTACTTTTTTTTTCCACCTAAGATATGGGCCTCGTAGGATTTTAAGGATGACAACAATAGCCTTACCTCTCGAGTCCTTCTTGCGAACTTTACAATTAGCCCATGAATGCTCAGGACCTAATGAACTGCTTCCAGTACAGGACACATTTCAGACTGATTTAGGAACGTTTCAACACAAAATACAAGAATGGTGACAATGTTGGATCTCCTAGGGACAGGACTCAGGATAAGAAGGAGCTCCTAGAATTTTCATAGGTGGGTTAGATTTGGGATTTATTTTGAACTGGGTTTCACCTCTGTTGACAAACCAAAATATTCCTGAAATGATGGAGTTTGAAACAGGAATTAAATTCTCTGAAGACAGTGCCACACCTTCTTTGCAGATATCTGAAAAGGAATACTCTTCATTGCCTCAAGACTGTATCTACCCCACATCCCTTTTTTTTCAGCTCCAGAAGAACAGAGAAGCTGACTCCAGTATCCAAGAGGACAACAAGGACACTATATTAATGAGACATTCACTCAGCTCTTCTTTCTATCAGACTTTTCTGATTCCTCTTTGTTTGGTCATGCCCACCACTGGCTTTGTAATTCATCCAGGCTCCCCTGTACGCAGCCAACAGCCTGGACATCTTTCTCCTAAATCACCATGATTTTCACTGGATGATTAGGAAAACAAAACAGGGCTGGCTGATGCTGCTATGCTCTCAAATTCTGATTTCAAGGTGATTTGTGCTTCCTTCCTCCTTGGTTTGTAAGAATGGGAGGGAAAGGAGAGAGCTCTCTTTTGTGTGCTTGGAGCCAAGTAAGGAATTAACTTGCCTCGCACAGTATCTGCTCCGAAGTGTACGGTACGTCAGGGGGACAATCAATTTCATGGTTCTCTAAAGCTGATTGAAACATGATTACACAGCAAGCCATAGGTTCTTTTTTCTAAGACTTGCCAACTGCCCGTGCTTCTTAGGAACCATTACTACTGCAGGTGAATTTTGATTGCTGCTGGGATGGACATTGGTTTCAATCTTATCAGGAAGTTTCAGACATTTGGGGGTACAAGACTAAAATTAATTGTGCCAAATGTTACACAGAAGAAATAATTTGAAGAAAGTTATCTTCTAATGAACAGGGAAAAGCAGGTTAGTGAACAATCTTCTGCCAGCACCAGACTTCAGAACTAAAGAATATATTTTATGACTGGATGATTGGGAACATTTGCCACTTTAAAACTCAGCTTAAGCCAGATGATTGTTGTTACTTATGACCCTCCCCATCCCAATAAATTTCATCCAGGAGATGGGAGGAAGCAAATGACTTTTGTTCTCCCATTTGTGTACTATTTTTTTTTAATGAAGGTTAAGGGAGAGTTAAATGGCATTTTTGGAAGTTATATTTAAGGCTGGCAACAAGTGACAGACAAAAAGCACCAAAGAATAAAGCCCCTTAATTCAGGTACAGCAAAAGCACAGCATGGTTAGTACAACAGGATGAAAACCATAGTACAGCTCTAGGAATAACTGTGGAGGTTAACCCAGGGAGACCCTGCGAACAAAAGAGGTCCATTTGCTCCCCAGCCTGTTTACTGTGAGTCACACAAACAGGCAGCCAATTAAACCTGAATACAAACACAGACAACATGCATACAAGAGAGGATGTAACATGGTCCTATACCCAGCCTTCCTCTTCACCAGGTACAGGGATAGTAGGGCTGGGAAGTCTCATCTGTTCTCCTTCTTGCCCAGACTTCTCCTTCCCATTCATATTTCCTTCGGACTTTAATGCTTTTTGTTTTCTATAAATAAAACTAAATTTAATGTCTATGAGGAAGGAAGGAAGAACAGAGTAGGTAACAAAGCAATTGGGAGCACCTCAGTAATGTACTCAGGCCATTAAGGATTTCATTAGGTTTACTAAAAGGTCATTAATGATAAAATATCTTCTTTTATTTTACCTACTTTCTAAACATTATAGTCTATTCTGCCATTCAAGCTTGCACCCCACTGACATTAATTAGCATGCTATATATTAAAGAGAGTTTTTAATGAGCTGTTATTTCATATGATTTTATTGGAGAGCCTCATTGTTCAGTTTAATAGCAGAAAATGACAACTGTAGAAATTGCTTTGATAGGACTGCAGCATCGAGGCGGTTATTCAATCCCCATACTCGTTCCTCAGTTAGTTCTTGATGCTGAAAGCACTGCTTAATCTCTCTCATAGCTGGTTTGCTGTGCTACACTTGCCATAGTGAAAGCTGTGGGCAACGAACAAAACCCCAAACCAACACAAAGGAGTAACAGCAACATCACTTAGAGCTGGTGTTTGCTACACACCACAATGTAACAGAAGCAAGAACCATGTGCACATAAAATGTTTTCGCCACATTTATTGATAAAATATAATTCCTTGCTATTAAAGTAGCTGAAAATTGTAAGACCGCATTTTTTAGTGATGCAAATATTAAACTATCCATTTGTACTTATTTTCCAAGTCAAGCGACTGCCTCATTCTAGGTTGCTTTACAAAATTTCAGACAAAAGCAGTTGAACTAGAAACAGAGAGAAGCAAGGAACCCAAACAATACTCATGGTAAAATCTTGCAGCTGCCAGCATCCTCCTGGAAGCTGTCAGCCTTGCTGTCAGTGATACCACCTGGACAGCAGGGAGAATAGGAAGCAGGAAAAATAGTGATGAATGGAGAGGGCAGAAGGAGGAGGGAGGAGGTTGGTAATGAGAGTGGGGCACAGGAAACTAAAGCCGAAATGCAATCCATCCTGTCCACTGGATAGCAGGATCATAGTTAAAACTCTGGGTCTAACAGACATGCACCAAGGACAGCAATAACATTCATTTTCCCAAAGGAGCCATAATGCTGGCATCTCCCTTTGAAGGCGATGAGAACATCACCTTGACTGGCTTCTCCTCTCTTACACAGTTCTTCAGCTGCACCAGGTCACAGAAGAAAGCTAAATCTGATTTTTTCAATATTGCCTATTTTCTAAATCAAGCAGTACTCAAAATGGAAGGGAAATAACCATCTCAGAAGCAAGTACGAACCTGTATCTGGACTTTGCTTTCAAGGTATTTACCATATTTTGGTAAGCAAGATATTGAAAGATCTGAATATGGATTTGTTAAAGAACTTCCTATTACCATAACTGCACAGTTACACTGCCACTTGAAAAGACCAGCTGGAAGAAACGGGATTAAGAACCAACTGGTTTCCTAGATGAGCGATAAAGGGAAACAGCATGTCTGAAAGAAGAAAGGAGAATAGACCAAAACTATTTTTTTTTCTAGAAAGAAAAATAAAGCATTGGAAGGCAAAAAGAAGATGCTCACAAACCTACAAAAGGATATATATTTTCTTAATTTCAGCTTCATTATAAAAAGAATAAGTGATGTTTTTTCTGTTCTTATCATTTGGCTTAGAATGAGTCCAACATACACAGTAAAATAATTCAGTTCCTTCTTAAAAAACTTTTTTTTTTTTTAGCCAAACATCTTCTCTCATTTGCATTGGATTTATATTGCTGTAAGTCTATCGGCTTCAAAAGAACAATAAAAAGGTAATCAAAGAAATTGTTGTGCTCAGGGGACTGTATTATGCTTTTATTTCTGGAAAGCTTAATCAAGCAATTTTTTTTAACAGTTGATTCATACTATTTATAACGTGAGTATGCTATTTACCTCGAGGTTGTCATACATTTAAAAAAAAAGCCCTGACATCTGAGTTTCTCAAAAAAGCCTCTCATATTCATACTAGAAACCATACAATTTAAAAATGCATCATTAACTGCTTCTGAGTTAAGCGTATCTTGCGAGTAACAATGAGTGAGCAGCACCTGATTAAGAATCCTATGTAATTTGAAGATATTTGTTCAAAAGTACTTTAAGGTGCTTATTCCAAAAAATATCCCTAACTAGAAATCCTTTAAACATGTCCTTGATTTTAAGGCTGTGTTAACCTAACTAGGACAGGATGGAGAGAGACCCCAGTGACGAGGATGGGCCAGGCTGTGTCCGACAGGAGTTACCCCCTGAGCACACAGGCAGACTCCGGGGCTGCAGAGCAGCCTGCATCTGCTGCATCCTCCCTGCTGCCGTCCTCCTGGGATGTAAGGAGCACAACAGCCCCAGGAAGCATCACACAGATACAGCAAGGCTTAAGTCCTATTATCCCCCACAGGAGCTTTAAATCAACCCAACTGACTTCAGTCCTGCCACGGCAATTTGTTTCCAAACGTGATAGCAGAAGAAAAGCCATCCCTTGCTTCACCAGCACGGCACCTGCACACGTTGGCTCCTGTACCCCTGTGCATGGGTAAAACTGGCTTTCCCTGCAGCATCAGTGAAGCTACTCAGTGCCCAGAGCGTGGCTAAGGGGTCTCTCAGACTCATGCTCAAATTCTAGGTCTGACAGGGAGCTTAAAAGCTGTATTAGTCTATTAAACAATGTGAGGGCATGGTGAGAAGTGGGAAAGACTCTCTATGGGATTCTGCTGGCAAACAACTGGACTGAGCCAGGTGCTTCTTGTGAGCTCACGCTCCCCTCAGACCTCACCAGAAGTTTCTCACTGACCCCAGCCTTGTCCCAGAGACAGAGCAACACAGTCTGTGCTGACATGGCATCCAAACCCACTAGGAAAGCGAGCAGTGCTCAGGTTTACAGGCCTTCCCAGTTACCAAGAAGAGAGAATAGATCAGTGCAATCAGCACCATTCATTTTCCAGCTTCTGGCCTGAATCCTGGCTAAGAGGGGAGCAGAACTCTGGCAGTGTCTGCCCAACCTGCCACCAAGTGTTCAGAAAACACAAGTCAGCAACCACACAAAAAATAATTCATGTTCAGACAGTCCAGCCCTCTTCCTGCACAAAACCTGTTAACTACGGCACTACTTTAGCTGTGTACATGCACAGCTTTCCTTACATGTAATCAAGAGGATGAAGCAGCCAACTGTAGAGCAGACAGAGCTCCAAACTTAAACAGATTATGCATGGCCATACAGTTTCATTGCTACTGTAGATTAAGGGATTCTATTCAACGTACCACAGATGCAGTAAAACACTGATTCTTCACATAATTGACTTTCATGGACTGTGGACAAACAATATACTGCAGCACATGACACTATATAAAACTAGTGTCAAAGGAAACCATTAGTCCTGCAGATGAACAGAGAATAATATCCAGTTGTGGGAAGATTGCATTGTCAAATGCCCTTACAGAAGGGTGATAAAGCTACAACCAAATATACAATCCTTAATTGATCATTTCCTGGGTTTTGAGCACTTAACTGTGTCTCCTTAATGTTCTCTGAATGTTCAGCTAAATGCAGCAGCCAGCTGTGTGTAGCATGGACTTTCTTCAGTGCACACTTAGTGAGTTTAGTGAGCAAGCTCTGTCCCAGGAGTATCATGCATCCACAGAATGCAATTGAGAAGTGGTAACATGATTGATTTTCACGGGAACATTCAAAGCCACTTCTCACTGAAGGCAATTTCTGAGAATCGTCATTTTTCTACTATTTTGACTGTAGACCTTCATATAAATTGGTTGCAAGATTTTGTGGTTGTTGCTTTTCTTCTTGTGGGAGCCATTTTTCACTCTTAACCAAAAAAAAAAAATGCTTTAAATAAACAAACGAATGACTCAGCCAAGTTCAGATCCCAACCCTTTCATCTTTTCCAGGGAAAGTTTATTTGCTACACCTTTCGGTAGGGAAGATTTTATTCTAAAAAAATCAGGTTTCATGAATAGCTTAAAAAAGGGCTATGAAAAGAAATGCAAGCATAACCGTGCAGTGGATAGCTATCACATCACATAATCATACTTTGTATTATAGCAAGCGTGCACTTCCAGGGGTCAAAGCCAGGAACAATCTGTTCCCACTCTACTGTAAATGCAGATAGTGCATCCCACAAATATTGACCCTATACATGACCCTTTAAGAGATGGTTTGCATGTAACGACCTCTCCTGCAGAGAAAAAGTGAGTGAAGGGATTGAGAAGAAATGGCATATTGGCAGCTGGAGAGATGAAGGGCAGACTGCAATTTCACATGGAAAATCAGAGGATTTCTGTTACAGAGGAAATCTGTAACCTTTGATGTGCAATTTAAACTCACATCCACTGGGATTAGGGGAACTAGTCTCAAGCATCCTATTAAAGAGCTGAAATTGTTTATGAAAGCCCTTTGTATTATTATTCCTTGCATCTAAATAGATATTTGAAGCATTTCAAAAACAGTGACCAAAAAAACTACCTAGTTAGAAGCTACAAATGCATCCTTATTTTCCCAAGACCCCATGTGCAACCCACATGGGACTTAATAATCGTAAAGATGAGAACATAAGTGATTACAAGACTACACCTTGCGATGTTTAAAAAGACAGTTTACTGTTTAAATGTTGCCTTTAGACATGGCTCATTTGTAAGGACTTCAACATGCTGAGAGTCATTTTTTCTAGCCAAGGAACTGAATATCATGGGGCCACACTTTAAATGCTTCTGGGATCGTAATGCGTTATAACAAGGCCTCCCCCTCCAGGAAACATTACAGATATTTCAGACAAGAACGCTAAGGTGTTTTTATTATTATTATTATTAGTTTTTCCTTCTTCTCCTTTTAAGGAAGAAATATTCTAAAAAATGACAATTTGGAAAAAATGATTACACACACAGGACATATTCACAATGGTGAGAGCTAATATCACTTATTGAGTGCACCAGTAAGCTCCCAGTTGCCCAAATAAACAGCAAAATGCAGTTACAAACAAGTTTTGTGTATTTATACTTTACAGACTTAATACAAGTTTGCACAAAATACCTGGGTCCACTTGTGTACACGAAGCACTTCAAGCCAGATTGTGGAACAAATGCCTGAGACAACCTCACATGATCTAGAAGCAGGAAAATTTAAGTGCCAAAGCTGGTCCGTGACCTTGAATTGGATTGCTTGTTCCTGCATTACAGTGGCAGCATAGGTCTTTCTAGTGTTTGATGCTGGTTTGACGTTACACACGCTTAGGATAAAGAAAGAAATCTTTGTTGCATGTCTTTGTACACAAAGGCTTTGAAGCTGAACTCCCACATGGGCATAAGCGTAATAAGCATCATTTGCTTATTAGGGGTTTTAAAGCATAGCAGCTTTTACAGGATCGGTTAAAGATTCAACAGGTTGTGGTGCTTTCAGTCTGCCGGGAGACTGGATGGGGGACAGGGCTCATTACAGAGCCGTTAGATTCTGCCACTCACAGCTCACTACCAGGCAGCTGTAATAGCACCTCGTTCACAACAGCACATGCAAAAACACCTCTGCAGAGCTTCCTACCCGAACCAGTGTGCCAGCAAAACCCATTAGCATTTTTTAGCTGTGTTTCTAAACACGGATTGATCTACTTGTCTCCATACATGCCTACACACCTTGAAGCTACTTGGGGACTTGGCTTTAGCTAGAGCTCTTCAGCTTATCCCCACTGCACAGCTTGCTTTCAACAGCATCTCCCTAACGGGCTGCTTGACCTGCCAGACAGACTGACACCTGCTAACTCAGCACACGCTCCTTACATTAACTGCCTCGCTGTGCTCCCTCAGCATCCCTACGATGATCGCTGGGCCTTCTGCATGGCTCAGATCCTCATCTTTCCAGCACGTGGATCAACTGACTTGCAGTTCCCTAAGCTTTCCATGTTCCCTTGAAAGAGCTTTCTGCTCCCCAGGAACAGACTGCAATTACACACTGATTTAGGGATCTACAAGATTCCTTTGTTCAGAATTCCAGCTGTGGCTGTACCCAGTGAAACAATTAATTCTTCCACTGAATACAGGGGGCTTTTTTAACCCATTTTAAATGCAATGCTATAGGCACATTTAAGACTGCAATAGCAGTGTGAAGGATAGATATCAATCTGAGTACTCTTGTATAAGTAAAAAGAAAGGTTCATTAAAGTCCTTGCATTTTGCTTAGGCTCTTCATAAACTATTCAGTCATTATGAACTTAGTGATTCTGCCTGCCAAATGACTTGCTGAAGACTGTGCTGCTGGATCTCAGCCCAGTTGGCATGTGAGCAGTGTGCGTGCAAACTGCACTGGCAACGTGTGTGACATGGAAGTCTGTCTGGCAGGGAACTGCAAGAATGATTAGGGATCTGAGGAGAAAATCTGTCCCAAGGAAAAGCAAGTGGGATGAAAGTAGAATAGACAGTTTGTTTATTTGGAAGCATTTGGAATATTTGGAAGCTTAGAGAGCTTTTTTTTTTTTTTTTTTTAAGAAGAGAAAACAGAACTAGCAAGAAAATACAGTGCAGAAAATACAAAGAAATACAGTTAGAGCATTGTACGGAAGGAACTATTAGTTACTTTGGGGGAGAAGAGGGTTTTATTTGTATTTTTATTAGGAGGGTTTGTGCTCAAGGGCATTTGAAAGAGCGTCACCTGCAGGATACCTTTGTGTGAATTGAGCCAGTTGTTCCCAAGTGTAAGGCGGAACTTGACATCGCTAGCTCAAATTCATAAAGTGGTAATTCTTGATCTGCACCTTGGAGGGAATTTTTCTTTTATAAATTTTAGTAGGTTGTTCGGCTTGTTTCTCCCTAACGACAGCAACAATTGCAGAGTTTCTAGATAGCTGCAGATCTGCTAGCACAGCTCCAAGTTTCCCTGCTCCTGTTGCTGATAGGGTAGCGCTGCCAGTACTGGTTTTCAGGAACTGTGCTCCCTACAGAGACCTCATTAAAGTAGCACTGCACAGGTTCATAGTTTGACCTTTTTTTTTTTTTTTTTTTTTTCTTTTTTCCTGTTGTAGTTAAAGCCTTCTATTTCTACCTGGATCAGTACTACAGACCACAGATATGTTAGAACTGAAAACCTATCACAGACTAACCACTAGATTTTTCTTTCTCTTTAACCAATAGGTCAGGTGAACTCTGTTAAAGCAGCAAAAGGCCATGATGATACTGTCTAAAATAACACTTTAGAGGTTATTACTAGTGAGGAATTACATTGGTCCTAGGCACATGGCATGAAGTCTTAAAACAATACCAGTAGAGACTAAGTTGCAGGTTAAAGTAACCACAGTGGGCTAGGCATTAAGTAAACAATACAAAAGATGCAACTACCAGGCAGTATCAGAGGCTTCTTGGTATTTCTAGGAAGATTAAACTTCAATTGCAGGTAGCAGGATGAGACTTTTCTGTTCAAAGACCTATGCTTTATTTACCGAGAGATTTTAAAACCAGAATCTCCTGCTACTTGGAACAGGTGCTCATATTTGTTTGTGACATGGACTTCAACAGCTTGACAACTACTCTGAAAATGCTCTGGCCATCTCTCCAGATGACAGGTAACTGCTTATCTGTATTTTGGTCTCCAGCTGATGAATTCCATTCACATCAGCACACTTATCTCAGTGTGCCCCAGAGAATGGAAATGCTCTGTATGAATTGCTTCATTTCCTGGCAAACTTCAGGCACTCCACTTCCTCTGGTACTTTTAAACACTTGGACTTTCATCCTTTTGGGGAGGAGGAAAAGGAGGAAAAGTGGAACTCACCTTGACTTCTCTTTGGCTTCAGCTGTCAAATAAGCGTAGAGTCATTATCAGACAAGAAAAAATTTGTTTGTGCCTCCACTGAGACTCGAGCAATGATATGACTTGAGGGGCAAAGGCACAGTCATGATGCATCACTACCCCTGGAGGCGTTGAAGTATCTCTACGCAGCTGCTGAGCCAGAAAAGCTATTGGATTGCTGAAGTTCTTTCAATGAGCTGAGCCCAAGGCAATATTTTAGCAGGAAACTGCCTCTTTAAAAATTAAAAGGAGTTATTTTTGCATCATTTGCCTGGGATTACTTTAAATGTGTTCCATTATAGGTCACCTCTGTTGCCAGAAAAATAACGCATTTGCAACTGACTCTATTCAGATTAATTCCTTAAAAAATACAGAGGGGGGAAAAAAAAACACTTTATTACATGATTCCTTACACTTATACACAGGATAGCCTGCTACACCTTCAAAAACCGTAAAATTGTAATGGTTCGCTCTAGTTCTAGACAGGTGACATGCAACCTGCACAAGTTCTCCCAAGTGTCTCCAACATTGACCAACAAAACGTGACTCCTTACATTAGTCAAGGATTATCTCTTGGCTCATTTTGCCACAATACTGGTGAGGAATTCCTCACCCTTCCCCACCTGCCTTGAACTGGAAATTTTTTTCAGTGACAGCAGCAGATTATCTTGAAGATTCTTATCTATTTTAATCAGGCTTCTTTTAGCACCTTCTGAAATCTCTCAGAGCTCACGATTGGCTTACACACATATGAAAAGGGCCCTATGGCATGTGTTCCTTGACAACAATCTGTTCTCCTCACCTCATAGAGTGTAATGATGCCATTTGTCTCATTTGGAGGCTTCCACTGAACATAGATCTTCTCTTCAAAAGGTCCTCCCTGGATGGATTCCAAGGGAACAGGTCCAGGAACTACAGAAAGATTAAAAACAAAAAAAAATCACAACGCTGTGTTAGAAGCTACCACCAGCTCCACTGAATCAAGTAAGAAAACCGCTAAGTGATGAACAAAATCAGAATCCATGAAAACATGAAGCTAGCTCCAGTATGCCCTTATTCCAGCACAGCATAGCAGAAAATCAGTGAGTACTTAAAAGGGAACTGAAGACTACAGAAGGCGAATTTATTAGTTTATCCAGTCAATCACCTGAAAGTGTCTTTCTTGCATAAATACATAGATTTGTTTCCTGACTCCATGACATCACACAATGAATGTCTAATTTTACCCCCAAATTATGCACTTTATTACCTCAAATCAACAATATTCCAGTACGTGCATATTTTTCTATTTAAATATAAAAATGCAAAAAGGTACCTTTTAAATAAAGAGAACTTCAGCAATTTAACTTTGCCTCAAATATAGCTATTTGCACTAGTAAAAATAATAGTAATTAACATTCTGCAGATAAGGATTCACGTACAGAAGACGATTTAGGCAGTAACACTGGCAGTTCTCTGAGACAAGTCCCAATGCATGAAGATCATAGTCCTGCTTACATGTGTTGCCGCACCACTGGAAAACCTCAGAGCATGTCCATGCAGCACAACGCAGGAAGGCACTGAGACAACTTAGCAAACTGGCCAAAGGAGAATACCAGTAGTGCTCACTGATCCATTTGGCAGTGCTACATCCCAGCTGCACTGCTTTTCCAGAAGTCTTGTGAGCCACTGAACTGGGAACATAACCTAGGACTGTCCCAGTGGTGTAAAGGAATGATGACATTACATACTGGTCTTTTACTCCGAGCTTGAATACAACCTTCTGATCATTTAAATGCCATCTTCTCTTTTCTGTCCTGAGCTAGACTCCTCAGGCCATTCCATCATCACTCTAAAATTATAGAAATGTCCACAATACCACCAGAATGTCAAGCAGCGAAGTAATGGGCAGCCTCCTCTCTCTTTAAGCCTTTCCCTGTTCTGGACCTCAACATCCTTGTGGAGTAATACACAGACATTTCCAATAGAACTGTGCTTTATCCAGAAAATGTTCAACACCATTAGGCCTTTAACAAGCCTACACTCTGCTGCATCAACAAAATGCTGCTCCAGGGCTGGAAGAAAGGCACAAACACAAGGAAGCAGGATTTGCCCTTTCAACATGCTGTAAAGATCACTAACAATGTAGGCAGCGTAGCCTCCTTCAGAAGTTAGTTTCAGTGAGCAACTCCAGCTCTTCTTTCACTTTCTTCAGCAAATGCCTTCCCAACTCCCATCCCAGCTCATGCCCTCCACCTGGGAACAGCAGAGATGCACATAACACCTCGAGGCATTACAAAGATTGGCAAGGCAGGTTATGTACAATGCCCCATTTTAAAGGTCTCGGGTGCTCTCCCCTAATTTGTAAGACTGCAGTGCTAGGTACTTACATTTTATTTACAAGCTACATCTTGTCCATCTACCAGCCTACCATCAGATACAGAGGATGGAGAGGGTTTGAGGACAGAATCTTCTGTTTGTAATGCCAAAGGATAGTTAGACACAGCAAGGAATTGCATGTGTTCTCCTTTGCCCCCACAACAGCAAAGCTCCATCTACCTCAGCAGCCAGATTGCACCTTGGCATAAAGATCTACTGGGCTGCACATCCTTATCAATATGATAGATTGATTTCCTCAGTTAAGTACAATGTAAGATGTATGTTTCATTATGGCTACAAGGCCAGCTAAAAATCCACCTACTAAAGCAAAATTTTAATGCTGTGAAAGATAACTAAATACACTTCCAAGCCTGTCTGATAAAAACCCTGTTCATTTTTCTGAAAGATCTGCCATCCTTTTATGTCCCTTGTATGATATACTGGGCTGCTAGAGCCACTTTCAGCTGACAGAAACTTAGGACAGCAACTCCTTATGGCTCTGGCAAAGGAAGAACATTCCTTTTTAACACATTAGACAAAATGGAGGCTTGCAGTCTAGGAGAGTCCTTGGTCTGAAATAGCTCAGATGGGATAATAACAGTTTAAAGCTTTCCATCAGTACTTCTGGAAAACTGTTCTTTTGTATCTGGAACGGAAGAGTTAGCACCAAATGAACTTAGCATCTGAGGCATATGTTACATCCAGAAGATCGAGCATTAAGAAAAGAGACACTCCGGAAAGGAAGACATCATAACTCTTTGGGGGACAGTGATGTAAAGGCACAAGGAAAAAAAGCAACTAATGGCAGAATCACATTTGCCCATACGATAAAGGAACATGCTATGGGGGTCCTGGGTAGTTCAGGACACAACTTCTATAGAAAGCAAACCTACTGCTGTTCAGTAACAGCTCAGACTGGCGCTTGTCATTTCCAGACACTTCAGGGAGCCCTGCCCTTTCAAGAACACTGCTGTGAAATGGAAATTATTTACACCTACAAATTTTACTTGCGTAACACACATCCTGTCCAGAGAAGCTGTTTATAAGTCTTGTGGGACAGGGGATTATGCTGTTCTTTATGACTTGAAAGTATTACCGTGTCCCCACAAAAACCAAGCAAGTGAAGCCGACATAACTTACCGTCCTCCTCAGTCTGCACAACCAACTCCTCACTCTCCATTTTGCCCTCTGGGTTAGAGAGGGCCAGCCTCAGCCTGATGGTCATGAAGGGCCGAAGACCTCGCAAAGTGTAGTGGGAAGAAGTCTGGATGAGTTCCTCTGCCTCGAATTTTTGCTGGTTAAAAACATACTGGTACTGGACTGTCAGATTGTAGCTGTGGCAGCGGGTCACGGCGTAACCAAAGGGCTCCCACTGCAACGTCAGCTGCCGGGAACGGATGTCAACAACTTCCACATTCTGTGGTCCGTGGACAGGATCTGTGGAGAAAAGAAGAACAAAATAAATAACTGAAGAAAAAAATTAATTCAACCTTAAAAGTCATCAGTCATCCATTCATATGCCTCTTTTTGGAGAGGAGGAACAAGTACATGAGAGGTTAATGTCCAGTCCACACATGGATTCTGGCTCCTGAGCTTTCACTGGAAATCCTGTCAGAGGGCACTGACCAGAGGTCAGGCTTCCGATTCCTGTGAAACATCGCTGAATCCAACAGCGGCAGCATGATTTAAGTAGCGTGGATGTTGCACTTCATTTTTACAAAACTCCCTCCCCACCCAGCAGCTTGGTGAATCCAGCCCTAAGTGATGCAAATACACAGGAGATGGCTGTCAGAGGAGAAGGAACAAACTTGTCATCTGGTACAAGAGTACAAGAATTGTGGGGCGGGCTGTCGGCCTGCCCCTGCCCCAGCCCCACTGCCCCTCCAGTTTTCAGCTCCTGGCAGGCACTCTTAAATGCTTCAGCAGTGGGGCCTACGAGCAGGCCATGCCCCTCCTTCAGTGAGCTTTCTGAGTCATCTCAACCTTGTGCCAATAAAAGTTTTATTTCAGAGCATATCAATGCCTTGGCCTCAGCAAAGTTTCATTGCTCTTTATTATTCTTTCTACAGTATCTGTCTGAGGTAAAGTTTGAATATTCATGTGTAAGAATCATTTTCACCTGCTGTTCCTTAATTTATTTTTAACAGCATAACTCAAACGCTCTGACTACAGACTCTGCCCTTTACATAAAATATAAATGCACGCATCGCTAGACATGCAGATATAAAGAATGAAGGATGAGTTAGTAAAATCAGTGTTTGAGATATGTCAGATGGTAATAATACTACACATGTCACAGTTTATCTGACATTTCTTCAGCTTGTACAGCTCGTTTGCTTTTTTGATCAATATATATCTAAGCAAGGTAATTAGAAAATACGTAATTTCACAGTTCCTTGATTTATAGCACAATTTAGTGTTTCTCCCACTTCTCCAGTTCTGTTCCTTTCATAAGTTGAAATCATGAGAACATTTTAATGGAAACAAAACAAGTCATATGGACTCCTAAATACCAGTTACACTTCTCTGGAAGACATTCGAAGTAGAGAAAAAGCCTTCTTGTAATTCTTGAAAGTAAAGCACACACCAGCCACACTGACTTTAACCTACTAATGCATGGGCAGAAAGCATACTGTAACAACCAGTATATTCCATGTTACTTCTGAAAAAAATAAAAATAAAAATAAAAATCACACCCTAGCAACTAGCACAGTAACTGTCAATGGGAAACAGCTACTTCTGAAGTGAACATTATTCTGGGTGTTTATACAGATACACATATGTGCAGCCACTTTTGGATTAGTATGGTTATTAAAGAACCAGGGGTCTAAAGGTAGTGACTGGTTTAGTATTCCACATAAGTCATGTTATTCCACAAGCATACAGAAAACACTTCTTAAATAAGGATCTTTAGCACTTTGTGTCAAAAGTGTATATATATATATATGTATACATATATTGAAATTAGAAAGCTTGTATGCATACCCACATACTTCTGCATAGGTGATAATCATCCCTTTACTCTAAAACCACAGAAAGAGCATTTCTGTAGATGGCTCATATACATAATTAAGGTGAACCAAAGAATGGCTATATGACAGCTTTCAGCCTCTAAAACTGTACGAGTAAGCACAAGATGCTTTAAGATGTGTTGAAAGAAAACCAAAACGAGATGCAGATGCTCGTCCTTCAGAACTTTCTGACGTAATCAACCTCAGACTCCACATCGGAATGGGGCTGAGACGCAGCAGAAACATTTCGTGCCACAACAATGGTGCAGCTGAAGATTGCAATTAACCTCCATGTTAATGTTATAGCGTTTTTTAAATTACAGTTATTTTCTTTAAGTCAGTCATGTTACAGAATGAATGGGTAATGAGAGGGTGTTTGGTTTATTGATGTCAGATGTGTCGACTCTAAGGAACGGTAAGGACTCTAAGGGTAAGGCGCGACTGATTCAGCATCACTTCATCAAGCTGTATGTCCAAAACCTGGACTATGGATTATTACCTGAATTTCTCAGTTAGCTCACCTTGTTCACATTTGCCCTTCCCTTTCTTACATAAAATTAAGTCTCACAAGCTGGTTCATGCTGACTAGTTTCTAATTATAACTCAAAATATTACTCTAAATGCTCTAAGATATACCCTGAGACTTTCATTACAGTAACCTGCCTATAAACAGCAGACGGGTTACAGTTACAAAGCAAGAAGTTAAACTACAGATCTCACAGACAGTCCAGGAGACCCCCCTACATGAACGCAGAACATCCTGCACATGTATGTTTAAAATATGAGATTTGTCAGTCCGGTGGGGTGGGAAGAGCTGTCACGAAAAGAGGAATGGGATGCACATTTCAGAAATACCCATAGCCTCAGGAGTTTTCAAGAGCAGGTGTCGAGATTTGACATCTAATGGCCTTACAGATTCTTGAACAAAAGGGAATGAATAAATAAGTAAAAACTATTTAAATGTTAGGTTCAGAGAGAAACAAATGAGACTGAAATTAAATAAACAAATTGAAGCAAGACCTACAGAGCTTTATATTCACTCTGGCTCCCTTCTCTCACTTTCAATCACCTTTTTCTGAAAACAAACTATATAACTTTGAAAATGTTTTCCTGTAGTCATACACTCCAGCATAAGCCATTGAAACTCATTTTCATCAATGAGATTTTGTATTGTTTTTAAAGGATGGTGGTTCTACTAGATTCTCTATTTAATTCCTTCTGCACTTTAAAAGTGTATATACCTTTCTGTTTCAATCTTAATCTCAAAATGTCTGTAGTACCTCCCCTGGGAATCTACTGTATAACATCAACTATTTTTCATATAATCACTTATTTTCCCCAATTCCCCAATTGAATATTGCGTGCAATTCTGGGCTCCACAAGATAAAAAAAAAAGCACGTTCAAGTACTTGAACATGTCCAGAGGAGGCCAACAGCGCTGGTGAAAGAGCTGGAAGGCACGTGCTGTGAGGAGAGGCTGAGAGAATGGCACAGAGCTGCACCAGGAGGGCTTTAGACAGGACATTAGCAAAAAGTTTCTTTACTGTGAGGGTGGCCAAACACTGGAAAGGAACGGGCTTCCTAGAGAGGTGGTGTCCCATGCCTTTCAGTGCTCAACAGGCATTTGTACAATGCCCTCAAGAATTTGCTCTGATTTTTAGTTAGCCCTGAAGTAGTCAGGCAGTTGGACTCGATAACCTTTGCAAGTCCCTTTGAACTGAACTATTCTATTCTATATAATCCTCTACTACTGTAAGTATCTGAAGACTGGATGACCTGCTCCATTTCTGTATTCTTGGAATTATAGCTTCACAATAAAGCAAGGAGAAACCTAAAAATTATTACTTGGTTAGTTTAAGAGACACCGCTAATATAGATCTCAACTTCAGCTGCACAAAAAAACAACTACCAAAGCAAGACAAACAAACTGACCCAATTTGAACAGTTATGGATATATACATACCCATATTAAGACATCTGAGTAACCGGCATAAATTGAAATTTCTAACTGTCCTGAGACCTTGGAAAACCCATGGAAATTCTTAGCAGGCAGCAGTGATGGAACAGCTGTCACTGACGTATTAAAACTAGTCTTGAATCCATGCAAAGAAATCATACTCTCTGGGATTTCACTGTGCAAACATCGTATTTTCATTTCAGCCTGGCTGAACTGTTAATTACATCAAAACCAAGGACTGAATAGCATTTTTTAATACCACATCTCCCACCAATGCTTCAATATCTATCATTACTTTGGTAGGCTGCAGCACTTTGCAGGCCAGGAACCTTTCTGAACTGGTCGTGATGGACACATGGCCAGGATGGACACAAACTCTCCCAACAGGTCCTTCGGGTGTGCTCCAAGTCCTCGGTCCATGCAAGTGGAGGGTTTTGACCCAACAGCAACCTGCAGTGTTCAGGGACTGCATCTCCTGCTATCACCATTTCACAGAAAGTTGACTTTTACGACTGGTTTTATAATTTTCTTATTGAGTTTTACAGATCTAATTTTGTTCGCTGTAGTTGCCTTGCTCAAGGTGAGGTGTGGAAAAGGCAAAGGTTGATTTAGGTTATTAATAACAATTGTCTCTACTTCATACCCCACCATGCAGGGCAGAACAGCGAGGAAAGGAAGTAACAGCAAAGCACCAGGGTTTGAACACGGAGCTAAGGCTGAGCAGTGAAGTTAAACAGAGACAATCAGCTGCTGCCCTTCAGGTCAACTACCTGCTGCAGGAGCCTAATTGCAAGAAATCGTTACTGTCAGTGCAGACATGACATTGAGTGGAAGATGTCCATACTGCTCTGAGGCCCCATTGCCCATGTCTGCTGACCCTACAGAGAGCACGAGGCAGAGTTCATTACCAGTGCAGGTGTCCACTGATTGAATTCTGTTTCCCCACAGTGGGTTACAGAGACTGAGAATGCACAAAGGGAAGAAAGACAAGCATGACAGGTGTAGCAGCTTTCCCAGAGTCCTAACTGATGTTTTCTGAGAAAGCAGAGAAGGAAAACGCGTGCAAGTCCAATTCCTGCCTTCCACTCGACACACCCACACCTGAGCTCATCGTCAGTCACTCCAAGGAGTTGAGACAGTGACTACTTTCCACGCAACAGCAACACAATTCTGATCATCAGTGAACCAGTAAATAGGATGTTTCCCTTTGTAGATTCCTACCTGTTCCACAAAGACATCATTCTCGTTCTGCGGATAGAAAACCAAACAGTAATATGTCTGACAATGATTCGATTCCAGGTACTCTCTATCTCACCTTTATCTCCTATTTCTCATCTTCCTCTTTAAATTTCCATAGGATGAAGCAAGCCTAAGGAAACATACCTACTAGCAAACTAACATAGCAAGATAAAACAAAGCAAAAGCATTCAGCTGGTATGCCTTAAATATCCAATTCAATTGTGTGACGGCTCAGGATAAAACAGCCAACTCCACCGTGAGTGCTGTTCATCTCTTCAAAGACACGCTGACAGATGAGTTGCTCTATAAACGCCTTCCTTATCAATGTCCTACACAGGGACATTTCAGAACATCGGACAACTCTGTGCATTCCTGAAGTGCAGCATGTCTTTTTGGTGACAGAGATCCTGTGCTGAGCATCACAACTCATTCAGATGCTGCTCATCATATTTCAATGCCTTCCTAGCCTGAATGTTGTGTCTGAAAAGGCATTTAGACCACAGATAAAAACACTGATTAAGCAGAGTTCCTTAGTCTGCCAATACCATAAAAATGCTTTAGCTTTGCCCTTTTTTGCATAAAGAAAATTTCCTAAAATTTGAAACTTTTTTTAAACCAATTTGGGTGCCACTGCTCAAAAGACAGTGCAGACAAAGCTGAAGGTGATTATAGAGAAATGCACGTTCTTGCTTGTTCTGAGAGAAGAATCCTAGAATCACAGACTTCCAACATCTTCAAGACTCCCAACAGAGAAAAGAAGACAACAGTCCAGACTAAAACAACAACATGGCCACAGAACCACCTGTTTGTTGAGATATCTACGATCACCTAAACCCCAAGCCACACAAAAAGAAATAGGTGTCATTACGCTGATGAACTAAAATAGGCCATTTGATGGCATTCCCTGAGACATATAGAAGGAGCACTGTCACATAGCTGAAGCTATTGTAAAAGAAAGATAAATAAGTTAGATAATGGAGTACATGCTTAGATAAGCTAGGGACTGAGCTCTCGCAACAGTTAACATGAGCATTTCACTTCAGTTCACAGTACATTTTCTTCATTTTTTTATTGATCTGCTTTTGTTTCAGTTGCCAATATTACTTTGAATTCTGCATCAAAAGAAACCCAAGATTTCAATTTTTTTTTTTTTTTTTTAAAAAAAGAAACTTATTTCATGGGTTACAAAACCCATAAACATCCTCTAATCTCATAGAGATTGTTCAACAAAACCAAGACCAAAAAAAACGAAAAAAATCGACCCAAACACCCTTAAAATCAGCTGAGATCCATCTCTTTGAGAAGTCTGAGACCTTCCAACCTGTTCCCAAAGGCACCTCTCATACTTGCAGACCCAGGTCCGGCGCACCAGCAGGCGACTCAGAGCCTACCCCAGCACCGCGGGTGCTTGCTCTAACCCACACCCACAGCTGAGCTGCCAAACCTCCACTTGTAAACAACTTCAAGATAATTAAGCACTACCTTTTGTAAAAAAATAAAAAATAAAAAATGTTTATTAGCATCTGTTTAAATGGAGTTTTTCATTAGAGTTTGAAAAAAGAGAAAGCTTTTGTCTTCTTGTACCTAAAACTATTGTTCCCTAACAAACTTAAAAATAATCATTTAAAGCAACAATAAAGGGTAATTACTGATTTTATTAAAAACATCTATCATGGATACACTTAGTGGTGGTATTCCATGGCTGGGAACAAAATGTACATTACTGAGCATTCTGATGATTAAATACAAAAGCATAATTAAATATGCTAATGAAAGTGAAATTACAAAGCAGGTAAACCACTTTTTTGGCAAGCACAATAAAATGTTTTTTTCCCCACAAATCTGTTTATTTTATTATGTATAAATAAAATATTTATTTTAGCTATTTTATTAACACGCATGTGCATTTATTTTTATTACCTCTTTCCATGTGTACTTCTGCTGTCAGCTTCAAACGGAATATGTGGAAAAGATTACAATAATATATATAAGCTAGTTTCTGACAAAAAAATAAATTATCTCCGTAAAAATAAATAAGGTAATCAAAATAGTGGGTAAGCAAATGTTTGAGAGGTTTCCTCTACACATTCGCGGGTCTGTTGAATTATTCTGAAGAGCAGAGAGAGAGGCATTGCTCCCACAGATAGGCTTCCTCACATTTGTAACTGCAGCTTCCTTTTATGTCTGTGCAATCTGCAAGAGAAATTCTCTCCGCTCTTTTGGAAGCCTTTCAAAAACAAACAAAAGCCATGGAAAATATTTTTCCATTTCCACTTGTCAGTCTAGTAGAAGGAGCTATCAGCTTGTGAAGCATGGGGTCTGTGCGGGCTATTGAAATACCTTAATTGCCCTAAGCCACTTGGGGCTTGTCCGGTTTTCTCGAGGTTCAAGAGAAGCAGCAACTCCCTTTTTCACCAGCAACAGGCGGTCAGATTCAATGAATATCTATATGATAAGGACTAGCTGATTTCCCTGTACTTGATGATATCTAAAGGGATTTTCTCTCTACGGCATACCATATTGACAGGAAAAAACGGTATTTTCAATTGCTAAGAATGCTAAGATTGGATAATTACTTAGGCAAAGTAGAAGATGTCACAACTGCAAAAATAAGGCTAGACAAAGGAGAAGTCCTCGGGAGTGGGTGGTTGGATATTCAGCTACTGTAAGAGATGTCAGAGATGTCAACCCGTTTCTTCCCCCAGTTTCTCCTTTAACTAGACCAGGAGTCTTTCAAATTCCTGCGGCTGCGTACTGGTTGCAAAGTATTTCAGAAACCTATTTTCATACAGGGTCTAAATGCAATTTATGGCCAGCTGTTTAATTCTAATTTCATGCTCATGTCTTCCTTACACTAGAGTGTTGAAGTCAACAATGCAATACCATTAATGCCATGGATGGTTAACTATTATGTGAATGTACATATTTGAACAAATGTTCATTTCAAAATGCTATAGATACACTTTGGGACGGTGGAAGAAAGATAAAAGTTTGCTCTGACCAAAATCAATGCACTGTATTTAGCCCAATAATTGCCCATTTCCTAGGATATGGTTGCACTTTTAACTTACACAAAAAATAAAACAGAATAACTTCCTCCCTAAGCTTATCTGGTCCTAGAATTTCTGTTCAAAGATGTCCATGTCCCCAGGCAGGAAGCCATTCCCATTTTTTCTGGATTTTCTGCTTCAGTTAATGAGCCAGACTTGTTACAGTGCATCAGCAAAAATCCAGCTGTGCTTCAACACCTGCTCACAAGAGGGACAGAAGAAAAAACTCTTCCAGCATCTTTCTGTAGGTGCCAATTATCCAGCACTGAGTTACAAACGGCAAATGTCCCCTCACTTGCTTTACAATTGGCTCCAAGCACTTAACTCAGCTTTGTGAACTCATTGGGATGTCATTAGACAGTAGCATCAACATGCAACTTCTCCAGGTATTTGCCAGAATCACAGCAGCCAGACGCATTTTAGAACAGGGTTGATCAAATTTTTGCCTTTGGGACTTTTTCCACCAATAGTTCATCTGCTTTCAGTACAACCATAGCTCTCAAATGGCACAGAGAACCAGGATCACTGCTCTTTCTGCATTTTTTCATCTTTGCAGTGAAGAAGCAAGCAAAATGTCTCATGAAAGGAGGAGTCCTGGGAAGAAGCGAGAGAAAAGCTCCAGGAGAGCAGAGTACAAGGGGCAGGACCAGCACTTCTTTACCACCATTTATATCTCATTGGTGTACCACTAAAAAAACCTCAGAATTTCAGTGCAGACATTATGCACAAGAAAATACAGATAAACTAGTTCTTCAGGAACACTGTCAAGCCTATTAAGAGACAGCTTCTAATGCAGGTAGGGCTCTTAGTGTAATCAGAACATACAGGCCTTTGTGTCAGGATTACAGCAGCCTTGTTAATAGCCCCAACACTCACTTTTTAAAGTCTCATTGAAATCCAAGTCTTTCTTTTTGCCCAAAATATCTTTTTTTTTTTTTTTTTTTTTAAATGCAACTGGATTAATAGCCCAGAAGCGACTCAGTTCTAAACAATTCCAACTTGTTCCCAATACCTGTAACCTCCCTGCTGCCGCAGGGCACCACCGCACTGCTACAGGTTCCTGCCATCAGCCATACCCAGAGTTCATCCACTCCTTCGTGCTCCATGCTGCAAGAGGTGTGAGTCTGCAGCAGTCGAGGTGCTGCTCCTTCAGGAATGCTACCAAGTGGGTGAGCTCTCCTCTGGGCTCACGGCAGAGCTGACTTTATCCAGGAAGATACCCCAGGGAAACCTCAGACCGCCTTATTGTTAAAAGCGAACCAAAAAAAAAAAAAGAGTAGGGTTGTCCAACAAATATCAAATTACTGCTGCTTTCTTTTGATCAATACTATTTTATAACAGAAAGCTGCTAACTTCCCATTCTTAATCCTTATTTGCTGTGTAGGCTGGGACACATCCTTTAAAACTCTTCTGAGCTCATCCACATAGCAAAGCAAGCAATTAGCAGCCAGCTGTAGTGTTACAAGGGTATTAGCAGAGGTTTTTTTTAATAGTCATGGAAGGCACTTACAGGGGACAGCATTGCATGAACTTGTGCACACCTACACGTGTGCACACATCGTCCCTCCACATGGCCAATTCCATGCTAGAAGCATTCACCCACGCTGTTTATAGCTTGCTCAGAGAATGAAACTAGGCTGTCATGAGGAAACTTTCTGCAGTCTTCAGAAGGGAAAAAGGTGAAGAATATAATGAAGATTTGAGAGCCCTGCAGAGGATGCTGGTGTTCAGTTTTTAAGCTTCCCTACAAAGTCCTATACTAGTGCATTTCTCTTGGAACTAGAAACCTGAGCCTCGGATTTAATGAAGGAAGGTCAACCCTAATGGACCTAGAGGTATAGAGGCATAAAATGGACTGTCCGTATGACAGACACCGGCCATGTCCTCATCTACAGCCCAATGGAAACACAGAGGAAGATTTACGGCTCTGCTTACTTTCTTCATATCATTGGCAGTAGCAGGCAATCAGTCCTCCACCAGCAGGAAATGAGCTTCACCATGACCAAAGAGCTGTGCTGCTACAACCAGCCATTCAGATACACAACACTGGAAGACACTGGGAGACTGGTGGCTTTCACGTGGATCCCACGAGGCTGGAGTGCAAGACCTGCATCTGGTTCTGGGGGCACACTGCCCTCTCTTTGGGTTCCAAAACATAGGTGGTGAA
Organism: Cygnus atratus; assembly: GCF_013377495.2. Classification (NCBI taxonomy): domain Eukaryota; kingdom Metazoa; phylum Chordata; class Aves; order Anseriformes; family Anatidae; genus Cygnus; species Cygnus atratus. The sequence goes on along the minus strand of NC_066377.1, from coordinate 12,318,176 downwards.
ACGACGTCTGGAGGTTACAATGCTAATGAGCAAGTTAGTTAGTCGTGCCCTAAAAGTGAGGGCAAGGCTTATTTGTCCACATCAAGATCTTTATACTTTAAAGTGTTTTGTTGTTGTTGTTGTTGATTTTTTCTGGGTGAATGAAGCTCTTGCACTTGCCATTTCTTACTGCATACAAAAGAAAGAACCGAAGTGGAAAAAAAAGCAGCGTGTTTTGTTTTCAGCAACTATGGCTTGATTCTTTGCTGCCATGGCTTTAACAACAAGGCTTGAAGGAAGTAGGTGAGCATTCATGTGTTAAAAAAAAGCCTATGTTTTTAACAGAATTAGGCAGCTGAGCTCATTTCCACCCCATTAGGATCAGTCTATGAGACAGTGCTGCCAAATGAAAGCGCAAGAGATTAGTTTTCCCCTCACTAGCCTAAGCAATGCTCTGGGCGCCAAATACAGATCACAACACTTTTCAGGGATATTGCAAAGCTCGTGCAGGGAACTGATCCAGATCCTGCCTTTCAATTTCTCAGCAAAGCCATTTCCACACAAATACACCACTGTGCCCTGAAAGAGTTTATTTTGAAATGGAAAGAGGAGAAAGGATGTAGATTCTTATTGGAAATCCATTTGCTGAAAGTGTGTTAAGGAAGCTAAGTTTCTAAGAAAAGATCTGTTAATATGTCACTGAAACATTCCAATAACCACTGCCACAGTTTGGCATCACAGGTCTGCTAGTTGTAGCAGCATTTATGGCGAGACACCCTTTTTGTTCATTTCATGTAGCCTTGAATTAATATACAGAAAGGACTGTGTTCCTAATTTCTTTTTCCTCTAATACTCCTACCTAAAACAAGTGCTGAAAAAAATCACTTTGATGGTTGGTTGTCCTCCAGCTGTTAATGATTTCCTTCTCTTCAGAGCAAAGGGTAATAAAGAAGGGCAGAGAAAAAAATAGTTACTGTTTTACTATTAAAATAACAATATTCCTACCAGATAGGCATTAGCATTTGCTCCCTAGATAGTTATAATTCATCTCAAGCAGCAGAATATTAGATATGTCAGGGATCTCCAACTGGCATCCACTCAGCTCCACTCTCTCAAGACTTGAAGATGCAACCACTTTCTCTTCCCTATTAATCTTCAGAAAACCTCCTGTGAAGCTCAATATCCAAGAGCACTACAGCTACAAAGTGAAGCAATCAGTTGTTGGGACCAGCTGGTATTAGGGTTGCATGTGCAATGTGAACGTTTATTATTTGTGCATACATACCGTGCCTGTGGTGGGTCTGAGATTTTTAAGCACCTAAGGTATCAGGGGACACAAAAAGAGCTCGTCTAACCCCTCCAGTACGAGGGTGTCAGCCTGATCCCCGTCAGTGCCTGGGTCTTAGTCTCAGACCTCCTTCATGCATTCCTCTTCCATCCTCAGATGTCCCAGCTCCCACTCCCCATGCCCAGCTGCCCTACGCAAACATCTACTTTCCTACCCTCTTCTCCCAATTCTTCTTTAAAGCCACCTCCCCATTTCCCCTCTGCCAACTCTCCAGTGAAGAGTTCAGCTCCAGCAGATTTCTCCTCCAGACCGACCGAGCACAGCAGGGGACACCTTTTCCTCTAGAGGCCTAAGGATCCTTTCACTTCCAATCCTGGGCTCAACCTTGGACAGGCCAAGAGCAACTCAGAGAAACTGAAGCCTTTTCAAAATTTAGCTATTACCATCTGTGAACCTTCTCCTGCATATAAACGGGCTATAATTTTTCTTCCATTTCATCTAATTTAATTGCACAGATTGTGATAGGTTTTCAAGTTGACAGGAGAAAAAAAAAAAAGGCAAACTACACCACAAAATGCAGAGTGAAAGGTTAGCCTTAGAGATGGATCAACTGCTTCCTCTGGAAGATGTAAGCTCAAGCTTAAAAACTGAATAATGGTTATGAAAATGGTTAAAGATTTCCAAAGCATTCACCATGCTGCAGGTTTCGTACTTCTAACATCTCAGCCCCAATAACACAATTTGACAGGCCCTAACGAGACAGTCCTTACAATGGACCACAGGAAGCTTCAGGCCACAGACGCTGCTGCCTGCTGCACCTCCAGCCCTTCCTGGTGTTTCTTCTTTACATCATGTCTAGATTAATCTATATTCCCAGGCAAACTCTCCTTGTGTACATAACAACATAGTTAAGGTTGTATACACAAGAGTAACATTCAGCTGGTTTTCATATTGAGGCTAAGATCCTGGAGCACGGATTCCCTTTCTCTACGTGCCTATCATAGCACCTCACACAAAACGGGAGGCTTTCACAATATTTGCTGAAGTACGCATGTGAAATTGTTAAAAAAAAAAAAAATCAAGACTGTTAGATAGAAAATAATGTAAGGCTCAAGATCGGTGGAAAACACTGCAGAGAAAAGGACTACAAAGGACCCAAATTCCTCTGCACATCACAGTCAGACATGAAAACGCTCAACACAAAAGGCTTGCCTAACGACTGCCTACTTTCATTACCACTACATCTAATGGAAACACTAACCCTTGCCTTCATTATACTTCCCAAAAGAACACAAAAATAAAAAGACAATGACCAGCTCTCAGCACCAAATTAAAATTTAGGAGGTCAATCACAGCAGGTAAAAAGCTGTTCTTGTTTTCTGATACTCAGTGTATCTGCCTTATTCATTGTCTATGTTCTCTAATGCAGACACTGCTAGCAGTATTAAATAGTACAAGACCACCTAATGGAAACCTAACAGCTCGGGGAAGCGTTCCGTACCAGTATACTCTTCAAAATAAAATTCTCCGGTGAGAGCAGTTTATTGATTTGTGTATTTTACTTTCTCTGGGATTATTGTTCAATTACTTTTATCCTTGGAGATGAAAGCAGCTGAATGTAACATCAAAAGCAGACAGAAAAAGTCACGTGTTTCAATTTTTCTTTCAAATCTGCATAATATCCATTACAGATCCGATTTTCAAGAGAGCCCTCTGAGAGCAACAGTGGAAGGTAACTGCATCAGACATATAACCCATCCACATTTTCTCTTAATTATTTTGGCAGAAGCTAGCATCTTTTCCATAAAGCAAATGACAGCCTGCAGAAGCCACCTGACCACAGCTCCCTTCATCAGGTGAGCTGCTTGCTAATCGTTGATATGATTAGTAGTTTATCACCACTTAATAAATACAAACACAGCATAAAATTTCTACTACTAACTTGTAGTACCATTAAAGAGCTTTAAGCATGGTGGTGGTCAAGAGACCATGAAAATGCCATTTTGCTGGTCTGCATTTATTCTTCACTAAAAGCTTTTCATGCTCTGTTTGCATGAAAAAAAATTAGATTCTTATAATTGCCAACTCTCTGTTCTTACCATGGGACATAGTCCCTTGTCATTTTTGTTTTGCTACACACATCACGACCAGCGCAGCAAATGGAATCAGGATCTTGCTGTCTCGTTTGAGAGGCACATGTAAGAGGAATTGAACAGTGCTCCTTTCCACCCGCATGAAGTGAGCTTTGCTCCGCAGCCATCAGGTGAAACTGGCTTAAGGTCTTCAAATATGAAAAGCCGCATGCTCTGAAGTTAAAACTCCACAAGGATGACTTTATAATGAATAGTGAACCAACAGAATAGTTGCTGTGTTTTATGCGGCAGGGACACTAGCACCATAGTTCAACTTGCAAGTGGTACCCTCAGTGATCACAACCCTCAACTGTAAAACTCATCAGACAGATGACCTTACTAGCAACCACATAGCAACTGACAGCATGAACATACATTTTGTTAAAGGCAGGAGTGCAATAAAATTGTGAACTTAAAAAATACACACACTTCCCAACTTACACTTTTGAGGAGTAATTGTTTCCTTAGCTGTAAGAGGTACTATCCATTTTAGATACCGATAGTTCAGTACTGTGACTTGGCTCCTAGCTGCTCCTAGAGCAGACTGTGTGCTTGCCTACACAGGTAAGAGGAAGAGTGCTCCCTGAATTCACAGAGGAAGCATGTTTAGCTATAGACTGGACCAGAAAGCCACTCTGAGACCAGACAGAAATGGAACACTGGAGGTCCCGACCACTGCAGATGGATTTTTATTGCAGTTGAGCTACTCATCTGCCGAGGTGTTTTGTCTTTTTACAACAGGCTGTTGTACAATGAGGTCCCTGCAAAGCTATTTCAGAAAAAGTTGGAATGTCAAGCACATTGCTTTTCTTTTAGTGATGCAATTACAATCCTTAAGTCATGAATATTACTGAACTTTAAAATATTGTTTCTAGGGGCAATAGATTTTACCCAAAGTGATATTAGTGCTCCACCTCTACATTAAAGAAAAATCACTTGAGAACTTGCAGCAACACATTTAAAGTCCATTAGTATGCGTTTTCAAATGTCATGCCTTGAATGCGACAGTCAAATTCCTGAATCAATCAGCCAAAGGGAATTATTTTACTCAGAAGTTATGTGAATAGAAAGTAGCAGAAAACAGTAAAGTGTAGAATAACTTTACATTGGAACTTAAACACTTAAAATAGGTGTTTTGGTGAAATAAGAAGCAACAGACTATGTGCACCTGCCCCATGGGATGATGAATTGCAAAACATTTTAGTTTAGGTTGGTTGTTTTTTTTTTTTTTTCCCTGTAGTAGACCAAGGGTTGGGTTTTGTTCTGCCCTACAAGTATTGCCCAGGATGCTGTTCGGTGCCTGAACACTAGCTCGCTAGTTGGGTACGCACCAAACACAAGGACAAACACAGCATTTGCCAGCTGCAGTTTGTCTACAGGCACAGTCTGCATCTGTATTTTTGATGTCGTGCTCATTCTCAGCTAAGTTTTCAAATACATGCATGAATCGATATGCAAAATAGGCAACACATAGTTTCTACAGTTAGAAATTCTGCTTTGGAGTATCCTTGTACACTGGCTGACTCACACGCATGGCAGATTCTGACCTCAGTGCTGAAATAACATTAGAGGCTATGAATCCCTTCCGTCCTGGCTCACATCCCATTATCCCAGCACAGCATATTTAACATATTCGTAAGATAACTCTCATTCATCTGAATACTTTGCATGCTTTGATGGCTTTCAAATACAAAAGTGAATGAACTCAGCAGGAAATCTCCAAAAATTTACCATGACTCATACTGCCCTTCATTTCCAGTGTGGCATTTGCGTTAATATCTTCTGTTTGTTTTTACCTGCCAGCAACTCCACTCAAATCAGAGATATTTTTTTCCCCTGCAGACAGACAGTAGTGGTGATACCTTCAATGTGAAAGACAGACGGTATATAAGATCAATCGGTATCAACAGTCGCTGATTTTATTTCTTTCACGCAACCTCTGAGCTGGTCTGATAAGCATTTAATCCAGAGCAACCACTGCTGGTGAAGCATCTTGTCTAAAAGCAGACAACTAAATAATCTTGTGACCTGGTCCTGCATAAGAGTGAAGATAGTTGATGGGGAAAAAGTCACCTACCGTTATTTTCATATTTCCTTTTATAATGATGGGCCAGTAGTAACCAATAGAGCATTAAAAAATACACTCTGTATTAGCAAATGGCAAGGGAAGTAACCTTCTGATTAAAATGTAGCTAAGAAAAATCTATCAGGTTTTAAAGTAGACCTCTGTAATTGTACAGAGAAAAAAAGATTTTACATCATAATGAGTAGCAAAATAAGGCAATGAGACTTGTTAGTCTAAGAGACCCTCTCCAGTTAGATGAATCACACTGAAAATATTAAAAAAAATGAGAAAACACCTTGAAGCAAGTCACAATTCGTAGCAGACCCATTCATTCAAAGCTCGAGCCTTTTGCACAAACTACTTTCTAATTATTCCATATTAGAACACTACACTTGGTGTTTGCAGAGATTTATGATAATGTTGGGTGAAATCCTCTGCAAAACTTGAAAATGAAACACGGAGGCTCCCAAGCACCATATACAGCAACAAGGAAACATCCAACGTAAGACAGCCATTTAAATGGGAACTGAGATTTACATGTTTTGCTGGAAAGACAACCATTGCCATTAGAATCCTAGAATCACTAAGGTTGGAAAAGACCTCCAAGATCATCTGGTCCAACCATCCCCCTACTACCAATGTCACCCACTAAACCATGTCCCTAAGCACCACGTCCAACCTTTCCTTGAACACCCTCAGAGACAGTGACTCCACCACCTCCCTGGGCAACCCGTCCCAGTGCCTGACTGCTCTTTCTGAGAAGAAATGTCTCCTCATTTCCAACCTGAACCTCCCCTGGCACAACTTGAGGCCACTCCCTCTAGTCCTATCACTGGTTACCTGTGAGAAAAGGCTGACCCCCAGCTCCCCACACCTTCCTTTCAGGTGGTTGTAGAGAGCAATGAGGTCTGCCCTGAGCCTCCTCTTTTCCAGACCAAACCACCCCAGCTCCCTCAGCCACTCCTCACAGGGCTTGTGTCCCAGGCCCCTCACCAGCTTCGTAGCCCTTCTCTGGACATGCTCCAGGGCCTCAACGTCCTTCTTGTAGTGAGGGGCCCAAAACTGAACACAGCACTCGAGGTGCGGCCTCACCAGAGCAGAGCACAGGGGGATGATCACCTCCCTGCTCCTGCTGACTGCACTATTCCTGATACAAGCCAGGGTGCTGTGGGCCTTCTTGGCCACCTGGGCACACTGCTGGCTCATGCTGAGGCAAGCATCAGTCAGCACCCCCAGATCCTTTTCCTCTGCACAGCTTTCCAGCCATTCTGCTCCAAGCCTGTAGTGCTGCATGGGGTTGTTGTGCCCCAAGTGGAGGACCTGGTACTTAGCCATGTTGAATCTCATCCCATGGCCTCGGTCTATCGACCCATCCCGTCCAGGTCCCTCTGCAGGGCCTTCCTGCCCTCTGGCAGATCGACACTTCCCCCCCAGCTTGGTGTTGTCTGCAATCATTTTGGCACAGAAGAGGCTCAGGCTGAGCTTCTTTAAATAAATGTGCCAGGCATCAACTAGCTGGAAAAAAACAAAAGTGCTGCTTTCTCACACAGTAACTATGATGGGATTATCAATTTAAGAACATGTATATTAAGAAGGATTATATTTACAATTGAACTCAAGCTCAAAACTGATATCATGTATACAAATAAAGAAAATCACTGGACTGCCATTTCACTTTTGCTGAACATTTTTCTGGGTGCTTCTTCATTCTCATGCTGTACTTTGTACCAAAGTCTACAGTGCCTGGGTACGGTAAAGGTGATTCCAGCTCCATGTATATAATAGGAAGCCAGATGGCCGCATAAGGGTTAATGAACAAGATTTAAAAAATCCTAAGAACAGTTTCTAAGTTAGAGATTACCCATACAGTATTAATCTCTTTATATACTTCCATAGCAACTGCTACAAAAGTACACCAAAAAAAGTTCAGTGTTATTATACAGGAAGCTGTATAAGGAGATTTCTGTACCAACTCATAGCAGTTCAAATTTGTAACTTCAATTTTTGTCAAAAGTATTACTGCAACGAGACTTGCACTTGATTGGAATAAATTCATCAGAGTCAGTTTGAATAACACATCCACTTGCAGGTAGTCTCATTACAGAGGCAATGCATCCAGCGACAGCTCCCAGGGTGTCAGACTGAGAAAAGGAAGCAAAGCAATAACCTTTTCACAGTGCAGCAGGGTCTACCATCTAGCCAAGTTCCTTAAAGGTATCAAAGTTAAGTGCTTCAGGCCCATTACACCTCAGCTTAATAAATATAGGAACTTCTTAATGCCGAAAGATAAAACTCCAACCCTGCAAACAGAAGACGTCATTGTGCCGGATGAGATGCAAGGAATATTGCTGTTACGTGTAAAATCCTCTTTCACATGCCCTGCATAAAACATGTCAATTAATACTATTGCTTCATTTATAGCCAAAGCAAAGCAGTATGAAACAGAAGCACTGACACTGCAACGGTCACTGGCGATCTCCTGGGAAAACCACAAAGCAAGGAAGAACCTCCTCTCATAATGCATCACACTATCGATGCAGAGTTCCACAAAGCACAAACTCATCTTGTAGCAAATTATTGAGTCTTTCTGTTTCTTTCTCTAAGAATAATATTTTGATCTCTAGATAAAATCTCTTTTGTCTGTCTAGGACAAAGCAACACACTTGTCATCTATTAACCACGCTTACCTGCTTGCTTATAAGTATGTATCCAACCTAGCTTTAAAATTGATAGTTTGAGCATCATTAGCAGTGTAGCTACTGAAACTCCATATATGCTGCAAAGCCTACTGCATAAACTCAGTAAATACTGGACTGTGAACTCCTGCTGAATCCTCTTCTGGGCCACGCTTCCAAGAGGTAGTTTAACACTAGCTTGAGGACATCTCCAAAACCAGCAGGCAATAACACTAAAGAGCAAAAAAGTATAGGGTATTCTGTAAATGTATAGTCGAACAGCCAGAAAACAAGTAATGTATGAGGAAAGAACCAGAAATTAAGAATAAAAAATCAGCTACAGGGTTCATATTCTTGTGAAGCTAATCCTCCTATCCAAGACGTGACAAATCCAACTTCCTAGGAGATGGCTTTGAGACGTGAAATAAAGCTGCATTCAGCAGCAGTGGACAGAACATGTCTGGTGCTTCTATAATAAGCAGAAATTAATACTCAGGTAGAAATAACCATAAATCAGTCTTACTTAGCTCATCAGCTGAAATACCAGCCTTTACATAAGAATACTTTTTTGGCATTGCCGATCTTACACTTCATTGTGATAAAAAGCCAGCCTTGTCAGTTAATCCCGGTCTGCTAATCAGGAAGGGTGGGAACCTGAGAAGTGGAGCTTGCATCCAACTGTTCCCATCTGAAACGCTGACGTGCCAAAGGCTGCTCCACTCTGTGCGTGCCCTTGTCTCCATCTTAGAAGCTGGGAATGATATGGCACAATATCCTGAATTAAGTATGAAAGTAACAGGCTTCCAAAATGGTAATCCCAAAATTGCAATTTTGATGATTTACAATCATCAGTAACAAATAGCAGATGACCCCGAAGCAGATCAAATGTATTGCTCAGCATTTGAGGCCTGATTCACAAGTGGAATGGATTTTATTATACAAGTAATCATTATATATGCATAAAGATCTACAGAATTTGGACAGTAAACAATGGTGATGAAAACTATTCCGGTATGTTAATATGAAAAGAGTTTTCATGGGAAGACAGCTGCTGTATTTTGGATCAGACTATACTCTGAAAAAGCAGTCCTGGATGTTTTTGTCCACAATACGTGGTGTTGTAAAAGGAACTATGAAATTTGATGTCTCTACTTTGATTAGAGGTGTATAAGATCTAACATATTTGACAGAAAGTCCATAACTGACTTTTTTTCATAATGTTTATGCCTAATGCTTCAAAAGAAATGAAAACCACCATCCTGAGTTAGGTGCACAGCACAGTACAGAAGGAGGCATACACGTGGGCTGCATGGGCAGAGGCTGAAGCTCTAATGAACAAGTCCCATTCTTGGAATAGGAAGTAAAGTAAAAAACCCTCTCCTAATTTTTTCCCTAGAACTTCTCAATAGAGTACTTGATAATACTAAAAAAAAAACAAAAAAAAACACTTAGGTCTGCTATTCATTAAGTGAGCATGACATGAGAAAAGGGAACATTCAAATGGATTTCAATTTCTACCTATATCCAGGAGGAAAAAATATCCTTGAAGTTGAGCACGAAAAAAAACCTTGGCCCACAGATACAATAAATACATGGATGAAGGAATCCCAAATCATTTTATTAGAGACAGCCATTCTCCTTCATGCTTGGAAGCTTCCAACTTATCCTGACACAAAGACTGCTGTAACTTGATATTTCTGTTTCAACTGACGTTCTTGTAAAAGGTCAGTCAGTTTGGGAAAATCCTGCTGCTGCAACAGAAGCAATAGGAATATACACTGGCTATTTGTGGGGATTTGCTCCCCTCCCAGTCCCTCGACCATGCAAGGGCTGAGGTTTCTGCCTCAGCTACTGCAGTACCAATAAAGACTCACAGAGATCCACCCATAGCTTAGTGAAGACAGAGGGAAATCACTCTCATTCATTAGGAAGTCCGCTTTCATCTCAAAACTTTCATTTCATAGTCCAAAACTGCAATACTAATCAAATGGGAATAGAAAGGAGTTTCTTTAATGAGCATGCTGTACTAATGAAAGGCAGCTGAAGCCCTCTATACAGAGGAGAACCACAAACATTAAAGACATTGGTCCTGTGAGTTTCTCTCTGTTGTGGGTAATTCCTGAAAGGCCCACTTTTATGAATGAACTTTGGCATAGAAATGGAGGTGCTGCTCGATTTCTGCCTTGCTGGAGTTCAGCTGCTGGTGCTCAGCTGCAGGTAGCTGGAACCCTGGATCGGCCAAGAGCTAACATGAGACAGACCTGTGAAAACCCATGAGGGAAGAGGCTCCCCTCCTTTGCTTGGATGTTTTTTTCCCCCTGCTCTGTGTTTCACCCACACAGCAGCAGCATCTTTGCCCCACTGATCTGGACCCAGCCCACCTCTTGCTGTTCCATTAAAATTTCTGTTTGCCATTGAATTCTGAAATTAAAACAAACCTTAATATTCCTTATATAAACACAAGGACAGTCTTTTAGCTTCCTTAGATGCTTTTTGTTTCCTTTGAATTTTTAGCAAACTTTTGTTTCATCCATTCTCATTGTTTTTAATAGCAAGGACTGAGCTTCCTATCTGGATGTTCTTTCGTCCATTCCAGGCAGGGCTTTTGCCAGCTGATAATCACAGTTGACATGTTTATATTGACCTATTTAGAATCTCAAATGGTTATAAAAGACTGCAAAGCTTTTTAAGAGGCAGAAGTGTTATTCAAAAGTATAATGGTGCCATTTGTCAAAAATGCAAGTTTGCCCTTTAGCACAGACCTGGTGCATCAAATAGTCTCCAGACAAAGTCCTCCTTTCAGAACAGCTGCGCTCTTCAGGTTTTTGCTGCTGACATTGAAAATCCACTTCAACCCCAGTTCAGAGGGCAACCATTTTGCCTCAGCCTGCTCAAGAAGAAATGAAAGTTGATTGTCCCCAGCACCAGCAGCCACCATTGAACGTGCCTTGAACATATCTTCACTCTTTATAGATTTTCAGACGCAATAAGGAAGAAAAAGGAAGGAAAACCCAGGGAAGGAAATGCCTGTGCTGGAGATGGAGCACAGGATAAGCCCTCAAGTGAGAGCCATTGTCAAGTTTCTGAGGTTTCCATGCTACTTATAAAACATTTTAGACTGTGTTTCAGTACAACCTCTGCACCTTTTTTTTCTTTCCCTATGACAGGTAACCTTGGAGATAAAATTGTTCGTGAATCAGCAAATACTTGCATGTGTTCTTAAGATCTGCTGAAGTGAGATATTTACATCCTTATATAATCCTAAGAGGAAACAGGTGGCTCTTCAACGTGCTTGTGGCTTTTTCAATCACATGCTTAGGCTCACAGAACAGGGACTCGGGGTGGGTGGTTAGTTGCTGTGTAATTGCCCTGCTATGGTAGGCAGTGTTATAGAAGCACTGAAATCACCCTTACTAAACAGGCATGCATTGGTTTTCTTGTATGCAATTTGTAGTATGGTTTTTGTCTTGAATAGTTTTCCTTTTGCATTTGAATGCAAACTGAACACATTTATTTCCATCTACTTTCACAGGTTACTTTACATTCAAATTATAGGAACTCATATGCACATTATGCTACAGACTAAACAATATAAATGGGGTGTGTGCTGGAATACTTAGAGCAACTAAAACAAGAAACAAGTCTAAAGTTCTCGCATTTCTCCCAAAGTAACAGAAAAACTGCAGCCCACACGTGCACTATGCAGACAATACTGAGATCACTGCATCAAAAACACGACCAAATAGATGGAAAAACTCAGGGTTAGGAAGCAACACAAAAAATTATTTCTTCCAAGGGGCATTATGCAAGCAGTACCGTAAGGCAGGGTTCTCTGACACGCTGACATGCCTGCCTTCTAATGGTCCCTGGGCAATGCCTTGGCTATTTCTCTGTTGCAGTCAAATTAAAGCACTCAGATTTGCTCATTACCTAATGCATCCAAATGAGTTTCAGGAGTTCTGGAGACTGAAAGCACACTTGCAAATTAGTAGCTACTGACCTGTCATTGGCCTTCAATGTGTGATCAATAGTGTAGACAGTACCAGAGAGGATAAGATTGAAGATGGAAATTCTTCAAGATGTCAATGAGATCAGTAGCATCACAATCAGAAGTCGTCAAACTGCATTACAAGACATATACTTTTAAATACAGCTTTTCCTTAGAATTGTTTTAGGCCACCTGTTAGTCAAGGCTTTTTAACTCAAAAGCTGCTCTAAAGTGAACTAGCTCAAGTGTTCAGATTATACACCACAATCATTACATTTCCGTGCAAGAGGTTCAGTAGCACAATCACTGTTCCCAAAGCAACAAGTTTTGAAGTGATATCCTTCTAACTTGCCAACACAAATACTCATACAGTCTTGGACATCAACACATAGCAGAAAAGGTGAAAGAAAAGTATAAATACTCTTCTTTTCCGAAACATCGTGTTTACATGAACAAGGAAGTTTAATTTAGATACGCCTCAGAGGACCATAGATCATTAAGATAATCTCTGTCTTTGTAAAGCATGCTGTAGGAAATGAGCTGGCACTGCAATTTCCATTCTAAGCTTAAATGCCCCAGGCAGATACTACAAATTTTAATATATTTCCCGAGACTGAGGTTTAATAGAATTAGTTTGCTTTTTCCTTCTTAATTTCCATTCAACTATTCATAGTCATATTCTCGTTATCATCCCCAATTCTTCTTCCCCTTAAATATTTACAAATGCCTAAATTATTATTATTTTTTACTTTCTGCCCAGATGTTGGCCAACAGAAGCGCTATATGTACATCTAATTACCTCTTCACAGCCCATGTCTCTTTCCAGTTCCTGGAGCATTTTGAGTACTATTATATCTAATTCTTCCAGTTACCTACTGATTATTATAGCGTGTTCAGGAACAGAGTTTCTCTCCTTCACATCTCTTCACGCTTTCATCCAGAATGAGATATGCCTCCTAGCTCATAAGACTGGTAGGTCCAGAAGTCATATCTAGAATGCCATGCGAGTAAATGTGAAAAAAAAAACAAACATTCTAAATTCAAGTTGCACAAGAAAAGACAAGAAAATAAATCAGCTGGCACAGAAACACACTCTTGCTGATTACCAGCATTTTAGTTATGTCAGGATCTGCAGCATTCCCTAACTGCTCTGCCTGCAAAGTAAAACGAATGCAACAAATGAAATCATCTTAGGAAACATCAGAAAACAATTTAAGTAAGGTTAAGTGAGCAATGGACGACTCAATTATTATCAAGCAGCATTTATACTGTCTTTCAGGAAATTCTTGTGCACAGGAAAATTTCTGAAAAAGTAAGGGAACTAGCATGTACGCCATTCATGCCAGAAAACAGGCATTTACCTGCTGCTTTTTGCCCTAATTTTGAACTCAGGATCACAAAATACTTTCAGAAAAAAATTATCTGAAGCCAACATTTCAGTGCACAAATTTAGGCATTATTTTGGGAATATGAGTAAGCATAAAAAATTGTCACAAATAAATCATGAGGAAATAAATTTAGAAAACAGAGGGAGATGAGATGAGAGCTGGGCAAACATTTGCAGAACCACAAGAGAAAGGGTAAGATGTTTCAAACACTGCAGGCAGAAGTGGAGAGGGATTTGGAGGATGTTCCTTATCGGAGATGGCAAGGAAACTCTCATCTTTCCCTTTCAATCACTTCCCAAAAACCCTTCCAAAGTTTGTTTATTCAAATTAAGCAGAACTTGGGCCAAAATGTAACCAAAGACATTTACCGCATCCCAAATCTCAATTCTAATTCCGAAACAGCAATTATATCTGTGCTGAGATATGCCAGCTTTGCACTAAAAAGCAAAATAGAAGACTTTGAATAAATTTGATTCAACTCAAACGTTTCCGTGGCATTGTATATATCTTAGCTTCATTTCTTTCTGTAATATTCAGCATCAAAAATAAGCATGCCTCTTATCCTGGGAGGATGAACTAATTACTGCTTGTTTCCTGGTGATCTTATTAAGAACTTTATGAAACTTCATCCTCACTAAACACCAAGAGCATGAGACCCATGCTTTCTCCCATTTTTATAGAGTCTAATTAGCATGCCATTGCAAGAGGTTAATAATCTACTTTATTTCAAGGAGATGTTTGTTTAATAGTCAAAAATCTGCACATGGTACACATCATTCATTGAAGCAATCAGAAGAATGCGCTCCAGTCAACACCATTTATCAATGTCAACCAGAACAGCAATTACATTTCATCCAACAAAAAACAGACAGACAGGCATCACATATTTGATGACAGACAAAAATATCATCTGGAGGGCTCCCATCAAGTCCCCACTGACACAAAATTGTACATAGCTATTTGTGATAGTAAAGAAATGTATTGCTTTGGAGTAGTCAGAAAACAAAATTTTAACATATTTGTCCAGGGGATGGGCATGAGAGCAAGGATAGATTAAGAACATAGATCTTGAATGATCAAAAGAAAAAAAAACAACAAAATTTACAATGGTTTGATTTGTCGAACTGTATTACAGTGATTTGTTTTTTGTTTTTTTGATTTCTGTAAAGCCAGAATAACTCCATTAAAATATTAGTTCTCTGGTGAAAAGCTGGATGCAGCAGAAGAGACTGTGATGCAGGTTGTTTTATGAAGCGAACGCATGGAATCACAAAGCTATTAAACATTCAGCGCTCTTCTCTGCTTAACACCAGCCACAATATGCTTTATTGCCTCATGTTTATCTCAAAGTGGTACCTAGAGAATCCAGTCAAGGTTAATGCACTATCACGTGTACAGAGCTCCGTGAAGTCATAGGGGCTATCCGGTGACTTAGAATATATTAAGAGAAGTCACACACAGTTAAAGACAGAACCTATATGTAAGGAGCATATCATTAGGTGGAATACATGCATATTTCTTAGGTTTTTCAAAAACCGTTAAGGAAAGTATGAGAAGTGATAAGGAAGTGAGGGGAAGTGAAGGGGAGAAAAAATTATCTTCGCTGAGGGTTTTCAGTATCATACTCATCAACGTTGCACAGCTTTGGTCTACGGCCATCTGTTGAGACCCTTAAAAACAGCATTGTCCTTTTAGATTGTCTTCCTAAACAAGCACAATAAAGCCTGAACCAATCTTCTGCTAGCACTAGATATGCCAACTGTTGCAAGAACCTTAAAGCCATCTTAGCCACATTGCCTAAAATTCCCAGTAAATAGACCTGTTTTCCTTGCTTTTATGTATGAACCTAGTTCTCAATAGCAACAAAACACTCCAAGCAGCAAATTTCTAGATATTAATGAATTTCTCAGGTGGTTTAAGCCACTTAATCTTTGGCCTCATGCCTTATAGTAATACCCAAGACAGACTATAATCACCCAGAAATGCATTGCTTGATGTGTCTTTATTGCTTAATTATCAAGGTGAGATGCTCATATTTAATTAGGCATTTAATCATAAACACAGATCTCTAAGTATTACTACCAAAAAAGTTTGCTTAGCTGAATAATATCGTTTATCTTTTGCTGTTGTTGTTCCGTTCTTGCATGATATTAAATTATACTTTGGAGTATAGTTGTTAACTTTGCCAAATGGATCTTGAAGCAGAAATTATATAGCAAGCTTTGATTTTATGTAGTAATGTTGGGTCAAAACTGCAGGGCTCTCCTCAGCTAGCTTTCCTATAAGGTCAACTCAAGGTTATCACAACCTCACCTAGTCCTGTGGATCGAATCCAAACCTGTTTTGAGTGTTAAATCACAGAATGGTTTGGGTGGGAAGGGACCTTGAAGTCCACCCACCCCCAACCCCTGCGCTGGTCAGGGCCCCCTGCCCCCAGCCCAGGCTGCCCCCAGCCCCATCCAGCCTGGCCTTGGGCACCCCCAGCGCCTCGGGGCAGACCAGGCCAGGGCCTCACCTCTTTCAGACTGAAAACTATCAATGCGTAAGTACTACTACAGTCATCTTGGTTACGCTGGATAAAACCATTTATGAAGTTTTGACCTGCATAGGGAAGATGTGGGTCTGTCTGTCAGCTCCAAACAGGTGGAGCACGTCCTCCCAAATCCTTCCTTCCTAAGGTTTACCAGCAGGCCTCTAAGGCTCAGTGTGAGAAGGCTATAGAAACATATGATGGGACAGAGCCTTGAAACATTATATACTCCATTTCCTAGCCCCACGCCATAATTACCTCTACCCGTGTTGTTCCTGACAGATGCCTGGTTAAATTCTTCTTCTTCAGTGGTGTGATGCCTGTGCAACCTCCTCACACAGTCCAGCCCCGTGCTTCAGTAGCCCTACTGTTACAAACTTTTTCTTAAAGCCTAAGCTGAATCTTTCTTGCTGCTATTTAACCCAATTACTTTTCTCCCTGTCCACTCCAGTCATGGGAAAGAGATTACTCTCTTCTTTCCTTTTACGTTCTTGAAGAACATTACATTCTTCATACGCTGGTCTCCAGATGAAACCATCCCTACTGATTAACCTTGCCTTCCAGATCTCTGACTGTTCTTAGTGCTTTCCCTTGGGCTCTTCCTATTGCCTTCCATGTCTGACTTTACTGCGTCCAAAACTGGATTTGATTCTTCAGCTGAAGCCTTATTAATGCCTTATTACAGCCAGGAGGTAACAAAGTTAAGGGGCAACTCAGCTCAACAGCTTCATGTCACAAAAGAAAACAAAATTTGTCCTCCATGACAGAGGACAAAATAATCAAGGTTAGCATGCAAATACCATGCAGCTGTTCAGGCAGACCTGCTGCTAGGACAATAGACAACATTTTTTTATTGGGTAAAGGGGTGACAGACAATTTCTCTCCCAGCACATTCAAACTGATGCACATTGTACCATAAGACCTGGGCAGCACTGACTGTGGTGTCTGAAGTTTCCCTAGGAGCAACAGCCGACAGTAAAAGTGATGTACAGAAAGCCTTGGGAAATGACTTATTCAATTGTTGTTAATATTGTGCTGTTTCCCAAACACCCGCAGGCCAGTTTTCACATAGGAATATTTTTTGCATTACTCTTGAAAGACCAGTCTAAGAGTGAGCAATGCTATCTCTTCAGGATGTTTCAACTATTACACAAGTCATGTATAAAGATGGGAGGAAGGAGATCTGCTTGAAGAGCTCAAAGGCTTTGCTGTAAGAAACCTGCCATAAAATACATGCTGCCAGAAGTGCAGCCATAGGTTGGTGAGTTCTTTGCTTTTGGGGCTTTTCATGGTACTTATTTTCTTCCTTCCTAGTTAATAGCTCACTCTCCTGAAAGAGAGATCAGTTTAATCATTTCAGACTTTACAGTATGGTGCAATGAACATATTCCAGACACCTCTGTGCTGGTAACACAGCACAGAAATTCACTAAATAATGCAAATCTTATATTTCGTTAACATATTTAACCAAAGAGAGCAAGGCAGTCCTGCAACACCGAATGAATCATATGGGGCTGTTGTTTTTCTGAAGTATCAGGAGAACACCAAGAACAGAAGAGCTTCAGTCCTCATACTCTGTGGCAGCTAGAATACTAATGATCCACTTTGCATATTTGCAAGATTCAGGATATATTTTGAAAAAAGGAGCAGTAGACTACTTGTAACAAAAAAAAAAAAAAAAAAGCTGATAAAATAGGAAGGAAGAAAACCGATATTCTATAGCATCAAATGAGGGGAAAAAAACGCAAGCCTCATTTCCACCTTCTAGAGCAAGTAGGAACTCTGAGAGGAGAGGGGATAAATCACAGTGGGTTTACTGAATCAGTGACGGATGCTACCCACCTACCCCTGACATTAGTGCAGCCGTTCTGCACAGTCCTTTCTCCTTTCACGCCCCTACAACTACACTACAGGTACAGGCAACACAGGAAAATAAAGCCTTCCTTTCGTTCAAGTCACTGCTTTTTCACCAGACACAGTGAGCCTGAAGGGGACATGGCCACGTTATGTTTAACCTGATGCAACTGCCACCCTGAGGACCAACCGGGCACCCCTCACCAACCCTTCACCGTGTGCCCAGCTCCACATTTGCAGCAATTTCCTTGCATCCCATCCACCCACCAAGCAGCCAGCTGGAGGTTACCACAATGGATAATCTTCCCCACCTACGCTTCTACCTTCCAAATTTAGACAGAATGGAGTGAGGCATAAAATAGTATTTTAACACCTCCTTTCCCTTCCCCCAGCATTTTAGGGTCCACACTTATCACAGATTTGATGATCTTACAGGTCTTTTCCAACCTAAATGATTCTATGATTCTTTCAAAGTTTATGGTAAGCTGAAATACAGAGCTGCAAGTGAGGCTGTTACTCTGAAGGCAGTAACTCTCACCTCAAACCACGTACTGCACTGTGATATCCATAGATATGCATTTTCTATTGGAGTGATTATTTTTTTAATTCTTGTTAATTGCATCAAGAGCTATCACATTTTTGCTGGGAATAAAACTATTTTATTAACCACATGACTACAAGCAAGAAAACAGTTACCCAATTTACATTAAACTTCCACCAGAAGTTGGAAACTGTCCCTAAAACCAGGTATATGATCTCTACTGAACATCGAAGCACCACATGTGTTCTGTGCATCCAGTGCTGCAGACGAGCAGCAAAAGTCAATCAGACAGGCTGTGTGAAGGTAGGGCAGGAAAACCACTGAGCTTCAGGGCACTCTACCACCCCTGGACTCCTGTGTAGTTGAGTTTCTTAACATTTTCCACTGATTCAGGTGTAAGCTCAAGATCTTTGAGACACGAGGTGAATCCGTGACACCACTTTATTGCAAATAATATGCGTTTTGCATCTGAAATACCAGTCTCTTTCCAAATTTATCCCTTTCTTCCCAAAACACTCCAGACAGAACTCTCTTTAGTACACAACAGTGAACAAATGTAATCTTGGGAAGCTATTTTTAAAGAGATTTTCATTCAAAGCACTGCTGTCGGTGGGTGGGGTGGTATTCTTTGATCAGCTCAAGATGACTGACTTTGCCATGTAGGACAGTGAGTTTGATATTTAGCAATTTTACACGTAATCCTGGTATTGCTTTAGGCTGAGTGATCTGTTGGTTTTGACCTGGTAGGCATTCAGGACAGTCCTTGAATGAGCTGTGTATTTTCTCCCAAGAAGTAACTGAATTAATTTTAGCTCTGTTGTGAGCATTAATAAGGACAGGCACTTTATTTGTGCGTAGATAATGAAGTTTCATTTATAAAAGCACCTTCCCGGCCTGCTTCTCTTCTTTGAAGAAGAGAAGCAATGCAGCATACTCCACTGTATGCTCTCTTCTTTGAAGAGAAGAATGAAAAGAGGGACCTGGTAATAAACAACCTCCTCAAGGTCAGAGGTAAAATGCATGAATGTTCAAAAAAAATAATAAAAAATTATACCAGGTCCTGCTGTTTTTTCCCCATTTCAGAAGGAGCCCATCTGGTACCTAATACAAAGTACCTCTCCTCAGCTGACCGTATCGCAAACAACAGGAAATAATCCTTTTTTTCTCCCCTCCCTTAAATGAACATATATTCCCCAAACACGTCAAGCTGTGGAGCATACAATGGAGTATGGAGGTTTTAAGTTGTGTTGCAACACTCTGACACTGACTTGTCCCACCCCCCCCCAGGCACAGAAGTGCCGAATATACCCTTGCAGCTTGCACAGACGTGGACTCATCTTTGCCTCCTGCCTTTCCCTCCTCTCTGGTGGATACTCTCATCCCTGCCTCTGAAGAGCTGAGAAAGAAGATTCTTCCACTTCAGTGTGACTAAGCCTATTACAGCTGACAAATTTAACATCCCAGTGACCACTAAGCAAAAAAAATGCATGCATATAAAGTAAGAAGTGAGGAAGCGAAGTACCATTCCTCTAGAACAAAACCACTTCAGAGAAATCTCCATTGAAAACACTTGACACACAATGTTAACTTCGTAAACACTCTGTGTCCTTCGCTACAGACTCCTGAGTGGTGCAGAGACAAATCTTAATTCTGTGCTCCCCTGCATCTGTGCGCAAGTCCACCACCATGTTTTAGGCTTCTTACTTCCACATCTTTTCCTAGACCAGAACAAAACCCCGAATGCATTTTTCTGCCACCAAGGCATGGTATAGAAAGAGGTAATTTTTCCCAAAGTCAGTTTATACAGCCAGATAATTGTATTAGCTTCCTATCTCACAGGGAATGAAAAAAGTGGCATACAACACCAGGTCAGCAACATAATCCAGTTTTAATGATACTACTACGTATAAGGTCTGAATAGTCCTGGTACATTCAATGTTGCATTTCTGTCTTCAATGAACAACTCTAAAAATCAAGTATTGATTAATAATAATGTCAAATATAAAGTTAATAGGATTTGTTATATACCTACACTTATTCTACGGAAAAATGCAACACAAAGACAAGCGCATAGCACCTTGTCCTTCAGAAACAAAAGCTGTTTCTAAGTGGCTTCATTTCCTTTGTCTCCAGTTTTAGCAAGAATCTCTGCATACAAGCAGGTTGAAGGGGACAGATAAAAAGGCAGCCATGAAAAAACAATAGGGACTTGGTGCACACAGAGGATTATATCCATAGAAACAAAACTAAGTTGTGAACCTCGTGAAGTTCGATGGCAGGAAATTTCTGCTCTTCTTCTCTCCCCCACCTCAGTAGGATTACGGAAGTCCTTGGATGGAAGCAATAAGGATTCTCTCGGTAACTACAGCCATTTAGAAATGTCCCATTGAAATCAGCACCCTAAGTTTGGTGCCCAGCCTTTACCTTTTCTGCAACAGAAAAGCTTAAAGTCTTCAGCTAGCTTCTTTGTTCAGTAATGTGAAGAACTGCTTACATGAGCATCAGCTGATAGCAGATTTATTATTATTATTATTTAAAACCATTCTCAGAGAGGTACTGGAAAACGTGTTAAACAGAATGAGTGCAGATGGGGCAGCAGAGGGACACACAGCAATGCTCCAACATGCACCAGCTCATTTGGAAAGACATTTCCAACTAATCTAGCTTGACAGAAGGAACCAATCTCATTCAATCTTCCCTCTTCCTCCCAAACCAATCACCTGTAAATACTCCCACATACCTCCGACCTTGTGGTCCAGGATATTACTTTGCAGCCTTTGAAAGCAATAAGCCTTCATAAGACACGAGAAAAGCTTCTGGGGTGATCCGAAGGAAAGGAAATAAGGTTTTTGGCTCAGGCAGCGAGAAACGTAACTAGATTAAGCACCTAACCATCTTTTAGCATTCGCACGAATGTCTGACAAAGGGAAGCCCAGTAATGGGCCAACTATGGGTGACTGCAAGAGCAGACAGGAAGCCAGCAACCTGTGCTTTCCATTTATCACACCTTCCTAACTCCATTAATGCCAAAGGAGAGGTGTTAAACAGATCGAGCAGCTTTTGGACAAGATGTGTGTGGGGAAAATTAAGAGGAATTTTCTCATTTATAGAAGAAATAAAACCAGTGGATCACACTGCTTGTTGCTTCTGTAGGCCAAGCTGGCAGGGACACTATGCCAGAGCCAGCAGCACAGCTTTACAGGGTACAGCTATTAAACTGGCATTTTACTGTCAAGTTGTCAAAGCTGTTCCTTCTCTTCTTTTCACTCTTTTATCAGTTTAACACCAACATCTTCCCCTGACATTGCCTTTGTGGTGCTGCAGGCACAGAAACTTGAGCAATAGGCACAGAGACTAAAACAATTTGAAAATTATCCAAAGGAAAAAAAAAAAAAAAAAAAAAATCTGAAGTTCGAGGAACTGGCATTTCCCTTCAAGCATCTTGCTTTGGGGTGACACTTGCCCAAAGTGCAGGGCAGGGGTCAGCAGGACTCTTCCCCGGGTGGTACTGATGCCACAAGCACCCTGCTGTGCCTCATGCCCAGGACACCACCGCCTGGTGTGCAGCGGAGCCACAGCCCTACATGCATCAAACTGAGAGCCTCTCAAGAAGTCCTAATCACGGTTCCAAAGACTTCACCCAGAAACATCTCATTTTGTTCTCTCCACCAGGCCCCCAAACTCTCCAGGCACATACAAACGCTGAATAAGGAATGTTTTGTTGCAGTCCAGTATAGAAGTTACCAGTGCTCAGTAACACACAAAAAGGCATTGCACCTGAAAAATAAAATCCACTTCCTTCCTCTGGTAGTACCAACACTGGGGAGCTCTATTTTCCAGGAAGAAGTGCTGACCAAATCCCTTTTGCACCTCCAGCAAACAAAACACGATGCAGAAACCACAGCTGCAGTTCCTGCTGACGGTGCCCCAACCTTGTTCCCTGGCGGCCCTCACACGTGTAAAGGGTCCCTACAGCACCCAGTGCCTGGTTCCTACGTGCAGCGCCTGAAAAGGGGAGGAATTGCTGGTGTAGACAGAGAGATCAGACCCTCTATCAAACCTACATGCATCCAGAATTCAGTGAAGTGTTTATCAAGATGCTGTTCCTCCAGTGCTGATGATCCCTTTCAGACAAGGACAGACAGCAGGCCTGCAGCCCCGCCAACACGCAGAAAATCGCTCCCCTGGGCTGTCCCTCTGACGAGGGGCCTCGAGAGCTCCCATCCCCTAACCGACAGACCCTAAAGGCACCCTCAGGTTTAAAGTTTTCAGAAACTGAGTTTGGAGCACCACAAACAGAGTTCGACCAATAAATTGCTCTTCTTGGTTCTGCTCTTCAGAAACAGAATCTCATCAAAATAAAACTAGTGGCATAAGCAAAAAAATAAGTGGCTATTGCATAAAATACCCTTAACTCACAGAAGTTAATTAAAGCAAAACAAAAAATGTCTTCCCATACCCAGTAGTTAGGAACACATCTTAAGATAATCATGACATAAAATATTGTCAAAGCAGCATTTCACTCTTCTTTGATGAAACACCTGCACTGTTAAAACCACAGGTTCAACACAAGGGACTTCTTTCTGCATTGTACTGAGAATCTCCTCTCGCTGGCCCTACAAGATCATTGTCTCCAAAACAAAGATTTAGTAACTAATGTAAGGTCAAATTCGCAGAGCTACGTTTCTCTTTTTCAATCTGAAAAGCCACAGAGAGGAAAAAAATCATAAAAATACAATGAGAATAAAATGTGCATGTCCTATTAGCATCAACATTAATACTTGACTGCCCTGATACAGCAGTGAGTCTGTGGGAGAGAAGCAGAAGAGTGGGATGCAGGAGTTAGCGGTGATTTTCTACACTATCGGCAATCTGTACTGCCCCTGACATCCAGCTCATGGAAGATGTTCCTCCTTCCCTCCCATCTCAGCCGAGCCAGGCACACATCTCCTCCCACATGGCACAGAAACTAGGAGCCCAGAAGAATCACCCAGCTAATAAGCACTACCCCTATGCATTTAATACTGCACTACACTACATAGCATATGAAGTACCCTCTCTACAAGTATATTGACACGTGCCATTAATAACAACATACCGTAGTACCAAGATTAACAACAATAATGCAACTATCCCAGCTGCTCTTAGGGCAAAGGTTGCTAGAAACACTCATGACCAGCTCTGGGACAAAACAGACTGCTTTTTTTCTGGGTTTGGAGCAAGAAGGGCTGCCAGCTGTATCCCCAAACGTTTAAAAATGTGGAATTCAAGAAGAACATCTGGTGTCATTTAGGATAACTATTGTTTTACAATTGAAATGTAGAATTTTGCAGAAAAACAGTTAAGTATTGCACATCCTTTTATGTTTGGGTGGCCCCACAGTCAGAAGTAAGGTGCTCGGTACACAGAGGAAACATATAGCAGTTGAAGCATTTCAATTTATGGGCAAGCTGATATACTCAAAAAAAAAAAAAAAAGCCTTTGATTTTTCTTGGGCTGATATTTGATGTTGATGCCACTGCAGGTTCCATTTGCTGTTTTTACATCTTCAAAGGCATCTAAAAACATCTCTGTCCAAATTTTCCTCTAGCAATTTATTTGTGGAGAAAGGGGGGAAAAAAAAAAGATGAGAACTGTGTGAACAACCAAGTTGCTGGATGTAAATGATTAGCATCCAAATGTATTTTTCCCCATCTTCCAGGAAGGCGAAAGGAAAACAAAGCAAATACCTTGGTTTCAAAGCTGTGGCCACCTTTCCATATCTGAACACCGCTAGGCTGGCGTGTTATTCATGCCTGGATTCTCTATGGTAATACTCTTTCATTTCAACATTGCTGTCACATAAGAGATCCAACAATATCAAACAGAATTTATAGAAGCATACACTGCTCTTGCCAAAGGCTACAGCTATAAAATACAGAGATTGTACCCACCTTTTGTTTAATTTTAAATATATAGAGAGCAATAACAAAGTTTTACTCCATCTATTCTAACATTATTAGAACCAAATACTAAACCAGGAAGCTCAATTAGATTTCTGTTTCAGCAGATAGACATCTAATGTCATCTGCAGCAATACAGCATAAAGGGAAAAACATAAAACAATACCAGTCAATAACGAGGAGTTCTTTGCTACACAGCTAGCCATTTGTGTTTGAAGGCACTGTGTCAGTAGGCAGCTCAGACACCTCCTAATTAGTCACAACGGGCAGACCGAATATTTGCTTGTTGGCTGGGCATGGTTTTATAAAATATTTATAGCTACTCTTATGGCCTAAACATTTTTTTTCCATTTTCTAGTTCACACTAGAGAAGTTCATTGCCCTAAATGCTAAAAAAAAAAAAAAAAAAAAAAAAAAAAAAAAAAAAAAAAAAACACAACCAAACACACACCCACAACAGTATTTTGGTCAGCAATTAATTTACATCTCAAAAGCTAAAAAACCCTGAAACCACGCCACTGTCTCCTTTTGAAATGCTGGCCACAGATTACTACTGCTTTCATTTTCCAAGAGATACAAGTTCTGCAGGTGCCACAGCAATATTATTTCTGATATAGGAGAAGGACAGGGTGGAAGAAGAAATGATTCATGACTTTAATGTGATGTGAGGGAACTGTGAGATATTAGTAAGATACGGTCCATGCCACAATGGCTGGCATACCTTTGACATATCTTAACATATCACCTTTAAAACCAGTTTTTAAAATAAGATCAAGTGATTTGAGAGAGATTTTGGGCTAAAACATATCTACCACATTTGTGCTGAAGTCCGAACAAAACAGAAACAACAGAAAAATCAATACGAGCATGCTACAATGACGTACAGATAAGAGGCATCTCTACAAGTACCCACTTTCATATGCAGTTGTCTGTTTTCTCCTCTGTTTTTACCTTTCTTACATATACATCTTTTTCACAGCATCAAGCCAGCTACAGCACACTATTGACATTTCTGTATCTTGTAGCTCTAAAGAAACTTGAGGATTAATTGCATCTATAATAAGCAGAACTGGAAAAGGTTAGTTATCTGAAAAAATGCTTTTTGTACTTAATGCCCTCACAACGATTGAGTCTTTCAAATTAGTGGTAGGAGGACTTCGGTAATTTCACTGAAGAGCTAAAAAAACAAAGCCATCTGTTGATAAATATTTGAGGGATCTGCATTTTCACAGTAAGGATCACTGAAAATGCAAATCCTCTAACATATTACAGATCATGAATTTGGATGTTGTTTATAACACAGTTTCTAAGTTTTGTACAACTAAGGAGAAAATAAGTAACACCTCACAGACATCACCAATCGCCTGAACAAGAAAGTTTGTGGCCAGTAGCCCTCAGATAACAGCCAACATCCATTTCCACAAGAAGGGCTGGTGCATTGCCACTGCGTTTTTACTTCTGCAGTCTGGGTGCTTCTGGAGCTGGGAGTTATTTTGTATTCCAGGTCTGCCTGGGGGCAGCCACGTGGAATACTGGTCGCTGTTCTGCAACTGAATAAGGAACACCAGTAAAATTATTGAAGCTATTTTAAAAGAATAAAAAATAAAAAAGTCACCTCTATTTGATACTACAAATCCCAGAGCCTGGCCTTTCCTCATTCTACATTCTGTACCGTTGATGTCTCTGCTCTCTCCATGAAGCACTGGAGCACTCAGACAGCAGCAGTCCTCTTCTGGTGTGCAAATATCATTCCGGGGACATTTTCCCTATCTTCTTCCGCTCTGCTGCTGAAACATTTTTGCTTTATATTTACAACATTTATACTTTAGAGCTGCGTATGCTCCCAGTACTGTGGTATATTGTGATTTTCTCTTTGCAGAAGTTGTTAGCCCTTTTATTCACTTTCAAATTGAATTTCATATTGATTAGAAGTCCAGGCAGACTAGTGATGTCGAGTTATCTCTTATTGGGAAGTACCTAACAAAATATTTAATTTTATTATGTTCTATATTCAGTGTTTTGATAACATGGCATAGAACTTAATTTTATTCCTCTTACAGAATTTTATAGGGTCTTAAAAAAAATGTTAGTAGACATTCCTTATTAATTTCTACTGGCTTTTAAATTCCTATAGGACCTCTTTGGTTTCATCCTTAATAAAGTCTTCAGCTACAGGTCATAAAGGTTCACTGAACATGCAGAGAAGATGTGGACCACGGTATCTTCAACGTCCTGGGATGGAACAAGCCACGATGTATTACAAAGGGTCACTCAGTTCTTTGCCTAGTTGCTCTGATTTGCAAATAAGAACCTACCCTGGTGTTAAGCTCTGGCTTCTTTAACACAAAACAAAATGTTTTCCTTTCAGAAAGGACATTCTCTCTCCAGCACGTGACTTGAGATGCTACTTCCCATCTGGTTAAGTGTTGAACAGACATTGCTGACTCTATCAGAGACACCGAGCCTTGCATGCCAGTTCGTTTACTGCATGCTCAGGAAGAGTCCAGTTACCCTCTGGTACGATATATTGAACTATATCCTATTTTGGGCCCTCTAAAATTGTTTTTGTCATCCTACAGTCTGTACTTCATGAATACTACGATCACAAGGGGCTAGCTATCATTTTACATGATGAGTAACTGCGTTAAACAAATATTATTGTGGCCAGAGGAAAATATGGTTATTTGAACAGAACAAATTGAAGCACTCAAAAAATTCCAATTTTTACATCACTGGATTTCCAAACATTTAAACATACTATTTAGGAAGTGGCAGATCTTTCAACCAAAAAAGTGAATATTTACAGAGTTTGTTGACAGACCACAGGCCAACGAGTAAGGGCCGAAACTGTGAAACAATGAACCTGTACCAAATCCTTTTCTGACCAAATGACAGTTCCTTTAAAAATGATTGATGTGTCCCTTTCTTCTAAATACAGTTTGAAACGCAACTGCTAGGAGAAACATAGAACGAGATATGAAAACAACCACAATCCATTGCATAATTTAATATGTAACACTAGAAGAAAAGGGAAACCTTGCTTAAAACTCAGCCATGACTTCGAGGGATGGATGGGAAAAGAAAACAGTCCGTACCATTGACCTGCAAGGGCAACTAAATGACTGCCCACTTTAACAAAAAGTATTTTAGAAGAATAAGGTAGTGCAATTCAGTTGGGCTTCTTCATCAAAATACAATCAACTTCAGCCATCCTCAGAAGCTACGAAAATGCATTGCTGAATTTTATTTTAATACCAAGCTTCAGTGACAGGGAAAGGATGGTGCTGGCAGGGTGGTCACCACCCAGCTCCCTGGCAGCACGCACTCACTCTTCAAACATCTTTGTCATCAATGACATTTTGATTTTCTATACTGCAGGACTGGCGTGGAACCAAGTACACAGAAAAAGGGAAGATTAACAATATAGGAAAGAAGCAAGCAGCCCTAACATTATAGTAGTGGCCTGAGGGCACACCCTAAGTGTTTTCAAGCATTTCTCCAGTGTATTTTTCAAGTATCTCATGCTTCCAGAAGCCTCTATAAAATGCAGCCAATGCTCTTACTATATTGCTGTGGTCACTGCCACAAGATTTGTTCTGGAAACAGCTGGGAATGTTTTATTGCATGGCCTTAATAGGAAGTAGCCTAAAGGTTTATAGGCTTAATAGTGAAAAAGAAATCTGCTGTTCCCTAGCCTTGTTTTTCTGTGCATTCCCATTACTGATGGCTCCATCACTGCGCTATATTAGCACTGCAGTGTTGTACATTTGCCTGCACTGACATAGCCAATCTATTTCTTCCTTCTGCCATTTTTTCCCTCTTCCACCTATCTCCACACCACCCAGCACCATACTCATTTCCCATTTAAATCCCATCCTGAAAGTTTAAGGAACCAGCCCAGATTCAGGGTCACTGACTCAGGACCATTCTGGGTTTTCAATTCAAACTACGTTCTATTCTATTCAAATACAGCTTTTAAAAGGAATTCTACATTCTTCTGGGATCTCAGAGATGCAAACACAACCTAGCTCTTCACAGCGTGTGCGTAAAGGGGCTTAAAAAAGCCAAAGTAGCTGGCTGCATGCAGGATACCCCCGGTAATGGGGCTACAGGACACCAACCTAACTCCAACTCAGTGTTCCTGAAGGCACCGTTTCCCCTTCTCCCTGTGAGCTGCCCCGTCACTGAGTGGACCGCTCCTCCAGCTCCGCCTAACTGCACCATAGCTCCTGCCAGCTGCTGTGCACAGCAAGAAGCTACACGTTCAGGATGACTTCTGACCAAGCTCCGACCTGCCTCCAGTCCCACGACCACTGACTGTCTGCAGGCACTGGTTTGCTGCCCCAGCTCGGGCAGGGGCAACAAGCGGTCGGTGCAGGAAAGCCTGGAGAGCACCACGCAGCACCTTCACCCCAGAGTCTCCATCTAACGCCTGGTCCAAGCAGATTTCAAACAACCAGTCCTGATGGTAAGGCAAGCAAAACCCCGAAATCCTTGATGTGGGTCTTTAGTGTTAAGGGCGAGTGCCATTCATGGACTGTGTGCACATAGTGAGGCCTGGCAGGGGCTGCACACGCCCCAAGCCCTCAGCACAGAGCTGCCCGCCTGTGCACCGCTCCCGCCTGCCTGATGCTCGAGTCTTCCTGAAAGCTTTGCAAATTACTCAGCTCCTCCCCATAGGCTGGTATGCAGATTACATGCAGACTTCCATCAACAGAACATCTACAGCGACAAAAATGAATCAAAATTCAAAGTAGATGAATGTCAAATTATCTGCACCTTCATATTATCCAAGCTTCTCGCAGGAACTGAAACTTGGTCTTTATGCGACTCCTCTTAGCACTCGCTTGGCAATATTCTCGGAGCCAATCAAACACTCAGGGTGTGCTCTGCCAAGATCATCTCTGTTCCAAAATCTCTTTTCAGCAATGGCTTCAAGTTTTAGAACATGGAACACCACCAAACCACAAAGTTATCTAAAGTGTGTCAGGTCACATTTACTACATGTCATTGATTTTCACGTATAGAAAATGAACTATTAAAGCCCACGTGAACGCACGCATGCCCATGTATGCCTGTCTGCATGTGTCTTCCTATTTTATTTCTCCAGCAAGCCATACTATACACAGAAGTCTTAATTCCTTTAGGTTTTGGCAGAGGAAATTAATCTTCATGGAATGCACGAACACCTAAGATATTGTTTCCAAAAAGAAAAAAAAAAAGAAAAAAAGAGTAAGCTCATGCCTGTCACATCTGCTGTATGCTAAGCTACAAAAAAAATCAAACCAAGGATTGTTATCGCCTCAGATTCTTCTTTCTTCTGATCTGTGGAGGTGACATTAGAGGACTCTGTTCTGACTCCTGTGGAAACTGATGTCAACAAAGGGAGCACATGAGCAACAGGAGGTAAAAATCCTCCACCGCCCTATGCACACTTTGCTGGGATGCTTCAGTTTGCTTTGGATGCAGCTCTGCCAGAAAGGACAAGTCATTGCAGCCTCGAGAACTTGCTCCTCACTGCCCTTCCTGCTGTAGCAGCCTGTAAGTACACACAGACTCACGGGTCTTTAGGAAATAGCATCGAGGTCACAAAACTCATTTCATGTAAGGGAAAATGTGGGAGGTATCGGTCAGTGTATGTAAGCTTTTCATTATTTTTTGTTAAAGTACTTTAATTATTTGGGTCTTTTAGCTTTTTGTTTGCTTTTAGTTTAATTACAGATTCTTCCAGGCTATTTGGTATTTCAAGCACTACATACTTGGCATCTTTTAAACAAAGCCAAATCCCAGGCCTAAGTCCCCCACTATTTGGGAACATGGTTGTTTGAATCTTCTGAGCAGCACAAGCTGCAGCAACTACTGCAGGTGGCAGGCAGATGTTGCAGCCATGTCGCTCAGTGGGACACCTCAGTCAAACTTACGTATCTGGGTGCTGAGCTTAGGAGGAAAACCCCTCTCAGTTTTCCTTTGTGTAACTGCAAAACAAGGCACAAGAAGAAAAGTGCTCCTTCTGCACTCTCGAGTCTCCAAAAATAAATTATTATTACTTACTACAGACAACAATTCTAGAAAAAAAGCATCCTTGAATGCAAACCTGGCTTTGTTTTTCTCCTGTAGCCAGCTCAATCACATCTACCCCAACTCTAAAGTGTCAATCTTTTTACTTCTAACAGTTTCAGCTGAAAATATCAGCACTTGTCTAAAGGCAGAGTCACGTAAACTGCAAATTCTAAAAATTAATCTTGCAAACAAGAACCATAACTCATCCTTTTCTCAACCTTGTAAAACACAACAATTCAACAAGTCAATAAAGTCAAATTAACCTTTTCACCACAGCCTGGTTCACAACCTGTGTGATGAATGGGGCTCTGGGAACTGAGTGAGTTTTGCAAACAGGCAGCGTCGACCTCTGCCAGGGCCACGCAGGAGGCAAGGACGTAACGAGAGGGACGTAATGACCTGGTGGTATCGGCTCCTCAGATTAAGGTGCTTTGTCTCTAACGGTGGCAATTCTGAGGCAGAGCTTGCAGCCCACACTCTGAAGTGCTGCTGCTGCCACCACCACTGAGGGGCTGACAAGCAGTGGAACAGCACAGAACAGCTGTGGTAGGGGCTCCAGTGCAGCCAGTCCTGCTGTCCCGTGGCTAGCTGGGAAGACAGGGAACTGCTGCTCCCTTGGGTGTGCTGGGCCAGCCAGGTGGGAAGAAGGCTCCAGGGCGGAGCTTCAGGTTTGCTTTCTCTGCAGTCTCGGTTGGATGAAAACAGCACATCAGTGTGTCCTTGGTTGGAAGGCTAACGATGGTATTTAGAAAAGGAGAGACGTAACTGGAACATATTGCAAAATAAAATATCATAAAGTAGAATGTTAGTCTACTAGGAAACCTCCTGGGCTCTTTAAATTTGTGCTTTTTATTTCTGATTCCTCAACAGGAAATCACAGACTTGCTTTATCATTTAAATCTCTAACACAGCAAAGATCAAAGTGTGGTGCTGAGCAGTTGATATGCTTGATGAGCCAATCAAGCAGAACTGACTCAAGTTTTGGGGGTATGCATAATGTAAGCAACAAAAGCAAAAGGCCTAAAAACCAATTTGTATGAGAACATAGTGACAACCCCACCGTTTTAGCAATCTAAAACTCAGCTGGATGCACCACAGAACAGTACAGCTTTCTGTGCAACCAAGAAGCACTGCGATCCTTCCAGGTCTCTTCCATCTCGGGTTATTTCAAAACTATTGTACCTATAGCAACTGCTTTTCCTGCCTTCGTGGACTCATTTACCTCACGTTAGAGGCAGGACAATGAACTCTCCCACGTCCCTTGGCCATGTTCACAAAGCTTATGAGATCTCACCCTCAACAACATTCCCTGACAAAACTACCCTGACAAGTTCAATGATAATATTTATATATGCAGGCTCAAAAAGACATTCTTGCTTTGAGGAAAAAAAAAACACTACCGCCATCTCACCAATGGCTTACTGATGTGTCTGCACAGACAACTTCAGCAGGACTTGACCAGGTTACCTTCCCAGAAATGTGTAACCACACACTGCATTTATGTCCTGTTAAAGCCATTCAGGCTGCAGTTGGTATTTCAGTATTAATAACTTTCCTCCCTTTCCTTTTCTGTCTGCTCTGCAAATGACCGATAAACCTTGCCAACAGCCATTTATAAGCAGGTTAGGACTACGTTCTGCAATTTGTATTAAACCGAGAAGCTCCCAGAAAGAAGCAAGAATACAACGCAGCGCTGGTTTGGAAGGTGGCTCAGGGAGCATAAATCCAATTTCGTGACTTTTCAGTCACCACCCCACACGCATCTTAGGCTACAGAGGCAGGATGTTCACATGCACTTTAAACAAATGAAGATGCTGATCAGCAAAAAATAATAAAAAAAAATCTGAAAAATCATAAATTCTCCCTATCAGAGGGTGAATTTCATTTTTCTTTGTATTATTTTAAGCTACCTAAAAGCACAACATGAGCTGCCAAAGTCCTGGTGTGCGGGGCTGATCTATCATTCCTACTGGATGAAAGCTGAGGCTCCAGCTGCACATCACCTAAACCTGGATGAAGCATGCATTAAGGCCTTTTCACTTTGAAAGCTGTTGTGTGAAAATAACAAAGTGTTTACCAGGGAACAGATTGGTCCATATTTATAAGTCACAAATATTTTGCAATTGCCATTCCAGAATCCCAAAGCTGTTCATAAACATTAAGACTACAAAACAATGCTAACGTGTATCAGAACATCATACATATGAACAAGGACACGAAGACACTGCAGGACGAGTTTTAAGACGGAAAAGGCGATGCACGTTTTCTTTTCTACCATGAAGTAAAATAGACCATAATTGCAAACTGGGGTACTTGGCACCTTTCTGTGAATGTAGTTGTGATATTGGGCTGCCAAAATTTGTGCGGACACCAACATGTACAGCAGTTTGCATGCACGGAAAACTTTTGTTCAAGTTCACAATGTTCCAAGAGGCAGAGAAATGTCCCCAGCACAAGTTCTGATTGAAAACAACCAAGAAACCTCATTGATTCCAGTCTGACAGATAAAACAGAAAAAAAAATCCTGGCTACCACAACAATGCACTGAAAATCATTAAGGTTATAATAAAGCCAATGCAATAACAGTGAAATTGCACTTTAAACTTCCATCGAGAGCCTGCTTCTGCCTGCTTCCGAGTCCCAGCCTGTCTGGACAGCCGACCCTCCGCACACCGTGCGGCAGACAGCGCGGCAGACAGAGCTCGTCTTCCCTCCGAGAGACCCAAAGCAACAGATGGAGCAATTAGCTCCCTGCCCCACAATATTGCTTGCTTTTCGAACTGAGGGTGCCAGCGAAGATAATTGCTTTCCCTGCTCTCTTGGAATATGCTGCATTGTTTGCTGACAAACTCTCTTACTCAAAACACACACCATAAAGCCCAGGGCAGTGAAGCATTTGTATGCCTTTGTAAACGTATCTAACCACAAAAATTCATCCCTAGTGCAACATCCAGCATTTCGAGGTAAGTCTCTAGCCATTCCGGCTGATACAAAACACAGTTATTAGACATGTTGCCTTTTGGGTTCTAAAGCAGAGACTTAAGAGATGTTTTCACTGCATTTTAACTTAAATTATTGGTAATTATATAATGTTTGTAAAGAAAAATGCCTGTAATCGCTTCTGTTAGTGGCCACATTTCAGCGGTAGGCAATTTACTTTACTTCTGGCATTGTGGCATGGAGAGGAGATCTGGATACAAAATGATAATTAAGCATTTTGAATTAATTACTATTATGGCCTTGACATTTAAACTTGTCAGTTCCCCGTAAAAAAATATGACTGTTATGGCTGCTTCAACCTACGTTTCTTTATTTTTCTCTTCTCCACTAAATGTTATTTCTAAAATTAAAGAAAACATTTACAAACACTTTGCAACCTACACATTTCTTAGTACACCACTGTACACAGTATGCTGTTAGGACTGCACACCCTTTGTTTTAAGATCATTACAGGTTGAGAACAACATACTTTAAAAATACTGGGTCATGCCACACACCTCAAGTGTCAGAATTTACCCCTCTTAAAACACCTTTATGCACTGCAAATCCGCGTTACGGTGTCGGGGAGCGCTGGGTTCTCTCAGGGACAGGTTCCCCGCACGATTCCCAGGGAGGGCTCCAGCAGACAGCTACACGTGGATCGCTGCTCTCAGAGGATGACACAGGAGCCTGCGAGTATCTCTTGACAAAAGCATCTTTGCCTGGTGTTGCTGCTATCTCCATACCTCAGACAAGCTGTTCCTCCAGCAGAACACCAGTAGTGTTTTCTTCCGACTGCTTTAACAAGCCATGTGTGATTGATCAGGCACAACACAGCCAGAGTTTATTTCCCAAGACATTTCATATTGGGTAGTTTCAATCCCCTGCTTTGCAGCATCCTAATGAATATCACCTATAACGTATTCTGTCTTGAGATTATTTATGCAATACCCCAGAATTTGCTAAGTGCCATCTTTGATGATTTGCAGCCTCAATGGGAACCGATCACGTAAACCAGACTCGAGGAGATCTCCACAGGCTTGGATAGAACTCAGTGCCTGCCAAACACTGCTCGTATAAATCTATTAAAGGACTCTCACACACAGGAATAGTAATATTTGCTACGAAATTATATATTTTACATACAGCACATTGCATGTTACTTCTCCCCAGTGGAGCTATCCTCTCTTGTACCACTCCTCACCTGCTCCTTTAGCAGCCAGTGAATTCCAGCCTCCAGCCGATACTCACTCACTCACTCGCTGAGCTCCAAACTTTTATTTCTTTCCAGGAGAACCGAGTCTCTGCCAAATGGAGTTTGGTCCCTTGACTGTAGGTTTTGTTTTAATGCAGCAGGAGATACCACAGAAGAAAAGGAAGCAAAAGCCAGCTGCTGCAGGAGACACTCAGGTATGCCATGCCTAACCCATGCACTCGCCATTTCCACCAGCCCAGCCATGTGTCTCTGGAGAAACTGCTCTGTTGGGCCTACAGCCTGTCAAAAATGAGATGTTCTGCAGGATCTGCACAGATGCACAGAGGAAATAGGGCATTATTTATTGTAAGTGGTAAACCATTATTAATTTAATTGGCATTGACTGTAAAAACAAAATGAGCCGTTATGACATTCAGAGGGCTGTGCAGCACAGCTCTGCTGCGGTTCAGCACAAAATACTCTGAAAGCCTTTGACAATTTTCCACACTGTGAGAATGGTTTTCTAGGATGCGTATAAACAGCAGGATATTAGTGGAAGAGGAATCTACCAACGCTATTATGTTATTGCTTTTTCAGAGATGCTTTATTGCAGGACCCTTACCTACAAAAGACAAAATTACGAGCAGTGGCTGAGGGTCAGCCAAACCCTGCTCTTTGCCATACTGTGTCATCTTCTGCTTCCGAATCGTGGCATCTAGCTTCCCATGTGAAGCCACGAAGGTGTTTATCTGGAAGAAGGGATTTTTCATACTACCAACTTCTCCTATGCAACGCCCAGTAAGGAAAGCATGCGGTATGGAAAATCCATAATGAGATGAGGCCTATCTCCCCCCTGCGCCAGCGAGGGAAACCCACGTGGGATGCACGTATGAGTGCACAGCGCCTCGAGTGCTTGGACCTGCCAATGCTGAGGGCCTTCTGTTAGCTACACCCAGCAGGCAACACCTCCCCGTGCCCAAACTGTGCACCAGCTGGCACAAACCGGAGCTCGAGCTGTTGCAACCAACAGGGATTTTGATGAGGTCCCAATGAAAATCGCACCGTTATAGGACAAAGTATTACAGAGCTTCACTGCAGAGTGACACTGAAGGCACAGACGACACTAAATCTTTCTGCATGTAAGCCTGCCTCAGCATCCTTTGTGCACCACTATTACACAAATTAGGAAGAGAACAAACACCAGAACAGCGCCCAGTTGAAGAACAAAGTGACAGTGAACACACCGGCACCACTGCAGTAACACGCAGTTGATATTTACCATACCAAAGAAGAGAGGATACCAAGAACTACAGCTATTGTGGGGTTCCTGCTACAATTGCAGTAGCTAAAACAATAAAAAACCCCAGCATGCCTCACCATGCGAAGCAGAACCATTGCTAATCCTTATTTTACAGATGGGAAGGTGAAGCAAAGCAATTACTCTGTATTTTCACAATCGGTTCCAGGCCCTCCCGGGTCTCTCACCACCTCAGGCTTACACCTGAGCCAGCTCCTTCCCACAAACCATACCCAACTCACAAGCAAAGGAACATGGATGGCAAGGACACTTTCTGCCCCTTTTTCTCTTCACTGCATTAGGAACAGCACTTGGCAGTGGTCCCAGGACAGGCAAAACAGACTGAGATGTCCTCCGTGCACCGCAAGATTTCAAAAGCCAGTTTAGACAGACTTGTATTCCACCACCTCTGTAACACACATTACAATCTTACCCAGGCAGATTCCTTTGCCCCAGGTACCTGGACAGACGCATCTTGGCAATCCCCTTTGCTCTCTCCATTCTGGAGCTGTAGCAGGAAGGAGCAGCTCTGAGGGTTATGGCTGAGCCATGCCACTGCACGAAAACACGATAAAACCTGCCTCGGGCTTACAGCAATGTGCGTGCACCCGGCTGTGCTGCCGGGTTAGAGGTGGAAGCGTGCCCAAGCTAGAAAAACTCATCTATCCCAACCCAGCATTAATGTTAAGTACTTGGAGAAAGAACTAAACTCCAAACGGGTTTAATCTATTTTCAGCGGTGACTATTCACTTGAAACGCCCAAGTTCAGGAGCTCAGGCAAACTCCCTTAAAAGTGATAAATGCCCCCATTACAATAAAGTGCTATTGCCTCCTCCGTGACCGGTCTGTAACTATGGCCTCTACAGGACTGCTCAAGGTCAATGATCTACTGCTTTGCTAAATATTAATCATGTTGATTTCTGTTATAAAATATGAGGCTATTGAGTCCTCATCCACATGCTCACAGACACAGCGTACTTGACTGCTCAGCAAAACTACGATCAGCCTAATAGAGATTTTTCTTTCCTAATGGTAACACGAGGTTTTCTGTCCCCTTGCAGACTTTCCTGTGGTTAGGGATTTCCCCCACCCCGATTATTTTTCGCATCACCCAGAAGCATCTCAGTCCAGGCTGTATGTTAGCTATCCGCTCC
Organism: Cygnus atratus; assembly: GCF_013377495.2. Taxonomy (NCBI): domain Eukaryota; kingdom Metazoa; phylum Chordata; class Aves; order Anseriformes; family Anatidae; genus Cygnus; species Cygnus atratus. The sequence goes on along the minus strand of NC_066377.1, from coordinate 12,281,109 downwards.
TATGAACGCTTGCCACAATGGATATAAAAACCTCCTACATTTATTTTTGTATGTCAGGGATTCCTTTCTTTTATTGTAATCTTTTATTAGCTTTCATTCTCAGTTGTCCACTTCGATTTAAGGTACATCTTCCTCTAGCTTGACAAGGCAGCATGAAGTAGGCATATCAAAGCTAAAGAGTTATTTACTTGAAAAATGCCAGCTTTGAAGATCTCTTTTTCCCTTAAATGGAGTCTTTCAAAGTCCAGTGTCTGCAATTCCCCATTGAGTAAAATCACAGCACTCCTCATATAGCTGCTCTTCAGTAGTCTGCGATCCATCTGGTAGCTCAGGCAATTTATAAAGGTTGCATAATACAGTTAACACAAAATGCTGTTGCTTCAGAGTTAAAAACACACAGTGAAGTTCCACAAAGAGCAGTGTAAAGGAGGTATTTGCATGAAGAGCTCTGCAGCAGTTCTTCACGCAGCAAGGCCCTTGTTCCTAACACCTATGGGAGAACAGCTGCCTTTGCTTGGCTGGAATAGAACAGCAATTCTCCAGCAGGGTGACCTCAAAGCCCGTTTTTCTTCCCCAGTTCTCCTCAACCCTTGACTAAAGACCTCAGGTCCTTGATTTAGTCTACAGCTTCCTCACTCATCCTCTCACCCCCACCACATACCAATAGCTGATATCGCAAGATTAAAAATGAAGGATGAGAGAACTCAGACTCCTGATCAGAAGTATTGTCCTGCTCGGGGATGGGCTGGGCATCAGTCTGCGGGTGGTGAGCAATTGCATTGTGCATCACTTGTTTCGTACACATTAGTAGTAGTAGTACTATTACCATTATTTATTTTTTTTCCTGTCTTAATAAACTGTCTCTATCTCAACCCACAGGCTTCATTTTCCTATTTCTCTCCCCCATCCCAGAGAGGGAGGGGGAGCAAACGGCTGTGTGGTGCTTAGCTGCCGGCCAGGTTAAACCACAAGTATGAATTTGTTGAGTAAGAGGAACGGTAAATTTAAGGTTCCCGTTAAAGGAAGAGACAAGAGAACCTGCGATATACCCCACTAAGGTAATGATAAAGATGGAACAAAATCAGCCATGGAATCACTCGGGTTGGAGGAGAACTCTGCAAGTCATCTGGTCCAACTCCCCATCCAAAGCACAATTAACTTCAAAGTTATACTCAACTTTGAAATTCAAACAAATCTATTTCTTCTGAGCCTCCCACGTGCATCTCTAAGACATTCTGGCTCTGTTCTCTTTACTACAGCTCATTAGACAGTTACAACAGCAGTCGGATGCCATTCCCCACCAGCCCCACGTTTTCAGGTGGAACGAACCCATCTTAGCTTGTCATACGATGCAACCTTCTAACCTTTCTGGTGGCCCCTCAACATATTACCTTTAGCTTGCCTTTCACTGGGTCGCTCTGAACTGGGTACAATGCTCCAAACGTGAGTTGCACACGTGCTGCCCAGAGGGGATCAATGACTTCTCTTCACCAGCAGGCTGCAGCCCAGCACGCAGTTACACATCACTGCTGCACTGAGATAGGTCTGTACTCCTCCTACGCAGCACATCACTACTTTCACCTCCTAAATTTTGTAGTTCAGCTAGGGCAGGAGTGCATTAAGATTAGGGAACATGAGAACAGACAGCTCCTACACTTTGAGGAAGTTGACCCTGAAGATTCACCAATTCCTCTGTCCCTCTTTGCCCTACATCAGTGCAGCCGCCCATCATATCCCATTTGCCAGTCTCCTGATCAACCAGGGTCCATACTCCTACAGCCAAAGGTCATTATTCTGCCACTCATCTGCCTCACTTCCCTCATGACCTTAAATAACACCATCTTACGGTCACAGCAGCCAAGACTGTCACTAATTTTCAGAGTCCCCAGCTGTTCATGAATAGCAGGTTCGACAGAGAACATCATCTTTTCAGCTCATCCAGAACCTGTATCAAAACTGTTCTTGCTGCACTCCAAAAACTTCTTGAAGTGCTAAAGTCCTGCAGGCTGCCCTTCCAGTAGATGTTGGAATGATTAAAGCTCAGACTGAGAAGAGCACTTCCAAAAAGGTCCAGTAATCCACAGGCTTCCGTGAGGCTCCACAAAGAGACTTCACACCTGGAGCCCTGCTGGTCCACAGCTCAATGTTATCACCGTGACCTAAAATCCATTACACAGAAAGACAACACTCCCTATTAAAACTACGTTAGCACAAATATTAAGTGTATACTCCTTTCCTTCACAAGCAAAGAACATTTTGGGGAAAAGTCTTTTTTTTTTTTTTAAACTCCCCAAGAAACAAGAAAAAACAGATTGAACATATGTTGCTGATGATCTTGGACAGGAGGAAATCTCTTAACGCCCTTCTTATTCCTTGATGTCAGAGAGCTTGCCAGGTTCTCCTTCCCATTCACACCAGTGTTGTTTTTTTTTCTTTTTGTAGCAGAAATTTACTATATGAAGTTTTGACAGTCTTGACAGCATTGTGTGTCATCCAAAGCTTTCCAGCACAAGCAAGAAAAAAAGTAAAAATGGAAATTGAGTAATATTTCATGACTCACTAAGGGACGATTCGTATGCAAGTCTGCACAGAGGTTTGGTTAACTCATCAAAATTTTACACCAAAACAAAGCTCTTAAAACCCTGACCTTCTGATCTCCAAAAAGTAGGGAGGGTTCTTGCATCGCTTTTGACAGCTATCCCTTAAAAATGGAAAGAACTGCCTTGCAGACAGAATTCATCCTTGGAGGATGACAAAGTCCACTGAAATTAACAGTTGGTTTATGTTTGTTTGTTTACAATGTCATGTGTCCTGCTAGCAGTCTGGAATAGAGAGGTTTGGTGCCTACTTTGCTGCTCATTTCACCATGCAAAGAGCAGTTGGCTGTGAATACCTTTCCCTTTGGAAAAATGCTGAAACAAAGCAGGCTCGCAACTTTAATGCTGGAACCATTTAAGTGATTTTACACGGACAAGCTTTCCACAATCTGTGACCAATTGGGTGATGCAGAATTTTCCCAATCACGACAGATCTCAGAAACACCAAAAATGCTAGGTCAAATCCATTACTGATATATGGCCATTGAATTCCATGACACTGCATTGCTGTACGCCTGTTAAATATGGGCTATCAAACCCTGGAAATGCAAATGAATCTTGCCAGATGAGTAAACACATTAGAAAGACAGAAGTTAAGAAGCATCTTCAGGAAGCAAATAAATTAACTAATACAGAACAGAGTATCAGGTGTCTCATCAAGAATGTAAAGCAACATTCCACTATATTTCCTTTCACTAACTTCTAAATTTAACTATACACTCAACAATTAAAATTCTATCATTAAACAACTCACATTAGCATACAATCTGCATTCCAGATGTCTAATTATGCTTTCAGATATGTACCAATAAGACTCTAGTACACTAGGCCAAAATGTAGCCCAAGTTTATCTCAAAAAAAGCTTAATCCCAATTTCCAGTGAAAGTTGTATTTCCAGTTAAGGTCAGTGCTTCAGCTGTGGTGTGACAGTTGATTTTTCAGGGGAAAAAAAAAAAGGTATCTGACATGTAGGAATGGAAGAATTATTGGAGGAATTAGCTGGAGAGAATCATGTCAGTCCAGCCAGAACAGCTTTCTGCGCGACATCCCCAGACGGTGGAGGACTGAAGATAAAATCAAGACGACTAAGTACCACAGCATGGCACAAAGGGGAACTGAGTGTCCAGCACATTAAACATGAGCAACCCTGAACACATCAAGGCCTGGCTGAGCACCGGGGCTGGCAGGAGCACAATGACATTTAGAAGAGCCAGTATGGGGAAAATTACTCCTGCCACGCAGCCATCATTTACTTACAGGTAATTGCCTGTTCCAGCTGGTTATTGCAAGGACATAGGGAGCTCCCACAGTGCTGTGATGTGCTACCTATGACATGCACAATAACCTGTTTTCTTTGGCTGTTGTATTTTGATAGACACACTTTTAATGTTTTCATATAGGAGGAGCAGTATTCTCTGGCAGGAGTTTCTTTCGCCAGGACTGCTGGCAGGGCCACTGAAGGTTCATCTGTATTTCCAGAAACACCAGGAGGTTTAGTCTATCTTGCAGACTAAGCATACACGTGCAAGGCCCACACTCGTGACAGAACCAACAGCAACCATCAGCGAGTCTGAGCAGCTCATTGCAGCCTGGGCTCTCCTGCTCAGCGTTCCCTAATTCCCCTCCCAAAGGGGCATGTAAGCCCTGCCTCGCTGAAGGCAGTAAGCTCTCAATTTGATATTGCACCAAAACCTCGGGGAGATGAGGCTTGGGTAACCAACCATACTTTTCATCCTTTTGAGAACACGGTCGGTGAAAGGGGAATTGACAAGCAGGGCTGCCAGGCCCATGTTGCCCAAGGGACCACAGCAGCACCGCTGCCTGCGGAGCACTGCAGACCCACACAGACCATGGTGGTTCCAGCCCACCCCAAAAACAGTCAGTGAGTCACCACAGCTGCCAGAACATCTTCACCGCCAGCCATCTGAATCGAGCAGAGGCATTGTAGGCACAGAAATGTACACAATAGTCTACTTCCTTCCTTCTGTGAGGGTTCTGGTTTAAATGGCAGAAGATGTTTTTTCCCTTAAAAAGGCTGGAAATGTAATGAATGGCTAATGAGTTCCTGCGGAGTTCTACACCAAGTTTAGGATTATCCAAGCATACTGCAAAAACGTCTATACTCCATAGAGCTAAAGAAAGTAACCATCAGGCAAACTGTTCTGTAAATCCCACAAGTCTTTCACGACTCAATGTGTTTAATAACAGTACTTCAACTCAATGAATAATACACAATAATGACGACACTAATATAATAATTAGTTTTTTTGCTTCCCATCTATCTGCCACTACATAAAGTAGAAGTTGGATCTATGCGTTTTTTGACAATTACCGTTTCTTTTCCTCTATTTAGAAACAAATGTAATTACTTCAACTAGAGAAGACAGAATTACTTCTGCAGCAGAGTCAAAACATGCATCAACACTCATTTTCTATAATTATTTCACAAGCAGTTCTGTCTGGCGTCGTTCTCAAATGAAGAGTTTTCAAAAGGCCTTTGGCTACTTAATGAGCAGCACACAATTACAGGCACAATTGAAGAAAAGAATAAAGGAAAAAAGAGGTTCTCACCATTTATTTAACCTTCTTTTTTAGTGCCTGCCTTTAAACACAAAGTAACTTCAGAGAACAAAATGAACCTCTGGATACCCTCTTTTCTACTGTACTTGACAAACAGGGAAGAATTGCCAATAATCTGTTCCATGACCAAGAAGCATCACACCTAGGGTACAAGTACTTGCTGTGTATACCCATGTTTCACTTGCTAGCAATGTATTATTGTAGCATCATGAAAAGAGTGTTGTCATTAACCTTACATCTTTGAAACGATCATTTTTAAGGTTTTTTGTCTAGATGCAGAAACCACATCCCGCTCCCAAATCCCTGGTGAATTAGTGCGTCCCAGAACATCCACACTTGAATCAGTTGTGGAGTTAAACAAAACTAGTAAAAACCAGTTTGTCTTGGAGCCAACTTAAGAAGAAAAGATTAAAGTACATCAGTGCATTAGTTAAAAGTCAGTAGTACAAGCAGGGGTTGTTAGCATCGCAGGCCAAAAGCAAAGCACCCCACCAGATGCTTTTGCTTGGATTAGTTAGAGCTTTGCCTCTTCTGCACACTATAAGGAGGAGCGGAAGCTGAACACTGGAGGAACAAGAAAAGACAGGCAAGAGGAGACAGGCTGCTCTTGACAGCCAGATTGCTCTCTCTTCTCATCAGTCTTAAAACAAAATAAAATGCAACACGCGTATGACAAAAGGCCATTCCCTTTCCACTAGCTTCCCAAAGAAAAGATGCGCAGAAAGTCCTATGTATTCTTCTAGCCTCCACACTCCCACGCAAATTCATCACCCTTCTGACACCCAAAGCCTGACAACTCCTGCCATGAGCATTTATGAATTAAAAAAAGAGCTATTTTAAATTCAAATAAGGTGGCACAGTTATTAAGTTATTTTTACACTCCTCTGCACTTCTAAGACAAACTTGAAGTCTCTTCACTTCCCAAATAGGTGCTCTGAGGCAGGGATGAGTAAACAGTGCACTCCACTTCCTCTCTCCATTCATTTTACAGATGATAGTCATTAGCACCACAGAAAAATGTATTAAACTGAAGGACTAAGGAGTCAAAATACGACCAATGTGAAGTAAAATAAGTCACAATAAAGTGTCCTAACAGTGCAAAACTCTAATAAAGAAAAAAAAAAAGCAAAGTAGTTGCTTCAGGTTTAAGTAGTTCTAAACTCCGTTCATAGCAAGATTAGCGTTGATTTGGCAGAAAAAAATTAAACTTCTAAAGATAAATCTGTAGAATCAAGGACAATTTGAAAAATGGTGTCAAACAGTTTGCTATAAATTTAACGGATATTCGCTGCAGTGAACAATTGTAAGATCTCCAATCCAGATACCTAAGCAGAACAGAAATTTGGATGTTTCAAGAACCAAAGATGAATTTTAATGACTTAAGAGAAAATTGAGAAGGGAAATTGCCTTTCAAATCTTCTTCCACAGCAGTTAATGCTTCAAACTGCCACCTACTATACAAGATGAAACCTCATTTTGTCTCATCTTGGGATGGCAGCACCAGTAACTAAGAATCCAGAAGAGAACCTGCACTGCATTTTAAATGCAATTGTTATTGCTTGGGCCAGGAGTCAGATTTAAAACCACATTTACCACAGATTATTTTATTTTATTTTTTAGAACCTAAAACAGATTATTTTTTTCAATAAAATTATTTTCTGTACCATGTGCAGGGACAGGAAGGAAGCTGCTGAGTTTTCTATGTAGGCTTTAGAGTCTGTTTAGTTTTAAGAGTGAATAAAGGCCACAGCCTGCTGACCCTACAGTGAGTCGCATCCAAGAAGAAAGAAAAAGGTCTCTGATTTCAGTAAAGCACAATGCAGAGTGTGACAGACTCAGTGAATGGGCTGCATGCCAGAAAGAAATCAATCAAGGCAAAATGGCACTGAAAACACCAGTAACAGACCCTGGGGCTAAAGGACTGGGACAGCTGCTGTAGTGCATGCCTTTATCTTCCTTCCCCTTGACAGGGACCCTCTTCTATCCCCTCCTGCTGCCGAGCTGCTCCTCATGGCTGAGCTGCCCTGGAAGAAAACCTGCTTGGTCGCAGCAAGCCTGGGGCTGGCTGCACTGCTTGTGTTGTACCTGGTGTCCAGCCAGAGGTCCTCTGTTCTCCAGCCATGGGCCCACATCGCGGTCTCTCGTCTGCCAGCATGACCTAGCAGTTGCTGATTAATAGAGGCAAGGCTTGCCGCAGCTGTCTCAACAGGGCGTTTCAATGACAAACTGGTCCCCTGCAGAAGATTTACCAAGCCGAAATGCAATACATCACTGAGTTTCTACAGCCAACAGCAGTGACAAGTGTGTCCCAGAGCGCAGAGTGTTAGTTATGCTGAACATTGAGGCCAACATGTTCTTACCGTTTCCATTTCCAAATCTGCCATAATATTTACTGCTACAATATCCTTCCCCATCAACTCCTTAACTATCTCCTATGGAGTCTAATTAAAATGAAGTATTGTAACATACAATAAACATTTGCACGCTATTGATAGATACTTGCAGATGTTATACAGAAAATAGCTGTTCAGTACTGAGTCTCACAGAAAGTTTAACAAAGTTTCTGTATTTTCCTCATTATGCATTAAGCTTAGCATTTCTACAACAGAAACGTTTCATTGCTCCTTCTTCATTTTAATTACTTCACTAACACGTCATACTTGAACACCAATGTTGAGAATTAGATAATTAGTAGAGTCTTCCCCTTCCGCATGTTACTGCAACCTCAGCTACAATGAAAACAATAAAAATCTTGAGACTGAGTTTAGATAATGGTCTTAGCATGTCAGTGAGTACAGCAGTGTAACGGATAAGAGTGATTATCAGTAGGGGGAGAAATGCCACTGAAATGAATCGCAGCTTCTGTTGAGCACTTATATATGTATGCATGCACACAGAGAATATGCACCAGGGTTTCTATACAATATACTGCAGAAGCAAAATGTCTCCAACTTGCGTTATCATAAAGAATACACTATATGGTATCAAATAATGAGATCTTCCACAAAGCTGCTACTAAGCAAGTGACATTGCTTAGATACTTAATTGCCATACATTTTACTCAGAGGTTTTTTTTCCCCCTCTTCCCACACAAACAATTTTTAAAGTTTAGGTTCTCAGGCAATTTGACCCCAAGTTATGAAACTGTATCTAAGGAACATGGTTACGGTTGAATTATTTGAAAATGCCTTGTACACCATTGGCATGCAAGTTCCTAAGGAGCTTAATTACAAGCCAGAGGTCTTACAGATGACACAATCTGCAGAATGAAAAACCCTATTCCATGTCGTCTCATCCTCCTAGGACAATATCTAGAATTGGAAGGCAGCAGGACTCACTACCCACCTAACACACCAGTCAAAGCAAGCAGGCACTCGAGAGCTGAAAGCTGGCACAGCACTTAAAGAAAACAGAGATCTGAGACTGTGCTTTGAGGGAAGAGAAGCTGAGCTCTCATTCCCACGAGGATGAACCATCAGCTCAGCTCTAAAATTCAGATACTTCTTTTTCACTAGAAGAAAGAGATAATAAAATTTAGAGAAAAGAAACAAAAGTGAGAGATGATAATGTGAAAGTTGAACAGCACTCAAGCCAGCACTGCTGTATCCACAGTGAACTCAACAGCATTATAGACGTCCACTGTTCCTCTCCTCTAAATTGAACACTGCATATTAATGCCATAATAGCTCTGAAAAAAAAAAAGTAAAAAACTGGTACAATGCAATGCAAAGGCTGCCAAGAAGCTGTGCTGTTCTGAAACTTCATGTCAAACCTCCTCTTATAAACGTCTCTCTAGTATGGTACATCTTGACACCCATATGTTGTCTCAGCAATGTAGGAAATGTAAAGCTTTGCAGATCACAGACTGGCACAGTTCCTGAGGCTGCCATGCTTCCCTTCAAGCAGACAACATACTACACAGAACAAAGCTCCCTAGATAGTCTAGGATAATATTTTAGTGCAAGTAAAGCTAAAATTATTGCGAGATATATGATTTGGCAGTTACCACTGCAAGAAACCCAGAAAGCTCAAAGGAATTGCTTGAGCTAATTGCAACCAGTAGAGGCCCCAGTGCTGCACCTTCCCAGCAGCAGCAGCAAAGATGTCCCTGGTGCCCCACGTAGATCTCAGGAACCGGTACCAGCCCTCCTGCCATCACCCCTCCGGTACATAGACACAGCACACATAGTGGCATGGGAATCCTGCCTCCTCAGCAGCCTTTGAGGCTGGAGAGCAGCACCCCTACAAAGCTCTGGCTGCACATCCTGAGGCTGGACACGAGGGCAAACAGGGAGTAGATCCAATAAAGCAGTTGGAGCAATCTGCCCTCCTTCTTCACAGAACTAGACATGTACCCAGCGCACGACTAAAATGAACTCCCATTTTGCTCTGCTGCTTATCCTCAGGGTCGGTTTTACTCCTAGAGAAAGGTTTTCAGTCCTGAGATGGAGCAACACAAAAGAGAGGATGAATGTAGCCTGGAAGCATCAGGCCAATGCCCGTGCTTTTGCACAGAGAATCAATCACCAGTTTGTGACTGTAACATACATGTGAAAGGATCAGCAAAGGGAAGGTTTCAAAACAAAAACTAGACCAAATTTCATGAGGTTCCACTATGCAGCGAGTGGGGAAACAGAAGCTGGCTTCTGACTCAGAATTTTTCAGCTCTTGGACCAACAGCACTGAACTGTCATAAAAATCACAAAAGCAAAACAGGAAGGGTTTTTAAGGATAGACCTGTCAACACAATCTGGGCATCGATCACTCAGCTTTGCTGCCCAGAATCTGATCACGTTATTGTTACTTCTGTGCTCTGAATACACAACAAGGCAACCTGCAGCGGTGCGAAGGGTGCCCAGAGCATCTCACACTGTCCTTGTGCTCTCAAGAGGGAACAGATGGAGTGCTGCAGGCTACAATTTGCTATTTTTCAGCCTGACTCCTTTGAGCAAGACCAATTTAAAGAAAATGCTGAAGGTGATACACCTTCAGTGCCCTGGTCCTTAACCCAGGGGACAACCTAAGGTAGCATCTTTTTCATAAACTCTTAAAGCTGTTTGGGTTCAAAAGCATTCCTGTCTGTCAACACGTTCAAGTACATTATCTGAGGCAATGCCATTTCACGATTCCTGTGCAACTATCATGCACAATGTGGCAGTTTTTGTCCTCCTGTGGAGAACACGGGAGATTTCTGCATGATGTTCATGAGGTCTGACTCAGGCAGCAGTTTAATCATGCCCTGCTTTAAATTCCAGTCCCTAGAGGATAAACTGGTTTTAGTTATTTACCCGCAATGGGAAATATGTGGTCAGCAGACAAGCGCCTGTGTCTAGGTAGGCATGTCTGGGTATACGAGAGCAACTGTTATGGTGCTGACACCTGGAGTGGTCCAAGCGATCCAGCTGAACTTGGACAAATGGATAGAAGCGGCCGTGTCAACTGGGCTGGTGAGCTGAGGACAGGTCCCGCAGCAAGAGAGAAATTTATCCGAGTGTGGGCAAGCTGATTACAGGGACTGGAGGTTACGGATTTTAGTCATGCAAGAGGAAACTCAGACCCAGATATTGGAACTCAGAGACAAACGGAGAAAACATGGTACGAAGGAGAAGGTGGAATTTGCTGAAACAGCCTCACGTGCAAAACGTATTTAGAAATGAGGCAGAGACTGAGGAGCAAATAAAAATGTGTATGGATGTTTAAATCTTCATACTCTTTATAGCAGCAATTACATTAAATTTCTTTTATAAAACCCTATCATATGCCTTTTGAATAATGGGCCATTCCCAACACAAAAGCTATAAACCCTGAATTCCCCCCAGCTGGGAGCTCTGAGAAATCACACACTTCAACTTCAAACACCAGGCTGCCGAGGTTAGGGGTCAGCATTAGCACCAGCTCCTGGGATGGCTGGGCCACGATCCTATTTCCATGCAGTAGTAACACAGAGGGCACCCGCACCACAGCTGCTAGACCCTGCTCTCCAGATCAGGGAAGAGGAGGGCTGTTTCTTCACCTCGAAAAACCAATGCATGGTTCTAGATCTTGGACGCGACTGCAGAAACCTCTGGTGCCTCCTCCATAGTGGGCTGTGGCATCATATACCTCTAGTATTATCCTTTCTCCCACCAGAAGCGGGTGAAAATAAGATACCCTGCGGCTGTATTCTAGAACCTAAAAGGACCAAATGCTAGACTACAGCTGTGGATGGTGAACCTTTAGACACCTATCATGAAAAATGAGTTTGTGCTCTCTCATAAAAATAAGAAAGGATCTGCTGTGCCAGGCACCACACAGATTCTTCCTGGCAGACATTCTACCCTAACAAGCTGAACAGACAAGACAAAGGGCGAATATTCACAGCTGTGGCTGCAAATGAGGAGTTGGTCAAAGGATCTCACAGCTACTGGAATATCATAGCTTAAGGACTAATATATGAGCAGAAGATTCTTCATTTTTAATTATTGTCTTTAGGAGAAATGCTTGATGAAAGTTAAATTAAAAGTTAAATTGCTCTAACCAGAAGAAAAAAAAAAATCCTTTTCCTGCAAAATAAACTTAACAGCACTGAAGCAATTCAGGACAAAAAACATACACCTCCAGCACATAGCATGTGATTTGACTAGACTTTGTAGAATATTTTTCAGTAGAGAAAAATATTCCTCCACTCCTTTTTTTTAGGTTCTTACATTGCATTTTCGCAAACGTTACCTTTGCTTAACACATCTACATCACAAGCAACACTCTGCCTTCCCCTCTATCATCAGTGCTTGCTTTTAAAACACCTCAGCATCTTGCTGCCAAGGGACCACCCTGTCACAAAGAAAAGGCAGGAATATTGAGCTGATCCCGATAACGCTTTCAGCACCCAGGTACATCTCTACAGCCCAAAGAGCACTGACACTAACTAACCCCTGAGCCTCGGTCCAGCCGTGCCGCCAGCAGCCTGAGAGGCTTGGAAGATTCAACAGCAATTCCCGATCGGCTGCAGCATCATGTACTGGTATTATAGCAAGCACCTGTTTGCACAGAACGCAATTCCAACTCCTTTACACCAAGATATTTGCTTCTGTGTGAAAATTAGTAAATATTTGCTCTGCTGTGCCAGCTGGATCAAGGGAAAGCTACAAATTGCCTACGCCTTTCATAGACAGGAGAAGGCTGGCAGAAGGTTCCTATCTGGAGTTTGCATGCACAACACTAGTTGAATCCAACTACTGTTGAAAACAGCCATAGATCAAGCAAAAGCACAAGCAGCAGACAGAAGGCTCATTTTTACTCCATGGGTTTTAGGTCAGGTATTTCAGAGTTTGTCTTCCAACTCGGTGTTTCCTGATTTCTGCAGAAGAGGAGGACGGAGACGGAAATCCAAAAAGTTGAGTTTTCGCATAGGAAAGTCTTTCAACTGAAACTAGCATGCATGCACTGTTGGAATGCTTTAGAAGACAGACAGACCAGAATACGTGCGGAGGGATGAGAAACCATGCTCACAAGAATCAGAACACATCCATTACCCCAAACCCCGCTATCACCACAAAGCAAGTTATAGAATGTAACGTGCAATGGTGATACAAGTGGACATTACATCAGTACCTTAATGTGACTTGCACCAGACAACTCAAAAAACGTTTGGGCTCTCTTAGAGCATTAAGGGTATGCATCTGAAGTGGCATACCGCTCTTTTAATTTTGCACGAAAGAAAAAAAAATCACAAAGACTTGCTTTCAGGTTTCATTTTAGCAACAATGGGATTCTGCTCAGGAGGAAGAATCACATGGATCTTTTGGCAAGGGAACGTGTTATGGATGTAAAAATAAACACTCTACCAAAGTGACCCATAAAACAGCAGGTGGAGAGATTTGCTCCTACTGTAGTTTAACAAATAATCCATCTGAGAACAAAACCAACTGGGAAGAACCGGTTATTAATATGTACGACTTTGTCCATCTGCAGAACAGCACTTTGTACTTAAGACTGCCTTTGGTGCAGCATTCATTCTCTTGAATTTGATATCCCACTCCTTTGGCTCACTCCCTCCTCCAACAAAAACAATTTAATGCTAACAATTTATCCACCTATTAGAAGCATTGCTAAAATTTTAGAATTATTTTAAGAATTCCAGGTTGGACAAATCGATCTCTCTAAGGCTTTATCTTAGAAGTGATGGACTTCCTTGATAAATAGTCTAATCTTTCAACCTCACCAAATATTTTCATCAACCTTCCTTTATTGAAAAATTAGCTTCTGGATGTTTGGGTGAATCTACAAGCCCTACTTCCCTACTGTGTTTTTTTCTCATTCTACAGTAAAAGCTGGAAAATCTTTCGCAGTGCCAGCGGGGCTGTGATGTCAAGGTTTTCAGATTTTGTTATCTTGTGAGTTGTGGTCTTACTATAAACCCCTTTCCAATGGTCTCTGCACCAAGATTTTACTTTAATAATTTGAAGGATCATTGGCAGCTAAAATGAGGATTTGTGGACCTTGAATGAAATACATTGTAATAACAACTGTCAGTCTGATTTTGATGCTCAGGTCTGTATGCCTTTCCAGCAATATTTGAATACTTTGATATGGTCACAGCTACGGTCTACTTGAATACTATTTCCAGAGTCATAAAATGTTCTACTGCTTCATATTTTTAAAAGCACAGCTTTAAAAAAAATTAATAAAAGAAAGAAAAGAAAGAAATCTTTTACAAGTTTTTTTTTAGCTCATAAAACTAAAAAACAAAATTAAGTTTAAAGGACTCGAAAGCGTTACCCTTTTCTCTCTTTGTTCTCAGTGGAATAACAAAGTCTTAAGATGGTGACTAAGTTTACATCCCTTACCAGTGCCATGGTCTTGGCAACCACGTGGATCACAACCCAAAGCCTGTGAAGAACGAGGGTCCCTACTTGTCTGCCTAAGAAATGTGAACTGAGATACAAAGGGATCCCTGCAACCCGCAAGGGGGAACAAGAGGTTGGATTCACTCTTGGGTACATCATGCCGTGACATAACAAGTCACAGAAACATCTATGAACAAAACAGGTCGTTAAAAAACCAAAACCACCAATGTCCCATTTTCAAGCTCAACCAGTATGAAAACCAAACAAAAATGTAATGCACTTATGCAGACAAATGCACAAACCAGCACAGAAAAGGTTTTGTACTCTCATACTCCATCTGCTGGTTCTGTAACAGTATTTAAGACCTCAGTGGGGTTGAGGTGTGTTTTTGTTTAATTCCTTTCCCTCTTTCCCTCTCTCCTCTCCCAAGCTGTGCAACAACAACCTGGCTGATATGGGTAAGCTGGCAAGTGTTAAACAAGAAGCCGTGTTCATCTTAACTTTTCAGTGTCCACTGGGAAAAAATAAAAGCGTCAAATATTTATGACAACGTGGAACTAAAAATATAAGGAACAAAACTGTTTCCAAATGTCTTACAAATATCTCAGGGTTAAAAGCGCTACACGAGGTTAAAGATGTAGTATTCCGTTCAATTCAGCCCCTGCCTTGCTTTTGTACTACATGCTAGAGCTTCCAAAAAAGCCAATTAAAGTGCCTTTTATTCTTCAAAATGTTTAAAATTGGGCACTTCCAGTGTATAAACTCTAAATGCCTCTTATTATTTGAGTGCTTTTTTAATGCAGACTTGCGTACATTAAAAACACATTTAAAATTGAAAGGCATTTATGTTTCAGCTGTCTTTGGAAAAGCAAAAAGAGAAGCACAAGCAGGAAGCAGTGAGCAGGGTTTGTCCCAGGACAAAGATAGGCTCATGACTATGCAAATCCATAGAGCTTAATAAATGATTTGCAAGACTGGATCTGTCATTTCAGTCCCGGGATGAGTTATAGTATATATTACATAGAGAAGGAAAACAGACACCTCCCTTTGGTTGCTCCTCAGTGGAAGTTCAATGCTTAACACACGCACTGCAGGCACACACACAGAGCATTATCCTTTCCAGTTTCCTCCCACTAACTGGGCTTTTCACTCTCTTATAAAGCAACATCTGGAAACGATCATCTCATCGCACCCTCAAAAAGCTACCAGAAGCAGTAATAATATGGTAATAAGGGATGAAATTTTATGAAAGATGGCACTTAACTGAAGACTAAAAGACACCATGCAATTTAAATAAATTGCTTTTAGCAGAGGACGGAGTGACAATCAAGAAAAAATGCCTGGCCCGTTTTTGCAAATTGGGGGCTGGATTTACAACTGGTGTAAAACGGTGACTTTGGTATAGCCAGTTTTACACAAACTACGGGTACAATTTTGTGGAATCGCACTTTTAGGACCACGCTGCAGAGACCCTCAAATTGAGGATGCTAAAATGAAGCTGCATAAGCGAAGAGGAAAGAAGCTATTAGCACGTCAAATATCTGTTCTTTTTGTGTCTCTCCTTTCACAATTTAAGTGAACTGCAAAATAGGAATTGTACAGCTCTCTCTCCCCACCACCTCCACTTTTGCCTCTTCAGAGTAGGAATGCTCGGTCTGTTTGGGATGAAACCTGGACAGAACTCGAGAGCCACAGAGTATCAAAAAGAGCAGTGCCCTAATTCCACTGGCATGAAAACAGGTACTAGGCAGGTTCAATTCTTTTGGAAAAAGTCATGAGGTCCCATCATGAGCAAGATCTATTCTTAGCATGAAAGCCTAATGCCTTTATGAGAGTTGTCATCTTACTGGCCAGCCTGCCCACTCAGGATATAATGCTGTATTCAAACCACATTATAGAAAGTCATTAAACTAAACACCAACGCCACCAAGCAGAAACAACATCATGTGGAAATGAATAACTAGACTTCATACTAATAAATAAAAATAAAAAACATTTCTGGATAACAAACTGCCTTTGCAGATAAAAAGAAATAAATCCCTAGAGTTTAAATCCATCACGAGCAAAATCCCTCCAGAAAAAACTCCAGAGCACAGCACTATTATGACTGCCTCTACATTCATGACTGTATTTATGCAGACTAAGATAAGGGTAATCAATCCACGTGCCTCAGGACAAAAGCCGATCTCCTGCCAGGGTCAGGATAAAAAAATTCCTCACCACATGTGCCCTGGTTCAAGGCAACAAGAAACACGCTTTGCGAGACTTGGGAATTGTCTGGCACTGGTCACTGCTAGAAACAACCAGCAGATTTATGGCATGCCGACCTGGTTCAGCAGTAAATCCCAGCTTTCCCTCTGCACACTACCACTTCCCAATGCACTGAATTTCATGCCTGAACTTTGGATGGACTGGGCTCTCAAGCCAACCCAGGCATCTTGTCAGCTCCAGTTTGGCTTTTCAGGAGCCCTGCACTGTGTCAGTCACTCACAGCGCACCAAGGCACCTGCTTCCTATTTCACCATCTGATTACCTCCTCTTCCGCTCCCAAATTCTTTCTGTTCCATATTGGTTGCTGCCGTTGTTATATCCCAGACAACGTAGCTGTTGTTCTGGTTGGGTTTTAGTTGTTGTTGTTGTAATTCTTTACTGGTAACTATAATTCATAGTTAGACATAATCTACCCTCTATTCTTTGAAAGCTGTCATTCCACTTTGATCACATTTCTACAGCCAATGCATCTATAAATTTATATTGGCAGCTCCTCAAAGAGCCACCACCAGCAACCAGCTACAGCTCTGCAGCTTGAAGAGAAAGAAACCAGAAATACATTTCTTACAGAGCTCCACATTACAAACTGGGAGTGTCTGGATGGCCCAGAAAATCTGAAGTTATGCATTATGGTCTAACAGAAATTAAAGCCTGACAAAAGAGACAAGAATTGTACCCCTCCGACACACTCACAGCCACAAAACGCATGATCAGGAAATCACAGAATCACAGAATTGTAGGGGTTGAAAGGGACCTCAAGAGATCATCGGGTCCAACCGCCGTGCCAAAGCAGGTTCCCTAGAGAATAAATATTGCACCCTTTCTTTCAGCTGTTATTTAAAAGGTAAATGCTGTCTTTCTACTCCCCAAAAATTAATAAGTAAAGAAAAAGGATGAAGTAAAAATGAAGAAACATGTTAACTATTTAATCAGTATCACAGAGAGAATTAACATCTCATATGTAAAACGACTTAAGCTAGTAGGACGTGATACAGATGAAGCTCCTATCTTTCAACAACACTGTCAGTCTGTTTCCCAAGCACAAATTAGGGATCAAGGATCAAAAGGAAGAAATATCATATTTTTCTAAGCCTACTCTTATCTCTCTAGCTGACATGCCAAAGGCTATTGAGGTGGAATGAAAGCAGAGTTTCAATCATCAACAAAACGCCGAAGCTAACGGACAAAGTCACTAAAACAGGTAGGAGTCCCACAGGCTTTGCAGGATCCACATATCAAAACTCAGACACAAGATTGTGCCATTCTCAACAGCTCACCTGCAGTGCTCCCTGGCTCTTGGGAATAGACGCTATCAAGAGCAGAACAACTCATTTCATTTTGCTACACAAGCCTTTGTTTCAGGGAATTTAGCAAGAGAGCAAAACTGAACACAAACTGAACATGTGCCACAGAGGCTTGTCTTATTATAGGCAAGAAAAGAATACTTTTTTTTTTTTTCTAGAATTTTGCTAATAAAAAGAAAACACTCAAGTGAGGATTTCTTTCACTGCTGATTTTTTTTTCAAAGCAGTTTTCAAAAATAAGCATTCCTCCTAAATAAGCATTTATTTTCCCTGTTGTCTACATTTAAAACTATGGAAGACAGTGGATCGAAGAGTTGAATTAACTTCCCAATTAATATTAATGACAAATTCATATTTCAGGGAAAACGTACAGCAACTCTAAGCTGAATTAGTCTGTGAATGAGTTATTCTAACAACACCTACACATCAGTTGTACAGGGCCCTCTTTCAAATCATTTGGTATGCCACTGGTACAGAGCTTTGACTCATGTGTTGGATTTTTTGCTGTTTTTCCACAGTTCCTGTAAGGTTGGAAAAAATTAAAGCCACCATAAATCTTATTTTTCAACATCAAAATGAAACAATTCCCATTTCAGGCGAGCTATCACCTTAAAATTAAATCAGAAATAAATAATTTTTGAAACTACTGTTGTAACAATTCATAGGTTGGTGACCTTACAACAACCTAACTTTCCTGTTGTCCGGTTTGTGCATTTCGTAACAGTATACAAATACCTACTTTTTCTAACATCCGTAAAAGAGCAATACACACATTGCCATTAAATATGAAACCTCAAAAAATGGTAAAAGCAGCTTATTATTTGTAAGCATTGCAAGATTTCATGGCAACAAAATACCTAACAACTGGAGGAAAAGGTTTTCTGACTACTTATGAACATCTTATCAAACTCTGAAAGTACAGATTATTTACATTTATATCAGCTGCTTTACTGTATTTTAAAAAGAAGCATTTCAGTCACAGCGTTCAAGCATAACTTATTTCTCTAGTCCAAGAACAAAGACAGTATTGATCTGCACAACCGGTCCTTTCTCCAGGAACTGGATCATGTTGCCTAGCTGAATAAACCAGTCTCAGCTGCTCAGCTTAAAAGACAAGCTGCATGCGATCCCTGTGAAGTTTTTATCAGGACAACCTTTTTATTTTCGTATGCTTGTTCTATAAAGAATCATTGTCACACCTTTTTTTTTTTTTTTTTTTTGGGGGGGGGGGGGGGGGGTGGGGTGGTGCGGATTACAGCATTTCTGAGGACTTTCTTCTGCCAGACTGGAAAGTTCACTGCTTCCAAGGACACAAAACCCTCCCTCTAGCAAGTCACTTGTTGCCATAATCCACAAAGGCAGAGAAGCAATTGTTCACTATACCTTTTCAGGTAGTATTTTAACCAGCTCTAAATATTTTTAAATAAACTCTCATCTGCCCCTACTCTTCAGCCTTGCTTTGCAAGCAAGTTCTTCCACTTATGAGAAGAACACGTTCCAGATGAGGTTTTCTTTCCCCATAACAACAATCCCACCTGCAAGGTCTTCCCTTCTCCTTCCCACCCACCAGAGGAACAGAGACTCCCCAGTTCTCCCTTTCTGTGGCAACTGGAGGAAGAAAAAAGCAGAGGACTGCTAAACAAGCACACAGAAGAAAACAAGCCCCGACGTTCCCAAAAGCACAGCTTTCCAAAGCACATTCTTTGGAATGAAGCCCACAAAAAAAAAAAAAAAAAGGATTTTAAGGAACTTTGTTTTAACTAATGAGGATGGCTGAAAAAAAGCTACACACAGAAGACAGTGCTGAACAGGAACTGCAGTCCAACAGTTATTCTGATCCTGTTATCTCTGGGGGAAAAAGCTAGTATCTTACGTTTTCCTTCCCTTCAACTACCCCTCAACCCTGTGTCTAGTTTTAACCCTACACAGTCTAGCTTTCTGTTCTCCTCGTTCCTGCTGTGCAACTCCTCTCTGACAGTTTACTGCTTCATATGTCTCAAGGCCATGTATTCTCCTGCCCCAAGTCACAACCTCTCACAGTCTGTGGAAATAAAAATAAAAATTACAGAACAAAAGAAATACATCATTCCGTTGGAAAAACAAAGTTTGCCATATTTTCTTGCAGTTGGCTTTTCCTCAACAGAGGCAAGATGGGGTCCAATTTTCAGTATCATTTTCAAAAATCAAATAATAAATGAAGTCTTGTAATGCTGCCCTGCAGAAAACCAAGAGCATCACCAGAGGGATAATGGATGCCCAGGTACATACTGTTTATACAAATTTAGATGAGATACTATCCAGTTTAATAAAACTTCTTTGTGCTCATTTAAAGCAGAACCTTTCATAATTAGTTTTTATGGATTTCATTTAATCAAAAAAAACTTTTAAAGTCTGTGTAAACAAATTCCATTCACTCTCATCAAAAAATCTGAAAATCGTGAATGATCTTGATAACAGTTTTGTCATGGTGTAATAACTTTCTGAGCTCATGCTGAGCCATTCCGGTCACACAGGAGCTTTGATGCAAGGCCTGCCGTCAAGAAACACCAGACAGCTGCAACTTCGTAAATGAGCTTCTAGCACTTGAACTGAAGCAAGAGAGAAGCCTGATCCTTCCCAAATTCTATTCTAACTCAGAGTTGGAGAAAAAAATAAATCATTTTAAGGTATGCTTTAATTGATAGCTCTCCCAGGACATACTCAGACTCCCTAGCACACAAGTATATGATGCATATGTGAAAGGACGGCACGGAGATCAGTTAGTAAAGAGGGTGTTGGCTTCTGATTCTCAGAAAGTCACCAACAAGTTCTGTTTATGGTTACACAGATTTCTTGCAATTTCAATAACTAAGTAAATATTATATCTCCAGTATAGGTGATATTCTCTGCTATCACTTCTGCACTCAATTTTGCTACCTGTAGTAATGGGCCTAATAAACACAGTACCAACACTGTAAAACAGAACTACGTCAGCCATCTACTAATCGCCTATACACCTCCCTCCTTGCCAAGAAAACGTAATGACAAAAAGAAAAACAACAACAACAAAAGGGAAAAAAAGTCCAATGTTTTTCCAGTGAAAAAAGCAGCACAAATCTTCACTCAAATATTTAAAAACAAAACAAACCTCAATTTCACTTGATGTCATTCATCAGGCACTCCAAGAAAAATCAAGGAGGTTGTGCTCCTTTCTTGGTTTAACGTATTTTTGAAAATCTTTATCATGGAAGATTTGTGTAATTATACTGGAAATAGAGCATTTTAAAGGAGTTCTACCACCACACATGAGAATTGGGATAATGACTTGTATTTTCTTGTTTAACTTTTCAGTTGGTATTTTCAAGAAGTTGTGTATCTTCAGATATTGTGCAAGTCCCTTCCCGCCTTTGAGTCCATGTTTAGATCAAGATCACTACAATTTCACCCACCCAGTGCCCTACACAAAACATAAATGTCATCACCATCAATCTCAAGAAGCTTTGTATGCCAATTAACATTAATAGAATGACCTTCTCCAGTTAGATTTTCATTAGTAAATTAGGGTGGAAAACAGTAAGTGGCACCACTTAGCCAATTTGAACAGATTATCTGCATCATCCTTCATGATGTCAGTCAATACCCAGTTGGAGCAAGCAGCTCAGCAATTTGAGATCCAGTACAAGACATCATATTAAGCACAAAGTTAGCGACTTTTTTTTTTTTTTTTTTAAATCCCTGTAGTACCTGGAAAGTATTACCAGACAAGTTTGCAAGCTTGGCTGCTCTGGAAAGCGTGCCTACAAAGCTGCAAGGCATGAACAAGAAACCAAACCCCAGCATGCCGCATTTCCGTATGCGTATGCATAGTGTCAGGTCAGGTCTGTAGTTATTTCTGATGAAGGTTAGAGAATTTGACCACAATGCTAGTGAATAAGGAGACAGCCAAAAGCTGGGTAGGAGAGCATGTGCCAATTTCTCAAACAGGCCAGGACATCCAGATCACAGCCTAGCTGCAGGAAAGCCTCCAGATATTTTCTTCTATCAATAGACAAGCGTTGAGTATAGCAAACACTTCCATGCCAAATCTTCATGCTCAGATTTTTTTTTTAATTTTTATTTTTAACAAAATCTTCTCAAAGAGACACTAGATGTTCACATTGCTGCCTAACCTGTACAGAAAAGGAAAGGCAGTAAGGACGTGCTCCCCAGCCCTGCCCATGCGTTCGTGACCTGCCGGGCTTCCTTTCTTGGCAGATGAAGAGGGTGCTGCTGGGGATGCTCATGCTTTGAGAGTGGGTGAGGAACACTAACGTTGCACTGCTGAACCCCATCCCAGGATGGCATTTGTCTGTTCTTGATGCATTATTTGTTATTTGGTCAGAAAGAGTAACTGAAACCAGAACACTTGTGTAAGCTCTCCACTGGTTAAATCAACTCATTGTAAACCACCTAATTTGTGGGGAGAAAAGGGAAGTTGTAGAAAGCGGAGAGCAGTCTTTTAGTCTCTGTCCTTTGTTCACACCACAGTAAGAATCTCGCAAAAATTACAAAAATGAAAACCTTGAGAATACAGTTGTGTGGTAGAAAAAACTGCTTGGTAGTGAACTACTTTGTTCACTCCCTTGCAAGGCACAGAGCTTGATTTCCCTTAATGGCTTATGACTGAGCTATGAGAACAGGATGAACAGCCAATGTACCTGAAACATGAGGAACATGATCCTTTAGTTTTTCCTGAAAGGCGAACATGCTTTAGAAAGAAGACAGACTTCTCCTGTCCCTAGATCAACACTGATCTGTTCCAATATGAAAGACAAATGGAAGACACTCCACGGTGTTTGAATAGGTTTCTTCATCAGAATTGAGAGGAAGAATCAATACAATCAAATAGAATACAAAAACGTTTACCACTTCACACCATTGTACTGAATAGCCAATGATAAACAGCTACCCAAGAACAACATATATTTCGCCATGTACTTGCAAGGTGAAAATTTTATAACAGACAAGTCCTAAGATCAGTTTGCCAGCATGAGAATTGGTTGGAAAACTCCCATTGGCTTGCCCTTTTCAACAGAAAACAGCCATACACTGTAGCAGAAAGTTTATCAAACATACTACACTTAAAAAAACCAACACTCTTAAACATTTGCCTATGGATGGTAAAGTAAAAAAACAAAAACAAACAAAAAGAAAACAACACAATACATTAAAACTCAGTGTGAATTCAGATCTCTAAAGAAGAATGTCTACAGTAAGGATAGGTGGAGTACCAGTTGTTTATGCATTAGTAACTAAACCAAAACATCCATGCAGTATAATAAAACAGCAGAAACCCTACCTGCACATTTTGTCCTTGTTGTGAGTGGTGGCCCAGGTGGCCCTGTGCCTCCTTCTCCAGGGCGAGTCAGCAACACTCTGATCTCATACTCCACATCAGGGTCCAAATGCCACAGTTTGTAATTAGGGGAATCTACAATGTGTGTTTCTGCCCAGTTCCCAGTGGTCGTCCGATATTCCACCTCTTTCAGTATGATGGGCCCATCTCCAATGATGGAGTTGGCATTGGGTTTGATCCACAGATAGGTGGCTCCGACCGCCAGCAGCTCAGGAGGGGCAATAGGAGTTGGGGGTTCTGTAGACAAACAGAAATCATGAGAGGCCTGAAGCCACTTTATCAAAAGGATTAACTTTTCACAATGTACCTGTATAGCAACGTGATCTCAGTATCTTTTGTTAGAAGCAGAGTTCCTCCTGTCATTTAATGTTACTCAAAAAAAAATCTGACATCTTATTTGCTCTAAAGATTCTGCCCCTTGCACTCGTATACCAATGTAGTTGGTAGCAGGACCAATTCAGAAACATATACTTCAAAAATACAGTGCCCACAAGGCAACTTCTGCTGAAAACGGAAAGCAACAGTCACATTTAGAAGATCAGAAGGTTATGCTTATTTCCTCTTTCATTCATATGCATAATGGTAGTCAATATAAGCATATCATAGAATCTTACCATAGAATGGCTTGGGATGGAAGGGACCTCAAAGGTCCCCCAGTTCCAACCCACTGCCGTAGGCAGGAATGCCACCCACTACATTAGGTTGCTCAGGGCCTCGTCCAACCTGGCCTTCAGCACCTCCAGGGATGGGGCACCCACAGCTTCTCTGGGCAACCTGTGCCAGGGCCTCACCACCCTCTGAGTGAAAAATTTCCTCCTAACCTCTAGTCTAAATCTACCCTCTCTCTCTTCTAATATATAAGATATATATATATAGTTATATATAACATATTATATATTTATATAATATATCATAAGGTGAGGGAGGAAAGGAAGTCCTGCATAACACAGAGTACACTCAGACCCCACGTATAAAAACGCTCCAGCACAACAGTCCTTCTGCTCTGCGACCTGACACCACAGGGTATCGTGATCATCGACTGTGCTATTGTAATAGCCAAAGGATACTACCCAGCCAAAGGGTAATGCTGAACATGGCACAACTACCAATGAGTGGAAAATTCAAATCACTTGCTCGTTACAGGATTTTACTGAGCAAAATAAAAGTTAAAAATGGAATGTATTGTTAATTAAAGCACTGGCTAATTGTCTGAGAAGATACTAGTAGATTTGAACACTGGGGATCTTCCAGGGGTCTAGTAGTCCGGATGCTGCTAAAACTGACTGGTGGTTTTGGTAACAAAGAGTTAAGAAAGACTAAGGCACCAGTGAATCAACACACGCCGTTGTGTTTGACTACAAAGTTTGCTTAACTGCATGAGCACAATTACTCAAGCAAAGTCTGAGACTTGAAGAGTGCCTAGATGTCTGAGAAGCATCATGAGGAACCCAGCCACTGAATGTAACCTGTGTGGTAAAAAAAAGAAAAAGCAAGCCAACAGAAGACATCTCAGCAGCACACTGACAAAAGCTACAAAAAGTCTACTGGACTTTGGCCGCCTGCCTGATCCCCCCACCATGTGTATAAATAACACTTGCATATTGGAAGCCACATGAATAACATATGCCTTGTGGTTTTGAAAACCTGAGCTGAACTGTGCAAGATTATGAGCAATTTCATTAATCTTGTCTAGCTTTCCCTCTGTCACACTCTAATGTGGTTTGCCCTCGGCACAAAGGACACAAACTCTATTGTCTTGTGAAAATAAGGTGACAAAAAGCACATTTCTCTCTCAGAAAAATAAACCTATGAATGTTATAGCATGATATTAATTTTAGAGTCCTGTAGGAATTACTACTCCAGTTCCTGGAGGAATTACTCTAACCCTTCCCCTGTCCCTCTTTCCAAAGGTGTTTCCTCAAAGAGCCCAGAAAAATGGAAGATTCCAGGACCCACAGAAACATGGAAGAAAGGAGTTTGAGCACCAAAGTATGGGAGGATCAAAGGGCTTTCCAGAGTTTTTCCCTCCAGAGAAGTTTTGCCAGTTAACATCTGCTCAGTGAAGAGAAACAAATGCACAGAAACCATTATTATACACAATTACCAACTGAAATGGTACTTAATTTCATTTCCTCTGGCTAACTAATTACAATGAGCTACACTATCTCTGAGATTGATTGCAGTAGGTGCACATTGTACCTCCAAAAAAGCCATCTGCACTGTAATTGTAGCAGGTATCCAACATGAGCAAAAACTAGTGTCCTGAGCTAAATTTTTGCATGAGTATTTGTTTCTGCCATTTATATTTTGCAATGTTCCCCTAACTCCAGGCACTTTTTTTTTTCTCCTGATATGAAATGTCAGGCTGATTATGTTTTGACTCAGTAAGGTTATTTCTCCAAGAAATTTGTTTTCAAGAAATGCATGTAGATACATTTTCATTAAAAATCAGATTACTATAAATCACAGTATATTACTTGTTTCTTGGTGCAAGACCATTGAAAGATAGACTTAGTGATTTTTATTCCCAATGAAAAAATGACATCTTACAAGTCACATCATATCTGAACACAAGACAAATGAAATATTAAGCCCCATTCTCCTGGGCTGCAGATACTTCAACAGCAACATGATCCAGGTTACTTTGGGATTTGATTGCAAGTTAAAAAGAGATTTATGGGACTGAGCTTAATTAATAGAGCAGTTTGTCCTGCTAAACAGACATGAAAGTCTTGTCTAGCAAGTTTAGAAACTAATATTGCCAAAGCAAGTTAAATTAAGACACCCAACAGTGATGTCTTCTCTATTTTAGGCCAGACCTAAACCAGCTCCCCTTATCTCCCCCCAGAAAGAATAGTGGTTTCCAACCCCAGCCCCAGCTCACCCTCCCTCCCTCCCCCCCTCCCCATTCTTCCCTTTCTAAGCACCATTTGAGAAACAGATGTTGCAGAATACTGAGAAATTAAAAATTTAAACTCTTGCTCCCATTTTCCAAATTCAAGGAACTAAGACGAGCAGCAGTTATAGCAATTTTTCAAGGCTGGATACCACCTCACTGAAAATAATGGGCTCTTTCCTAATGGCACCAAGTGGATGAGAAACTATTCCTCGACATCACTCTGTGCCAAGTGATTGGAAGTGATCTAAACAAATTATTCATTTAGCAAAACTAACACATAAATAAGGACCATTTTTTGGCCTTTGTAACTAAACACACTTGTCAGTTACAGATGACCAGCCTGATTTTTTAAGCTCACTATTTTAATTAAAATCTCTATGCGATCTTGATTAAATAAACACGGTGACAGATTGGGCCTGTACACATGTAATTGTGATCAACCGTATTTTAAGCCCCATTTGATCCATCCAACCCATATTTTATCTTGCAGGCTTTGCCTAGCCCGGTGCTCCCCCTCAGCCCTCTCCCAGCTCCCCCAGGCCCCTCAGGAACGAGGCGGCCTGCGCCCGGCCTGCTGCAGCTCAGCAGCCTAGCCTGGACCCAGCCCGAAGCCCAGTCTCAGGAAGGACAGAAAAAGGGGTTCCCAGATGACTTCTTTCACGGAAACAAAAGATGTATGGAGTACGAGCCACAAAGGGGGGGAGGGATTACTGAACACGAGTAGATTTTATTGTATGTGCCAGGCTGGTCCGGTTATGGAGTCTGGACAGAATTCAGGCTGCGGCTGCCTGCTCCCATTACAAGAGGGAAGATGTGAAGTAACACATGCACTTTAACCTTGGACAACTGCTCCTGAGTGTTTCCACCCGACTACTCAAATATTTTTCTATGTGCTTTTCTGAAGGGGAGAGAAGAGGACAGGCAAGTGCTCTGTGACAAAACACAGGATGCAGCATGAGTGGAAAAATGAAATATGAAAGGAATATGAATTCTACATTTAGTTTTCCAGATATCTGTAGTCCTGTGGTAAAACATCAGAAGGGAAACGACCAGAATTTGGAGAAAGTCAATAGAAGTCAGCTAAACTCTGACAGTTGGGATCTATCAGGAAGGAAAAAGATGTTATAGAAGACAAATTATTCATTCCAGTCACCTTCACTGCACAATTTATTTTTTTTTCCCTCTCCCATAAAGATGATGCACTGTTAGTAAGAAAATCTTATATTGGAGAAAATCAACAAGCCCATCAGAAACGTGGCAGCAAGCAGCTGGTCTGTCAGTCCTCGGTAGTGGTCTCAGCTGTTTTGGTGCTCCTTCATGGAACCAAGAGCTCCTCAGGAAAAGATGAAATGCCTCAGATTTTGGCTACTATACTGCAAGAAACTACAATTTTCCCTACAGGAAGTGTTGGGTAATCTTGTAAGTAATATCAGTAGATCTATGAAGTGTAAGCAACTATGAAATGTAGTAGATTGACTATCATCCAAGTAAAAGGTGTGCAAGTTGCTCTCCCAGCAGTGTGACAAATACTACCCAGCCAGCAATGACTTTCATCTCAGAAACGCACCCAGAGGTACATTAAGATTATTTCACAGAGTGCTTTTTCTGAATTCTTTTTGCCAACTTTAACCCAACTTACCTCTCACATCTAAAACCTCTGCTTGAAAGAGCACAACGAGATTGCTGAAAACTAAGCAGACTGATTGTTCAAAAGCCACAAAGAACTAAGGAGAAAGCTCCCTTTGGGCAAGAGCATATGATGAAGCAGACATGGCAAAAAAAATTTACTTGAAAATGCAGTTGCAAGAAACATGCTCAGTCCTAATTGAAACAAAGCTAAAGCTATTTATTTTATTATCAATTACTAAACACAGAAACCCATGCTTATGTTCAATAAGGAGATAACCTTCTAAGATTAGGACAATTAAGAAGGTATCTAAATGTCTCAGTGACTGTCACCTGCATTAATTCTGTGTGGAAGTTTCTATGTGTTACAGTTAGAGACTGTGCTGGCTTGACAGTTGATGAAGTCCAAACTATCCACCAAAATGACAACTTTCACTGAAAGCTAAAAAGATCTAATGGACTGACATGGAAGGAAACCAAAGAAAGACAGGAACAGAATGTTTGAATGAAATGCCCATCTGCCATTCAGATTCACTGAATTACATTAATGTATTAGCAATAATTTCTTTACAAGTGATGATTACTTTTTTGAGTGGATAATCATGGTTCATGGTTGATTTTGAAGTTCCAGGTCAGCCACAAATTTGGAAAACAGAACAGTCTTATCTGTGGAATGGAAATACTATACTTTTATTGACATGGCACAGATCAGAACAGTGAGGTCCTGATCTTGGCTGAAGTTTCAAGTTTTGCTATGATACTAATGGTTATTTTAATTTTTGTTTTGCATGTCTGAATCACAGCATGATACAGAGATCCATTTCACAAAAATTTGTTGGAAGTTTATACCTTCTCTTTAGGATGCTCAAATTGGAAGGTTCACTTAGGTTTCTCACATGTGCATTTCTTATTACAACTGAAACAAATGTGGCAACATCAGTGCAAATACTGAATACTGACAGAAACTAAAGGGTATACCTGTACATTAATCTATATGAAGCAGATAAACTAAAGCTCTGTGACAGTTTGTGTATGGCAAATACATTTACCTTTTTTCAACATGAAGAGCTGTCGCATCCTACACATTACACTTTGAAATAGTGTTGCCACTTAGTCTTGCTTATAAATATGAGATGTGAGAAAACATATTTAAGGGTCTACTTCATATGATTGGGGTGGGAACACAAGAGACAAGAATTTCACCTCATACAAATTCCTGAACATGCTCCTCCTCAGTGTGTGTTCAAAACCACTATAGTCACAGACGTCAAGTAATGACTTTCAATCTAAGAAAAAATTCCGGAGTGTGAAGCTGGAAATAAGCACAGCTGAGAGCTTGCTGTGCTTGCCATATCAATCCTTGCAAAAGAAGACTGAAGACCCATCACCACAGCCTATCCAGAGAAAAAGGTCACTCATTCCCAAGAGACCTTTAGAACAACTCTAGTGTTTTGGACACCGAAAAGGAGCTGCCAAAGAAATCAGGCCTGAAAACAGTAGGGTGTTATGTTTTGTTTTAGTTTTTTCCTTTGGGGGGTTTTGTTGTTGAGGTCAGGGTGTTTTTTTGCTGTTGTGTTTTTGAAATTTCATGTAAGTATGCCATTACAGAAGGAAGAATAGCTGGTCTTTAATGTGCTTTTGTTTGAGCAGCTTATAACAATTGCAAAAGATTCAATATTAAAAAAATGAAGCCATTTTATGAATGAAGTGAAGCCATTATACTGCTTTTTCAACAGGGAAAAGGCAGAGGCTGCTCTTCCAAGAGTAAAAGCAAAGAGAAACTAGTTGAGTTCTTTAGGGAAAGTTAGTGTTAATACTGGGTACAGTACTTTTTTCATCTTGTCCTATTTTATTAGGATAGTGTGTGCTGTTTCATAGAAACAAAACACACAACTTGAGAACAGCTCTACCCGCTCAGACCAAAGGTCCATCACACCCCATACCACCACTCAAACTGCAGCCCCATGTGCACTTCTAGGGAAGTTTAAGAACAGCAGAATTACACATTAAATTTCTACATAGCATACTACCACTTAAGAACTTCCTAAAATAATCTTTCAGCACCTGTATCATCACTTCAAATGAAGTTTTACAGGACAGCTACCTGCTGCCTGAAGAATGTGCTTGAAGCTTCAAAACACATGAATTGCAATAAGTGAGCTTAGAAATTCCAATATCTGAAACTCTGAAAATCTTTTTTTTTCCTCCCCAGTTCTGTGCAATTCCCAGTTGCATCTGAATAATAAGACAGACTGAAACATAAGAGAGAAATACCCAACAACACTGTCTTCTGTAATATAATCTGTAACAGAAAAGCATTATAGAAAATTTAAAACAGCTGGACAAACCTCTTAAGTTATGGATTTTATACAAAGAAAATCTTTAGGTTATTTGAAAATTCATTCCTTATTCATAATAATAATTGTTCATAACAATAATCATATAACCTGAAAAAATGTACAACCAAGGAGACCATGAACTCTCACTTGTATTTGTTGGTCTACAGATGGTTTTAGACAAAAACCCCTAACAGAACTGTTTGGGCCATCCAGCCTGTACCATTCACACTGCTTGATGACCCTTTAAATCATCCCAAACCATCAGCTGTGCATGCCTCATACATGGCCAGACCTCCAGAACTGCAGGAAGATAGCTACAACATGCCCACAGACGGCTCTCTTTTGTTTTCTCATGTGAATAGAACAGAGAGCACAAGTTCCAAAATTAAGATCAGAAGACACACAATGTTTTTCATTCTTTGGGGTTTAAAAAGGCAGGGATGGGGAGCTGCAATCTAAAGACGCTTGCCTGACAAGCAAGATCTGCGTTTCCAAACCTGATGCTGCTTATTCCCCTACTAATGGGAACTGTAACACAGCAATTTTCTCACAGCATCCTAAATGAGCGGCTGTAGACTGTGTGCGCTAAATAGGTAAAGATGAGACTGGAAGGCAAATTTCAAGCTCCTCAGAACATTTAAAAAATGCAGAACAAAATATATTTGTATAGTTTTTTAGACAATATCCACAAACAGTATCAATTTAAAGCTACTGAAAACACAGGTAATTAAATTAGCATTTAAGAAACCCAGCTGTTTTAAGAAAAAAATGCAAAGTGCCCTTGTTCTAATTTTTTTGAATCTCTATCCTTGAAGATGAATTTGTCACCTTTGCAGAACTGTTTTGTACACCTTGTTTATCGCTGGCTGTTAGAGCCAGTCACCTTACTGTCTGAGCAGCATTCGCGTGCACCCTTTCTAGCTTTACACCTCTGCAATAAGCAATCTGAGCTCTGAATTGTAGTATTTATATTGCTTATTAGCACATTACCTACTACTGTTACAAACACAGAAGTTGAATTGTTTTCCAGTGACTGTCTGAACTTCCAGTTCCATTTACTGCATGAAGAAATGGCACAAGGATTTTTCAATATTTAGCATGACACTATTTCACTGCACTGACACTGTACTAATAGCTCTTTTGTCTAGTAGAGAAACATTCAGATCTGTCTCACAGTAATGTAATAGGCTGACAGCAGTGGCACATGTCATCTGTGTTGAAGAAATGTGCCCGTGGCATTAATAAAGTGATTCATTAATTCACCTGGATGGGTAAATCGCACCAGTGAGGGATATGGTCACTCTACTTCCAAAGGCAAGTGCTCAGAACCGATTCTGAAATCAATAATTTTGAATATTTAATTAAAGCCAAAATCCAGGAAAGTGAGAGAAGAGGAAGACGTAGGATTTCTGCACTCTACACAACAAGGCCCAGTTGTGTCACAGATTATACATTTTACAGGCACAAAAGCTGGTTTTGTATCCCATTAAGAAACACAGCAGTCCCAGCAGGCAATCACCACCCTTAGACAGAACATTTAGTCTCTCCTCCCCCATTAGCCCTCCTACACCAGGTGATATATCCCTGTGGATATTCTAGTTTCTTCTTGGCCCTGTTGAGGCCAACCCTACAGACATGCTTGTGAACCATCAGAGGATGCTTATGTGCTTAAAATCAAAGACCGACAGAAAAATGGAAATCTGGCAGTTTAGTATTTAGCTGAAGATCTAGGACGCTGGAACAGTAAGTTGGGGGTTGCATTTAGACACTATTTTGTTCTATGGATTAGCAAATTTAGTGTCAGCATGCTCTGATACTACTTCCCAACACAGAACTTACACAGTGATGAGTAACTTCAGTACTCTACAATATAGACCACACACATCATAGTATGTCATATGCTTTACTTGTTCTCCCTTCACAGCTAATACTTTTGTCTACATGCTAATATTTTTGTCTACTTACTATCAGCTCTCTGGTATCTTACAACAAAAAGTTGCCTACACATATTATCCGTCATGTGCTATCTTAAGAGGCAGGAATTTCTTCCTCCCCCAAAAATGAAGTTGTAAATGACCCAGTCAGAAGTAGTGGTACCAATGGAATGGGGAAGCAGAGGCAGCAGCGTTAACTTCTATGTGACAGACTGAGCTGGGAAATCCTTTAGTTCCATGAAGCGCAAGAAATGGAGTGGCACTTCTAAGGGGATGTAGCCACTCCCAGGAGGCTGAACAACTGGCCAGGGGAAAGATCATTTCGAGAGGAGTGGAACCAACTTTGACACTGTTTTGAGCATGAGGTTGGAAAACTGACCTACTGAGCCTCCTTCCAACTGGCAATAACCTATGATCCTGTGAACAGCCACTGGATGGGTCACTGGCAAATGCTTACTACAAAATGGCTTTGGAGTCAGAATGGGAAATTGAGGATCTAGACAAGCATTTCAGCAATATGGACATAGTAAGGCCGAGCCATAATAATATTGCATCAATGAATAAAGCCCCACAAGTGCTGAACCAAAGTTTGATCTGTGAATGGCTTGTAGATTGCTGATATTTATAGTGGGAAAAGACTGTTGCTTCCGTTCATGTAGCAAAGGAATCGCACGTTCACAGCAAGCTAATCAGAGAGAACTGGCTGAGAAGGAAATGACAGAAGAGAGAACTGAAACAGCATAAGCACAGCAAGTCACCCAGAGAATAAGAAAGTTGAAGAAAGCCCAGCAGTATATGTACAAGAAGCGGGGGGGGGGGGGGGGGGGGGGAGAAAAAAATGATCCAGAAAGGTGTGAAAGAGTTAAGCGCAGTGGTCAGAGAATTAACACAACAGCAATGCAGAACAAGAGAAGAGCAGACCTCAAGGGATAGCAATTGATATCACCAGAGAAAGCCAATGGAGCAAGAGACCCAATACTTGACAGGATGCTCATCTTCCAGCATTCCCAAAGACCCAAAATTCAAAGACTATGGAATACACCCTTTGCATCTCACAGCAGTGTAGGTGTAGTGCTTATGTTCTAAAGGAGAACTTGATGCAGCCTGACAAAAACGAAGAACGTATTATCTTTGTACTTTTCCCTTAAGAAGCAGTGAAAACATTCCTTAGTGATTTGAATACATGTGTTCTAAATTAAGCAAATGGACTGCCTGGGTTTAAAGAGAGGAACTCAATAATGTTTGTAAGAGTTAGCATGAAGCAGCAGAAAACCTCTTAATCCTTTCCCAAAAGCACTGCAATCACCATGCAAGGCAGATGGAACACATCCTGGTTTAACAGAGTTGGTCTGTAGAAGTGTCATCTCACTATACAAAAATTTATGAATTCACCCTGTGACCAGAAAGAGTTGGTACAGGCCCACTGCATCCTACCAACTCTTCCCCTACTTGTATTATAGGTTAAAGAAGAGGGGCACCAGATACCAATTGGGAATTACCATAGCGGACTATGTCATTAGCCTTTCATACTATTTGTCTCTCAGAAGCTTAGTCTGAATCCCACCAGAGCCTCCAAGGATGCTTTCATTCTCTAATAAAGAAGAAAAGAGCATCGGATTAGTTGAACAGTATCTCATTTCCCAGAGTAAATTAAGTGAATTAGATGGAAGACACTGTGCTCTAATTGTAAAGCTTATTACAAGAACTCACAGATTAGAACTGAATGCTTCTCTTTGAGTCATCATTTGTACTGTAAAAGAAGAAAAAAAGAAGGTGATTGTAGACTCCCCCATGGCTCCCTAATGATTCAGCACTGATACATAGGAATCTCCACTACCATACCAACACATTCCTAAATCTTGTGTTCTGAGAGTGCTGGAAGGCAACCTTTCCTTACATGGGTAGGAGAGCTCCCCATACAGTGCACAGCCAGTCTCTAGCTAATCTCGAAGAGTGACAAACTCCCTGAGGTTGGGAGTCAGAGACATTCAACTCTCATTTTAAAAGTGTGTGTGATTTTCTGACTTTTTCAACTGCAGAACAGCTACAGAATGGCATCATGAACAAGAACAGTACTATACTCCTTGTTGCTTATGGAGTGACATTATTATGGAATATAACTGTTTACAGGGATTGTTCGTGAACCATGAGGGGCCCAACACAAAAGGAGTTTTGTGTATTAAGAAGTTAGGCACCCATGAGTTGGTGACAAATACCCTGAACTTTTATTGTGTAATGTCTGTATGTTCAAGCCTGTGCTAGTGGTCTCAAGTTCCCTTTATAGTCAATAGAGAGAAATGAACAATTTCAGAGAATGTACAAGGTAAGTTTCATATCTAAGAAATACAAAATGAATCAATTTCTGAACTTTCTCTCTTTTGACTGGTACTCAAATTTAGGTGAGATGGATTTTACTTCCTTATGTTTTCAGTGCTTGGCCTTCAATGTGCAATACAGCGAGGTATCAGACCAGTCAGTCCATTAAAGAGGAAGCCAAAAAGCAAGCTGAACAAAACTGCTTGTCAAGAAGTAATACTTCTGTAAAAAAAACCTGTGTGCCCTTTGCATGTTCTGTGAATACTCTCAATTCAAGGCAGCAGAACTCAGGTGCTGCAGTCCAAAATCATCACAAAGATATATGATTATGCTTTTCTCTAGAAAAGATAGGCACAACTCACTTTCCTTTTATATATGCAGCCAGAGCACGCACTAGTGACTGATGCCCTTTGATTTAATAATTCAATGACTAAAATGCCTGTCAAAGAAAGAACTTCCTTCTCTTATGCAGACTGTTCTGAAGCTAAGGCATCTCAACCTCATCTGTTAAGGCTGCATCACACAGAAATAAAAAGTTCGATCTTCATTTCACACACAAAAACAATTACATTTTTCTAACTGGCATCTAACTGCTCTGTTTTGCTTCTCCAGGAGCACGTCCCGGGCACTTGAACCAAACCCTGATGTCCAGACATCCTTAACATATTTTCTATCACAACGGTTAGTCATTTTTACTTTTACTTCTTCCTCCGTTTGGGGGAAGACAGACACATCAGAGGTGTGGATTAACATTTCAAATTGGTCTGCAATCACCTAAGAACAACACCAGGTTAGGGTTTAGAACAGAAGACACAAATGTTGGAATGCAGCAATTACAAAAGTAACACAAAGCATGAGAACTGAGCATTGACACTTTTGACATGGGAAATGATAAAATACTGGACACTGGTGAAAATGTATTGACTTCTTCACCAGAAACTGCTGCAACTGTGCATGCATCAACAGCCATTCAAGTTGCAGTTCATTTCTGAACCAGCGTCTAAATTGTCTTTCCAATGTGAGAAGCCCCAGGGTTACTATAACTTGTATGCATATCTACGTGCATATCTACGCTCCACATCGCCTTGCTGTCAAGTCCAAACCAGTAAAATTTGCAACACTGCTCTATGGGAGGCCCTCCATTCTTACGGCTGCACCAAGTCTACACTGCAATACTGAGAACTGCATCCACACCCTACCAAAAATAAGGTGTTCTCCACAGTCAGTAGTCAGGGCCAGCTTTAGCTCCACCTCATGATGCTAACTCCATGGACTATTTAAGCTCATATATCATGTGCTATTAAATCTATTTCAGCTTTCTGCATGAACAAGCTGCTAATCTCCCATAGGGACTGCAAATGTAAACTCAACAAGCACCGAAAAAAGTAGAAAGGCGGGAGTAAACACAAACCATGAAACATGTAATTTCAGGTCAACTCAAGTTCAAGCAGCTTCATCAGTTGCTATGCTACCAGCTTATGATGGTGGGAAAGGATGAAGGCAACGAGATTTTATAGCTTCTTCTAGAGAGGCTATTTAGCAACTTTTGCTTTCTGGCACATCTCTGTCCGCAGAATGAAAGATCGTTTGTCTCTAAGCTGCTGAAATGGCAAGTGACTGGTGGTATTGACTACTGTGAGCACCATGGAATGGTTTGTCTGGATTGATTAAGTAGCTTAATCCATAGCAACCTGCTGGGTTGGCAGGAAAAGCCCAAGGCAGATTTTTCATTTCATTTAAGGCAAAGTGGGGAATACAACATCCCACTGCCCTCTACCACTCCACTCACGACCTAGAGATACACGGAAGAGATGAAAGCAGTAAGGAGAGCTGAGACAACAGCCAAGCTGGAGTTTAAACATAAGAGATCACGACCGCGGAGACTTGTAGACTCATCAGTGTCTGTTCTGCTGTTGCACCACCAACAGTAATCTCTCTTCTCACAAATACTGTGCGCCCCCAGAGCTGGGTCAGCATAAAGAGGAAGGACACTGGTGTGTGCACAGGCAGGGCATTTCAAGGAACCGTATGCTCACAGTTAATCCTCACAACATATTGGTGAAGCAAGTATTAGCATGTTGTTTTATAACTGGAAATAATGATTAATAGATGGCTGTAAGGCCACAGACTGAATGTAGTCCTGTGTTCCAGCCAACAGACTTCACAACCCCCAACAAGAAGCACATGCCAAGCTTGACATGCAAATTTAGTTTTTTTTCAGCCCATAAAACAAAATGTTCTCATTTAAGCATTTATTTTCCCATGACAGACCGGTGAAAAACACTAAACACACTGACCATTAAAAGGCAAGTCATCTGACATAGCCTGTTAGGAGCTGAGGCTGTAATAGCAGTACACTGCAACCAATGCTAGCAGGGATCATGGTCAGCCACCATGGTGGACATGCACCACAAAAGCAGCAACCTTGGGGCTTCTAAACAAGTGCACCTGTGTAACACAAAGCAGCATCCAACAGACTACCCAGGAGTCAAGTTTCAGAGTGGACGGCCACCTGTGTGCATGCATTCTTGACATTTATCTGAGCAAGAAGGCAATTGAGAGCTCACAATTCATATGAAACATGGATGAATCAGAATTGACTAATTTTAATAGGAGCTTCACTGAGTGCTTATGTCAGGAAGTCACTCTGCATGTCTTAAAGACCTTACTGAAATGACATTTACACTTGGGCAGACTGTGAGGAACATGGTCAGCACAAAGAAGAATAGGCTCTCCTGTTATCACAGTTATGCTTCATTAAAAGTTAAAAGTTCTCTCTTTACTTCTCTTGCTGAAAGTAAGCATAGATTTACACCCTATGAAACTTAAAGAAACTACTTGAATATCTAGATCTCAATCCAGCTATTCCTTATGCATATTCCAAAACCACGTACATTAATAATACCTAAATTTTACTGTGGTTTACATCCAAAGCACCATTTTTCATCCCAGAAATTCAACATAGAGATCAATTACCATTCCACTTTTTCTGACAACAAGTACACCACAAAGTGTGAAAAAGCCAAGTAGCTGCCAATAGCCACTGTGCTGCCACTAAGGCCACACCTTTTACACAGCTATTTGAGCAATCCAACCACTTACAAAAATATCAGTATGGCAAGGGTCATTGCATCTGGTGGCATGGTATACATTAAGAACAACTTGAAGCTCCGTGGTAATTTCCAGATCATAAAGGGATCTCTTCCACCCTTAAGGTATAAGCCAGTCTCTTGTGCACGTCTTACACTAGCCACAAAGAAATAAGTCTCCCTACTAGATACAGAAATACTCCCGAAATTGAGTATTTACATCAGTATTTATGAATTCCGGTGATTTTTTTTTCTGAAAGAACAAGTTTTCTACTTCTGAATATGACTGAAAGAATACCTGAGAGTCAATCGTATTAACCCCAAATATGCTCCAATAGTATGAGGAATTTTTCAAAAAAACTATCTGCCTAGTCCATTTTACCTCAAATGTAAGTTGAACAGAGCTTTTAGACTGAGATCTTCTCCCTACTAAAATGTTACAGTCCAAAAATTATCTGACAATATCCACATAACCCTAAAAGCCTTGCTGCTTTAGAGACAACGCAAACTACACTCAATTTGTTTTCTTTTTTATATTCTTCTTAATCGCATACAGAAAATAAGATAATTTCTTGAAGCACGGCTTGGTTTGGGGCATGGGAACCCACGTACAGCAAAACCCATACACTATGTGCACTGCTCTAAGACAGCACTGTACTTGGGAAGCCGTGCCTGTTGACATCGGGAACTTCAGGTCTGATAAACCCCCCATTTTACTTCACGAGTCTCACCCTGTATCACAACCTTCCCTGTGAAAGAGCATAAAAGAGACATTTCAAAATCTCTTTTGTGTATGAAAGAACCTATTTTGTAGCCATTAAAGAAAAGAGATTGAAGGCCTAAGACAGCAATCTACAGTGGTGAACAATGAATGACATTTCTGCTCATCTATTCTTAGCGCTACCAACTGAGTGAGCAGCCAATAGCAGAAAAATTACAGGGGATGGGAAGTGAGAGCTGGTAATTTCCCCAGCTGCAGCACAATGGAGAAAATGTCCCAAGCACAGAGTGCAATTCCCTAACCAAGAGGCCAGACCACATCACTAAATCTAATAGCCCAATTAGGGAAAGGCAGACAGGATATTTCCCCTATACCTGAAGACCACCAGAGAACCAAGATCTCAAATTAGATGTTACAGTTTTACTGTTTTTTGTTTGTTTGTTTGTTTTATAAGTCTCCCAATATTCCCAAGAATGCCTGCAATTAGTTAAGAAATTTTATTCTATTTTTTTTTGTTAAAGTACATGT
Source organism: Cygnus atratus (assembly GCF_013377495.2). Taxonomy (NCBI): domain Eukaryota; kingdom Metazoa; phylum Chordata; class Aves; order Anseriformes; family Anatidae; genus Cygnus; species Cygnus atratus. The sequence goes on along the minus strand of NC_066377.1, from coordinate 12,242,706 downwards.
TCCTTGCTTGCTGTTGTGTTGTCCCTACGGCAGTTAGTACGAAACAAGATCTCCAACCATCAGACAAACCTGGGAGTTTATCTGGACGTTTACAGGACAGCTATAGCATGGCCTCTGGAGATTAGACTCCAGAAGTGTTTGTTTTTTTTTTGATATAGCGTCCTGTATCTGGAAACCAGTGTGAAGTTGGCATTAACCCAACCTGAGTCCTGCATAGGCAGGATTCTGCATTTAAGCTTAAGCAACAGAATCCCATTCTTGACAGGTAGCTATTTCTAGTTCCTGTTATACCACGTTTTGTGGATATCCTGTAATACCTCACATCAACTTCCTTCAAAGAAAAACTCTATTATAGAAATGTGTGTTCCAGGAGTAGAAGTGATAAGTTAAAACGATTTACAGAGGAACTAACAGACAAAATATTTAACTTTGCCACCAGTCTTCCCAAAACAGAACCTGCGGACGTCAAAGAATTATCTGCATATATGGCTACGTAGATTACTAGTAGTTAGTTCACTGAAGCACCTTCTCTGTTCAGGGTTTTCTGCACAATGCATATTATTACTCTCCTTACCAATGCAAACTGAACCTAGGCTTTCCTGAGTACATTCAGAATCAATTTGGATTTACTGATTTAATCAGCTGAGAGTTTCCTAAATAACTTAGACCCCTACAGACATACATACTGAGATTCAGTGTGTGCCACAAAAATTAAAACCAAGGAAAATAAGATGGGAAATCTACTAAGATGTGGAAAGACACCCATACACATACCCCAGAAAAATGAAACACCACACTATCAACAGCCTAAGGATTCACCATCCTTTCAGGACAATGCTCTGTGGTGTAAAAGCTTTGGCATACAACCTGCCAACTTCTAACAGCAGCATTCCCTAAGAATGGCTATCAAACAGGTCAAGAATCATCAAGGAACGGCAATTTGCCCCTGCTTTCGGGCTGAAACTAGATCTGATTAAACACTACACTACTCCAAAGTGTGATTTGAGTTTCCTACTGACTGAGAGAAGTGGATTATATGTGTTTATATATGTACATACCTGCAAGTATTTGTACTGCCACAATGTCTCTAACATTGTGGTGATAAGCACTGTACAAATAAAACAGCCTCTATGCCAAACAGCTCATAACTGCACACACAGACAGGAGAAGAGAGAAACTCTGATGATTCTTGCCAGCAAAACAGGCTGTAGTCTTTATGCGTTATCAGCTTGTTACCAGGTACTCTGTAGTCACAACAATAAAATTGAGAGCTGTCAATTACCATAATAACTAATACATAATTAGCAGCAGCCTCAACAACATGTCATGCTGTAAATCTGAAGAATCAGCAACTAAAATGCAAAATGACCAACATACTAGTAGCTAAGAAAAGTTTTATTCCTATATTAGAAGGAAATCATGACTGGAATTTTTTCTTTTCTTGGTAAGGAACATTTATGACTTTGTACAAGAACTGTACTTTTAACTCAGTAGAGAAAACATCTTAAATCTCATTATGCTGTGGTTTGAAGCCTTGATGGATAAGCAAGTTTGGTTAAAAAGCCACAGAATATGGAAATGCAAGCTTTGAACTCTAGAGCTGTCTCTTCACCAGGAGGTAATCTGAGATAAACAGCACGGCTTCACCAAGGGCAAATCCTGCCTGACCAATTTGGTGGCCTTCTGTGATGGAGTGACTGCATCAGTCAACAAGACATTGGTCAGTCTTCCCATCTAACTGGACTTGTGCAAGGCCTTTGACACAGTCCCACATGACACCTTAATCTCTAAAGTGGAGATAGATGGGTTTGATGGGTGGGCCATTCAGTGGACAAGGAATAGGCTCGACAGCTGCAACAACAGAGCTGTGGTCAATGGCTCTCCATCTAGGTGGAGACCGGTGACAAGTGGTGTCCCTCAGGGGTCTGTCCTCGGACCAGTGCTGTTTAATATCTTTATCAATGACACAGACAGTGGGATCGAGTGCACCATCAGCAAGTTTGCAGATGACACCAAGCTGAGTGTCGTGGTTGGTACAACGAAAGGAACGGATGTCATCCAAATGGACCTGGACAGGCTGGAGAAGAGGGCTCACGTGAACCGAATGAGGTTCATCAAGTCCAAGAGCAAGGTGCTGCACCCGGGCCAGAGCCATCCCAGATGTGACCACAGATGGGGAGAAGAACTCACTGAGAGCAGCTCTGCAGAAAAGGACTTGGGTGCTCTGGTGAATGAAAAGCTCAACAAGAGCCAGCAGTGTGCACCTGCAGCCTAGAAGGGCAACTGCGTCCTGGGCTGCATCAGCAGAGGGGTGGGCAGCAGGGGAGGGAGGGGATTGTGCCCCTCTGCTCTGCCCTCCTGAGGTCCAACCTGGAGCCCTGAGTCCAGCTCTGGGCCCCCAGCACCACGAGGATGTGGGGCTGTTGGAGCGGGTCCAGAGGAAGCCACGAAGATGCCCAGAGGGCTGGAGCACCTCTCCTGTGAAGAAAGGCTCACAGAGCTGGGGCTGTTCAGCGTGCAGAAGAGAAGGCTCCGGGGGGACCTCAGTGCAGCTTGTCAGTTTTTAAAGGGGGCTTCTAAAAACGATGGAGAGCGACTTTTTGCTTGATCAGATAATGACAGGATGAGGGAGAATGGTTTTAAACTGAAGGAAGGGAGATTTAGGTTAGAGGTTAGGAGGAAATTCTTCCCTCAGAAGGTGGTGAGGCCCTGGCACAGGCTGCCCAGAGAGGCTGTGGGTGCCCCATCCCTGGGGGTGTTCAAGGCCAGGTTGGACGAGGCCCTGAGCAACCTGATGCAGTGGGTGGTGTCCCTGCCCATGGCAGGGGGTTGGAGCTGGGTGGGCTTTGAGGTCCCTTCCATCCCAAGCTGTTCTGTGATTCCAGGACATTGAAGCAAAATAGCAAAGGCCATATGCTGTTTATTTCAGCATTTGTTAGGTATATAAAGCAGAGCTAGGACACATAAGGGTGGTGTGGTTTTTTTTGTTGTTTTTGGGGGGGGGGGGGGGGGGGGGGGGGTTGACCATTATTGTGTACCTGTGGAACTCCTGTTAATGCAGATCAATGGGAAACTTTAAGCAGAAAAGTCCCCTATGAGCTGTCATTTATATAATCATGAACATCTGTGCTAAAAAAGTCCAGAAACTTCTCTCTACATAATTGTTAAGCATGGGGTCAAATTTCACCTTAACTACTGCCAGAAATACCTGCTAGGTATCTGCACACCTCCCAGCATGAAATAGCATTACAGCATTTCATTGAAACACAGGATCTATGAATGAAGAACAGCAACACACAATATCTGGAATAGACCTGCATGATTATATGAAAGAACCTGACCTGATTATACACAGTAAAGTGTTCAGTTCCTTGACTTTTTTCTCTTTTTCTATCTTTACAAGCAGAAATCTACACTGTCCAAATAAACTCCAGTTAATACCCGACGAGATCTTTCTTCAGTGCTACAGAAAACCATTTATTTCTCAGACTTGTAACTTTATATTCCCACAAGTCCAAATTACAAGTGAATTGTTACAGATAATCATGCCCTTTAGAAGAGAGAGAGTAAAATACTACAGGTCAAATCTTACCCTAAGTACTTGCACCAGTGAAATCTATTGCTTTGTAAGGGATATTTAATCCAAAGTCTTTTTGCTTCACTCAGAGTTCCTCTTTTTCAAAGTATATCCCTAAAAAAAACTCCTGGGTTGAGAAAAGGAAGATACAGATATGGTATAACATTTAGTTTTAATGAATAGCATTTGATCGTTTCACTCATTTGTTAACCATTCATCAGCCTAGCTCCTTGTGGATTTGGTTAATTATTTAAGAAACACAAAGATTATTTGTCTCTGTGCCTAATTCTACCCTAGTTTATGCTGGTACAAATCCAAAATAAATGGAGTTACCACTGTGATGCAAATAAGCCAAATCTCTGCTCTTTTGTCCCTGAGTAATCTGAAATGTTGATGATTTCTTATCCTTCACAGGCAAGCTGATAAGAACCAGCACCAGAGGAACTGTTTTCTACCAGAAACTGCACTGTGCCTGCTCTGAACCCATTTGTTGCTTAGTAGGACCCTGGCACAGCTCCACAGTCCAACGAACGTGATTAAAAATGATTTGATGAATTTAGTCTATTGAACAGGTGGCTATAGCCAGCCTGGAGGGAAACAAAAACCATTGTCTGCTAGGTAGAAATATTTCATGCTTTCTGGAAATGTTTGAACGACAGCCTGTGGACATGAGTACGAACGGATCCCAAGCATCCTACTTCCACTAACCAAAGGCTGTCAGAAACTCTGCAATGACCAGTGGCAAAAAGAGGGGACAAGGGAAAAGAAACCACTGCGTGGCTTCCTGCACTTTATACCACAACATGAATACCTGATTAAAACTTGGGAAATAGGAGATGAGAGAGTTAGTTAAGAAAGGATGCAAACACAGTTGTGGCAAGCAAGGCAGTGGAGCGAAGCCTGCCTCTGAGGGCCTGGCTCAACTCCCTAGCAAATCCAGGGAGAAGCAGAGCCAGCAATTTGGAGTCAAAACAAGCAGTGCCAACTGGATAAAAAGTGACTAGAGAAAAGAAATTGCTGGGGAGCTGCTCAAACTGACAGGCACACACTGACGACATCTAAAGCTGGCATCTCAGGGCCACCAAGCTAAAATAACAGAGTTTTAAATAGAGCTGTCCATAGACATGGGGTTTTGCTAGTTTTAAGAACAAAACCCTGATTTTAAGAACTATGCAAAAATTTTGTAAAAGGAAAAATATCTGGAAGCTAAACCCTTCTGGACCTTCTGAGAAACTATGGTTTATATGCAGGGATTATACACCCTAAACAAAGCATTACAGAATTTCACTTCCAGGAAGGTTAAAACTATAAAATAACCAGAAAAGGATACACTGGGACTAATGGAACAGATACAGAACCAGTCCCAGAACTGTAACAAAACCTTCTGGAATCAGCTCAATTACAAGTCATCTTGATTATTAAAAGTGAGAGATGAAAAACAGTGGAAATTAATCTGCTGCTGCTTTCATCTAGCAAAATAAATTTCAAAAGTTTTCCACGAGGCATCAGCTCTTTAATATATTATGCCTACGCCTTCAACTCCCGCTGGTGATGTTGACAGCTGCACTTTAATTTATTTGTGTAACTGTTATTGGAACTTGTTCGAGTAAAATACAGAATACAGTGAATCCACACAATGATTTAGAACCATTACATACACATCTGTAACAAACTGCCAGTTTGAACGTGATCTGCCATGCAACTGGCAGGCAGGCATTTCATTGTTAATAAAATCTGTGGCTATATTTCCTTGGGATCTACCAATATTCATTGCATGAAAGCAAGCTGCCCTGAATTGTGGGCAGAAAAATTAAGATATATTCACACAGCTTCAGTTATGAAGATAACAACGGTCCACTTATTCTGATATTGTTGCAAATTCCTGCACTATATCTAAGAATGTAAATCACCTCTTTATGTACATTAAGAAAGTCCCAGTGATGCAAAAGCAAATACAGTCTAGAACTAAGAGGATATAACTTACAGGGAGAAACAAGCAGTCCACACACGCACTCTTTTTTTTTTTTTTTCTTTTTATAGGGTTCTTAGGAGCTCATTTGGAATTTACCGTGCATGTAAATGCCAAATGAATTTCAAGTACTCTGTTAGCTGCCAATCCATTACACAACCCCTTGCAATTTTAACTTACAATCCTTAACTGCCTGTGGTACCGATTTTGGATTCTAGTCCTTAAAGCCCATTGCTTACTATTTAGACCATCTGGTTATCCTGTGGAAATCACAATATTAACGTTTCATACTATCTCCTAAATAAAGGTGTGCTTATAATGGAACATTGCCCAGTGTTTTATGAAGGAAACAAGAACACACAGGAAGCTGCAAATCCAGCACACTGCATTTGTAGTAGGACACCCTCTGTTATTCCATGATCCTGAGAGACAGAAACAAGGCATTAAAGCAGGATCATGCCCCAGCTGTCAGGAGAGCAGGCTTTGGCCTGTTCAATGACCTGCTTGGAAGAATCCCATGAGTCCTGGACAAAAGAGAGGTACAGGTGAGCTAGCTGATTTTTAAAGATCACATCCATGAAGCTCAATGTTAAAAGGAACGTAAGCTGCTTGTTCAGTTACTAACCAATGACATACAACTACTGGACCTGGCTTTAGGATTCTCCAGATGACACTGATCAGTGACACAGCACAAAACTTCAAGCACACGTACACATCAGCAGTCTGCCACAGTTCAGGCAGAGGAAAGAATACTGTACCTAATGAAGCCACCAAGGGTTCAAAGCAGTGTAGCTCGTTGCAGGTGGTTCCACAGACCGTCAAATTGGAGCTTGCACTATACTAAAGATTTTCATCATCAGAGACAAAATTTTCGTGACAACTTTATGTACTTGTTTATCAGAATTACTGTTAAAATTTAACCTTATACATATAAGCCTATTTTCACTGCAGGCTTAAGCAAGGATTTTTTTTTCTTATTCTTTTGTTTTGTTGAAGACCTACCTGTTAACACCTTCTAAAAGGAAACTGCTAAGAGGTCTGCGACTCCTTGAAAATATTAAGATTAAAAAAAAAAAGCATTTCCTTACATTATCTAACACAAGGAAAAATAAATTTGAATAAAACAAACCTGAATTATGGCACACAGTTTGTTTTACCAGTGTATGGTACGCAAAGGCTTTCACCAAGCTTTAATTGTGTAAAGACAGCAGGAAGCATAACAGACCATGAAGAAAGGAGCTCACACATTGCTCCCATGGCATGCTCCCACAGGTATCCAAAGCTGTGCCTGTATCATTTGGCCAGAATACAATCCACAAGTTAATATCTACAATTAGCTAACTTGACCCACATGGCTTTTCAAGTATCTTTTAAGTGCCTTTTACTTGAATTGTATGTTACAAACCCCTTCATTTCTTTGATTCATTAAGTTCAATGCCTCCTTCGCACTTCTAGTAACAGCAGTATCTGGCTCTTCAATCAGTGTAATCCTTAAGGACACCTAAGCTAACCACATGAAAGGAGCACAGGTACATGAAAGTTCAGATTTTAAAAAATTTCATCTGATACAATTAATTACCTGGCTAGGCAAATTTAACACTGACTTGCACCCTATTCCTTTCTTCAGAAATCACAGTACAGACTTACGATGCTAAGCGTCAACGTTCTCCAAATGAGTCATATTAACCTGACATCAAAGACCCAGTGATGAAAATCTATCCCTCTATTACCTCTGCAGGACAACAGCTCCTGCAACTGAGCTTAGGCAGAGCAGCATCAGCTCACTTGCCTCTGGGCAGACTGTCTTGTTTTCAAATCATTGGAAGTAAAAGAGAAAAAGATATCCCAATGTGATGTCAACTTAAAGGGAATTCATTCTTCATTGTTAAGTTAAAAAGGCCTGGACATTAAACTAAGTTCCATTTATATGTAAGATCTCTCATTGAAAACTAATTTATGTGGATACTGACAGCATCTTACAAGCTGTTATGAAATAGATCTAAAGGCACCATTATCTTGTATGTGAACAAGAAAAAAAATACCTTATTAGCTGCATATGATGAGGAATCAGCAGCCCAGGGATTCTTGTGTTCCTTGTTAAAAAGCACCTTCCAGAACGTTGCTACAAATCGTGCAGTAGAACTAACCGTAGACTAGAGTAATACAGAAGGTAAATGCAATGACTCAAGCAAGCACTTTGACACGACAACTATCCTACACAGAGCCAATTTCAAGGCAAACTTAACAAGTCCTGTCTATAAAACACTGAGAATCTAGATGAAGGACGTGTGAACACAACAGTCGAATATAGCCGTGGCTAGATAAGATACAAATGTTGACGCCAAAAGAAAAAAAAACAAAACACACACTAAAGAACTGCCATATGGTTTATACCGGAAAAAAATATCTTCTCATTACCTCCACCCTAAGATTATCTGTATTATAGGATTTACAGGATACACTACTATTGCTTCATCTGTTGGAAATAGCAGTGGAAAATGTGATCGTGGATCATTTATGATTGCTCAAATGACAAGCCACCCAGGGAACAGTTAAGAATTGCAGAATGAATATGCAATACACATACAATCCCTTCTTTTCCCACCATCAGGACTGGATGATACACTAATGCACAAAAACTCACTCTGTAACTGATGAATCTCATGACATGCTTTAGCCTAAAAAATACAACAGGGAAGACCTGTATTATGCCATTCCTACTTATCTGGTTTTTATAGTTTCTGGTTAATCCACGTCAGTGTCCAATTTAAAGTCAGGTAGATCCAGCCTTAGTAGCTAATTCAACCCACCTACGTTAAACATCATACCTTTCCTTTTTTCCTACAAGGCTGACAAAAACGGACAGGGATTCGCTCATGGTGCCGCAGGAACTGTTCTGCCCCGTCTTCCCAAAGAACCAGATGACCTTTAAGGCCCCTTCCAACCCAACCCCTTTTTATGATTCTATGACTTAGATGCCCTGCCACCTTCCGTCTGACCAGTCACTTCACAGCTGGGGCCATGTATTTCATGATCAACGTTTTCTCATCACATAACCAGCTATATACCCACTACATAGTCATATTTACAAGACACATTTCCGAATACCAAAGAAGAAATACCTGGTGCAAACCTTGAGCGCCTCCACGCAGAACTACACAGGCCCACCCTGGCCAAACAATACGTCATCTTCCTTTCCTTCAGCATGTGGCATTAGGGACTGACAGGTACACTCGAGGATTTATGCCTGTAATGGGCAATTTTAAAGCCAGACGGCTTAGCAGGTTATCTTTTCTGATTGTTTGCCAGAGTTCAGTGTCCCTTGTATACAATTTAAAGAACTGTAATGGTTTCAAGGACTGTTTGTTTTACTTCCTTTAATAAGACAGATACCCAACAGATGAATGAGTGAGGACCAGCAGTATGTATTTGAAACGGCGACAACAGTTCCATTTTAGTAATTAAGAATATGGCAGGTTCTGCTACTGCAGCTGTGGTCACACTACCATTTTTTACATAGATATTTTCCCAAGCACAGGCCTGAGGGATCTGGACCTTTAGCCTTTAATATACATTGCCACATCTGGCAGAATTCACAGTAAAGGGGCAGCTGTTAAAAATTATGCCATGACAGCAATATGAAGGGAAGTGTTAGAATGGTTTACATTTTTGACAGCCACAGAGTAGCCTCCCAAGTGCATTTCCTAAGTCTGTGCATTCTAAAATATCGGCCCTATTAACCTTTCTTGTTAAAAACACACACATGCAAAAAATCCATGAAGTAAAAAGGTGATTTCCACACAGCAGAGGTACAAAATGGAAAACAAAGCTTCCAAGGAAGCTCTCAGAGTAGAGGAAATAGGACTTATAATGAGGCAATCTAAAGCTCTTCTGAAGAGCAGAGATGAGGAGGGAGGAATATAATTTCCCATGATCGGTTATTTCCTTTAAAAGCCCCCTCAGAACGAACATAGAGCTGACTGTATTTGAGTTCTACTCCATCTCATCAAGAAAGTAAGATACATGAAGAAAAAGTTTAGGAAGAAAAACACTTTTCATAAAGCATTAAGTGAAAACTTCCAATGAATCAGAGCCGTATGTCTTGTGTCCTACACTGAGAGCATCTAAATTCTGGGGGTTGTAGAGTCCAAAAATTTGCAGAACAGATTCAGGAAAGTCCTGAGAGAGAAATAATTTAGAAAGCAATACTACCTGTGGGAAGCAGCAAAAGCCATGACATGAATCAAAATCAGAATTAGAATTCCCCTCTGTGTCAGCTAAAAATATAACTACTTTTGATGATATCTATTTTAAACATTTCCAGCTCCTGAATTCTGCCAGGAGAACAGTGAGGGACAGCAAAAATGAAACAAAAACCAGAAAGCTTGAGGGGTGCATGTAAAGAAACAGTGATAAAGAACAGGCTGATTCAATTTTCAGAGAAGCAATCCTAACTTATTGTGAGGTGTACATTGCAAAACAGAAAATGCAGTCTTACTTGCAATGGATTCATTCTTATCCTGTCTGCATCTCCTTGCCAGTCAGCACGACATAGCCAGACGGAGTGACTGCAAACAACAACTGTCTGGATAAAGGGTAATTGGACAGGGAGTCGCTTTATATTATTTTCACTTCTTAGGCTTCATGATGTCTATTTCTCTATAGTTTCATCTTCTCCCTGCCTTGTGTGTGGACATGGACAAAAAAGATTGGTGTCCTATGGGGTTTGCTATTGATAAACAGTATATGAAGTAAAACACATTACTACTTAATATACTCTGTATTTCAGTCTGCCATCCTTCCCATCAGCAGCAGGCACAAAGTATAAATGTCCAGCTATCACAGATCAGCAGTGTATCAGCCATGGCACCCTGCCCCAGTACTGCCTAGATGTTGGCACGATCAAAGATGGATATAACGACACCCCTCTATTTACACAATACTTCTAGAAAAGGGAAGAGAACCTTTGAACTCAAAGAAATTTATATCCCAAAGAAAGCAAGCCACAAGTAATTGTTATGCTATGAAAGCAACGAACTGTAGAACAGCTCGGGTTGGAAGGGACCTCAAAGCCCACCCAGCTCCAACCCCCTGCCATGGGCAGGGACACCACCCACTGCATCAGGTTGCCCAGGGCCTCGTCCAACCTGGCCTTGAATCCCCCCAGGGATGGGGCGTCCACAGCCTCTCTGGGCAGCCTGTGCCAGGGCCTCACCACCCTCTGAGGGAAGAATTTCCTCCTAACCTCTAACCTAAATCTCCCTTCCTTCAGCTTAAAACCATTCTCCCTCATCCTGTCATTATCTGATCAAGCAAAAAGTCGCTCTCCATCGTTTTTAGAAGCCCCCTTTAAAAACTGACAAGCTGCACTGAGGTCCCCCCGGAGCCTTCTCTTCTGCACGCTGAACAGCCCCAGCTCTGTGAGCCTTTCTTCACAGGAGAGGTGCTCCAGCCCTCTGGGCATCTTCGTGGCTTCCTCTGGACCCGCTCCAACAGCCCCACACCTTCCTGGTGCTGGGGGCCCAGAGCTGGACTCAGGGCTCCAGGTGGGGCCTCAGGAGGGCAGAGCAGAGGGGCACAATCCCCTCCCTCCCCTGCTGCCCACCCCTCTGCTGATGCAGCCCACCAGGAAACACTGGATGCTGTTTCCTTCTAACTAGAGGAATTCTGGTTGCCCCGTATCTAGTAAAGCCGAGCAGACTGTTCAAACAGGAAAACACATGAAATAGTTTATTTCCCCATAGTCAACCACCCTCCTCCTATTTCAATGACAGCTCAGACAAATGCTTGTACTCAGTGCCCCAGTCCCAATTGCATTGCACCCTTCACTTCTTTATTAATCAGATGGGCTTTATTTTCCATTATTTGAACCACATAATCCTGCAGCGTGGGTCACAGTTTACCCTCCTGACAGCCTTCCAACACATCACAAGTACCACAGGGCCAAGTACTGATATCCACACTGCAACATGCAGTGCTACTCCAGATTTGCCAGCATCAGATGCGCACACCCTGCGAAGAAGGCAGTAGTACTTGCAAAGAGCACCAGAACTTGCGAGGAAGTAGCTAAGACTGATCCAGAATGCTGAAAATTTACAATTATCTCAAAGTGGACGTTGGTACCTCCTTCGCTCCACCTTACACCTCTACAAAGGAGGAATTTCAGTATCTTGTAAATACACACAGACCCCAAGTGACTTGGGTTAGGAGAGCATCCCAGATCATCATTGCCAGCTTGTCCAGGTTATAATTTTCTTTTTTTTTTTTCTAATCATCACAATGATATTGTGTATCAGTTCTCACAGTTTAATTACACCACAGGAGAAAAACTTGTGACTTCGCTAAATTTTATACCTTATCTACCCTTCACTTCCACTTGCTCCCAAACCCTTCTCTAATCAAACAGAGAGGACAGATGGGAAAAGATCCCCTTTCAAGTACAACAGTGGCTACAGAAAGGGATTCCAACTGAAAAAAGCACCCATCAAAACATTCTGCTTTCCTATGCATCTCTTTAAAGAGTCTTGCAAATGCCAATGGAAATGATGGGGCGTCTGATGTTTTGACAGAAGCAAGAACATCATTAAGGTAAGAGCTGTCAGCAGGTATTTTATTTTCTCCCTGAAGAATTAGGCTACTGTTTAGGCATTACTTTTTTTACTAAACCTTTTTTTCTTTATTTCCATTCTATAAGGCAGTCCTGAAAGATGGCATACTTTATTTGCCTGTGAACTAGATAGATTAGAGAGTAATTGTGACAGCTTGTGAATAAAAGCACTATAACCATGCAGGATTCAAAGGTAGTGTCCAGTGGGGAGACACTAATTGCCCTGCCACCGGGATAATTGAGGAAAACTATTCCATACACGAGTGCTTCCCCTATTAACACACCCAGAAACATGCCTATTATATACAGGGTTTGGATGAAACTGTATAACAGCAAGATAATAAAAAATCATTATTTCATACACATTAACTAGTGCCATATATAGCATTACCAGAACAAGATGGCTTTCTGATTCTATTTACACACTCATCAGATTCCAGATACGAATATGATGGGAATACGATGGCATGACGAGCAAAACACAACCAGACAGGTGGTGACATGAAGCGCACAGGGAGCAGAGCGTGGACAATCTCACCCAACTGATAGCAACGGGGTCTTCAAGGTGAAAAACCAGAGCCAAGGTACCACCCAAATCAAGCAGTAGGCTTAGGAAAACAACCACAGGCTTTGGCAGGACCTACAGATGCTGTCCCCAGCAACAAGGTTTGGATGGTGAGGAAATAATCATTACTGTAACCCAGTTAAATGGCTTTATCAATTCAGTAATTACTTAATAGGCCTCATCTACAGAAAAAAACTCTTGGAACTTAGGACCACCCACAAGCAAGCACTTGACATGAACAAAGGGAAGGAAGTTCAGAAAGACAGCAATAGACTTTGGAAGCCAAACGGTGACATGAAAAATACAGGAACAGGATCAAGAAGCCAAATCAGATGAACTCTAGAGGGAACGACATGGAACACATCATGCGAGGCCTGCAGAAAGCCAGTGGATGCCGAGCAGAGATGCCCCATGAACACAAACGGAAGGTCAGCCCACTGCGCCAAGCGCAGCTACTGAGGGGCTCCAAGCGGGACAATTCAGGTCCAAACCAAGCAACCACGGCTCCAACAGAAACCCACATTCTTGAGAGACAGGGATTATCTAAGGTTCACTCACAGGCAATTCCTGGCAGGTGCTCAGAAACTCAGTTATTAAACTTATTTAATCCACCACACAGAGTAAGAACTGAAACCCAAGGACGCGCTACGTGTCAGTTCGGTACAGCAGATGAGAGAGGTCAAGCAGGTCTGCTGGGACAGCCTCCTCGGAAGGCATTTAGTAATAAAGGAAAGGGCTGAGTCAGGAAGTGGAAATATAGGGTATTCCTTTATCAGGAGCAATGCAATAAATGTTTATGTTCTGTACTAATTTGTTTAATGGTACTTATTCAGAAATCCTTATTTAGTTATTAAAGAGACAAGTGGCATGTGAATAAGTATTGTTAGATGCCCTGAATACTGAAGAGAAGGCATTTTCTATAGAAGAACAGCAGACGTATGAGAGAATGAGTCAGATATTTATGTTCCCTTTTTAAAATAAAATTAGCAAGCTTTTAGAGGAACACACTGTATCCAGATATGCAAAAGCATTCGCGATATCTGCAATTTCCAACCAATGCAAGTTTTACTTTTTCTATCTGATACGCAGCTTTCATTCCCATTCACGTGGCACATAATAGTGATGAACACTACCTCAGAGAGTGAAAGATTTTCTACAACCAAAATCGTTTTACTTTCATGGTGAATACACTAAGGAAGAAAGTGGACAGATGCATTAAAAATGTGCATTATACAAAGAAAAACTGTTTGGACAAATAAACTCATTCATCATAGGCAGTACAGCAGGTTCACAGCTATTTCCATACTTAATGTTAAGAGATGTGTGAGACACTGCATCTTCAGGTCTACAGACCATGCTCTTAAAATTTCCTTGACCTGTGCTTTTTCAAAGCACTTCTCTCACACACACACAAATTTGGGATTTGGTGCAGGCTCTTAGGAAAAAAACAGTATCTGGTTCAATGCAATCAAATCAACAAAACAAACAACAACAAAAGAAACCACTCTAAAATGACTTCATTTTTAACTTTTCAGCTTTTGCAGTGACATTCACAACCCAAGATTTCCTATATGAAACAGATGGCAGCGATATTTACTGCAGTTTTTTTCTTTTCCCTCAAAAAATCCACAAAGAAAAAAGCTGTTTTCAAGTGCTTTTTTCTTTTTTCTTTTTTTTTTTTTTTTTTTTTAACTATTCAACAGTAAGGCATCTTGCACTAAAATAAACAACATTCTAGCTGACCTTACTAAAAATGAACTAACTTTAACCTGCTTGAAACCAGCACTCCCTAAGGCTGTAGTCAAAGAACAGGAAAGGCTATTGTTGACTAATTGGATTTGAAACCGTTTATTCAATTGGAAAATGAAACGCTAATTGGCCATAACTAATGTGAACATAGACATCCCAGTCACTATGCTAATGATCTGCTTGCCTTTCACTTGGAAAGGCTGGACGATTCAAACCTTCTTCCAGCCTGGTAGGATTAGCCTGTGGATGGCCGGTGCAGTGACTCCAACAAGCAGCAATATTAATCTAGCAAACATCTCCTTTGAGCACTCCCACTCCACAGGAACTTCTGCAATAGAAGCGATTCAAGTAAAAATACAAGGGTTTACCTTCCCAGAAGTTGTGGCTAGGGGCAGGAGACAAACACATTTTTCCTTGCTGTAGGTCAGTGTGACTACACATATCTAAGCAGCCTCATTCCTTCCTAAGGGCATCACGGAGTCCTGGCTCCAAGTCTCATCTATTTAGTCCAGAACGCCCAACAGAGACATGTTTTCCTTGTTAGGATACAGGAATAGGACCAAAGCAGAGTGAAACAGGAAGAGCCAGGTGATGGAGGAGAGGTACAGAAGGAAGGTAAGTAATGTGGAAAGCTCAAGTTCTGATGGACTTGCAGAAGAATACAAGAAAGATAGATTGTCGTAAGTGCATATAGAGCCCCACACAGAGCTAGGAATGGCCAACACTCCTGCAGATGGTAGAAGCTGACCACTTCTCAACTAACAGTCAAGTCCTCCACCATCCACCTAGGCCTCATCCCAAAACAGCCGTTAGTGCAAATGAATTTGATGTAACTAAATGAAAAGTGAATTTTCTCACTGTAACAGGATAGCGTACATTAATAAGAGCATGGAGGGGGAGGCAGGGGCATGCAGGTGTTAAATGGTATATTTAAACAGAAAATAAATGTGCATACCTGCCACACCAGATTAACTTTCCAGGATCACAGAGGAAGGTGCATAGATTCCAACAACACACCTGTTAGGACTCGGGGATGAATCCAAATATGCATTACTACCAAATTCTGTTTTCCTTTTCTTCTTGGGTTTTTATTTCATGCAATATTAACCACACCCCATCCTTCACAATTTTATTACTCTAATTAAGTTTGCATTTGTTAATTTTCCTGAAAATTGAACCCAGCGGGGTTTTACTGAATACTTCTTTTTTCCCCCAAGGGACGGTTCCAAACAGGAATATAATAACACATATAATGAAAAGCAGGCTGCAGACCCTAGCAAGATATGTGACAACTCATTTAACATATAAATTGTTTGAGGTATTATTTCAGGTAAGTGATCCTAATACACTGCCACATTTTATGCCATTAGCCTCAGGGCCCCAGGCACAGCCATTTAGTCAGATACCATCTTAAAGTCCCCTGGGTTCAGTTTTTCATAAACGTTAACAAATACAGGCTTAGATCTGCAGTAGGTTAAATGCTTACTTTTACACATGTGATAAAAGGCAGAGTGAGATCTGTACCTATGCCTGTACTCCTGGATGATGGCATCCCCTGTCCTAATACAGAGACTATTTTAAGCTTTCTGTGGCATACAGCTACAGCCACTTTAGAAATAACATGCACATTAAGTGGTATGCACTACAGCATCCTTGAGGATGCGTTTTTGAGGTCTAATGAAACGGCCTCGGAAAGCAAGTGCCTCAGTCACTTATACAGTTAATTGTGAAAAGCAGATGCCTTTGAAGCCTTTGAGAGAAAGATCCAGTCTGCTCAGGTTTAGGTAACTCACCTCTGGTGACTGAATGCCACCTATTGTCAACTAACAACCAAATTTCTCTTTGAAAGCTTCCCAGAATTACAAACACCACAAAATTACAGTAAGTATTTGGAGTTTGGTGAAAGCTTGTCTTCTGTCTCCATCTATTTAAAAAGGTCTAGCAAATACTCAATTTGATTCACTACTGTGCATGTGGAATATTTCTTTCAAAAAAAAAAAAAAAACTATTTTTTTCCTTAAAAAAAACTGCCTATGGCAGGGGGTTGGAACCAGATGATCCTTGAGGTCCCTCCCAGCCCAGGCCAATCTATGATTCTTTAAGGAGCCTAAAAGCACAGAAATTCTTGAAGTGCAACATACATCCACTGGTGACACATAAGGAATTTGGAAGTAGTATCTGCCACCCAGACCAGACACATAAGTGTCAGAAAATATGCAGTTAAAAACAAACACCAAACTGCCTAGGTCTCTAGTTATTACATACCTTGTACAAAGGTATAACCACTAGGTAATGTCTGGGGGAAAAGCACCTGAAGCGAGTTAAGTGTTCTCCTCCCTGACATGCATACTTCCACTGGCCAATCCGTATACCACACAGCCAAGACTTGTAAGGTATAGACACCTAAAATGAACTTCTAAGATGAGGAAATCAGGATGGAATCTGCAGCAGTAGATAGGACAAAAAGAACACATGTAGCTATCAACAGCTGTAGGTTAGATTCTCTCATACTTTGTACTAATATATTGGTTTGTTTTTTTTTTTTTTTTTTTTTAAACTCAGACATGTTGATGTAAAGCACTATTGAATCATTGTTTGATCATAAAAGTTGAGTCATTTCTCCCCATGGATAGCAATACACTATCTTGCATATTCAGTAACAACCTGAACTTGTCTCAATTTGTGATAGGACTGCCTGGAACATTAGTTTGTTGGACACAAATGGTAACAGAAAGAACACATCAGAGCCTGTAACCTTACAAACGTGACACCAAACTTTGCTTAGCAGTGCCCAAATCTCATTTAACAGAGGAACAAAAAAAAAAAAGAGCATTTTGTGTACAATATTTTTATTACTTGTTTTGACATAAAGTCACTTTCCTCTTTTGCTTTTTGCAGAAACACATCTAAAGCAAGGGGTATCAACAGAGCAGCCCCACACAAGGAACTGCACTTCTGTAATTGTAAATAAACCTCTGCTATTCTGGAGTAACCCTAGCAACTCAAGTGTCTTATTTGCCAATTATTAGTCATTTGCTCCATTCAGTTCTACCAGAATTACCTACTGTATTTTTGTTCAGATTGGAAACAGGATAAATATACCTTGCAGAAACCAGAGAGCCATTTGTCTGATCTTGCTGACAAAATTTTGATTGATGTAAGGAAAATTATCACCTTACCTGCAGCATAACGTTTTGATGGGGACAGACATGTTGATGAGTGGATAACATTATGGCCTGTCACTTGAGTTGCTGCTCTAGAGAGCAGCTAACAAGAAATAGAAGTAGCAGGTGCATATAAAAACGTACAAACTGACCAAAAGATGTGCAATGGATTTACCTAGGACAGAAAAGTCCTCTTCTATTTTTAAGCAGGTAGATAGCATACACTACAGCATACATGCATTGAATGCAGTAAATCCTGGTGGTTGCTAGTTTAGCATACACAAACCACTTGAAATAATTGTCACCTAGAATATCTCACCAACTATACAATATTAAACTTCAGAAGTCGTTTTTTCATGCTCTCATGTGACCATCTGCTCATGCTTTGAGTGGGACAATTTCTTTTCCTGTGGTTCCTGCCAGCATCATTGCGGAAGCCCTTACCCAGATAAGCAGCTAGTCCATTGCTGAAGTACTTGCATCCATGCCACTTACCGTTTCTTGTTGAGACCTCTCTTTTCAGAGGAATCTGATCATTAGTGCTGCGGTGCTTTTGAAGCAGAGATGCAATCCTCTGCCAAAACTCAGCAACAACCCTCGCCACAGAAAGCCCTGGAGGTAGGTGCAGGCTCCTAAAGAAAACTTGATGGTCCCTGAGTAAAGACAGCACTGAGGTTCCTTAGACTTCATAGAGTTGAGCAAATCATGTATCTTACAATTTTTTTTTCTGAAGCATTTTGCATGCCTTTGGAGGTCACAGACATTCCAAGTTATGCATATGCTAATTCATATGCTGTTTCTGTAGAAAATTCAAGCCATTTCCTAGACAAGCCAGCTTGGAGAGTGAATACTAAGTTGTATTTTTCAAGTAAATACATCTGCTCTGTTCCTTCCCCTCAGTTTTGCTCCATTTGACTATCTTCTAGCTATAACAACTAGAGACACTCCACCTCACCTAAAAGCAAGTAGCATTGTGAGCCACTGAGAGAAAAAAAAACAACAACAAAACTTATTTAAGGTCAGTTTTTAAGTCTACTTGCTTGAAACTTTCAAATCAAATTTGGAAGAAAAAACTAGCTAGGGCTGCTAACCTACTGAGTTTTGAGCAGCAGAAGTAAAACTTTATTGATAAAAAGAGAGTCTTTGTTATGCACCAGTAAGTTTTAGCTGTAAAAAATTTAGTCGTTAATTTCTGCAGTGAGCAAGCACTATTTAATGCTCATACAGACCCCAAGTTTTCCAAGACCAGCCCAAGGCTGGATTCTGCATGTCTTACAGTTTTGTTCTAAAGTTAGCAAGAGAAGCCCTTTAAGGTTACTGTTAACCTTAAGATTTTCTGACATGCTTGAGTTCCTTTCAGCACCTTGCACTGAAAGGTGACATAACCGTACCGTCTCTGCTCCCTTGGTCTGACCGCTCCGGCAGCACAGATGTCTTTACGATGTCTGCAGCGACCACAAAGGTATTACCCTGGCTCGGAACCTTCCCTTCTCCCTTCCCACCCAAAATGCCCCAATGGACCTGTGCCAAAGTCCACCCCCCCACACACCCACAACCCCCCTACACTATTTAGTGCACCAAATAGTATCATCACTGCTCCCTGGTAAGCTGATGTAATAAGCAGGCACACCAGAAGTGTGTGCTATCC
Organism: Cygnus atratus; assembly: GCF_013377495.2. NCBI lineage: Eukaryota > Metazoa > Chordata > Aves > Anseriformes > Anatidae > Cygnus > Cygnus atratus. The sequence goes on along the minus strand of NC_066377.1, from coordinate 12,223,427 downwards.
TTTTAAGTCATCTGAAAATGAGATTAATCTTTTTTCACCACTCAATACTTACCTTTTTTTTTTTTTTTAATACACAGAATTTCAGAATACCCTGCAGATCACCACACTCTGTCCTTCTTTCACATCACATGGGCTATACATCTGCTTATTTTCAGCTTAAAGCTCAGCCTCGAAACAGGTTTCTTGATTTAGGTTGTTCCCTACGAGAGACTCCAAAGTATTACACTGAAAGATCAATTCTTTCTCTTCCCTCGCAAAATGCATTCTGAGGCCACAATAAATGCTAGAAATTCCAATATCTTCATGGAGCACTGTTCTCTGTGATAGCTGTAATGGTAGGTGATAGGTCTTGGTATTTCCACAAATAGCATTCCAGTGCTCGACAGAAATTTGGGAAGATTGAAACCACCACGTAATATTCCTGCAAAAAGGAAAACAGTGGGAGAGCTAATTCCAAACAAGACCTGAGTCTCGTTTATTCCAGAAGCAGATGCATTTCATTTTCCATCATGGCCAGGCTAACTACCATTTCACCTAGTTGCTGGTGACAGATTGCTCACAAAAAAAAAACAAAACTTGTGCTTTATTCCTTTCAGGCTTAAAGCACATAAACGCAGAGAAAAACACCAGGAATCCTGAAAAACTTCTGTTAACATCCAGCTAATTATCCAGGAAATCTTCCTCCTAGACAAGGTACCGGTCCCCACTGCATACACCAGTTCATATCCGTCAGAGCAAGAGGGTCACAGACAATACCACTTCTTTTAAGTTAATCAAACAAAGCCAAGATCACGGTCAATACAAGTTTCCACACAAGGACAAAACATTCGATACTTGAAGATCTATTGTATTTAGCAGAAAGACTTAAGATCTGATGGTCAGATGCAAAAGCTGGAAGCATTGACTAGAACAAGGTATGGACACTAAGCAGTGAAGGTAATGAAGCATTGGAAGAGCTTACCTAAGGATGTTAAAATTCTCCGCCATTTAAACTCTTTCAATCACGATGAATCTCTTTCAAAAACTATTCTGCTTTATGCATATGGTATTGCACAGGATGCACGAATGACCTGTAAATTCTATGACTTGCATGTTGTAGAAGGTCAAATAATATTAAATATTGTTTCTATCATTACAGTTCCAAGTGACATGAGAGATATGAAAAATGACAAAGCTTTCTTATGACTATAGAACTGTTATACCTGGGGATGAGACACGCAAAAAAAATTAAGATCTTCCAGTTTGAAAGTAATTCTTGAAAAAGGCAACAGTCTAGTTCCTACTGAAACTATCAAAGTTTTAATAAAGAATATAAAGATCCCCCCTGGCTCCCACCAATACCAATAATCCCACTGCAAAGACTGTAACAGTACAGTAATTCCAAGGAGGAGACAGGAAAAGGAATTATGGAAAATTTGAGGATTATTTTATATTGCACTGAGTTTCCTCAGAGTCCTCGAATAAGTGTAGTGTTAACTAATGCTAAATTATATCCAATTGGCAAAGCTTTTGAGAGGACCATGAATATAGTGAAAAGGTTCTATCTTGGAAAGAAAGATTATATTTTTCTTAATTATTGTCAGCGTGCAATCCAATTCTAGATAGTAAAGCCCTGTCTGCCTTCATCACGTGACAGCTGATCCATACCACTTTTAATGTAGTCCTGCCCTTTCTTAGTTGGCAGAAAATAAATAGAGCACACAATTGTCAGAGGCCATTTGCAAAATTAAGATTCACACTCAAAGCTATAAATATGTAATTTAATATTAGCATCATGTGAATATCCCCAATTTTATAACCTGAAAAAAAACCACTGTAAAAACATTGTACTGGTTTAGGACTTCTCATTTTTAGATACGCAAAAGTTTAAACAAAATACTTGCCCGCAAACAAGATTTCAGCTCTCGAGAGCATGGGAGTTAGTGACTACAGCAATCACACAACTTTCCATAAGCTAAGCACGACTCCTGCATGCTCTGAATGGCCTAGCCATTTTGCAAGAAAACTAATTTACCAAAATTTCTTGTCATCCCTAATACCACATCCTTGACATAAGACAAACGAAAGTAAATGATTTGGCAAGACACACCAAGTGGAGCAAAGGTCTGTGGCAGGAGTGAGTTAAATAGAAGACTGATGGTAGAAACCAATGCAAGAGCCGGCACAGGAGTGCTTATATTGAGAGTTTTAACCTCAAAATCATTGAAAATACTGAAAAAGTGTTATTTAGTGAGCAGTCTGAGACAAAAGACTGAATAATACCACACTGATGATTAAGAGGCAATGTGATACTTTCAGCACTGGTCACAAGGGTCACTCAAAATCTCAGATGCAGCAGAAGTAACAAAAGAAACATTTGCCATAACATGAAGGAAGGCAAAGAGAAAATTCAGGAAATAAGCAACCCATTTTAATTTGTGTCTGTATCCTGCTGAGGGAACAAGCAGTTTGTAAGTTGTAGTCTGTCATGTAATTCAGTATTAGCTGCAGGCTAATAAATAGGACAGTAAAGCATATGCAAAGACTGATTTATAGGATCCAAAGACAGATAGCCTAAGTCTTGCAGCTATTTGCATCTTCCTCGCATACAAACACAGACTGATGTGAAGTTTCCTGGTGTGTGAGAGAGAGAGAGAGAGAGAGAGGGAGAGAGGGAGGCAGGGAGGGGAAGGGAGAGAAGAGATGCTCTGGAGAGAGATCTCATTGAAGAAAAGGAAAGGAAAAAAGAGGACTGGCATAGATTCTGGAGAGGGGTGTGGGGGGTGCTTCTTGGTTTGGTTTTGATTTTTAGATATATTATGCAGCATAGAGTACAATGCTACAACCTAAATCATTTATAATAAAAGGAAAAAAGTCAACAGGACTAGGAGAGAGATTAAGATAACAAGGTTTTACAAAGGTCCACCTTGAAGATAAGGGTGCTATGGCACAGTGGTTCAGAAGGCAGTACAGACTGCACAGAGAGCTAGGAAACTTGTTACGGTGTGTTTTTTTCCCCCTCTCAAATTAATAGGCTAAGGATTACAATAGTGTCAGGACTTGCTGTAATCATCCTATTTAACTGATGCTCAGCAGGTTTCTGCTCCTAGATCTAAAACCTTCTCTCAAAGTCAAAGACACGGGTAACAGTGAGGATGTGATATGAACAAGCATCCCAGCACCAGTAAGAGGGGAACAAGTGGTGGTGTTAATCATGGCAGAAGGTTAATACACCAGATTAAAGCTAAAAAGCAGTACAACACATTTTGGGGTGGTAATTATCTGAGAACTGCATTTCCTCTCCTGACAGCTACAATGGATGCTGGGAAATCAGTTGCCCAACTGAAGAACTTTTCTGAGCAAAAATGAAGAAGGACTGCAAAATTTCAATTCAAAACTACAACTTTGGCTATTTTCTTGCCTCAAATAATCTCACAGTTGAGTGGGGAACTAACTGCAAAGCGAGCATTCTTTGCCTAACACTGAAAAATGCTCTTTAATAGGACAAATGCAAAACCAACACCCAGCTTTTCCCTGGAGTTCAGTTCTACCGGCCTTCAGTTCTACTGGCCTTGAAAGCAAAGCAGTTCAGCTCCATCATTCAGAGGTAAATGCTATGCAAACTTTAAAAACCCCATTTACCTCAATACCTAGCACATGTTTGCTGAGTGGCCTCCATTCAGCACAGCTAACAGACTTCCAGAGACTTTTGTGAACTCCTAGCTTTGAAGTTGAAGGGAGACAGTGCAATGCAAACACCCTTAGCTCTGAACTCAACTATTCAGCATTAACGGGGTCCACCATTCCTTCAAACAAAACTCGCAAGCTTCTTTACCTTAGAATGACAGCTTCAGCTTGTAAATGCCCACCTCCAACCCAGCAGAGCAGAAGTGCCCACACAGTAGAACAGTTGCAGTGTATGTAGCAGTATGCCAAAAGAAAAGCAGGTAGAAAGGAATGTATTGCATGTAGACCTGGAAGTCCATAGGAGGGTTCAGTATGCACGTCGAAGCCATTTTTTAAGAAAGGTTCCCACCTCAACACAACCAAAGGTGGTTGTAGGTGCACAAAGGAGAAAAAGCTAAGTAGAAAAGAAAATTAATGTAAGGTCATCTTTAGCGCAGATCACTGAGAAACAATATATTTCTAACTGTTCTGTATTTTGGCTTGCAAAGTTTTTTTAAAAAGAAAGCTGGGCAAATACTCCATGCATCCCAAGAAGGCTGACTGCAACTGAGCAGACTCAAACGACGCTGCCAACAGAGTAAAGCCTAAATCAGGGCAAAGACAGCTGGGGAATTCACTTGCACTTTGCTCAGGAGAGGAAACTGTCACTTGCACAGGTGATTTTGAACTCCTTAGTTCAGTTGTCCAATAACAAATATAATATTTTTGCAGAAAACCCTTTAGCTGCAGTAACGACTGCATTTCTGAAAGAGATCAGTAACTATGCTTCTTTACACAGTATGTCTAGCACCACAATTTTCTAAAGCTCCAGTCATCTTGGTCTCAGTCACTTGTGTCCACAGCCTGAGTTTACTCCCTTCACTGGAAACTCCTTCTGTTCTCCTGTATAGATGGGATCCATAGGGCTCACTGTATTGTAAGCGCTTTGTTTAGCCTGTTTATTCTTGCAGGCTTTCACATTAATGACCATCCTTGCCTACTAAGAAATCCTCACCCACATTTCAAATTAAGTAAAGCACTACTTTTTAGCACCACCACCCCCCCACAAGTGGGCAAGTTAAGAATAGGTTCCATTCACCACGAGGTTTGGAAGCCCATCAATAACTTCTCTACAATTAAACAGGCAGAAGAAACGACCAGGAGAGAGTTAACAATGTATGTGACTCAGACTTCTCTGCTAAATCTTTTAGCTGAGTCATAAGCAAAAAATAGGTGTCATTTTGAATGGTAATGTCACATGGCATCATGAGCAATCGACTCCTATGAAAATTTGTACATCAGAAAGGAGAACAATGAAAAGCTGCCAAATACATTTTGCAATGGCACACATCTGGTGATCTGAGCTGCCAAGCTATCCACTGCGAGGAAGTTTTCAGTTAGCAAAGGCATTTGGGATATGCCCTTAGCATTTGATGTTTGTTTCTGATATCAGCACTCCTGAATTAATTTCTGTGCAGTTGCATTAATTTTTACTGATAATTTTAACTAGACATTGCAAAAGCTGAATGTTCTGATCACAGAACACGAGCCACAGCCATAATCCAGCAGAATCAAACCCTACTAGCAACAGCATCATAGGTTGAAGAACAAGTAACAAAGTGGTAATTCTGGTTCTTGATTATGCCTGGCAAGCATGTGAGAAAGCTAATTGCAAGGAGAAACAGTATCGGCCAAGTAACCACTATTCCTTCCTTTCATCTCAAAAAGAAAACAAAAAAATAAAAAAAGAAAGAAAGAACTGGTACTTGCAAGACCCTGCAGACTGACAAACGGATACTACAGAACAAAGGAAGCCAGCAGCAGGGAAAACTGGACAACTCAAATTAATACTCTTTGCACCCCAGCTGCAATACACTGGGAAGTCACGTTACTGCTATCTTCCTCCAAGAAGTAAGGCAGCATGAAATGTATGAAATCACCCTGTCCATACTTTTCAAACAGGAGTGTAAACCGAGGTAGGCTGGAACACATTTATTTGCATTTGCCAGCCTCCCTACTTCTACCAGCTTGCACTGCTTGCCGGGAACTTCCTCTGAAATAGAAGTTATTAGGTAAATATGACTAACTGGAACAGCAACCAATAAATAACATCTTATTTCCACAAATTTTTGGATAACATCTTTCATCTAAAGACCAAAATCTTATACAAATTATTTAGGCATTTTATTATTTAGGTATTATTTAGGCATCTCCTTTATATTGTCTGGTGGCAAAGACACTTCTCAGAATTGCAGACAAGAGAACATGGCTTATCTTCCTCTCTACAGAGGTCCACCCTATAAGATGAATTCATGGAAAAGTCACACAAAGCCAAAGGAGTCTAGAGAGCTGAGAAGGTCTACACCCAGCGACGCTTTTCATTTCAGTATTTTTGTTCTTTGGAGGTGATTTCTCCTCCCTTAGAATGGATGTAAGAAAGTACAGGACAAAGCGGGCAAGACTTTGCCCTCACAAACAGGGCAAGAGGAAACAGCTTTCCATGACACCATTCTTGGGAAACAAAGATATTTACTCAGGTTCTTTCCCTTAAAAAGATTGTTTTGTTTTGTTTTTTTTTTTAATACTTTCTCATTTATTAGTCTATTTATATCTTGTATTTGATCAAGAACTTGATATATATATACATCATGAGCAACATCACACTTAGAAATCCATACATTAAAAACAAGCCCAAGCAACTTCATCCCTTGCCTGCCCCTCTAACCAGGCTCAGGTAGAGCTTCAGTCAGGATAAAAACAGAACCCTGGACTTACATTTGCCTTTGGAAGGAAAATAAACCAAAACAAAAAAAATTATATACATTATTAATCTTTCAAACAATTTCTGAAACTCAGTGGTGTGACAGGAAAGCCATATGAATTTCCCAAGTGGTTGCAATGAAGATAAACTTTTACACAGCACTCCCTGCTTGTTTGGCATAGAAACAGAAGGCTACTGAAGAAACAAATATACCAAGTTAGGAAAAAACTGACACCTAACCATTAGTTTATGAACTTCCCTTGTATCCCAGCTGTGGCTTTGCATTCTTCCTGGGAACACCTGTTCTAATTTATACCTCCTTGGCTAACGCAAGCACAAGAAACAAGGAATACACGCACATTGCATACGTGCAGTTCTGAAAATGGGATCCAGCCTACAAATGGCACATCAATCACTTCTCAAGGATAAGGCTTCATTTCCCAGTTCTATTTTGGACATTGAACAGAAGAAGGAAATGTTTCCTTTTGAAAGAAGGCACATCATTCTTCCTAACTGCCTGCTTCTGTGAAACAATGGCTTTGTCCTCATCTCTCTCCCCTCAACACAACAACACTAAGTTGGAGTGAAAGAAGGCGAAGGGAAGGTAAAGCTCTTGGTGAGAGGGAACAAGTGTTTGAAATCCCATCTCCCATTTTCTCACCACACCCCCAGCTGATACTGAGTTAAAGCAATAGCCAGCAGATGACAATGAACCAGACGGTTAAAACAGAACGAAGAGTTTGAGTAATTACTAGTCAGATGTGGACACCAAGGAAGCGAGCATTACACTCTTTGTATCAGTGTTACTATAAAGAAATAAAGGAATGCAGGGAGCTTTTTCAGGTACCCTACAATCACAAAGCCATTCTCCTATGCCCTGTAATTTCCAAGCCAGCAAAACCTTCCTGAATGGTTGACATGGGCAAAAGCCCTCTGTGCTGGTCCAGGGTTTGGAGCAACAACATCACTGCACACCGTACCAAACCTACACTTAACTTCTCCTGGTGCAGCACATGTAAATTCTGCAGACAATCTAGTTGTGCAAACTGGAAAAGAGAGAGAGAGATAGCACGCAGCCTGAGGGAGATCCTCATAATCACAGCTTTACTGATACCGTTGGCGGTGCCAGCAAGAGACTTCTTCCTGTTCACAAGGTGATAACTTTGAGGACCTTGATTAACGTGCATTACTCAGGCAGACAAATTCAAATCCACCCAGCAACTTTTGCAGTCCGGATGAGTCTGATAAATAGCTGCAAGGCACAAAAATTGCTATCTGAACTTATTATGTATACTAGAAAAATATTTTTAACAGCAAGATCTAAAATGCATATACTTCTGACCATGGATGAGCTTATCTCCTAAATGGCTCCAAGTGTGGGACTGGGCTCGCATTCCAGCCACCCCCATGGCAGAAGGACAGTTGTGACGCAGTGGTACCTCTCCTACCTGCGCCCTCAGCCTAGGGGCTGAAGTACCACCAGGACAAGAGCTGCTGTACTACCCTGTGATGGCAAGGATGTTACTTTTAAGTATATTTCACACAAATAGCCTGGGGTATAGAACCATACACGTGCTGAGCAAGAAAATAAAAGAAAAAAAATCAAAAAATAAAAAGTTTTGAAGAATCTTGAACATCTACCACCCGTCCTGATAACTGTTTCATACAAAGTGAAAGACCATGGAGTTTGCAATCAACCTGAGCAAGTATGTTGAAGGTGATTATATTTTCATCCCAGACACAGGCTCTACTCTAGAGCAGACGTATAACACCGTACAACATACTTTCACACCTACACTCCACTTCTTTTACAAGCATACCTATGGATGGCCTGATGTAACACTTCTAGGACCAGCTCCAGCCCAACAGCAGTCTCAGCTGTACAAGTCAGATGTTTTTATTACTTACTTCTTTTAAGCTCTAGAAAGTTCTTTCTCCTAGTAGTTCTTCCTGGTGTTTAATAAGTAACTGAAGCTATTCCAGATACAACAATACCGAGACAGGTCAAAATACCTGTAGAGGTCAAGTCTGCCTTACGATTGCTAACCAGGAGTTTGTGTGGTGCATTGCGTTCTGGAGCAGCCTAACCATACAGATTTTTTATTTTTTTTAATGTGTAATTATTTAGCATGCTTTTCACACTTGAATATTTCAGCTCTGATATCTGATAGCTTGACAGCTTTTTTCTCTTTTTTTTTTTTTTTTTTTTTTTTAATTCCAGGGTGTACTATGAGCACTAGAGCAGTTTTCACGGTGTACCCAGTGAGTTAATAAATAGATGGTGCAATTACAGTGACAAGCATCACACCAGAAAAGAACTAGAGAAAAAATAGTAAGCAACTCTGGAAAATGAAACCACCTCTCCCTCTGGTGTCACTGAAGGTATCAGCTTCACATCTAAAAACCTCAAGAAAAAAGCAACTGATGAAAGACAAGCTGTCCCAAATACCACAAGGATTACAGAAAGCCCCTCAGTTAAGAGGCAGACTGCTTTTCGTCTGTGTTAACTAACCAAACACTTTGAAAAGCAGCTAAGACGAAACTGAAGAGTACTAGAACATATCCTAGGAGGTCTGAAAGAGGTACCTACTGTTCCAATTTAAGGTGCCGAGTAGAAGTAGAACATGATGTATTCCAAAGCAAAATTTCTCTTCCTGTATCCACCAAATATTAATCATGCAATATTGAGAAATGTAAATCACTTTCTCATTTCTATAATAAAATATCTTATGCCTAGAGAAGCAAACAGATCTTTACATGAAAAAGATATGCTGATCCTTTTTTAAACCTTAACCTTTGTTGAAGAAATCCCATATGATTTTATGTTCAACTGACTAAGCAAAAGCATGCAAGGCAGAGTATTAGCTTGGATTTAGTAGGTTTAGGGACAGGACTATCAATTGAGCAAAACTTCAATTACAGACTAATTTGATGTATACACAAGTACATTACTGCAATTCAATAAACATCTCTTCAGAAGTAGACAATTCCAATTTGCTCTCATTTCAGCCTGTGTGCATGCATTACAGATTTGCTATTATCCACACTAAAATTAGTCAGACTAGAAGCATTCACCCGTGCAATCCCAGTGTTTCACAGTGCTGCATCAAGCTAACCTCAAATGAACCACTTAACTTTGCCTGCTTACTACCCAGGAGCAGAGGAGTGTACCTTCCCAGAACAACACTACTCTCCTGAAGTTTCTTCTGGCTAGGTGTCTGCCTGGGTACTTCAGCAACAAATCTATCGATGTCTCGTGTTGCTTGTCCAACCATTCACTTTTTATAACTCATTCTTCCATTTTTTCTCCTTCTCATACTGTTAAACATGGAAGTGTCAGGCACGTGCCCAACTCTGCATATTCTGATATTTGGTTGCTCTGGAAGATTGCCTCTACTTAGCAATGATACAACACTAGATACGCCACTCTTGGCAACTCAATTCCATTTCAATTGTGAATTAACTTCTCCAGATTTGAACAAATACAATGCAAGATCATCCAGTGGGAATTAAAAGCACTTGGCATCTAGTGTGAACATTCTCTTCATGATCTGTGTAGTCTGAATATCTACAACACTCAACACTTGATATTTAAGGCACTGTGAAAGCATTAGCATATCGATCACCAGGTGCCAGAGTAAGTTGGCAGAAAGTGATTAGTGGATGAAAGTGATCTTGTTTCTGCAACAGTCCTCCATTTTCATAGAAAATTAAAACATTTGGATCAGTACAATTATACTCTGTGAGCAGACCCGTACTTCAACTTCCTTCCACCCCACATCACCCCCACCCCAAATACAGAATGAAGCACTCTTGGGGTGACTTTGCCACCTTCTGCTCTCTTCTCCTAAGAGGCAGAGAACGTCCCTGTGGTGAAGGCTCAAAGTAAGATTAAAAAAGTAGCACAGTAAATAACACCTCACTAGATGCCTTGTGGAAGCTCTTAAGCAAGTACCACCTTGCAAATGTAGGCACAGTATCACCTCTTGAATCACAGTAAATAACAGGGCTAAAAACTCTACGCTTCCTTAAAGAACTACTGATGTCTCTACTGTGTGTTTTAGGACATGAGCAGAATCATCCCCCACCATTTACTCCCAGCAGCCCTGAGCAGACTCATTTGACATGCAATGCTCCATCATAGGATTATTTATGCCTGATAAACTGTAAAGGAAGGCAGATGAAGCTGACGGACAGTTAAACTGTTCAGCTGACTGCATTAAAAGTATCCATTGCTACCATGTGTTACTACTATAGCTTACAAAGAGGGATATATCGCTGAAGTTTTGATTCAAATACTTGTTTTAAGAAAATGATTGAAATTCTTGTCTCTTTTACCCTTTTCTCCTACTTGAATTTAATATGAATGAAAGAGGAAGGCCCAATAGGATGTCAAATCTTATATTCAGTTGCCATGTGGGAGGAAATACTCATCTTACATAAACTTGCTGTTTCAATGCAACCTACCTTTCACTATTAATTCTGCATAATTGGAAACTCCAGATCCACCATCTGAACGAATGACACATCGGTACTTGCTGATACTGCGTTGAGAGGTGTCAGCAACACTGACAGTAGCAGAAAAACGTCTATGGTTGACGACTCGAGTGACCATTAACGCTGTGTCCCGTCCATTCCACTGCTGTGAAGGCAGACAAAAATAACATATGTCAAAAGGCACACAGATGATTCATTCTTTGTTACTACTAAAATTGTTCAAACCTCCATGTTCACATTACTCTAGGTTAGGTTTTATATAAGCACAATTTTTCAGGGCAACACTGCTAGTCATGCCCCTGCAAAATGTACAGGGCTTTGGATTTCGTGAACTAATGGGCTAAAATATTCTTACAGGTATATTTGTTTAAGTTTTCATGTCTACTTAAATTTTGACATGTTTTTGTGCATTTGATGTGTTATATATATACTGAAAAGTCTGGAGAGTGACAGTTCAGACTGCATTTGTACAGAGTATATCCAAAGACTTAGCTAGGACATGAAAATACTACAAATGAACAGGTTTTGTACACCTACAAAAATGCTACAAAATCAACAGATTTTATAAACCTGGCATTTTCAGGTGTAAAACTTTGTTTCCAAAGCAATTTAAATAAATGAATTGGATGAGCAGAAATCCTTGTACACGCAACACTCCTCAAAAAACCTCTCTCCACCAATGCCAGACTACATTTTCCCAACTGGAAGAGTGACAGATGATGAATTAACTAGAAATCAGCATAAACACCTGAACTCGTTCAGTTGGCCTAGTTTATTAGGAGGCTCAAAGGAAAATACACTGCCATTTTGCCAATTTCCAGTAATCAATTTTGGGAGGTATTTCCAAGGCTATTTTCATTAAACACTTCAATTTTAAAGAATGGAAAACAAGTCCCCAGTAGCAACAATGGTTTCCTCCCAAACCCCTGCTTCTCTCAGGAAAAGGTTCATACTGCTTCAGATCAGAAGTGTTTTTACACACATCTAATCATAACTGAGGAAACATTTCACAGAAAGAACTCAAGAGATATAAAATAAGCCAAAATATATCTCAGTGGACATACCTCAGTGGATGCTAGAAGTACAACACAGGTTAATAAATTTCAGATTAAAAGATAATTTTTAGGATAATGGCTGTGATAAGAGTACAGTTAAAATGACTGTCAAGTTATTTTTAGATAATGCCAACCGCATTTCTCACCAACACAATCCTTCCCAGCATTAATTTTAATTCTTAGTATTCGGCAAACTGCTTCCTCTCCTAGTATTTGGACTAGAATTTAAATTATTATTTTTAAAAAAAGTTATTAAAATTTCTCAAATCAATAAAAGAATTTGAGAAAATCTGTAACTTATATCACCACAAATACCATAGAAACTATGACAAGGGTCTGTCACTGATGATGTTGCAGTTGTGGTTTTTCTTGTTTGATCTGGGGGCTTTTTCTTTGTTTTACTAGGCACCAAAAAAAAAAGAGCACCTGAATTTTGCCGTCAGAACAGTAATTTAAGAAAAGATGTGTTTAAATTCTACTGTATGCAGAAAGTCCTTAAAGCATGCTCTTGCTAAATCTGGTCCTCCATCACATCATTCTGAGCTGTGAATAAAAACTGTTGACTGGCTTTAGCATTTTGAAAGTATGTGTCAGCCCTATGCACATGCACAGTGCGTGCAGTAACAGAATCCTTGTTTGGGACATTAGGTGTTTCATGGTGCAGAAGTTTAGACAAATATGAGAGCTCCCTTATTTTTAAAGTTTCTGGAAGAACTCTGTGTATAGAACATGTTAGTTCTGGGACTCTCCACAGCCAAGCACTTGAATGGGCAGAAGAAATAACTTTGTTCTTCACTGGCAAACAGTACTCCACCCTTCTGGTTTGCTAAATGTTCCGTTTCTAACTCTAGAACTGAAAAACAGTTCTTACAGTTACTATACCTACATGAATAGTACTACACAGTCTTGCAAGTCCAGCCAGCAAGATGAAAATATAGGTATTAAGAGAGGGAATGCTTTAGTCTTTTATTGAGCAACTAGAAGAAACAATCTGCTATCAACACAGCTAAGGGAAACTGAGAGGAAGAAACAAAGGGGGCACAAAATGATTTTTGCCTATTTTTATCAACCAGATAGCAATCTCAGACCTTATGGTAGGTTTCCATCTTAACTTATTGTCCTCAGCCCTTGTCAATGACACTTTTGGAGGGCAAGGGGGAAGAAGACTGCAAATTAAGCATGAGGGAGGAACTTCTCCACTTGCTCTGTCTTTTCTGTTTTATGCCTGAGTGCTTACAGGTGTGCACACATTTGTTTGAAACTAAAATTTTGCAGTAACTGGCCACCTTTTCATCTTCTGTAGCATGATTCTGTATTTTGTCACCCTAAACTCCCATCTGGAAATACTTTAAGGCAGATCTCAAAAGATCTCAGTGATAACATTTTGCCTCACTACCTAGTTGTCCTCCGTCTACTTATTTTACTTGAAAACACTGCATCACCTTACCTGGAGCCAGAGTTTGTCATGCTGCGACCACTTCCCCCCAGCAATGCACTGGAACGTCGCATTCTGTCCCACATTAACCTCCACGTTCTGAAGCCGTAGGAAATGCGGTGCTTTTCCTAACAAAAGATGCAAAGGATAGGAAGGGTAGAGCAAGGCAGCAACTGATTGTGTTACACCAACACTGACATAAACACCCGGCAAAGCATTAAGGCCTATCCTTGACCAGGCGATTTAGTAAAATGAAGCTGTCCTTCAGTACTTGACTATTCACTGCAGAGCAAGGTGGGTGAGCTTACAGAGAACAGCCCAAGATAACAATACAGAGCTCTGGCACATCTGAAAACATAGACTGTCAGATCACAAGTTCACGGTCATCAAAACAATTTCTTACTCCTTGCTATGAAGAGTAATTGAGCAAATTCGTTAGAAAATTGTGTTTTTATAAAGGTCAAAAAGAAATCAAATATTTGTTTCTGAGGTTGTCAAGCATGACTGACCCAACCCAAATTCTCCTAAGTGCCTTTTTTGCCTTTTCATTTTTTTTGACTGTCAAATTTAATTGTCCTAGAATTTTAGGATAACAAAGTCATTGATACTAAATGAAATATTGGTATTACTGATAGTATTTTATCACCATATTAGTTAAGAACAATGTAATTTTTTTTGCTGACATTAAATTCAGTATTAGTTCAATATTAAACCACTGATACCAAAGTGGCAATATCATCAATATTAAATATACATTTGTTGACAAAGGAAAAAGATCAGAGGATTACCTTTTTGACTAAACACCACTCATCTACTTCTGTAAGAAAACTTACAAGGAAAAAAAACGCAGTGGTGAATCCGACACTTCAAAACGACCTTAGTGCTTGCAGGGCTTCAGAAGAAAGTTTGTGCTCCAATTAAATACTTTTAGTAAGACACACACAGTCTTGTAGGACACTAAAGGTCAATCCTTTTCAACTCATCTTTGCATTTCCTAATACGATTAGCCACCAGAGAGATACAAAATTTCATAACACATACTACCCTATATTCTTCTATTGGAAATAAATAACTTTGAAAGGGCGTGGGCACCTGTGCCCAAGCATATGTATGAGGCTTGGCATACAGGTAGGTGTCCACTACAGGCACGTGAACAGAAAACACTTGCCTGTACACTATGCTGAATGCTTTTATCTAGTTTCCTTATGGTGTTCTCCATGCACTCCGTTTGCTGACAACTCCAGCACACAGGCTGCAGAAACGCAGCGATTCTGTACTGTCGTGCTTTCTGGGGGCCAGAAACATGTCTCAAAGTTCACTGGAAAGCTACCTTTGGGTGACGGACAGGATGTACTGTGTGATATTTGCATGCCAATACGAGTAATTCCCGCCCACAGGCGAAGGTGTGTAGGTACACGCGGGCTCCAAAGTGGGCACCGCGCAGCCTGGGTAAGCACAGCCCCCCCCGACCCCAACCCCCCCCCGCATCCCTCAGGTCTGCCCGCATCCTGGGCACCCGGCCATCCTACCCCTGCCAGTGCTCACACACAGCAAGCCTGTGGATACTCCACTGCTTCCCTTCTCAGGATTTCAAAGTGGCAACACCATCTAGGAATTTTCCTCCATCTCTGTGTTATAAGGCACATTTTCCTGGGTTCTTTTTTTAACTGCTACTGACGTGTGACTACTACACTTATCTATGAAGGTGAAGCAGAAATGAAAAAATAACACCAATGATTTCAAGTCACATCCATGCTCACCAGGAGCTACATGGTTCCTGTGTTTTGAGTTGTAACAATTGTAAAATGAACGCAAGGGGCAACGCCTGTACAAGTGATGGAACACGCTCTGGTGACATTTACCCTGGTGGCTGTCACTGCTGAACAACAAAGGCAACGCTGGCGATCGGACAGGAGAAGCATTTACAAAGACTGCACAGAACTCGCTGCTTATGGGGAGCTCTGTACGCTGCAGGTTGCAAACTGACTCAAAATGCAGTGGTTACAGTTTGAATCACCCCACTTTGGGGTCAACAAGATTGCGCTCAGTTTTCAAGAGGGACCTGCATATACCTGCAGACATTGATTTAAACATCAGTTTAAATACTTCACTAAGCAGGGGTCTTTTTGTTGTTATTTTTTTAATCCCATAACCTTGCCTAGGCTTTGCCACACAGTTGGTTCAATGGCCTCTTTCCCAGTAAAGGGATCAGTCATCACCATGCAGCGGAATACACGCGCATCATTTGGGGGATTTGTTTGGATGCTGCCAGTTATCAGCAACATCTGGTCAACACAGATTGTAAGGATTTCTTAATGAAGTAAATGCACCCAAAGGCCTGAGCAATGAGCACATGGTAAATACAACTATAATTTAGTTAAACAGCAATTAACCATATTGCAGTTATCAGAAATGTCCTGTTAAACTTGAGCAGAGCCATCCATGTCTGTCACACTGAATGGTAGCTATTCTTTGAAATTCTGTACTGCAAGAATAAAAGTCTATTTCACCCCGCTGATACAATCTACGTGATTTTGTTGCGTGCAGCCACTGCTGACTTACTGAAACTACGAGCTAGTGAAAGGGGCTGTAAAGCACTGAAGTGGCAGGGTGGTGGGCTACCTTTCCAGACGACACCAGGCTACCTGGAAATGTTGAATTTGCAGCACCAAAATATAAACAAATGTAAACATAACCTAATAAATCAAAGCATCACCCCAGAAGTGCATTTTAGTATGCTACATAACAGCTAATAATTTGAGCACTAAAAGACACGGGGTAATTACAGATTACTTTTAAGAACATTAACGTTATTTGAAGGAGACGTCTAAACTCATTAAAGAACATGAAAGCTGTTAAAAATCTTTAGAAGGGACTATGTACTACATACACAATATAGACATACAAAAGTCCCCAAGCCTCACTGTGCCCGCACAGAGAAATAAAAGAAGTTCATGCCCAAACGTAGAGGATTAAGGTCTAAGTACGAAAAATGTAAGCTGGACATATGGTAACCACTACAGAAGAAACATAACCCAAATACTTTTGAACAGTGCAATGAACCTGCATTAGTTTTCACTCTTGTGCAAGTCTGAATGAGATTTATTTTTAATATCCTCATGCAGATGCTGAGTGGGTTTAACATTTCTTTTGAGAGATACCTTTGGGATATGACCTTTACTAAGGAAATACTGAACCAATTTGATTTCTTTTTTTTGTTTGTTAAGTCAACCACACAGGGCATTATCCAAAACTTTTTAGATCTTTTTCTACAGCAGTATGATTCAGAAATAACAAAACAATCAAGAGTTTTGTGTTCTTGTGGCAGTATAGGAATAGAAACTTCCAGACATTCAGGTACTAACTACAGACTCAGTTTTGCTTTTTGCACAACTTGGTAAATTAAGTAGTTGTGCAAGGCTGATTGTCATCAGGTGTCTCAGGGGACATAAAAAGAAATTTTAGAGCTCACTGAATCGGGTGTATCACTACTTTAGACCACAAAGCCTGGTATATAACACACTGATAAAGTTAGAAAAACAAAGAATGCTCACTGCATGGATGGGCAAGAACTCTGACTTCATCCACAGCTATGTACCCTGGATGTCCTTTCAAAGAGACAGATTCAAATATCACCTGAAATACAAAATAAGAAAAGGTTTTCTGAAAAGAGAAACAGCAGTAGGCATTTGGCCAGTCACAACATTCTGCTCGTATTCCGATGTCTGATACATTCAAGGCATTTTATCACTAATAGTGGAGGGGTGCCTATGCAACTCACTATGCAGATGTATATCAAAGACTGAAAATCTGTTTGATATGGAAAACAAAAAGTTAGAGCAACATTAATTAGGATTAGCAAGAACTATTTCCACTTGGAAAAGCAAAAAATACCCTCTTTATATACACATACTCCTGTATTCACTATAAGCGCCAGTCCAAGAACATTACGTGTGTAATCATTTGACATCTTTTTCTAATTAGTGTGCCTCAAAGTTGGAGAATGTCATTCACAAGATAATGTTCTCATTGAATCAATAACTCTGCATGGATTCTTTTGGAGAAAACCTTGATTTGGCATGCATGCTCTTGCAGTATCAGAAAGCAGTAAGTGAGCAACAGATGACCCTGGATTCTAATTACTGGACTGAAATAAGATTCTCCCAGAAATAATAAAGTTGTTTTCTTCCGCCTTTCCCTGGATTGAACTAGCAGACTCCGAGTACTCTTTGACAACATACGTAATGCTTCTCTATATTAACAGTACACTACTTAACACTATTTTCTGTATGTATCTGGACAATGAAAGTGTTCTCTCAGCCTTTCTTCACAGGAGAGGTGCTCCAGCCCTCTGGGCATCTTCGTGGCTTCCTCTGGACCCGCTCCAACAGCCCCACAACCTCCTGGTGCTGGGGGCCCAGAGCTGGACGCAGGGCTCCAGGTGGGGCCTCAGAAGGGCAGAGCAGAGGGGCACAATCCCCTCCCTCCCCTGCTGCCCACCCCTCTGCTGATGCAGCCCAGGACGCAGTTGCCCTTCTGGGCTGCAGGTGCACACTGCTGGCTCATGTTGAGCTTTTCGTCCACCAGAAACTCCTGAGTTAGTGATTCCCTTCTCAAAGGAAAGGGATGAAGTGCTATCCTTAACTATTTTAAAAAAGTCATGCATATGTAGAGATTAAATGGCTGCTGTCCTTGGCATTTCAAAGGGATGTTCCCCAGTTTTGTTTCCTCTTACTAAGGCAATGTTCACACTCTACTAACTTGCTCATTTTTGCATGAGCATACAGTAATGTTTTCAAGGACAGAGTTAATTAATGTGCTCAGCTGGCACAGTTACTACTGTTGCAGCAGCACTCTAGTGCAGCTACTTGTTTTGCAGGATAAATTATTTCAGTAATTCATGACTACTTAAATCATCACTAGAAAACCACAAAGTTTGTTAGCTACTTAAAGCCAGTTTTCAACACTTTTTTCCACTTTAAATAAAAGCTGGCATTCCCAGACTGCTACTGTTTAGCTTTTTCTTCATCTTCTCCATCAGAAGATTTAATACACTAAAAATTCAGCTGCCTGAATGCTGATCACCACACACTCATGCTACAGAAGTGGAGCACTGTGGACTTCATAAGCACCAAGTTGCTGTTAATTATTGTGCATTTGGGCTTCTGGAACTTAGTTTCTGCTCATGTTGCCATGACTTCGTAAGATCTGCTCCCCCACTTCACAGCACATCCAAATTGGAGATCTCCTGAAATATGTCCATTAGGAAAAAGCCATGATAAAAACAGGTAGAATACAAAAATAAACAGGAAAAAAATGAACTAAGAAAAGTTCACGAGTTAACAATGTTTAGAAATAGAGTTCTACACCACTGGAAGGTGGACAAAAAATAGGCTGTCCAAGGGACAAGAAGCAGCACCAAATCTCTGGAAGATGATATAATGATCCCAAAACCATCTACGAGTGTTTCATGTGATCAAGAGTCTCAATAGACCTCAACAGACTGTATAAACCAAGAGTGTAATGCATGTCCTTAGCGTGGAAAGGATAATTTACTTTATAAATGAAAAAAATCTTCATGATAAAAATGGCACTTACTGGTAGCGTCACATAAAGCAACAACCGTGACTCCCTTCCGACTCAGATTGAACTGCAACTTACTAGCTATTAAAAACCTTATTTCTGTTTTGCATTTATAAGAAACTATAAGCCATGCTAAGCTACAACATAATTTCCTGAAAGCCAAGGACCTGGAAAGAAAAATTCTCCAACTCATTGGCTACTTGTACATGGCAAAAGTAAGTACCAATACACGGAGAACAGTCTTCTGTTAATTAGTGACATGTTCGGTGGTCTTAATACAGCACAATATAACCTAAACCTGAAATCAGTAACAACTGAGTCAGCTCCTAAAAAGACCATGGATTTAATCTTCACATTGGTGAAGAAACCACTGAGGAGCGAAGGGTTCCTTGCAATTCACACAATAAAATACTCTGTCAAAACAACATTGTCTGGCTCACTCTGCGCTCAGATCTCCTTATTTCCCAATTCAAAATTCCACATGGTCGTCCCTCTATGTCTTTTTGCTGCATCTCAGCCCTGTTAAAGCAAGAAGCACAGAAGCACACAGGTTTTCCTGGAAACTGGGAATTGAGACTCAACAATGAGAAACAGGCAGAAATCCACGCTTGCAGGAGGCCCAGCTCTGCGCATTTCAGACCAAGTCTCTCTCATGTCCTTTTAGCTTCAGTTGAGATGTATTATAATGGTTGAGGAAGGGGCATTTAATACTCCTTCATATTTAAGGAAGCTCTCAGAACCTAATGTAGCTGGCAAAATGCAAAGCTTTACTCTTACACGTTTCTTAAACGCTCCTGAGAACTGCAAATACCAAGTCATTTCATGTTTCCTTCCCCATAAACAATCCTACATTTCACTGCTGCTATATACCAACAATGTCTGTGTTAGCAATGTAGCCTGGCTCATCTGTTGTGGTACAACAGTTTTCTTCAGGCGTGGATCAATAACGTTCCTTGCTATACATCAAAAAAAACTCTTCCTGGCAGACTGTAGCACGGCACTTGGCGCATTCTGGGACTAAGTTCATCCTTATGGCAAGCAGTAACTCAAGATTACACGTATTACCTTTCTCCAAGTACTATTACAGCTTTTTCTCGCTATACTAAAAATGTATGCAGACTGGGAATCCAAGTGCGACTAACTCTTGGGTAGAATTTATAAATCTCCACCATCCCCATGTTTATACCTCAGCAGAGTGCTTCTGGAGCTGGATGACTCACACGACCCTTGAGCATAGCTGCCAGACCTAAAACATGACCCTCTGGCAAGTGGCTCGGTTACTTGTTTTCCACTGGCCACGTCTCCAAATCTCCAGGTACCTGTCAAAGCCTCAGACCCAGGGCAGATGGTTTCAGATTTTTTTGCCTAACAGAATTTTCAACGCACACTGCAATTCATGATAGTTGATCGTCATGTATAAAGAGAACAATCCGCATTTTGCCTGACACAGATTTCATAATTTTGGATAAATTCTATTTTTTTTCCCCTCATGTTACCTGGTGCTTTTGAAATATTCAGGCCTCTTGTGAACAAATTGTTCTCCAGGCACGCAGTTTTGATTTAAAGCTGACAAATAATGCTCCTATGGCATATCCTAGATGTGAGTATAAAATGAGACACTCCCTAAGCATCAGTACACCCAAGCTTTGTCATCCTGCCACCTCTGGACTCCTTTAGCCAGACGCGTTACATTACATCAGGCTGTCAAAGAACAATCATTTTAACAGAAGTCCTTGACTGAGCTTTTCCCTTCGCATTTAAGAGCTTAGAGTCTTGGTTGTTGTTTTTTTGTTTGTTTGTTTTAAAACTTATATGTAAAGAGTCACTAGACTGCAGATCACCAACAGAAAAGTGGTTTATAAAATCAGGGACTGGTGATAAATCAGTCTATCAGATCCCCCATGATCTGTGGGACAGATCTCACTTTTTAAAGGTCACACTTAAGAAATAAAAATACAAGGAGAAGTAGAAGGAAACAACCACCCCATCCATCAAAAACTGAGGCTGGGGAAAAGAAAGAGAAGGAGAGAATCCTTGCATTTTGTGCAAAGGAACTACTCCCAGCCAGTCACTGCTGGCTTCCAGGCTCTTCATTTTTGCGCAGCATGCATTACAAAATTCTTGTTTGAATTAAAGGATTTTTTGGCTCAGGAAAAGCAAACTTGACCTCTAAAAAGACTTGCAAAAGATGTAACTAAGGCTCAGGAAGTCTAGTATTGGTGTATCTAAAAGAAGGATCTCTTGGTTTGAGATCAGACTCTTTTCCAGGTTTTTCAAGCACTGACTATCTGGGTGAAAGATCATTTCTGTTCTCTCTGTAGAGCACCTACTACGAAGCAAATTCTGGTTCACAACCAGGTTCACGTTAATATGAATATCAAGCACTTTAATGTGATTTCAGAACAAGTTACAAGTTGTGCACAGCCCTTAAAACACCACTTTCAGTGCATTTGCATCTCTTTATCCCTTCCTCTCACCCTGCACAATGTGCTCTATCTATTCTGCTGATATTCCCAACTCTTTTTCGGAGGCAGAACATTAAAGCATTCTACTTCAGCTCAGATTTTATAGACCTCCTACCCAGTTATTAAAAGGAAGAAAAAAAAAAGAAAAAGCTTTTCTACCTGCTGTTTTCTATCCACAGAGTATTCACTGCCTTTTCATAGTTTCTTCTATCATAATTCCTGTCTCACTCATGCTTTTATTAGTATCATACGTATTTCTCCTTTTCCTGCAAGGTGTAGGGTGCAATTACCTCCCAGGCTTTTTTTTTCTTGAATACAAAACAAGAAAAACCTGAAGATAAAAACCTTCAGTGCTCAACAAGAAGCGAATCCACTGTGTGCAACCTTCTCTAATTAAAACTAAAACAGTGACTCCAAAGTTGCTGCATGAAGTTTGAAGTAGCCCCACGAGGTGGTCTACTAACTAGTAGCTGTAAAATTAATATGACCAGAAAATAACTTATGCATTACTTTCTTTGACTTTGTGCTTGTTTAACAAAAATAGAAAATAAATCTCTAGACAGAACAAGTCAAACTACCTTACAGGCACAGTGTTAAAAACAGGAGGGATGGAGAGAGAGAATGGATCTGGTGAAGAGTTTACTTATGCTGATAACATGGTACAAGATTTCACTAGTATGTCATGTACTTACAGCCCTCATATAGGCAGCAATAATCCAGATGCAAGCTGAATGGAGAAATGTTAATCATTCCTTCTTACGGAATCAACCAAAGGCCAAAAGTAGGTCAGACAAGTTTATGCAGAGGCAGTTACACTTCTAGACAGCCTGCTGTATTTACTGTTATCTAGAACCATGGAAAGTGCTAGTACAAGTCTGTTTACATGCATACTTCACAATATACAAGTCGGTCTTAACTTTCCAATAATTTAACTTCAGCGGTCCAACTTTCTCTGTGACCTGACATCTTAAGGGTGAAGAGTGAAGAACTATGTCAAGATGCCTGTATCATCTCTTGCTATAGGAACTGCTATATGTAAACCCATTCTGATGCAAAAGGAGGAGGCAAAAAAAAAATCTGAATTTAATTTTCAGAATACCTATTGCTATTGATAGCTCATACCTAGAGAGATGATCAGAGGAAAAAGAGAGAAAAATATTAGAAACTCATACCTGATAAAAATGTGGCCAGAATGTACTGATGGCAAGTTCTGCCTTCACCCATCCTTCTGTAACAACCCCCGAGACATTCCATATTGGATTGCCCTGTGGTCCTCCATTCACTTTCACGTAGACATTCAGAGAGCCAGGACTCGAACGGTCTCTGCTGGATAAGTAATAGTGGAAGTCGATGCAATGTGTGTCATTTTCCTTTAACGTAGGCAGAAGCAAGTGAGCTTTCTGCCCAGATGCCCGTCCAGAGCTGTTCACCATCATGAAGGAGCCTACAGACAGAAGAAAAGGAAGAAAAATAAAAAGCATTTTCTTTTCAGCTCTTTCAGTAAAGCCAGCTTCCTTAGAAAAGTCAATGATTCCTTTAGATGCCAGGAAACAAAACATTTATCTGAAGAACTCAAACTAGCTATTTTATGCTAGTTGTTAGGTAACAGAAAAGAAAGGATATTAAAATTACAGGGTATAAATACAAATAGATTCAGGGCCAACTATAACCGCCTTAATTAGATAACATAAAACTCAAATTAAAAATACTACTTGGCTTTTATTATTTTATGACCGTGGAATAAAAGAGTCCCTCTAAACAAAATCATATTCGCCACAAGACTCTCCTATCACGTACAGTCCCAAATACCTAGTTTCCCAAAAGCACATTCAATACAAAGGACTTTAACAATGGACCAAATTCTTAGCTGATATTAGTCTCCATGGCCCCTACCCACCTCATGCCAATCTACACCTGTTAACTCTGCATCTTGGTACTGAAATCTTTTGACAGTGGCAATATGCTAAGAAATACACAGTTTTCAGAACCCACATAAATTAGGCTTGTTAGTGTACAGCAACATCAGAGCTAGAAATAATGCAACAAGGACAATTACATTTCTAGGAGGGAAGGACCGGCTGAATTTAAGCAGGAAGATAGATACTAAGGCAATTTATGAGTTTGTTAACCCCGAAGCTTGCATCATATTAACCATGGCACTGGATGTTGAACTCGTGTTTTGATTCATCAGGCAGTTATTTTACAGCACGTTGTGTCTCAACTCATCTCTTCACAGATGCATCAAGGTGACAAATGTTAGCAATAAGGAAAAACATTATGAGAGTTATTTGATTCAATTCTGTTTAAAGGATCTGCTTTATGTGTGTGCAGACACTCGCAGAAAAAGCTGAAGAATATACCAAGATTTGGGGGGGGAAATCTGTGTGTCAGCAGCCAGGCATAATAATTTCTAATCAAATGCAGCCCTCTTGACATTCTGAATTCTGATGCAGCTGCCAAGTCATGCTACAAATGTATTTCTCCACTGGCCTCTTGCAGTTCGCAGAAGATTGAGTCTGAAAAGCTTTGCCTCACTTCTAGCCTATTGACTTTCCCTATTCCATGCCACAGCAGTGTGACAGACACTCAGATGAGCCAGATAAACATTTTGATCAATTCTGTCCACTGAACAGCCATATATTCTAATTTCTTTTTAATCAGCAGATACCAGCAACTTTCTCCCACAAAACTGTTTTTTTTCCTGTTTATGTGGTGTGTGTGTATATATATATATATACACACACACACGCACACATATATATACACACACACGCATTTTGTAAAGTACTGAAAAGCATGGATGGAGAAGAAAGTCAATCTTTCATAAAGAAATCACACACTCTAGAGACCTTGGAAAATTCAAGTACAACGCAAGCACAGCTGGGGAAGAGGCTGTACTAAGAAATAAGAAAAGCTACAGGCAAGATGCTCTCTGGCAACCCTATCTTTCATTTTGATATGCTGAAAATCCCAAAGGTCCCAAATCAAGAAATTCCAGATTCACAGCAAGGACCTTGAAGAAACACATGAGCTGAATCCAAACTTTTTAATTTCTTTCAAATAATTGTAGTCTGCAAGACGAGATTTTGACAAATGTTCAACTGTTGATATGCTTCTGCTCCCAGTCAACCACAAAATCCCCTTCCTCAATTAAACGAGAGATTTCAGTGGGTGCTATATTATTCTTAAAAATACACCCAAATAAACTAAAGTTTTGAGAACCTGAAATTTGGATGCAGTTTGTATGACCTACAATAATTTCTTACCCAAAGTCCAATTACCAATAGGCTTGAGGAGGCAGCGCAGCTGGAAATCTGATGGGCTGGTTTCTAAGACTAATTACAACACTCACCTCCATGACCTCTGACAGTGTGTACAAGCTGCCTCATCTTCCCCTATAAATCAAGTAAGAACAGTAAAAACTGCTGCCGAGAATCTGGGAGAGAAGCCACTGTGTAACTGCTGATTAACAGTAGTGTATCTTTGTTTTCTGTGGAGGAACACAGTGGCTGCTGCAAAATGCACCACTTGCAGCGTTTCAGTGCCATTTTCATAAATAGTACAAAATGAGATGAAGACATGTTGTACGTTGACCAGATCTCACATTTGAGGATGATGGCACAGTTGATTAAAACACTCAGTAAAGCAAAGCAGAGATGCTGGGCATCAACAAGGTTTTGGACTAAGTGTCTGCAAACCCTGGGTAGGAACCCAGGAAAATTCATTTCTGCTCCACCCCCAATGGGATCACAAGGCACGTCGTTTCACCTCTGTTCACCTCCTCAACCTGTCTCTCTGTTGCATTTGGATAATAAATGCATCTCTGCCCTGAAGATCTACTCTGAAGCTGTTCTGTGTGTAACACAGTAGGGCCTTGAACTGTGCTAGGGTAGGCAAGTGTTTCAGTGATAGAGTTAGGGAATATTTCACTTTTACAGATTCATGTATAAAAATGAGCTTTCCTCCAGGAGAAAAACATCAGTTCTTATAAAAAGTTCAAAGCAATAATTACAATTTTATTTTTTTGCCACCCACCAAACAAGTGAATCACATGCTGTTCGCAGAATGACAATGGCCCTTTGTGCAACTGCTGACAATTCAAGAGAGAGCACGGAGCCTGGATGTAGTGACTGACAACAGGAGCAAGTGAAATAGCCATCCATCAAAAAACATCTAACAAAATAATTATAGTCTTAGTTTCTAAAAGAATAGCCTTACAAGTAATTGCCATATGCAAATTATTCGTAGTCTCTTAGTTATAATTTATGGTTGCCTTTTTTTTTTTTTTTAATATTGCATACCTAGAGATAAATGAGAAAATACTATAAAAACTTAGTATCTCTTATTAGGAGTTTACTGGAGACAGTTATTTTATATGACAGTGGAAAAGATGAAAAATTTCCAGTTACGGTGCCACCTCTGGCAGAGAGAAGTACTCACACCCTTCCATCTGCCATCCGTCTCTACCTGCACTTATTTCCACGGAGATGTCACAGGGCAGCTCCCAAAAGAAACCCTTTCCCTGGCTGGTCAAGACAGCGCCCACCACGTCCTGGCCTCAGTAGGGGTGTTTCAAGTCCCATCAGTACTGAAACTGATACTGGGTACAATACATCCATCTACAAAATCTTGCTGTTGTGAATAAATTGTAATATAAATTGTTTGTATTATCAATTATACCACAAACTGGTCTCCAGATATCCCCAGCTGTACATGCTTTGCATTGTTCTCACAGTGTGGACTTGGATGGGCGTCCTGTCCCAACCTCCAGAACCTTCCAAAGGTTGCTCTGCATGCTCCACAACCTGCAGCTGGGAGCCACTGATCTGTTAGGAAGTCCGTGCCCAGTGAAGCTCCCGTGGGCAGGGTACATCACTTACTGCAGGTCCAAGAGCTCGAAAATTGTTCTCACTAAGAAAAAAAAATAATTCCAAACAGCCTTTTAAGGACAAATGTGTTTTTCCTTATTATCTTTAAAATAAAGTGACATATTGTGATTCAGAGCCTGACAGCCTTCTTTAGAATGAATATAGAATTGAAGCTGATGGGACTTATTTTCAATTTATAGGCCTATATGTGCAAATAAAAGAGGTACAATCTGGTCTGGCACCAACAAGCCACTTGTCACATTTTCCACTCATATAAGGAACTAGGGAATGAATTAACATGTCACAAATGGAAATTATTGATCGATGCATGACTGAAAGCCACTTAAATGTCTCCAGGCAAGGATTTGAATAAAACAAAAGGTATCCTGGAGAAACTCTTATTTAGAGCGATTTTGAACAATAATAATAACGGAAAAATCATTTGGCTCTGTTTTTTTATTTACTTCCATCTGGAAAGTTCAAATGTCATAAAACAGACGCTGAACTAAAAAAAAAAAGTTTGGGGAGAAGACATTACCTATGCTGTGTGAAAATTTGTTTTGGTTTGTTTGTTTTTATTACTATATATTTACTGGACACAGAAGCACACGCTCATTAAAGCAGCTGAATATCAGGTCAATTAAATTTAGTGCTCTTGGATCAACAGGTTACATTAATTAATATCTTGCTGATTTTACCAGCTTCCTGAATAACTAAAAATGAACGTGTTATGTTCAGATCAGTCAGAAGCAAGGAGGAAGGGAAGATGGTAAATAAATTCATTTTTAAAAATCCATTCAAACGACAGGGAACATAAAAAGGCACTCTCTCATAGTTATTAAACATACCACTGAAAATTGGGGAATTAAACCATGAAGTGCTCTCTAGCTGGCCATAAATTTCAATTTTTCCCCTGCTTGGTGCATAATGATGCCTTGATAAGCCTCCTATTATTGATGCATCTGCAACATATATCCTCTTTTTGAGCTGAAATGCTACTTTGCAGCAGATGGTGGCTATTGTGTTTACACATCAGCACTTTATGATTGCATTTTCTCACGTCTGCAGTAAAAAGAAAGCCGTAATTGAGTTTTTAATGGCTTTGCACATTGTTCATTAAGATTACATGAGTGTGTTCTGACAAATGACAGCTGAAGAAATGAGCCACTGAGAAGCCCTCATGATCACCACAGACCTCTGCTGATGCTCCTTCACTGCTGGCTTTGAAGAACTGTGCCGTTTAAAAAGGAAATTATAGCAACCATTAAAGACTGAGCGTGAACTTGGAAAGAAAACTGTCAGAATGCTCAACTGCAAAACAAGGCTTCGAAAACCCTGAGAACCAAAATCTGGTACAGAACTTTTTTTTTTTTTAAATAGCAAACTCCTTCCCACAATCCGGGAAGGTTTTCCAGCAGCTCCATCGATGCACGAGCCTATTTCCACGACACACAGTGTTGCTTCTTCCCAAAGCAACTCTATCCTCAAGAAGGTATGGGTCTGCCATCTGACCTTGTTGACACAACAACGAACTCAACACGGAGTAATTCGGGTTGGAAGGGGTCTCGGGCCATACCTAGCGCAACCCCTGCTCAGAGCAGGGCCAGCCATGAGGCCCCGTTGGGCTGTCCTGGAGCTTTTACCCACGGAGTCTTTCCCAGCCCCCAGGAAGGCTGCCCAGCTCGCTGGTAACCAGCTCCAGCACCTGGCTGCCCTCTAGGGCTTTCTTTACAGCTGGTCTGAAACATCTGATGTGCAGCTACACCCTTTGCCTCCCATCCTCCAGACACTCCCTGAAGCAAAGCTCAGACCTCCCGAAATGCTCCGGGGGGGGGGCGGGTGAGGGGCACTGGGGGGCTGCTGTTAGGTCCCCCCAAAGCCTTCCCTGCCCCAGGCATTGGGCAACTCCTCAGCCTCTTGCAAGAGCTCCAGCCCTGACCATCTCAGGGGCCTTCAGTGAACCACAGACAAGAGCCACCACCCGCTGCTACCACCCCATCGCCTCGGACCGAGCCCGCTGCCAGCACCCGGCCCGACCATGACACCCACAGGTGGGAGGCCCCGTCCTGCCTCCCACGGCAGCGGCTGCACTGCACGGAGCCTCCTGCGGCTGAACTACAGTACCAGGAGAGCTCTGGAAACTTTACATCTCATAAAGATATGGAGAAAATGTAGCTGTTCTAGCAGGATGCAAAAACAAAACGTCCTAGGAAAGATGCTTATCAGAATAGTAACATCAGTTTACAACAGCTGTTTTACCCTATATACATACGTGTAGGACTAAACAGCTTTGTGGTTTTCATACATGGGAAGAAAGGTGTATTTCTATGAACCCTCAATAAACACACAAAAAAAGCCACCCTGCCACACAGTCTGTGTGGATGGATACCAAAATGAAGGACAGCTTATGGCCAAGGAGACTGAAGTTATTTAGAATAATATTGATTTCAATGGCAGGTACGATTTCTCAGCATCCTTTCAAGGTTATTATGAGCGTGTGACAGAGCACAGACCCTACGGGGGCACCTCTGATAGCCCCCCCTACAGAGAAAATCAGTTTGCAGCTAGTCTTGGCTAATTACCTGTGCATCTTTCGAGCACTTTGTCTCTTCTACTGCAGCCTCACTTCTTTTAAGGAAGAGTCCTCTCAAAACTCCTTTTGGAAATCCTCTGCATTTGAAAGTCATTCTTTCAACAACAGCTTTTTAATTCCAAGTGTTCCAACAGACTGGTGAGCTGTGACCTTCCTTCGCAGGAGTGCTTTGACTTTCCCAGTATTTCAGTCGCACTGGATTAGGGTTGAAGCCAGGTCATTATCTTGTAAAACGACCTGGAAGTCTGTAATCATTGGCATTTTTACAGAAGGAGAGATCTAGTAAGAGGCACCTATGCCAGCCAACTCCAGAAGCTCATGACTTTCCTAGTAAGGTTCCCAAATACAAAACGTATTTGCACAGCTTTTGGTAAAGCACGTTTATAATGCTGTCAAGTCAGTCTGAACACCACAGGATGGATATTGAAAAGCGTCTACACCGAGTATGAAATAAATTTGTATACGGACAATATATGAAAACAAGTCAATCTACCTCAATACTGGGCCTCCAGTAGTGACAAAGTGGCTATTTTGAAAAAAACTTAATCACAACAGTATGTGGTAGAATTTATCATTTCAGCATCTGCTCATCAGCTTTTCTCTTTTTTTTTTTTTTTGAACTTGAAAAGCAGCATCTCCCCCTTTCATTGACTTGCCACAGGTGGATCTTCCTTCCACGATTCTTGTCGAGTCAGCCAGACATAATACCCTGTCTCAACAAGCTGTACAGTTTAATTATGCATTGTGCTGCTGGAGGAGGAAAAAAAAAAAGTATTTCCATATACTGGCTTTAAGCTACTGCCACGAAATTCACAGCTCTTATTTTATGTAAAGTTATGATTACCCACCTTCCTCATACTTCCCCCATTTTTATATCCCTACTCTTCATACTCCTGTATAACAACTGACGAAGGCTTAGAAATCTCTTTCCATGACTGATGTACCCCAGACAGCAGCGCTTGTACAAACTCAAAATTAAACAAGGCATATCTCATAGCTGCTATCCCTTTTTCAAATATTAGGACAAAATCAGACCCATGGGTTTTATTTCTCCAACGTGGGCCACACTGAATTAATCTACCATGGAATAAAAAGAGCCTGATTCACAGATAAATATGAATATAAACTGCAAGTTGAGTTCCATATAATTCATGAGGACAATTCATTCACTTGGGAAACTGTCGGATAATAGGAAAATATTTTTTAAAGAGACAGCCTTTACTTGTAAAAACCTTTTCTTCTGGAAATTTATGTCATGAAAAGAATTATGTTGCTGGGCTTTTTTTGTAAGAAAAATCTTCTCTGGGAACAAGACAGATCACATATTGCTTTAGCAACTACAGATATTTGCTGTACTAATTTAAAGGAAGTTAAGATTGCAGCATAAAACTTCACCAACTTTTACTGAATCACAGAAAAGTTTGGGTTGGAAAGAATCTCAAAGCCCATCCAGTTCCAACTCACTATATCAGGTTGCCCAGGGCCTCGTCCAGCCTGGCCTTGAACACCCCCAGGGATGGGGCGTCCACAGCCTCTCTGGGCAGCCTGTGCCAGGGCCTCACCACCCTCTGAGGGAAGAATTTCCTCCTAACCTCTGATCTAAATCTCCCCTCTTTTAGTTTAACCGCATTCCCCCTCATCCTGTCATTATCTGACCAAGCAAAAAGTCGCTCTCCATCGTTTTTAGAAGCCCCCTTTAAAAACTGACAAGCTGCAATGAGGTCCCCCCGGAGCCTTCTTCTCTCCAGGCTGAACAGTCCCAGCTCTCTCAGCCTTCCCTCACAGGAGATGATGCCCAGAGGGCTGGAGCACCTCACAGCCTCCTCTGGACCCGCTCCAACAGCCCCACATCCTCCTGGTGCTGGGGGCCCAGAGCTGGACTCAGGGCTCCAGGTGGGGCCTCAGGAGGGCAGAGCAGAGGGGCACAATCCCCTCCCTCCCCTGCTGCCCACCCCTCTGCTGCTGAAAACTGGGTGTTTAACAAACATGGGTCTGGTTTGCACATTTCACAGTTTCTCTGGGAAGGAGGATGCTTGCAGCTCTTCTCTTTTATACAAAAGCAAGTAATTGCAGCACAATATTCAGAAGTAGGGAAACTAGTGTCCCACAGTTTCATAATTGCATGCTGCAGACTTGTTCATTGATTCCACCAATTGAGCCACAATGTAGGCATTTTCAGTGGCATCCAGACACCAGTAAATCACAGCTATTATCAAACTCCACTCCTCTTACAAATGTTTTCCAAGGGCTGCGTAATGATGACCCACAGACATGGAAACAAGATCTAGTGACTGCAAAAGCCAACCAGAGCCTAATTAGCTGGATGATGGGATTCTGCAAAAGGCTGTAAAGCAGGGACTTTGGGATGAAATATTTTGTGAGAAGTTTCAGAACCCCAGCTCTCAACAACAGAGAAATGGTCTCAGGAAGAGATGACACCCAGAGTCCAGAAGCTTTGCAGCCACTCTGGGTTATTACAGAATCTTGCAACATACCCCAAATTTGTTTGCTCATTTTTCTTATTTCTATATTTTGTTGCTTTTTCCCCACTTCATGCTTAGGAAGGGGCCTTATATGTTAAGGGAGGCGCTTTTAACCTTACAAGAATATTTAAATCATCACGTGAAAATACCTTCCTCACTGCTCTATTGCTAAAAGCATTGTTCTTACAATGTAATGTGTAGCTCTTGTTCGCATAGTCCGATAGCATTTACCAAGGACAGAGACTGACATATTTCCAATGGGAAGTTCGCATAGAGGATTCAGTGTGAAGTTAACACAAAGGACTTCATAATTTCCCCACTTACAAATGGGGATTATTTCACTGTCCTGAAGAAAATTAAACCACAACGTGAAGGCACAAAACAGCAACGAAAATAAGCACTTGGGAGAGAGATAGCATCCAACATAGCATAGGGACTTCTTGTCATCTCAATTTCTAGTGAAGGCATGGTCACTGGGCTAGAAATCCTGGCACTGTACAACAACTGACTGCAGTGCTACACAAATGACTAGAAAACAAAAATACAGACTTTTCTCTACTGCTAGTTTCTAGCCTCAGCTACAGCTCAGAGTGGTCCCTAGCAGCCTGTACTCAATACGGGTATACTTGTACCCAAACTACTGTTAGATTCGGCGTGGAAAATCAGCACTTAAAAATTAATTAGCATCTGTACAGAGCACAAACATCGAAGTGATACTTAACTACACTTCCCACTCCCAAAAAGCTCATTCTAAACCTTGGCTCAGATTCCTGAGAGCACTGACACCTAACAGTTTTGGTCTGTAACAAGGACTACGCAGTTAATCATGAAGATTCATGACAAAATTTCTCTCTTTGCTGCTGCAAGGTGATGTCCAGTGTTGCTTTACACCTGCACCTCAAGAGCAGGTCCTTCCGTCACAAATCAGCCTAAGAGCATTTGCAGCTGATGTTTGCTGGAATAGCATCAGTGGACAAATCACCTTCTCCTTTCCAACACCAAACTCAAATTTTGATTTACAAAGCAGAAATGATTATCAAATCTCAGATGAGAGCCATTGCTCTAAAGCTATCTTGCAAATGCTCTGCTCTCAAGGCTCCACAGTCAATTCTAGAATTTTCTTCCCATGTTTCATAAATGTTTCTTTAATAAAAGACTGATTGACACAGCCATAAGCCTAGGTTCACTGAGAAACAAACAGTGGTGTGTGCTGTAGAATCATAAACAATTCTATAAATCTCAACAGTGAAAAACTTTTTAATAGATTCATTGCCAGCATTCAATGTTGCTAAGGTCACTGCCGTAGTACACTTCAAGACTGTCCTTATTCCATTATTTATAAATATGGTATAAATCGCTTTGCAGTACTATAAAAAAACAGGTCCATTAGCAATGAAGCTATTCCAGTCTATCAGGTAAATGAATCTTGTAAAAATGAACAGGTACCTGTCTACAGTCAACAGACCAGAAGTCTCTATAATTTTAATTATAACTTCTTGTTTGCATCATCATTTTTTAAAACACATGAAAATGTACACTAAAACTGAAGAGGTGTTATTGCTTTTCAATTCCAGGAGTCTGATAACTATCTATCCTATCAATTACTATCTTAACACCTAGATAAAATAGGCAATTGATTTAAACGCTTAATAAAGTATAGCTTATTAAATGGGCAAATAAACAAAAGAGAGGGAATGGTCATAATTCAGCTTAATATCTTTGTTTAAAGACATTACAAATCTTGTTCTTAGGACCCAAGAGCTTTATTACAGCTCAGCCTTGAAAGAGAAGGCCCACAAAAATGAGCTGCAGGGACATTAGTAACCCTCAAAGCTTCCTGCAAATGTAGTTCCAAGAAGGCTCAGGATTCAGCAGAATATTAAGTATCTTCCTCACCTGATTTAACCTGTGACCAACTGGCTGCTGCCGAATGCCTCTCTCTCATGGAAATAGCTGGATGTCAATACATAGCCTCTGAATACACCCTCTGAAAAAACTGATCAATTTTTTAAGTTCAAGGCATACACCTACTTGTATAACGAGCATCGTTTATAAATAGATGCTAAAGAACTCTCTCAGGAGGAAATGCCAAAAAGAAACAAGTTTAGAGGTAGCAGTCAGTGAAGACTTTTCTGAAAAAGTAATTGCTATTTATTATGTGTGCCTCATAGTTTGTTTATAAATATGGTAAGTACTTTAAAAATAAAATTCCGAATCTCATTAAAACTCAATGGCTAAAAATAAAGTTCTCTCTCACCAAGTAGACAGATATTCAAGGAAAGCATGTTGTAGGTTGTTGATTGCAACCAATTAAATTAAATCAGTATATCACAGCTACTGCAACATCAGCTCTTCTTGGAGGCAGGGGGCAGCAAGACAAAGGTCAAGTCTGCTGCCTCTCCGTACGAAAACAGGCAACTGAAACCTGCTTTGATATGCCTAAACAGACATGATACGCACAAAGTTTGCAATAACAGTTATTTTTGGTTTTGAAAGCTATGTCTGAATGTCTGATATATGCGTAATGGTCAACAGACATGAAATAACTAACAACTCATGATTATCCTCACAAACCACCTACTCTGCACTATCCAGACACAGTGGCTGACCAATTAAGACATCTAAAAACTTACCAACAGCCCTTTTCCAGCACACCCTTTATGTTACCTATTTTTATTTTGTCTTGACCCACGTTTTCCACTTCTGGTTTGTCTCTGAACACATTTTTTTCACTTTTGCCTGCTTTACTTCTCTCCTCTGTACACATTTGGAAAGACGAAGCACACAGACTACAAACTCCATTACGCCTTCTCCTCCCTTTCCAGGTGAGCCACGGGTATCTGCTGGATGCAGGCTCATTTGAGAGAGGTGTGTGGATGGATGGCTTGAGGTTCATAAAAAGGTTCAGTTCAGTTTACTTTCATTTGGCTGCTCTAAAGCCACTGAGATTGAATGCCACCAGATGGTTACCCCGGGGTACCTGAAGGTTCCCAGACACCAATCGACAGCATCAGCGTGCATCAGACAAAACCTACTGTGCCTTCCAGTGTCTCAGGAGATCACCAGGTGGGACTGCCATGTTTGTAAGGGTCCTGTTTTTGACAAGGAAAGAAGCCATGCTTATATTTTTGCTGTTGTATTTAATTAAAACTGACATAAAATCTGAATTGCTGGGCGAGTTGGACCCCAAGGGTCAAAACCAATGTGGATTTTCTGGAAGACACTCTAGAATCCCTTGTCATATCAACAGGACAGCGACCGGAAGTATTTTGGTGAAAAATTTACTTCACTAGAAAGGATTGGACCCCAAGTTGCTCAAGCAGTCTTATTTTCATTATATCAGCCTCTTTGTTTGCTTAATCACTGAAAACAAATAGCTGAATAATTTCCTACACAATTCCAGAGAATTAGAAGCGTTGTACACGCCAGCCAGAATTAAATATCTCATTAGCACACATGCAGCTACTACGTTGCTGGCCAACATTTATGGCCTCTGCGACTCATGTAAAACTTCCATATGTCTTACATATGTAACATTTTCTAGGCAACTGCAGAGGGATTATTACCTTTTATATTTGTGACAGAAAACACATACTAAATGCAATGCCAAAAGGCAACTATAACAACGTCTGAGGAAGAATTGTTTCTGAAAGAGTTTGTTTTTACATAAGAATGTTCTAACCATATGGTCACTTATTTGCACATTTACGAAATCAGCACTACAGCTCTAAACTCCGAACACGTTAAAGGTTATACGTGGAGTTATTTTTGCAACAAATTCTCAACGCTGCTGAGCTTGGTTTCAGCAGAAAGTGTTAACTGCTGTTCAAGTCAGTGATGCTATTCTGGGTTTACCACAGTATAGCCAAGGATAGAGTTTGGCACAGGGAATTCAGGACGTAATTAAGACCATCTCACAAGCCACCATACAGTATGGCAGGGCAAGAATTTCTCAAAAGGAGCAGCTCAAAGCTGCAAAGCAGAGGCTGATGCAGGCCACCGTGTAGGCGTAGCGGCACAGGAGAAAGATGCCTCAGTCGTTTCAATCCACATCTTTACCAGCTGCGATCACTCTGATTTGCTCATTCCCATGGGAACTAAATCAAACCAGATTTTTCTTTGAAATGGCAATGTTTGTTTGCCTATGGAAACTCCCGTTACAATTACAGCAACCTAAACAGAAGAGTCGCTGTCAGCATCCTCATTTTCAAGTGTCGTCCTGTTAGGGTAGACACTTTTTAGCTAAACATTACTGATTTCAAGAAGAGAAAATGAAATGCTACCTTGAAGCAGCTCACTTGCCAACGCTGGCTAATACCACCATTCAGAGAAGGTGCAAAAGTCTCCACAATAAAATACTAAGTTAATCCAAACAGAAGAAATTTCTCCATAACATGGGGAATTTTGCGACTGACCCATGATGACACAAAACAGTATTAGTGCTTAAACTCCAAACCATGCAGTTGCAATTGAAGATTATTAAACTGGATCCATCACTGCACAGAATTCTAATCATTGTCTTGAGTTAACAGCTACTGAAACTTGACAAATATTTTTACTCAAATAACTTGACAGTTGTGTTCAATAACAAAGCATTTGAGTAGCTTAAAACCGGTTGTGCCTTTGAGCCGCTGGACACATCCCTGTGTTTTAATCAAACAAATGCTCAGTGCATTTAATGTACAAATAATTTGGAATATTTTATCATGACTCACTTTTTGGTCTCTTTGATAGTAAGCAGAAACAGAATTATTAATATCTACAGAGGCTATTATTCACATGGGTTTTTCTGAGCCCAGCTGGATGCCTGCGTAATTATTATTTTTTTTAACTGAATTGTCCAACAGTGGGTACACATTTATTTCCTGTGGACTGCAGTTCATTTGGAACTTAGTGTCATATGCACAATATTAAATTTTGGTCAGAAATTAATGGTATCTACCAAAACATGCTTTCTGGCCATGTTTTTTCCAGGTGGAAAAAATGGCTGTATGCTACCTCACCCATTCCGAGCTCAGCAGGTGGTGACAGACTGACCTGATACCATTTCTTGGGTAGAAGCTTCCAGTGTCGTACCTGGTGAGTCCCTGGATCCAACCAAAATGCACCTTTCTCCCCCTTGGGTAGCTTACACACAGTACCTGCCACACAAGACGACTGGCTCGCGTGGTCATGAATGCGCTGAACCGATCAGGACTTCATTTAAATGAAGGGTGTTAGTTAACCATATTACAAACACCACACCAAGTCGTGGCACTCTGGTTAAGTGGATGGAGCTAAAAGTCACAGAAGGACTGAGTTTACATGAACAGATTTTTAAGATGCAGTGTAAACAGAGTTCATAACATTAATCCAAAATTGTAAGACAGCCCCTATGCCACCCCAGCTATGCAAGCTGCTAGTTTGCCTCGAGTTCCTCAGAGCTCACAACAAACTCTGCAGTCAGTGCCAAGCCACTTATTTAATTGCTCGTTTCCTCCTACAGAGCACAGCTGAATGCATTCTTAGGAAAGACATTTGGGCCATCAGTTGTCAACCTTCTGCCATATTTGACTATTTCCAATCTTGAATAGTCTTCAAATCCCAAATAGAATTGTGCGTCCCGCTCCCCAAGGATTACTTTATTAATAAACTCTCAGGAGGTATTTCAAAATCCCTGGTAAATCCATTTTTTAATCCATTATTACACTGGCTTCTAAGTAATTTCTGTACATTAGAAAGTCATAGCTGTCCCCCCCTGCAAGCACTCTGCTGGTTAGCCTTTCATGCTGGATTCACCTACGTGGATTCATCTATTTGTTATTGTTTAGGTCGTTTTTACCTCCAAGCCTTCTAGGATCATCCCTTTTCTTTTTGTTAAAGAAAAAGACTCCAAGCTCTTCTTTTCAGTAACCAATTAAACAGCTATGAAAGAAAACCCATTAGCAAATCATCTACCTCACTTCAAAATTTTCTCGGAATATCAAAAAGACTTCTTGTTCCTTACCAAAACCAGAACTGACTGTTTGACCCACAGTACATTGGTCTGACATCCATGAGGAAAGGTCCAAAGCAGGACAGAATAACTTCTAGAATTGAGACTAGTGCAAATAATCATTTAGATCGTCTGAAGAGTACTTTTTTTATTTTATTTTTTCTTTTATTTTCTTTTTTTTTTTTCTTTTACAAAGAGATGAAGCTAATTACTGATATTCTAGCTGACTTACCGGTTCTCATTTCCTGCAGCCAAAAGATTTAAATAAACCTAGTATTTCTATTATCTTTTTCTGAAATTATCTTTTCACCCCAATTTCAAGTGTCTATACTACAGCTCAAAATTATTCTTAATAGTCTTCTTTTCATTTATTTTTCTTAAGTGGAATGCCATTTTTATCTTCAAAGTTTACATTTATTTGCTTTATTTCAACATTGCTTTATTTCATTGCAGTCCCAGCAGTCACTCTCAGTAGGTACTTTCAATCTTCAAAAATGCCACCGAAAGTAGCAATGATTGAATAAGTTGCTCCAATATACAAACTACACATCGTGGTACAAATGGTAGCATGGTTTCCTACAGATAAAATTTCTTAATTCTTCAACTGAAACCAATGGCAAGATACACATGAACCTCAGTAGAAGGACAGTGCTCTGACTTGCTTTTACTTCACTAGTTCTTTGTATTAAAATTGCTGTAATTTAAGCAGGTATGAAACACCTTTTGGGACTACACATTTTAATCATTATCATACGATACCAGAAGATGTTCCCAGCATAAGCAGGAATAAAAGTTAAAACTCTAAATGAGAGTCTTGTAACAATTTAAAGTATTGTGACTTGAGTGGAGTGTCAGGCAATTACAGACGAACGTTTCAGATGGCCAAGAGGTAAAGTGAAAACTTCAGTCACATTTTCAGAACGTGAAGGAAGTTTTCAGTACTGGTTTAAGTTCAAAAGGAAACAGATTTTTCCATAGGCAAGGCTTACCCTCACTATTTCAAGAGTTTGCAGTTGAAACAGGTTGTAAATACTTCACGTAGAAGGAACTCAAAATATACTTGGAGTTCTCCCGGGTCCTGATCCTCTCTTAAATGAAGCAGACAAATAAGCCTCCTCCCAAACTCAGCAGGATCAGAATCAGTGCCAAATTATTAACACATAGTTTCTCAGTAGGATTATCTATCTGTGTAAAATAATTGCTCCTCGTGGCCTTGCAAACAAGTGAGCAATTTATGCAGGATTTACACTGAGCTAACTAGAATTTTCACAAATTCATGCAAACAGACTAACTTTCCAAGCATGTGGATGCAATCAAGCTTTCATTTTTCCCATTAATCTCTATTACAGAAATGTAGTCTGAGATCGTATTTCTATTCCTCCTGGCTTAATATATCAAATTGTATTCTTGCAGCAAGAGTTGTGTTGTAGACAGCTTCAACAACATTGTCCTGACACAGATTTGAGGATGGCAATTTCTCTGGCATCCACACCCTGCTCTTTTTTTTTTTTTTTTTTTTTTTTTTTTTTTTTAAGTTTAGATAGCTGAATGAGTTTCCAGAAACCAGGGATGATTTTCATTTGACTTCACTCGTGGTTTCCAAACACTGACAGTAATGTAGTAATTCCAGGTGTATATTAGTTTTTATCAAAACCATATGCTGTGTGACAGACATTCATATTGTGCTTCTACTACAATTAAAAATGCAGCTCAGTGTCCCTTTCCCCTTCAGTTGTCTTCACGGTATCAAACTAAGCCTTAAACAGACAACCTGGCCTGCAAGGAAGTAGTTCAGTATAGTCTCTTAAAAACCATGTACATCTGTGTGCCTGTCATACAGTTAAAGATGCCGATATTTCCCTGAAGCGATCAATGCTTTTTCAAATGCCTTCAGACAAAAAAAACTACCACCCGGAAAACTTTGTTTTGCAGATAAGTCCCCCAAAGCTTTATAGCATTTGTCAAGTAACTATTCAGAACTGTTTTCTAATCTGCACAGACAACAAGTAGCACAGGAATTGGGGGGATATTTGAACTGAAACCATCTTTGCATGAAAAGACAACTTGGAATGAAAACTGAGTGCCAATTCTGCTTCCCTGATTACATGCATCCAGCGTTGGAAACAGAATCCCAAAGAGAAATAAGAAAATCTCTCAAAATGCATAATTGAGATTTCTTCCTTTGGTGGTCATATACAACATAAAATGTATCATCATAAATTTTTTTATTAACTTCAATTAAGCTTCCACTGACCTGAACTCATTGTGATGAGTAATCTCATGAAACCCATAAGATTTTCCTTTAAATGTGAGCACGCACATGTACAGGTAGCCTACAATATTGTCAGGATAACCAATTGGTCAAGGACAGCAGTAGTGTGTTTGGATAGCTTGAGTATTTCTCAGACTATCAGAATTGCTCGAAAAATAAAAAGGCACGCAGACTGCCTTCTCTAGTTATTTAATAAAGCACTGAGATTCACTGGTATGCAGAACTCAAATCCTGCATTTGTCATTAATCCCTCAAGTGAGAAACATACCTGAGACAGACCACTGCTGCTTGTGATATAAAAACTACATTTAAAAAACAAAGCTTTTCCATTTGTTTAGCCTTCTCTATTACTTTTGGTATACAGAGCACCATGATGTGAGCCACCAGAGGAACGGAATTAGAGCAGTCCTCCTCAATTTCCTTTGCGAGTTTGCCTCTGTATACTGTAAGGAGGAATCCAATTTCCAAACCTACAGGCAGTCCATTTAAAACACATCTTTCCATTTTGAACGCATACCACTTGCAGCTTTTGCTTTGAGGACAAGCAATTATGTTTCACCCTGGTAAGGCAAAGGCTCAGCATATTCCACTAAAAACCAGTAACATGCCACGGGTTTACATTTTCAACATAGATACCTTTATGAAATTCTGATTTCACACTACTGTAGATACTCCATGCTGAGCGTAACCTTTCCTCCAAAAAATCTTTATGAATCCTACCCTGTTTTAGTTTTCTTCTAAGGTATTAGATTCAGTACCATTTTTATTTGAATCAGTTCAAGATTCTTTAGCCACTGCATTAATAATAATGCATAAAGGAGCTAAGAAGAATTGAGATCATTTGCCCCATTTGGGTCAGTCTCTACCTTGCATTCATGCAGCCTCCATCACAAGGATGAATTTAGAAGAACAGGGGGAGACTGGCTTCTTCCTGGTCACAGAACTGGTTAGACTCAGCATGCAACAGTTTGCCTATCAGTTTTTTAAGCACTGTGTTTCCAACAAAGGGTATGCATTTTCAATCTTATAGGATATCTCTAGGCCACAAGCATACGTACGTTTTCCCTGGTATATTTCCATTATGTCTCAATAAGGAAGAAGGTTTTAACCTTTTGCTATTTAGGAAACTACCAAGTAACTCCATTTCATACACAATGATGCCAGAAATCAAATGTCAAGGAACATCTAAAATTCCAAATAGCACAAAGCAGCAAAAGTTTGTTGTTTTTTTCAGAAACATGAAATAAACTCTGAACAGCTAAACTGCCGCATTAACATTTGGTATTAAGCACCAGCAAAAATGTTTCCAAGTATTGATCAATGTCATGACAGTACTTAAATCTAAGGACACTTACCAAACACTAAGAACATCAAGGAAAGCAAAACACTTTTAAACCATAAAATCGTTAAGGTTGGAAAAAACCTTCAAGATCGTCTGGTCCAAACATCCCCCTACTACCAATGTCACCCACTAAACCACGTCCCTAAGCACCACATCCAACTTTTCCTTGAACACTCACAGGGACGGTGACTCTACCACCTCCCTGGGCAACCCGTCCCAATGCCTGACTGCTCGTTCTGAGAAGAAATGTCTCCTCATTTCCAACCTGAACCTCCCCTGTACAGCTTGAGGCCATTCCCTCTTGACCTAAAATATGGTGCCCACATTCCTTACAATTCTAGACACCTTTATATCACATGTGGTACTACAGGAACAATTTTCAAGTGCCTGATTCAAGTGCCCATTTCTGCATTCTAAAGCACATATGCTTGCTGCATGGCAGGATTCGACATATTCAGTCACATTATTATATGGCAAAAGTCTCAGCCATATTTACAGCATATGTTAACATGTAAAACCTTGGTATAGCTACACATCTGCAATTTTTGAAAAAAAAAGTGTAAATTATAATTACTCATCAAGCTTTTGAAGATGCTGTTATTACTATGATGTCTAAGATGCTCTACAGTTAAGTCATGCTACAAGCCTTAAAAAGACCCTAAAGCCTTTCTAAAACTTTAGGAGAAGTGCTGTCTCGTATTTAGCAATGGAAGTCACTGAAGCATAAAGAAAAGCTGACCTCAGAGATCAAAACACAGAACTGGGAGAACACCAAAAGAAAGATTATACATGGCATAATTTACACAACTATTACATAGTTTTTTTCCTATTTCTGAATCAACTTATATTATAGTGAGCGAGTTTTCCATCCATATATAACATGAAACAGATTTTCATAGAAAAACAAATGAAGCTTACAGCTAACCCTCTAAAATTGTCTTCCCTCCTCAGCATGGTGCAACCAAGCATTATGTGCAGCAGGGCACAGGCATATGCAGACAAGGAGAGGCAGGGCCAGACACCAAGTCTCCACAGGAGCTGCTGGGCAGTTAGCGAAGGCCCTGCTGAGCCTCCATTCACTCACATTTCCCACACCGAACACCCCCAAATAGTCTTCAGAAGTATTTAAGCAACATGTTTTACATCAAATTTCCCTGTCTCAGCTACTATAGTTCAAGACCATGCCCAGCAACTTGTTAAACCGTGCCCTGTAACTCTCAGCTTTCAGTACATGAAGCTGTGGTGAGATCAGAGCCAAGGCACCCGACCCAAGGAGGCCGCAGCGGCAGGGCAGCCTCTCCAGGCCTCACTCCTCGTGCCGTGTTCATGCCTACTGTTCAGCTCCTGGAGTCAGCAGGTACGTGCAAGGCAATGCTTGCTCTGCTCAGACTGAGAAAGTAGCTGAGGTGGCCACAGGGGAAACCACAATATGGGTTTAGCCTCAAGGCTGGCAGCGCTGGACCAGGAGCACCTGCGCCAGCTAACAAGGAGTGAAACAACAAAATAAAGGCCTGTTGCTGCAACCTCACAGAAAGCTCCTACCAGCTCCTTAAAAGCCAACACTTCCCTAATAAATATAAATATTGAGGATCAGTTCTCCCTTCAAAGGCTGAGTGAACATTAAGGTCAACCTGAGATCAGTCCCAGTAGTTTTAAGTTTCGTCAGTGTGAGGTTTATTTTTTAACTTCAAATATACATACAAATTGTCAAACAATATTAGATAAGCAACTAATTAGTTTGGTATTTTCTCTTTAGAACCGACTAGCCTGTAATACCTTCCAAAGAAAAAAGTACAAGGAATTTTATACTGAACATTTGCAGAATAACACCTTTTACAGAAACTCTTCTAAGATTGGGTAATTAGTTATCAACATTGAAATCTTTGAGGCTTACTATATAGGGAAAAAAAAAAAAAAAAAAAAAAAACAAGAAAAAAGAACAACACTTTATTCAGCTACTGAGAATCCCAGATTTGCTGCTGCTTGAAGATATGCTACCAGAGAACTGTTTCTAAAACAAGCTTTGAATAACTTAGAGTCCAAAGGCCACCTCCAACCCCACGAAATTCAGAATTTCCCTTCCTTTAACACATCAGGAGAGACACTTTTCTTATGTTTTATCACCCTGATACCTCAATGTCAATGGGGATTTGCCCCTACCCAGCCTAACCCATAAATGTCCCAAAATAGAAAGCAGATGGGAAAGGCATGCCAGCAAGACGAGCTATCCTTCATCTTCAGTGTCCAACGAGTGCAGCCTCCTCGACTAAAGGCAAATGGGACAGAATGAGTTCCCTAATTAATGGACAGACATGCGGTTAGTGTTCGAAAGTCTCGATTGCTCAAATATATTACCCCACCACGCAGTGCAGCAGCATAATTTAGTCCTTTATGACAGGCTTAGAGAAGAGTACACACTTTTATAGGGCTTGTTGAAGTATGTGCTGATGCATATGTTTGTGAAGAAACATGGATTTATCTCATCCTGTCCATATAGATTTTCTTCTATTTGATGAGTAAGTCATTAGGGATAACAATAGCTAAGTCCTACTGTTTACATTCACAACAAGGACTTTCAAGGCTGATACTGTCTAATCTCTACGAACTAACTCATAAGCTTTATTTGTGATCTTTGGGACTTTTGCCTAACCTTGTTAACATGTGCAACACGCTGATATACACTGATCTTTTACGTTCAATAATGAAATAGGCAAAAAATCCAGAATGCCTTTATGCCCCACTTGAATCTTCATTGAAAGTGGCCGCTAGTATTATTTACAGCGGCTGTTTGACCACGACAATTTGTGCTTGCTGGAAAAGCATCCTACAGAATTCATCAGAAA
Organism: Cygnus atratus; assembly: GCF_013377495.2. NCBI lineage: Eukaryota > Metazoa > Chordata > Aves > Anseriformes > Anatidae > Cygnus > Cygnus atratus. The sequence goes on along the minus strand of NC_066377.1, from coordinate 12,179,611 downwards.
TTAGCAGATACACAGTGATCCCTGTGCTCAAAATTCTGTTTACATGCCTCTTCCCTGCTTAGATGGTATGGTTCCATCTTTCACACAGCTCAAGAGGGACTTAAAACACACACATCTGTTAAAAATCCAATCACAGTACTGACGCTACCAGAGGATATCAAAACCCAGGGTAAGACAGTTTCATCTATTAAAACGCAAGCTAAATTCAGGAGCTGGGAAAAACATTTCAGTGAACATTGTGTCAATCAGTTCAAAGAAAAAAAGTCATTTTTAATGAACTCTAACATGATATGGACAAAGATGGTGATAATATATTAGAAATCATTCAAAAATCTGAGTAGTTAGCTGCTTCTGCCCCTCATATGCCAATGCCTTCCTTGCCCATTTAAGGCCAGACTTCTGCTTATTGCTGCAACATCAAAAACAAACATCAAACTAAAAGTCACTGGAGGATTTAATCTCAGCAAGGGTGATCTTACGCTTGGCAAAAAGAGGAAAACACTGATATTGCTACTTTACTGTGTCTCTCAAAGTGAAAAAAAATAGAAAAATGTGTAAGTATTAGAAACCCATCCCTTCTTACCAGCTCTCTAAGCCAGATCAGCTTTCCATACCACACTGCTCTGCAAACCCTTGTAATGAATATGATAGGAAATTCTTTGCATTACTTTTTTTCTGTGTATATGGAAGCAGGATCTTGGGGAAGCAATGTAAGTGGCCATCCCAGCATGGACTAGACTCTTTTTTCCTGTTAGGCCATCTGTTCAACAGAAGATCACAGAGGTCCATGTCTCAGCTCCTTGTGAAATTCTGGTGGAGGGGTGTGGATGCCGACTGCATTCCTGACACAGCTATTCAGCTAAATTAAACAAAAAAAGCTTGCTTCGAATAAAAAGCAAAACCAAAAAACAGTGATTGCACGAGCTCGGAAGTCACTACTGCGAGAAGGGGCTGAGCAGAATCTTACATGAGTGATTTACCCTATAACACAGAAACTTTTCTTATTTATGAATTATTCACAAACCTAGCTTGACACCTATGAATTTGTTTGGGGTTTGCAATAGTTCGGATCCTGTATGTGGCATTTTTCAGCTGATGGGTTATTCACTGTTCATTTCTACTCATCACAACTTGTGCCTCTAAGCAACAAAGCACTGTTTCTATTTCTGGATCAGATCACTGAGCCTTTTATGAGCAAGGAACAACTGCTTCCATAACAAATAGCAAATACACAGTTTTTTTTTCTTTAGGTTGGCAATAAAATTCTCAATATTACCCATTTGCCCAAATTTCTAGGCTTCCCACCACCCAAAAACCCCAAACGCACTCACGTTGACTCATTTCCCAATATTTCTCTTGCTTCTGTTTCACTTTTTATTTGGCCTTGGATCTAGAGAATAAGATGATCACCCTCCAAAATGCAGACAATCATCACCCAGAGTCAGCAGGCTCTGACAGGAATGCCAGAGACAGCATGAAAGCAGATTTTGAATGGACGGTAGCAGTTTGGGGAGCTGGAACTGTATTTGCAGACAACAATAGCATTTCCAACTCCTGAACAAATCTTTGCCTTTAGATGGAGAAACAAACACCAGCCCTGTCTTACCAACAGACCCAATCCAAAAAAATACATAACCATTGATGCACAAGGAACAAAGAACAGCAACCATATTCCTCCCAACATACTATGTAAACAAGTTGCCTTCAAAACATTTTAATACAATTAATGCTATATTTGCTTTAAAAATGCTTTGCATTTGGAAGATACAATAACCTCAGAAGTATTTATATTTTAAGGGATTTCTGGTCTGAAATACAAATAGAAAATCTTTAATTTAGTGCTCAATGCCAAATTTATTTTAAGGACTACTTTAGCTGTGGATCTCAAGCAAACTACTGAGCACAGTGCTTGTCTCAAGTGCCCTTTTAACCTTTAATTCCCTTCTGATCCTTTTGCACCAACGTAGCCTACATCGTCATTCAAAGCTGCACAAGACTGCTACGACCCTCCATATCCTTTTTTCCCCTCTAAGGCAACTTGTTCTCGCCACTTACTGGAACATAAACAGAAATTTGTCCAGTATCGTTGCAATGACACATAATAGCTTACAACTTAAGACAAATCTACACAAACACACTTGTAAGTCATCCAAGCAGGTGTATCTATTTCTAACAGATCCAACAGGGACAATCACATGTAGTTGCGCCTCAGTCTCCTTCGGGATTTTGGACAACAGCACATCTATGCTGCGAGTGTCTCCACCATCACCATCTCACAACGACATGAAAAACATTTATGTTGTCAGCTCACAGAAGAGCAACCAAGTGTGGAAACACATATAGAAGTTTTCTGTAATAGCTATTAGAAAACAACTGCCAGCATACATCGCAGATGCTGTTTTAAAACACATGGAACAGTTTCTCAATATATTTCTAAATTGTGACACACTTCTAAATAGCTGTTTAAAACTTAAGGACTGTGACTTTCTGCCTCAACAGAAAGCACACCCGAAGAACTGTAAAAAGATTTAGCTATCAGAATCAACTATGTCACTCATCCAAGGTGATTCCTTCCTGATATACCACAGGTCCTTTCTAAGCTTCAGGGCCAGATTAACAGATATGTGCTTGTCTACATCTTTAAATCTTGCATTATATTGTGTCACTTTTTAGTTTTGTACATGTTTTAGAGAATTCAACTTCAGCTATAAAGTCACAAACAATGCCTCTGGCAACTTAAGTCCTATTTCTATAAAACAGAGGGATATCGGCCTCCTGTAACATTTTGTTCTTCTGCAATTTTATTTTTCGCTCAGCTTTAATTTTGCTCTTTAACAGCTCTGGTTTGGATACCCAATAAAGTCAGACCAAGCAGCAGTAAAAAATGCCAACGGCAACATAGTTCAATTAAATCTCTGGAAGTCCAGTTCAAGTGAAGCAAGACATATTGTACTTGCATGTGATAAATTGCGACCCTCTAAAGAGTCCTAATTCCTGCTGCTGCTGTAAGAGGAATTTGTCTTCTGATGGCTTGCCTCAGTGTGCTGAATTCAATGACTGAGGTGGATTAAGAGAAACTACGCACATTATTTTCACCTTTTGTGCGAAACTGAACAAGTGAACATTGCTGTGACTGGAATGGACAGAAAAGGCCGCAACTTAAATGAAAGCATTTTTACAGGAATGAAAAAAAAAAAATCTGTAGACCTCCCTACCGTCATCTTTTCTCCACAAGCTGATGCATCACAAAGTACACAGGAGATAAAGCCCCAAAGGGTGCAGTGGTTTTCCGTTTAAGACATCAAAGAGGCCAGGGGGCACAGTAATTGAAGCATTAGTTTCTCAACTAGGCATGCAGAGCAAGCTGTAAGTAAAGAAGGATTGGTATCTTGAAAGTTACTCTTTTACCTCCACAGGTGGTTTCAATGCCATCCCAAGACACTTGAGAATTATTTTTTGTTGTTTTGGGGGGTTCCCCATCTCTCTCTTTTTTTACCCCAGTTTTTGAGATACGGGCAAGTGTTCAAAACAATCTCTTTGCCAACTATGAAAAGGTATTCACCTATTTGCTGAGAGACAGGCTTGGGAAGCACAACTGCATGCTTAAGAGCGTCACAGTAGATTTCAGCAATCCAATTACAGTAGTCCAGCTGAGGAAGACGAGGGTCATACCATCCCACAGAAAGAGTCAAAACACTAGAATTCAGAACTGCTTACGTGGAAATTCAGTAAGTTCCCACACAGTCCTACTCATACCATCTCTCATCTGCAGAAAATGCCTATAGATCTATAGATATAGATACATACAGTCATAGCACACTCATGCATAATAGAGTAACTTCAGTGACTGTAAACGACCACAAGGAAAAGAAACAAATTTCACAAAATACCATTAAGTACCAAGCAGCTCACTGACCTATGTGCTCTTGATAAATAATTTGTGTTTGGACAGTGCTTTTCTTCTAAGGACATGGAAGGCAGTGCTCCTTTCTCTGTTTGTCTAAGATCTTCTCTGACCACAATCAAATTTTATCTGGTTTGTATTCTGGTTGTTAATTAGGAACAACAATTACTTTTATATTGCAAGTATTTATTTCTCTCGTTACCTCAAATATGCACAGTTATTAAAACTTTAAAAAAAAAAAAAGACAAAAGTACATTACAAGCAGGCAGATGACAAAATTAAATAAATATGGGATATAGATTAAACACAAGCCAGTAATTTCTCCTGGGCATTTGAAGCAAATTATTTTATCCAAATATTTAAAACGCGTCTATTGATTCAACTCACTGTTCCGCTAATTCCATATTTTTAATTTTTCCCATCTTATTTAATTTCTGCCTAGACTCCCTCATCACACAGCTTGCTTTCAGCTCTCAGAATCTGTAGTGGAGCTCACTGATGATACATGCCATATGTTGAAGTAGAAGTTATTCAAATCCTTCGCGACATTTAGAGCGTGCTAAGATATTATGACCTATGAAAAGCGCCATGAATGAGAAGGCAGGATGCAGAATGGGAAGAATGACTGTTCTTTTCTTGGGAAAACAACTGCAGTTGACAGAGGCATGCCCTTCAAGAAAAAAGTAAATCCTCAACTGACGCAAACTGGCCAGGCTCCAAGAAAGCCAAGTGAGATACACTGAAAACAGCATGTGCGATTCTGGCCTGTTGGGTAAGAGGAAACTTAAGAATGAGGGAGAAAAACGACAGCCAAGAAAAAAAATAACAAAATCACGTATTCAGAAAAGCCCACAAAGCTCCACTTCGCTTCAGTTTGGTTTGAGGTACAATGCTGCAGTTGTTATTTGCAAATACCACATGCCTAAAAGCAGTAACAAATCTTCAACACTTCCCAAGTACAGCTTCTTCCTTGCTAATGGGAGTTAAAACCTCATCCTAATCGGCGGACCTCAAATGGCAAAGAGGCACAACAAAGTTTGTGATAAGATTGCCCCAAGGTGATAAACAACTGATTTTTTTCCCCAAAAAATTATTCTTAAGAACAAATCTTTCTTCCTGGCTTTCACTAAAAGCCCACCAAAGCCTGTGGATCACTGCCAACAGTTTCTGAACAGCCATCTCTAACTTCCCTACCAGCACTTCTACTGGAAGGGGAACGGACCACGGTAACCAGCTCTCCTTGGGACCAAGCTGCAAATTACTTTTGGAGAAATTACAGGATGCTCTCATGGCGATGAAATGAAAACACACTGAAGGATTAAGAAGCACTCCCAAACTGAGGCACTTTACAAAAATAAAAATTCTGAGGAGAAAAATCTGCACTTTCATGTTCACTGCAGCCAGGAGCACAGTGAGCAGACACGTTCCTTTCAGAAGAGATACGCGCTGCATTGCCCTTACTGCACCGGTGAAAAGCAGAGACTTCCAGGCCAGGGCTGAGGTGCAATTATTGCTACACAACTACTTTTTGTCAACCACTCAGCTCTAGATAACGGAGTCAATCCCTCACATCTGTCAATATGATTTAGAAAAAAGTTGCCTAAAAAAATTAAATGTTCTTTCTACAGTAGAACACTTTTCCAAATAGATACAACTAAAGGAAGAAATATTTACATTGGATATCACATGGTGTTTTCTCTGAGTAAGGTCAATTTAAGCTGTGAAAGTCACGTGAGAAATGACAGAATATTTGCCGCTGGGGTCATTGCAATGGAATGGATAAAATATTCACACACATGGGGAAGGCAGGACAAACAGATGGAAAAGGAGGGATATTCCAATGACTAGTGCCCAAAGAAGAATCAGGTCATAGACTGTACCGTTTTTACTTGTAGGTAAAATAGTAGTATTTTACTCAAATATTACCAGACAATTTTATGGTGTAGTAATTGCATTCTTGATACAACCCATGTACAGATGTCAGTAACAGACTATGAATTTGAAGAACACATTTAGGAAAAATGATGGTTTCATAAACAAAAATAATGCTTAAGTGTTTAGTTTTTGCCTTCAAGAATTAGTTTGGCAACATGGTTAAAAATACTTTTTTTTTAATGTAAAGTCAGAATTTGTAACTCAGTTCTACTTACCAGGATATGTTAATTCTAATTTGACCAAGACAAATACTGCTTCAGCACAAAGCAACGTTTTCACAGTCTGAAAAACATCACCTGCACAACCAAAGCATTGAAAAATTTGACCTGTAAGCAGCAAGTATCTGGACAAATTAACGAGCAGAGTGTCTTTTAATCAAACAAGTGCCAAAAATTCATAAAATACCCCGATATGATTGTTCAGTGAGAGCACAAAGACTGGCCAAATGTAATGCTTAGGATACACAGAATGTACCAAACCTTGTTTTGATGGTGGCTGCAGCCTAAATGGATGCCTAATTAAAGCAAATAATCAACTAAAAATATAGCTGAGAAAAACTAATAGTCCTGTGTATGATACACGGCATGCTAAAGTAAGTAAATGCACACAAAGAAGAAACTTGGTTGGGGTTCTTTGCCTTCACACCTACTATAGGTTTTTCCGACAGCAGCACAGTGTTACATGGTAGTTCCTTAATAGAACAACAAACCCAAATGAGTTCTGTGGCTGGGGAAAGCTGAGTAAAAGACCAGGACTTAAGCAAATACTGGAGCACCGTAGCAGGTGAGCCCATAATCAATAAAGAGCTGGGACTGACCAGTAGGACAAGTAGAAATTAACTTCAGACATTAAAGTTTCAGTTTTAAACTCATTCATCTTAAATTAAAAAGGAGTATGCCTATCTAGAAACTTATTTTACTGGAGAATGAATCCATCTGCAGCCTTTTTGTAAAGATTCTCTATGCTTGTTCCAAAAGTCCAGTGCTTAGTATTGCAGAAATTGAGCAAAGTTCAAATAATCCTCGTGTTTACTAACTTATATTTGGGTTAAAATGCCTGCGTCTTCAGAAAAGTATCTGCTAAAAAAAAAGCAAAGAGCGTCACACTTCTAAATCCGCCACGTGACAGAGACTTTGGGGGGAAGGTCCAGCTTAACAGCCAGGTCAAAAGGATGCTCATTCTCAGTATAACTTAGTGTCCTCTCTTGTTCCTCTCTTTAGCCTGGACCTTCGTTAACAATCCCAGTAGCTACATGAACCCTACTCCAACAGTTAGAAGAGCCTAGGATTGTAAAACTGTTAAAGAAATTCTGGTAAATCTTCACAGAGGAGTAAAGGGCTGGTAGAAAGCCACTTTCCTCTTCCTCCCCACACTCTGAAAGTTAAAGCTTAGCTAATATTTTAAAAGTGCTTGGAGCATTTACCCTACTCTTCTCCTTGAAAGTACATTTGATGTATTTTGCTTTGTTCTACGGAATTGTGATTAATGTGCACAGCCCCCTATCACTTCTAGTTCACAATACCTTGTTCTTAAACGCATCACCAGTTCAGATGTTCCTGTAGCATCTGCCCATTTTATTCCCAGCAGAGCAGTTTTATAATTCAATGTTATATTGAATGTTAATCGCTGTTCCCCCTTTATTTTCTAAATGCTGTTAGACCAAAAGATCCTCAGGACCCCAGACCATCCCAGGGCGACCCTTGCTGTACCCTTACCTTTTTTCTAACAGTCTTTCTGTGATGGGGTGAGCTCCACCCCAGGAGCCCTGAAGATACCATTAAAATTTTCACTAGTTCTACTTATTTGTTCCAGAATTTGTTTGCTTTTTAGTATGCTTTTAATACTGCCAAGTAACGCATTAAAGGCATCAGCTTTATCCCTTATAACCTTTTTTTTTTTTTCTTATTACTGACTTTGTGTGCATCTTTCTGTATAATTACTTATATTCTGTTGGTTTTCACCTTTTAAAACTTTTGTTTCCTTTCACTTATCATCCTAACCTCTTGGCTGGAACAACCTCCCTTTTTTTTTTCCCTTTGATTATGAATATGATTTTTAAAAAGCCTTAAGTTTGTATTTGCAGCATCCTGCTACAGACTTTTCCCATGTCCCAATGAAAGATCGCATAGGCCAGTTCTTGGAGTTCTCATTTTGACAATTTCCTGTATAACAAAGACCTAAAATACATACTTGAGCCTAGCTCACATACTAACTTTAGATCTTCAATGGATTTCTCCTCCGCAAATATTTCTAGTTAGTTTCTCTAACGTACACAAACACCAACCATCACTGCAGAGAGTGATGCAATTCCTTCCCCTCCTTCAGACTATGGTCATTGTTCTTTTATCTCCAACACTGCACAAGAACTAATCCACTTCTTGTGCTGCCTGCTCAGTCCAGCTAGATTCAAGAATGAATTCAACAACTAATTTCCTCTTGCATTTAATATGTCTTCACATCTGGATAGGAAGGACAGAATATGGAAGAGTAGAGTCTTTTCATGGCTTCTACTCTCCCTTTTAAAATTTTCATCTGCATCTTCGAACATTTTGATCCTGTTATAAACTCATTGATTGTGATATAGGAAATCCGTCAGTGGGCTCTTAAGATATGATTAGGAATTATATAAGAAGTATGCACTATCTTGTGGCACATACTTAAAACAGCCTACAGCTACAAATAAATACTTTACAGGTACCATTCTCTGAAAAGTACTTAATAGATTTTAAAAAAAGATACCAACAGAACTTCCACTTCAAAACACTGAGTCAGCTGTGAAAATGGCACTTAGGTACCTGAATCCCTGGAGCACTCGCCAAAAATTCTCTGCAAATTTCTATTACGAGATTTTTAAGTTGATACAGAAAAAATCTGCCTCAAAATATTAAATAAAGCTATTTAACATAGTCAGCACTGGAATGCACATTCTAAAAAAAAATAATCAAGTTGGAATGTGCATAGGAATATCTGAGTTTTTCAAACTGGAAAAACATTCCTAAAGGTATTGGAATGAAACGATCATCGCTTATTTCTCACTTTGTAGTCCAAATCACAAACTGATCACGGAGTAACTACCAAAGGCAGAACGATTCTGGGGAGGCTGCAGCTTCCTTCCATATCTTCCCGTTCCAGTTGAAAGGACTTAGTTGTGGATACAAGAGTACCTGAGACTTTTATATTTCAGAAATCAGTATTCATATTTTAAAATTCCTCATTACTCTCCTCATTGCTCAAAAAACAATTTTGTTTTAAACCACTACAAAATGAAATTAAAATTGTTCTGCATCTTCAGATTTACCACAGGACCATCACCTCCCAGCTGAAGAAGGGAGTGAGATCAAAGCTTCTGATGGCCATTTTCAGAGCCCAGAGACTCCCTAACTCCCTAGCCCGTCTTCAGCCTACAAAACCAAGTCAACTAAGCTGGCAGGGAGTCTCCTGCCTTCTGACGTGTATTCTGCACTATAGCCCTAAATAATGCATGTGTGAAAACAAGAGCTCCAAAAGCAGAGAAGTCTGGTATATAGCAGACACGACATTTAGAGACAAATAACATAGACTGTCCAAATGCAAAAACAGGACGTGCATTCTCCTGTTACGTATTGGATGGTTAATGTTCCATACAGATTTGGAACAAACCAGGTCCCTCCTGTACATCTTTGCCACTGAATGTCCACAAGTGCTGTCCCCAGAAGGATTCTATTGCCTTTCCAATGTACAAGAAACAGTACATGACTTTTGCCACCGGTTAAAAGCAAACAAGCCTTTAAACACCAAACCAGAACGATCACAAGTGGTAGCTGGTTTTGTTGCTGTCTTTTTTCTTTTTTTTTTTTTGTGGTGATGTGTTTGCTGCTTTTTTTTAAAGAAAAGACCACGTCCAAAAAAAAAAAAAAAAAAGAGTATTGCAAATGGGAGACTAATTCAGGATAATTACCATCTGGTTTAACATTTGAAAGCTGTGCCTCCTGCATTTGAGACTCATGTTATTTCCAGGGGAGACATCTCATTTGGGCAGGAAAGAAAAGCAACTGGGTGGCAGTCTCAACAGTTAACTCAACTGGGCTCAGGGGCTTTAAACACTAGTAGCAACTGCTGGGATCAAACAGAACAAGTGCTGAATTCTGTGGGCGTTCTAAGTAGTTCCAGATATCTGCTGCCACTTTAGGTGACATGGGCAATGCACAAGCTTGTAACAAAGAACCAGGGCACTGCTACCATTTCAGTCCCTCCTGCCCCACTTTTCCCTCAAGAAGAACAGCAGAGGAACCAAAGGAAAATGAAGCACATTTACAAACACAGCCAGCTTCCACCAAAACATCCCATTTTAGCTTACGGATAGCACTATCTAGTTTTTCTGGGAAGCAATACTTTAGGCTTGCAACCTAGTAAGGACCCCTAGCAGACCAGGTTCTGTTCACATACTAGTATCCAAAAAGGTAACCTCCATCCAAGCTGTCCTCCCAAGTACTGGACCCTCTTCCTGCTCACACAGCCCAGCTCCGTGCATGGAAGTAGCCACACACTGGGCATAAAAGGCTGCATTTGTTGTTGTTGCTGATGGTTTATTTCCCAAAAAGCATTCATTAAAAGAGACTTCTGGTTCCTCACAGAATTATCTTATCTGACCACATTGCATGAACCCGAGGTTTGAGTGATCACAACAGTGTTTGGTGATTTTGTTTCAGATTGCAAAGTACTGCAGGATAATTTCAAAATCAACACCAACGTACAAACATTACTCTTACAAACAGCAAGAGAGGTAGACCTGGCACACAGTTACCCAGGGCAATAGTGTTTAGCACCTTGTTACTTCTGAAATCATCTATCTACACTTTTACATCAATTTCAATTAGAAAAAAATGGAGGGGGGGGGACGACAAGGAGGGTACAGTGAACATGGTTTCACTAGAGAACCAGTCAGTCTTGCAGTACCAAGTATTTCCTTATTCATTCCCAAGCAGAATTGGCTACAGGGAAATGATTTAAGCGGCAGAGAACCAGCAAGTGTAGTCTGTGATCTTTTTCTATACATTGTTCTATCTTTTATTTTTTATTCAGTTTCTGATACTTTCTGTTTATCTACTGATGTTTTCAGAGGCTCCTCGTGTATTTTGTTGAACATCCTGGAACTGGGTTACTGATGGCACCAGCTGGGCCTCTGCCTCACTGAATCCACGAGCTCGTGGATCCAAATATGCCAACTCACAAGGGTCACAGAGCCGACCCCTTTTCCACGTGTGTGCAAAATTTTGAAATGCCTGAAGAAACCCCTATGTCAGACGCGTGCCTGAGCCTTCACTTCCATGATCCAATCTACATTCAATATGTTTTCCTACAGCATCAAACGGAGCTCATTATACAGATTAATGTGTTATCCACACTGCCAGCAAGGATAAACCAGAGCGCAGAGAAGGCAGGCTGCAGACAGTACTGCCCTGGGCACAGCGCTACAGTCGTGTAACTGCACAAACCCCTCTCCAGCTCAGGCACACAGGACATTGGAAGGAGAAAGGCTTTAAAAAACATCGCTGAATGTCCTATCACATCTGTTCTCAAGGTTCTCTTATGCTGAAGCTTTTTTTTTTTTTTTTTTTTTTTTTTTTAAGATCTGTCTTGTACACCTTAAGACAGCTTTGAAGTGGAAGGGGATGTGGTGAAGAGATCCAGCTGCATTTATATTGATATAAAAGGAATGCTTCCCTTTAATGCTCAGCTCTCTGAAATTAAGAATAAGGTAAACATCTGTTTTTTCACAATCCTAGCATATACACCTGTGAACAGATCATTTATTGTGTATAGGACACAATAGGTGACTACAGGTGACTGTGACAGGTGACTACACAATAGGTGACCAGGTGACTGCACAATAAAATTCCACATCAGTGAAGAAATAAAGGAACCAGGCGTCAGTCATCCCAAAAGGTGTTCTGCTGCTCTACTAGAGATCACTAAGCTGAGTGAGATGACCAAAGTCCAATTCTATTCATTTAGTTTGTGGGAGAGTGAGTTTTGAGATAAGGCAGCAATATGGGGACACATGCAGAACCTGCAGTAGTTCGTAGCCTTTAACTGATGTTTACCACTGCTTTTTAGTATCTCCTGGAGCCAAAAACGTGGTAGTAGACCTGTTGGCAGGGCCCTGTTCCACCAAAACCAGCGAACGCGGTTTGCTCTCAGCTACATTCTGCTCTACTGTGATCCTGAGATCTTCTGAGCATACTTTAATCTGAAGCACAAGGGTTACAGGGTAAAGGGTTACACTTGCCACAGAACACAGGCGACAAATCCAGTTCCTCATAAAAGAAAAGAACAAATTTACAACTAAACAATTACATGCAGTATATTTATCCTAATCTCTCAACAACACAAATGTTTTCAACGACTTGAGGCAGATTGTTTCACTGGTAAGAGATAAACTGTCAGGAAATGGCAAAAAGCAATTAGTAAATCACTCTCTCTTTTGTAATCACTGATGAAATTTTCTTTTTATTCTCTATTGCTCATTCCCACCAACAAGTGAGACATCACCTTGAAAATAAATGCAATTAATATTAGCTGAAGCTTTTAAAGCACAATGGCTTCTAATTTACATTTCTGGCAGAAATTCATAAGATTGCACCACTGTAATGTTGACTGACTGCTGTTGTGGTTATACCAGCATCTCCCTCCAAATTTTCTTTCTACCCTTCAGTTACAGATCTTTAGACCTAAGTACTTTGAACTGTTAAGTATTCTGAAGTAAAGCTGCAATGAAAAGACTAAGAAAAACATAGCTTACTCTGTGTGGAAGGAAGATGGAACCATTTTCTTCGATTCTGCACTAAACTCTCCACTCGCTGTTAGCCCCACATCTAGCTACCCAAAAATTAGCTGAATCCTCTTATGTACCTAAACTAGCCCAAACGCCTCCCCAAACTTACACATTCTTTCACTTACACACCTAAAGACTTGCCCTCCCTTAGCATGGCAGCAGTTATGTTGGTACAAAGCAGTTACATGTGCATAGGGATTTCTTTATTGCATTTCGATATCAGCGTAGCAGCAACCACCACTGTACTGTTGTATTGCCTTAATAATACAGGCTAAAAAGTAAACAAAATAGAAATTACAGCACTGTCCTGGGTAACAGTTTTTGTAGTAAACTTTCAATTAGAGACTTCTGAAGGCAACAGTGATTACACAAGCACTTTTGAAAACATAATTGGTTGGCAAAAACATTATTATTTGGGGTGATGTAAACAGGGAGGAAAAACGTAGACTGCTGTTTGGATCCCAAGCTGCAGCATTAGGTAATGGCAGAAAAAAACACATTTAATTGCAAATTGGGTACACGTTCTATAGCCCTGTAATCGTTCTACTGCAGAATTATACTTCTACCATAGATGCACCAGAAGGCTCAGCTGTGGTCCAACTGTGCCTGATGAGCAGAGGTACAACCGAGGAGTGTGACATCTCTTAAATCAAACAAGCAGACACCTACACAGTCAACAACTTCCCAGAAGTATATGTAAACCAAATTAAAAAAAGCTTAGTCGATGCCCTGTAAAAACCTATTAAATAAAGTATTGAATGGGCTCTAAGGCTGACAGGTTTTTATCACTTTTTCAAGTTCAAGCAGATGTAGGGGAGTACATGCATAAAAGACAGAGCACTGCACTCATGCTTGTGGAAACAATTTGCCATAGCTGGCTGCATTCTGTATGGGCTATTACATTGTACATTTATGACCCCAAGGCATGTTTCTTCGATTTCATATCTGAACTTACTTCAAGAAAGCTTTAAATACAGTTGTCATCAAATGAGATATTACTTATTGCTTTTATTTTGGAATAATGAAAAAGTATTTAGGAGGAGCAGGTGGAAGGATTAAGTATCCTGATATCTGAAGAGCTAAAAAGAAAGTAAGCATAGAGCTGTTAAGGGTTAGTAAGGAATCCTAGTGTTGGTCACCTTCCTTTAACTGAAGCAGTAGGGGAGAATCATTAGGCTGATTTCAGTATGAGGGGAGAGTTAATTTCAGTTAGAACTGTTAGTGGCTTCTCCTCCTCCATAAAGATGGGGACAGAGTAGAGTCCTTACGAAGGAATTGATGCAATGCTTTATGTTTAGTATGGAATGTATGATCTCTATTTCAGAGGGAGGATGTCAGTGACTGAGTTTAAACCTTTCTAAGGTAAGAGGAAACAAAGCTAAAGAGGTAGTTGAAGCAATACGAAACCCTAAATAATTTTTGGATCAGAAAGGCTCTCACAGAACTGTGTTTAGATACAAACAAGAGTTTATGAGCAGTTCACACTCATCTTCATTTCAGTGCCAAGATTTTAGCTAAATGTTTTGACTGTTTTGCTTATGGAGATTTCTAAGGAGGCTAAATACAAGCTCAAACCTGCAGGCTGGTGATATATCAAGTTTAGCAATAAGCCAGACTAGATGGGAAGCTGGAGTCTGCACCAGTGCTTGCCAGGGTCTCACAAACAATGAGAAAATAGGTTATTTGATGTACACCTCACATATAAAATAATAGCTTAGCACTTTAACCAGAACAACCCCATGCAGCACTACAGGCTCAGGGCAGAATGGCTGGAAAGCTGTGCAGAGGAAAAGGATCTGGGGGTGCTGACTGATGCTTGCCTCAGCATGAGCCAGCAGTGTGCCCAGGTGGCCAAGAAGGCCCACAGCACCCTGGCTTGTATCAGGAATAGTGCAGTCAGCAGGAGCAGGGAGGTGATCATCCCCCTGTGCTCTGCTCTGGTGAGGCCACACCTCAAGTGCTGTGTTCAGTTTTGGGCTCCTCACTGCAAGAAGGACGTCGAGGCCCTGGAGCATGTCCAGAGGAGGGCTATGAAGCTGGTGAGGGGCCTGGGACACAAGTCCTGTGAGAAGAGGCTGAGGGAACTGGGGTTGTTTAGTCTGGAGAAGAGGAGGCTCAGGGGAGACCTCATTGCTCTCTGCAACCACCTGAAAGGAAGGTGTGGGGAGCTGGGGGTCGGCCTCTTCTCACAGGTAACCAGTGATAGGACTAGAGGGAATGGCCTCAAGTTGTGCCAGGGGAGGTTCAGGTTGGAAATGAGGAGACATTTCTTCTCAGAAAGAGCAGTCAGGCATTGGGACAGGTTGCACAGGGAGGTGATGAAGTCCCCGTCCCTGGGGGTGTTCAAGGGAAGGTTGGACGTGGTGCTTGGGGACATGGCTTAGTGGGTGACATTGGTGGTAGAGGGATGTTTGGACCAGATGATGTTGGAGGTCTATTCCAAACTTAATGGTTCTATGATTCTATAAATGCAAGAAGACAGGGCAGACTGATTATTACAAAGATGCTAGCTTAACTTGGAAATCCAAGCAAGAACTAAGTAGGTAATCACTGAAGAGCTCCATTTCTTTCCACCCCAAAGAGTCTCAAAAATCTTACATAGTTAAACACACCTCTGCCACCCCTATGCACCTTGTAGAACTTATCTATGGACTCCACGGAAAGCCAGGCCTCACACTGTGGCTGCAGAACAGGGAGAGAAGCAGAGATGGAAAACTCCAGTTAGTGGAAGGATTGGAAGGTCTTCTCTCCTCTCTTGCAGGAGAAAGGTGGCAGCATGTTTTTGTGTGTGTGGATCTTTTTTATTACTTTTTTTTTTCCAAACACCATTAGACCTGAAGCTGTATTTTAACAGACACTACTGGCAAACTTACTCTAACTGAAAAGTGCTAGTTTGAGACAAACAAATCCACCCTGGTGGATGATTGGTTTAAGAGCCCTAAGACCCTAAATTATAGGGGAGTTGGTTTTTGAGAGAGTTTGTCACAGTCTACAGAAATTAAATAGCATGACCACTGAAGCTCTGAGATGCTTCCTTACCTTGTGTTAGAAGTTCAAGTATTTGCGGAGAAAAGGGCTTCTCTTCAAATGCAGGATTGGAGCATGCATTTTTTTTCCACTTCTAACAAACAAACAGCTTGAATAGAAGAGATTAAAGTGCTAAAACATGTTTAAATTTTAAAAAAGAAATCAAGTGGACAGAGGTACTGTGATTTCACAAATCAGGCCAAATACACATCTTCACAGTCCACTCTGCCAAAATACTAAAGCATCAGGGACAGAAGCAGCCCTATGTGTAACCACATGCACTTGTTTTTACAGTGTTACAGCTCATTCAGACTGCTTTGCTGGTTTGGAGCAGCACACTAATTAATACAATCAGAGGCAAAAGTTTCAGAAATCTCCCAACAGCACACATTAGCATATACTGCCGAGAGACTTGACAGAGTTCAAAGCTTATCCTGTAGCCTGCATACTCCATGTTTGCTCAGAGCAGCAGCTGGCCAAGTGATCTCCCTTCTTCTCAAAGAGCAAAAATTAAATTAGATTAGATCATCTTCTCTCCCTTGTAGAATTAAGATCACGCTATGAAAACAAGCAAATTAGCTTTTGAAATCCTGTTCCTCGCTTAAAGGATACAAGCCTGAGGGACACCTTCTGTACCAATTCGGCCAAGTTGCAACAGAGTGTGCATGTCCTGATTTCCTGGCAACCCAAAGGAAAGTTTTACAGATGTGTACCACTGGATTTAAGGCTGTGAGTGATCAAAAAGCTGAGGGATGAGGCCAAAGAAAGGGACAAGGAAGAACAGAGATAGACACAAAGTCTTAAGAAAGATGCGCAGGAGTGGTATGGTTTCCAGTACGAGCAGCAGGACTACAGAGTTTTGACAGGTGCTTTGTTTGCTACCATATAAAAATAGTCCTTAGTCCGAGAATAAAAGTTAGTTCCTGGAAGGGGTGGCGAAGGGGATAGAGAATGAACAATTTTGGTTCATATCTCACATTGATGCTAGATGTCATATTAAATGAAGCATAACAGTGAATGAAGTTCAAAAAGGGCCATACAAATCAGATCCTATATTTAAACTCAATTTTCTAGAGCTGAATCACTGCACTCCAAGCTGTGAGGTCAGCTGGCACAGATGCAGTTAAACAAGCCTATAAAAATGTGTCCCCATTAAATTACCATGCTGCAGCAATTAGACACACTCCAGAAGATCATCCTATGCAATCTGTTCTAGATGAACAGCTAACGAGAACTAAGCTAAAACAGTATCTGGTTATGGTTCCTCCTTTGAATATTCCCGTAACTATACTACTAAACAACTTAAATCTATAAAACTGAAAGGGGGAAAAACATTTGTTTGAGATGGACAGATGGAGTAGTAAAACTGGCCCTGAGAACACGCAGTGATGCCTGTGGTGCACCTTCACTCAATCACCCTAGACTGCATCAAATTCAGCAAGTTAATTTAGGTGGGGTTTCCCCCCCCTTCTCTTTTAATCTCAGTTTGGCTAGGGGTGAGGGAGAATGTGATTTTGGCTTTATTGCCAAGATTCTTCACTACCGTAACTGCAGCAGAATAAAAGATGGCATGGGAAAAATACCAAAAAAAAAAAAACAACACAAAAAACAACCTCTTCTACACACTGCAGACAGAGGGGGTAGAGTGAACGGGAAATGCTGAAGTGTTTATCTTTTCATGGGGTATTTGAATGACAAATAACTGAGCATCCGCTTACAGAGCACACTGACTTGTGAGAAAGCATTACTAAGTTATCCTATGAAAACGTTAATCATAGGACTTAAAGAGTTACTATCTTGGGTGTTAAAGTCATACGTGGTATAAAATTTAAATTAAGGAAGCACTGCTTAAACTCTCAGCACACAAAACAGTTGCTCTAAAGCATCTTAAAATTAATCAGATCTGCTATTTCACGATTGGGAAGAGGGCAGGCCATTTACTGCCCCTAAGTGTGTTCCCGCAGCATGCTCCCAGCCACAGCTCCCGCCGTGGTGTGCGCAGAGGCGCAGCGGGAAGGTCGGCCAACCACGGGGTGAGCTTGCAGCCTGGCTCAGCCAACAGCCCCACACTGCAATAGATGCTGTTTTCAAAGATCAAAGGGACATGGTCGCATCTTTAGCGTTGAGAATGGCCTCATTTTAAAAGAATTGGATGAACCAAGAAGGCTCTTAGACACCTGAGCTGTGCTGCACGTTTCCTATTCTGCTTTCCTTAGAATAAATACCTTTACCATCAACTCTGACATTTCCTTCATATTAACTCTCATGCTTGCACTGTAAGTAAATCTGAAGGGGAAGCCCACAAGAAAAACCTGTTGCCACATTTAGAAATATAAACCCTGTGTAGTGACAGTAAGAGGCTTTGTTCCGTTGGTACAAGGCCTATCGCTATGTACCACGTGTATGTACTGCAAATAAGGGCCTGACACCTCTCTATTGTGTGAGCTGTATTTTAAGACATTATGCTAAAAGTCAACCATTTCTCAAGGTAAATGAGGGCCCAAAAGGGCTTGTGTTACAACCTGAAATGTCTCAATTTCCTGTGAATTCCCTGTGACTTGACTACTGCTATTTTACTGCAGCTGTTCATTCAATTCAGTGTTCACTTCATGAAACATGACAGTGAGAAAAAGAGCCGATGAGAACTCAGTGAATACAGCTTTTCAGTTGAAAAGATCCTCAAACACATACAATTGCTTTATTTTGCTTAATTTTCAACATTCATAAACATAATTGCATTTATTTTTCCAGTCAGTACTGAAAACAAGCAATAATTTGTAGTATTACAACTTTCATCTCAAAGGAATACAACCACAACAGTTTCCACTCCTTCTAAAAGAGGTGAACGATATGGAGGAGGTTGGATTGCCTAATGCAAGAGACACATACATTATTTTCCCCCCATGAGAATATGTCAGCAGTGTTGCCATCAGCTTGCTTTTTTGTACACATACAAATGACTTTTGGAAAATACTTATTGAAAGCCAGTATTTTTCCTGTGTCAAATTACATGCACTAACTAACTAACTAACTTTGGGAATAGCAAATGCTAGTATTTCTTAAGCATAAAAAACGACCTTGTTTCCCAGGGTTTCTTAGTAGTCACAGTTCTCAGGAGAATCACTGAACTGAGGATTTACCATCCCATCCAAACGACCTGCATCCTTTTAACTAAGTATTCGAAGATCTAGACTGTGTACACTGACCATTATGAATCCCCATCCCATTTATTTTGAAGCAGGGGGAAAGACTTCTGCTTATTTCACTACACACCAAATTGGGCCTGTGGTAAAGAAAGTGTTAGTTAAATAATTCATGACACTGAAATCTTAGATACTACAACACAGTTTGCTCTCAAGATGCTGAGAGCCTGCTATGCAGTGTGATGGGTTTTATGATAAAACTAAAAGAAAAAAGAAAGTAGAAAGATGAGTTCATTGGGAAGAAACAAAACAAACGAGAAAAGTACTGCATTAGTCAGACAACCCACCACAGCATACAGTCTCCATAAGAGATTATAACCAGTTCCCACTGAATTTAAGGGACTTCAGGAAAAGAATTTAAGGGACTTCAGGAAAATTTCACTGACTTAATGTTAATCAACTGCAAAGAGCTGAGAATTCATACTGACAGACTTGGCAAGACTCTGCTACTAAAGCAAGGGACTGAATGACAACCTTTGTACTTTGTGCCTTTGGTGTACTCTGCCCAGCCTCTGCTTTAAATGCCTCTTCAAGGCTTTCAGCAGCTGCTTTCTCAGATCACATCTGAGGTGTAATTTTGCCTGCTGTTTCCTCAGCATTTCCTTTTGTAAATCCTTACCTTTCAGTGTTTGCCATCTCATTCACCACCTCTTTTTTTCAAATCTGCTCTATCTTAACTTCAGCCCTCTGCCCCATGCAGACTGCTTGGGTCAGTCTTCTCTCAGACTTCTTTCCTGGTAGATTTTTCACCTCTGGCTTACTAATCAGCCTTCCAGGATAAAGAAGAAACACTTAATGGAGAGGAGGTCCACAGTTTGGAAATAACACAAGATACCATGGACTTAAAATTCACACTTGAAAGGTTGTAACAAATGCCTTGGCTCTGACTAGACCTCCAGTATTCCCTAATATCACCAGTCTACCTCTACCTTCTCCCAAAAAACGTGTGTTCCTACCTTATGCACTGCTTTTCCTCTGTTCTTTGATGTCCACTACTTCCACATTTATCAATTTCACCAACCCAACTTCATCAGGAAGACCCTTCCCCATCCTTCTTTCTACCTCTGCACCTTATTTGCTGTTCTTCCTTCAGCATGATTCTTTTCTTGCTCTGAATTTTCTAGTAGGAGTGAAGGTGTATTACTTTATCAATCTTCCCCTTACCATAGAAAGAATTTCCACAGAAATAAGTATTTAAAACAGATCACATAGCTTTTGTATGCTGGCCTTATTTCAATGCAACTAAATTTATTTCAATGGAATTTAAACTAGATAATTTCAATGGAATTTAAACTAGATAAAAGTTTTCATCTGCTTTGAAGAAATTTTACACGAAAAGAAACCTCCTTCTACCCCCAACTCTCAAGCCTTTTAATGTTTTAAATTAGATTTTCTTTTTCCCCATTACCGTAGCTATACAATGCAATAACCTGGCTCTCAAACAAAAAAAACAGTTTTAATACCACCTGGCATCTGGACAGCATGCCCTAATAGAGCTCAAACTAATCAGACACAGTCTGCATTCTCCCTAATCTAAGATGCTGAAAGGCATCAGCTCCTGTTAGAGCCAACAGGTTCTGAGAAGGAACGTGTCTCAGTACTGAAACCATGGAGGAAAAACACGTACGACAATGGCTTTCCTGTCCTTCCTCCTAGCATGATGCTGAAAGATGCTACGGCGGTGCTTTACGGGTGTCACGGTCTCACTAATGGTGCTAATGGAAAGGTCCTGACACCCACAAACAGACTTGTTGCTGACGGCTTCCACAAAAAAGGATCAGAAATAGACTGACAACAGTTCAAATGGACCATTTAACACATCAAGGTGCAGGAAACCACAGACAGCAATCCCTTCAGGGTCATTGAAATGCCTTCCTAGAAGTCATTCTTTCAGATTCCTTGGATAACATTTCTTTATACCATGCATATCCAGAGAAGGCAACGCTCCCTCGGTAAGGAAGAGTTCAGTACCAAAGCACCATCTACATGGAAATACACTTCTGCTGTACTCTCTCAGTGGCACATAAGGAGGAATCCTGTTTCACATTTACAATATGACTGACAAAGTATTAAAAATGAAGATGTAATTTCCCTTCAGAGAAAGCCCCTTGAGCGGTTAACTGTTCTTAATGAAATCAACTCCTCCCGCATCTTACAGCACGGAATAGCTAACTTCTGCTCAGTTTTTCAGTGTGGGATTCTTAATTTACACATCTGTAATTTCACACGTACTTAGGTCAACCAGTCCACCACTATTTATGGGTCACACAAAGCCAGTAGGCCTACCCATAGAGGACAATTTCTACTTGGTGTTAGAACACAGACACACAAGACAGAAAGCAACCATTTGGTAAGAATCTCCCACAAAGCTTTGAGTTAACAACTTTCTGGATGCAGTTGCATGAAACAGAAGCAATTGCTCATTGCCTTCGTTGCTGTTTTTCTCTCTTTGAAAAGCAAATTGTATATTAACGCAGGTGTGACTGACAGGTAACCCAGACCTGATGTAAGATAATCAAAAAACATGGGTGACAATACATTCCTCTGAGGGATAGCTGGATCCTAATACCATTACAGCAGCCATTCCAGAATCAGCTACATTAATGACTTTTGGGGGTCTTACCAGACAGCATAAGAAAGAGCAATTTAAGAGCCACAGTGAAAATAAGTTCCCTGTAGTTGCATCCTAAGGTTACATCCCTCCCAAAGCTATATTCATAAATAGTGCCAAAATCATGCTTTTTTTCCCCAAGAGTCTAAACATTCTTATGCACGCCCACCCAAAATACAACAGGAAAAATAAGGAAATCAACTTCTAACCTCAGGTCACTGTAAAATAGTGATGAAATTCTGGAAATGGAGAACGATTATTTACAATCACAACTCTATAAGTCAATCCCAAAACACAGACATGAAGACGGATAGTAAAGAGCAAAATGACAACGGCACCATAGAAGGTTTCCACAAATCCCTTTCTGCTCAAACCTTAAAAGCTGAGAAATTACTTTGAGTTCATTACCTAGTCCCCAGACTAATCTGTCTACTTGTATGAAAGTCAAAGAGTGGGGACAAACACATTTAACTCATTCTTAGTAATTTCCCCTGCAAAAAATATTTTTTGGAGAAACAATATACACAGACAGCTGAGCCAAATTTCCTTCTCCCCTCTCAGACAAAATTGGATCATGATTCATCATACACACAGTTGGATTTTAATTTATTCTTTTAACAATTTTGTTTATTTTCTTGTAAGCAAGTATTAATACATTGAGACATGGGAAAACGTTAATTTTATTGCGTTGCCTTTCAAATTTACAAATGCTGAGTCTAACTCCTGTTGGCATTCATTCTAGCCTGAAGAAAATGACAACAAACATCTGATCTGTGCAGAGGTTTTCTGTTCTTTGGAGAGGTTAACACTTAAGTACCCATCAGTCCTCTTCTGAATGAAATTAAAGGATCTTGTCCACCTTCAATGTGTGCATAGATGTGGAGTTTATCACCTTCCTCAGAGAAAGCTGGTTTGTAATTACTCATTCACAAAACTCCATGGTGCCACTCACCAAAAGGAGGAAGGTGACACAGGAAAGTATTCGGCCTATTAGACTAACGTGAAACTTCACTCAGTTCAGAGGAGTCCAAGTAGAATTTAGCCATCTGGTATTCATCCATACATCATGCCTATGATGTTCGCCTGCTAAATGGTTATTTCACGAAACATCGCTAATGATGATAACCCTTCTGTTCTTTCAGCAAGATGCTCAGAGAGCCCTCCAGTTACTGAAACAAAGTACACACCCAATTACATGAGGGAAGAGTCCCCATGCCTCATCCCTGCTGCAAGAGAAAAAGAAATTCTGCTACAAGTTCTCAGCAAGGTGGTGCAATGCTTTCAAGGGAAGCGATGAGTTGCACACACTGAACATCGCTCAGGCTGTGTTCATTTCATTGGGCTAAACAACATGGACTCACATAAGAAAGCACTCCAAACCTGGCTGTGCCTTAACCTCACCAAATATTACCTCAAAGTGTCCACCATTGAGAGGACTCAGCAAAGACTTCCCCAAGACCACGTGAGGAACGCTTCAGAAGAATTGCTGACTGCCTCTCTGAAGGGCGAGCCTGACCTCAGTTCTCGAGCTGCCATCAGGGCTTCCGAAACACTAACGGTGTAGTCAGCAGTCACTTGGTGCTGACCTGTCCTGGCTCCTGAAGCACCACACAGCAGCTGAATTGCTTTGGCTCAATTGTTAACAGCAGAAGTACAAATGCACTACTCGCTCTCTTCCAAACCATGGTGTAACACAACTTGTCTGCTATTTAAAAAGCTTTACATTAATGCACACAACAAAACTCATAAAACCATGTATTAGTGGCATTTTTCCACAGCTATTTTGCACCTTACAAACCACAAGTTAGATATATCAAGCAAGTTCGGCTCTTAGATAATAATGCATCTATTTTTAGCATGAAAATACCTTTGATTGATAATGGGTCTTGTTTCTTTGTAGAAAATTTGTGGAATTTCTGTGGAATAAGCGAGCAAAGATAAGCAAACATGCACTTGCTATATAATGTACAAGTGCTATAACGCTAATTCTGATTGTTTTAATTTCTTCTAAACATTTCACTCATCTCCAAACTCAGTAACTAAATTAGTTTCCTAGACAAACAAGATATGTAATTAAATAATTTAGCAAGAAACAGCAGTGATATTGCACATGCATATAGACACATCTATGTGTATGTGTATATACACAAAGTACAGAACTTGCATGGTGTAGGTGCTGATTTATACACGCAAAGCGCAGAAGATGGGGTCAGACCTTCCACTTCTTTGTGCCAGTTGCTTATCTGCTAACTTGGAACAAGAAAACTTCACACAAACAACCAGGAGATTAACAGTAAATCTAACACTGAGGAACGCTGCTGCAGAAAGGCACGTTGCACGACGGCTTTGTATTCAGAGTACGATCGTATTTAACACAATTAAAGTAATTACTCCAGTCTAGTCAGCCCTTGTTAGGTCTCCATTGGAGTTAATTAGTAAATGCTGGTAAAATACTTCAAATATGCAAATGTTAAATACTTTCATAACATTAATATTGCTCTCACAACTGCTGCAGTGGCAGGCAGGTTCAGGGTTTCCTGGAATGCTGCAACATTACAACCTAAAAAGTAAAGCAAATATTTTTTCCCAGGCTGGTTTTAAGACAACACAAGCACTTGTTCTACTAACCAAGTGTCTAACTCTACAACACAGAAAAGCTCAGGCCCTGTTTACTTCACTACCAAGGAAATATCTTCTGCAGCCCAACAAGCTACAAGACCATGCTCATCTCGCATTATCTAAAACCAGCACATAAAGACTGAACATTTGCGGAAAAAAGGAAATGAAAACTGCATGAAGGCAATGCAAGGAGAAGGAGGTAACTACTTGCTGTAGAGCTTGAACTTCTGGAACAGAACCGCAGCCTTACATCCTGCCAGCACTGTCACGCAGAGTATAGAGTCCCGGCTCGGTAATACAGCTTTAGGCAAATACCCAGAAAAGATAAGAAATAAATGACTAAACAGGGTAGAGGGAAGGGAGGAAAGGAAACAAGACACTGAATTAAGAAAGGTTAAAAGGGATGGGTCGTGTTTAGACCTAGGATACAAAGACTTAACTGCATACAGCTATGTAAGAGATAAGAGAGCAACAACTGATTATCCTCCCAAGTCATAGATGGAGCAAAGAATAATGAGATTAAGCCATAAAAGGGAAAATGGAAGATGAATACTAAGAACCTTTACAACTCAAAGAGTGGAACGAGTAGCCCAGAGGCTGCAGAATACTCATCACTGAGGGTATTCAAGCTTAAGTAAACACCCATCTGTTAAAAAATATTTTGTTATAATCACTCCTGTTACTATGCAAGGAGGTGGAATAAGAGTTCCAAAGTCTGGGGGGATTGGATACCTACAATTCATTTCTTTCAGGTTTTTGAAACATTTATTCAGAAATAACAAACATCTGGTTCTTAATCCCCCAATTAACACTGTTTCCAGCCCTGAGGAATTAATCATAGAATTCACGGAAAACAGTTTATTTGCTAGCAATGGTGTAAAACAAATTGCCTACAAACTTTTACATTACTAATAGGGCAGTTTAATTGCCCTTTTTTTTTTTTTTTGGCATTTTAATTCAAAAAAATAAAGCCTAGGAAAGACATCCCTTGGCAGAGACCTTTGCAGCAGTGTGTCAGCAGAGAATTACACAGTAGTACAGACTCAGGCTCTCACTCATGATACTGACCTCCTTTGAAGAGCACTCAGATCTAATGATGAAAAGTACTGTAAAAAAGTCCTAGATATTATCATTAGTATTCAGGAGGCTGGAATTCTGTGGCTTGGTTGAATTCAAAGGGACCTGCTGGTGCTTATGAAAGCCGACATTTTAGAGAAGAAAATAGCTCTGACAGCCATGTTAATGTGGGCTGACCAGGGCAGGGTCAGGCCCCGCCTTTCTGCTGCCACCATCTCCCAGCAGGTTGCACTGCAGCCTTGCTTAGCATCATTGAACAACCAATTTAATACCTGCTCACTCACTTTCACCAATTTCCACAATATAGTATTTTGATCTATTTCCCACCACAAAAATTGGATAGTGGCTTAAACATCCTCCTGATAAAGCAAATTTGCGTTACCACCTGCATCGCCAGAACCCTATGCACTCCCGTCACTACTGTCCACGCTGGAGGAGCTTTCCTGCCTACGGCTGGCCACCAGAAGACGCTTATGCCAAACGCTGTTACCACCTCTTACACCCTGTCGTTCAGTGGATTTACACCCTGCTGCTTTCAGCTGCTGTGGAGAAATTAAATGGAATGGAAAGTCAATCACCAAATGTTCTAGTGCTCTGGTTTTAAAGCTGTCCCTGCTTGTAGGAGCGGAACGTGCTGTTCATCAGTTTATTCGGCTGGCTTTGCCACTAGATGAATTTTAAGTAAACATCCTTTATTCTCATGAAACAGATTTTCAATGAGAAACCAATACAAACAACAGGCATTAAGATTCCATCCAGCAATACAGCCTCTCAATAACAGCTCTAGCATCCCTGCTAGCTTGAGGCCATCTAATTGACCACTCTAATTTACTTCAAGGTTAGCATGATTTGGACAGCTCTTGAAAACATGTTTTTGTTACTGGAGCCTTCTATACACATTTGCTGTGGTCAGTCTTCTTTTTCTACCTACTGATTTCCCCTTTTGTTCTGTGTAAATAGTCCTGAGACACCAATTAGTAATGTGAAGCACTGAGTCATTTCCCCCCATATTTCTGAAGGTCTCTTTAGATAGTATTTCATTAGCAGCACATTCCAGGTTGTTAGTTGCTTTACCTCTTCTATTTTTCTATACAATAAAGCTTTGTGCATTTTTCTTCCTTTTTAATATACAAAGGTGTTAGAGCAGCTGCAAATTATCGGTGCTATTGGATATCATGGATTGAAGTATTAAGGGAGAGGGCCACATGTCTCCGTTTACTTAGCTTTAGGAGGAATAATTCTGAAAAGCTCGTTAAAAATCACACTACTGTTTTGGGGTTTGTTTGCCATTCCAGATTGTTGTTTATCTATCGATTTCTCCATGGTTCCAGCATACTTCAGATTATAATACACTTTCACATGGAAGCCAGGAAGATAGGTTTACCTTAATATTTAGAGTTGGCAAAGTGTTGAACTTGTACCAGTACAAGCCCTCCTATTTATTCCTTGCCTAACAAATGGCATCAAAGCTGTGGGTATTCCTATTCCTTCAGATCATTCTGAGATCCATAAATTCAAAGATCTGTCATGTCTCTCTAGTTAGGTCTACCACGGACAGGGAGTGGGACACAAGAGGGTTGAAGCTGAGGAACTGTAGAGATAAAATCGCCCTCATTAAAATGGCAACACATCCAGAATGATGAAATACATTCTTACAGACAAGACCAGAAAATTAACTTCACAATTAGCTTTTGGAATACCAGAGCCAAATCAAGCAGCCCTAGGTGTTACACAATTTGGAAGATTCTGTTCTGAACAGTTTCCAATTTAAGCTGTAATTAAAAACAGAAAAAAAAACAACAGCTAGCTTGTTATCTTGGGTGTTTGTTTTCTACTGACAGCTTCAACATACCAGGATGAACACCGGCCTGTCTATCCATGGCTACAGCAGGGTGCTATTGTTGTATCAGCTCTATGTGGTACCCTTAACAGGCACCTAGCAATTTGAAGTTCCTTAGCCCAATAATTTACAGGCATAAGAATACCTCTAGAACAACACAAAATGTTGATTCTGTCAACTAGCGCACACTTGTCACAGTGCAATGAATTAACTGGAACAAATACATTTTTAATACTGAAATCACACTGGCTGGTCAGCTCTGTTTGCCATTGTGTCAACTGCTTTACAGGGGCTTAGACTACTATTTTAATTTAAGAAAATTAAAAACTATTAAACTTATGAAGTTTAAGAAACACACATTGATTTTTAGAAGACTTTAGTGTGCTTTGTCAGAAGGTTTTCTTCAACGTGAACAAAGCATTCCAGAGAACTTACTCTGGTACACATCCACAACATAACGTTTATTTCCAATAAGAAATAAAACCATTGGAATCTACCATTACATTACTGTGAGCTCTTCAGAGAATATCGAAAAGCATCATATGGAAGACTATGCTATTATCGGATGTTCTCACTGTATGTTAGCAACCCATACAGGAAAAACAGCTGATTCTTACAAAGAGCAATACCTCCACTGTTGCTGAGGCTTTTTACTTACCAGTTGGGACAGCAGGATCCATTGTTGGCTTTTCCCAGGTATTGATCTGCTCCCAGGTAAATCCATTGGTTCCCAAGGCCACACTATAACCACAATTACTATAGTGCTCATCAAATGAGCATCCACCTAAAAACAAGAAAAATGCATACATCGTTACATTAATTATTCTCATTACAGTAAGTTCATTTACTTTAGTATTTTGTACCTAGGTTTACACAAGGAAAACGGGAAAAAATTTCCTGCATATAAGATTTCGGACAGCAGAAAAGGTATCCAGAAAATATTTTTGAATTTTCAACACTTCGTATCCTTTAAAAGCCCCTCTTCCCTCTCTAGACCTCTTCCCTTTATTTCAACCTACTAACATTTTCAAGGACAGCTGCACATGATGAGCAGTGCAAATCTTTGCATTTGGGTTCCAGTAATTGGTACTTCACAGAATTTTCCATGTCAGATATTCAAAATGAGAGGAAGAAAGAACCCAAGTGGCAAAGACAAGCATAGTAACACTGTTCCCACAGGGAATCCTCACTTCATTTCACTTTTAAGCCTTGAATTTCACAAGGCTGGGTTACACCTACAGAAAAGGCAACCTTCCTTTCTGCTAACTCTCATGCTAAGTAACGTGAAGCTCTATGTGACATACAACTGCTCCTCCAGGTCTCTCAGGTCAGCATTTTTGAGTGCAAGCCTTTAATTTTTCTACACAGAGAATAACAAGAAGTGGATGGGAATGAGCATTCACACCTTCCAGACTGCTAACTGATCTTTCCTCTGCAATTCCTGAAATACTTGGAAGAAGTGGTTAACTGTCACCCAAGAGCTGTCTGAATACTTGAGGATCAAGAGAAACACATTAACAGTGGAACAAAATTTTGTATTTCTACACAGACTTCAAAACTTGTTTCTCAGGCAGGCAAATCAAACTAGTGTAGTCCCGAGTAGGGTAGTCCTACTCTGCTGAACCTCCCTTCCATCAGGCACATTCTTCATATCCACCCAACTCAGTTTGCCAAACATATTGCAGTACCTGATCCATTAGATCAGGTAGACTGGGTCCTTGGGTTTCGACCTTAATCACACCAACAGTGTCTCTCTCCTGCTTTGGCTTTCCCTCTTAGAGAAGCAAGGAGAAATTTCTCTGCAGTTACTAACAGCGCAAAGTCAACTGGACACATCTAACACCTCTGGAGCTCCAAGGACTGAGCAACGCTCAGGGCTACACTAACTTGCTTTGCCAGCCAAACTGCCGATTGCTCTTGACGCTAATCAGAGTTACATACACAGAGATGTTCCTGACTCTTTCCTCCTTCCCACAGGCTGCACTGCCTACACATGCACAATAAACTGTAAGTACATAAGAGATCTGTGGTTTCTGTTCAATAACAGTTACCCAACAGAGGGGACATTTATGCACAATTTTGTTTTCACCTATATTTTCTCCTCTCTAGCTCTCAAGAAAGCCCAAACCTGTCTCAGTTCCTCATAAATGACAAACCCAAATCACTCCAAATCATTAATATTTACTCAATCCCTACTCCATTAAAGGACTTAATGTGTACTCCAACTGCAACTGGATTTCTAAGTTTCTACAAAACTTCACACAAACTATTTCTATTTAAGTATATACTCAAAGAATTTGATCGATAGAGTATCCAATGCCCCAAAATACCACATTGCTAAAGATAAGTTTAAAGATGTAACTTCTCTTAAAAGAAAAAATTAATATATTGTGTAATTTTAATATAAATAGGTCTGATGACAGATTTTATGACCCTTGCAACCTTGCCTGTTTCATCAGCCGTTGCATTTTTTTTTTTTACAGATTAATTTTTGCTTTAAATTTACCATACTTGTGAAGCTTTCCCAGCTGTCAAAGTGAGGATTACACTTCAGCTGTTTCCCCAGTTTTAATTTAATTTAGGTGAAAAAGTTCAAGTTTAACATTAAATATGCTTATTAAAATGTCTAAGGGAAAACAGGTGTTCTGTGAGGAGTATGCGACAACTGAAAATCACCTTTTTCACAGTGAGCAGGTACAAGAGATGATATCAAATACTCTGCTCTGTCTCCACGTCAGGCATTCTAGTTTTGATAGATTCACTTTAATAACAGGACTTCAGACATATTCCATTTACACACAACCTCTGTTCAGTATACTACAGCGTACAATAAATGGCACTGTCTCTCAGCTATTACTTTGAAGGGTCTGTAAACAAATACTCTGATCATGCCCAACAATTGTACGAGGACTCATGTTCTCAGAAAATTGCACAGGTGATGCTATAAAGTCCCAGAAGCAAAATAAGACAACAACAAAATACGGGGTAGGAGTCTTTAAGAGAGATTTTGCAGAGATTTTGATACAATCAGCAGAACAGGTTGTTTTATACATGCAGAGGTAGGTGAAGTTGGAGAACGAACTGAAAAGGGATACAGTGAGAGCTTCTGGAAGTTAATTGGGAGTTGCCACTGATAAGAGATGACACTTTAGGAAGTTTGAAAGTGTCTTGTCTGAAACTCATGGCTAACCTTGTAGTAAGACTGGATAAGAATGAAAAGGATAAACCATGGAGAGCCTTAAAAGTAACAACAAGACAAGCTACGTTTTTAAAGAAAGAAAAGTTAGCAGAGGAACTGCCAAATGCAAAGTGACAAGGCAATAAGCCAGAAGGATTAATTTACTAGAAGAAACAGAATTGGAATTTGGAGAGGTGAATTTGCAGGAAATGAGAACAGGGAGAAAAAGCTGAAGTCAATTTTATAGGCTTCGAAAAGCAGACTGGTTGCACAGCGAGCACAGGAAGGCCGAACTCTTAGAGCTCAGCAAGAGGAAAGGGTCTGTCCACTTTTTGCTAGGTGTGTCAAAAAAGAGGAGAACGGAAAGAGGGACCGAGCTGGGATCCAAAGCCATGTTAACCCATGAGCAAAAAGAGTCAGCAACTCCTCTGTTAGCACTGTTGAATACAGTATACTTTGTGTTATTAAAAAGGAATAACTTCAGAAAGTGCAGGGAAAGAATCACAACATCTGAAATACGGCATAATATCGGGTTACCCTAATAGCACGGGTTTTGTTCACATCCACAAAACAAACATACTGCAGATGGTCTTAGCCTCATCTTCACAGAAGACAGACATGGCATTACAGCTACAGACAACTGAGTCACAGTCAGAAAAGCAGCCTTAAAATCCCACCCCAAACTTACCTCAGAAATTCAAGATTCACCTCAGAAGACTCCTCCAACACCACTTCCCCAGTCCCCCTCAGCACTTGGCATGCTGCAGTGAGCTCACTCTCCTCAGAGTGGCCCCCCCTCACGGAGCCCCCCCTGCAGGCCCCGCTGCCAGCACCCATATCCAGGCACCCAGTGCAGCTCTTTAAAACACGAAGTTCCACTTTAAACTGTAAATCTAGCCTCCAAGTCAGTCAGGACTGTTCCCCCACACTTCCCTGAAGCAGGGTTGGGCAGGCTGGGGGACCTGCAGGCTGCCCCTGGCCGCAGCCTCACCTGGGCCGGCCCTGCCCCATGTTCTGGGCCCTGTGTGGGGAAGGTAGCCTGGGAGGAGAAGGGAGAGATTGAGGAAAAGCCTCTTGCCTACACTGTGGAATATTGTTGACCTGGTAGTTGAAAAGTACCCTTATGTTCAAGTGTGTGTTCAGGACAATGAGCTCCCGAGCAAGACAGTGAGGAAACACAGGGTAAAGGTGCATTTGATGTGACTGCGCTTGCACAGGCACTCCTCACACTAACCTGATGAGATTGAGCGATCCACTCTACTACACAAGCATCTAGCTGCAAGATCCTTGGAAATTCAATTACTCCCCACTAATGAATTTCAGTTTAAACTAGAAATTTAATTATAGTCTTTAAATGTCCTCTTAAGTATGGACTGTGACTCCAAAATGGCACAGCAGGCTAAAACTAACAGATGTATTATTTTCACTGACTTCAGCGTAAGCTTAATATTTAGCATGTCCTAAGGTATCACCTACATGGATACTAGAGAGCTAGAGGAACATAAGGGGGGGGAGGGGGAAGGTCCATCTTAATACAAAACTATCCATCACAAATATAAGCACTTGGCAGCAGAACAGGGCTATTCATTAACAGAAAAAAATAATCCACAAATTGAGAGAAAAAGATACCATGCAGTGAATTTAGATACCAAGTTTGCATGTCACAGTTCTAGCCCCAGCATCACACAGCAGCTTGTAGGAAAAGTAAAACATTTGCACATGAACCAAAAGGGGGTTCTACGTCTTCATTAACTGTTAATGGGACTGGGGATTTCAGGAAGCAAACTGGAATCTTTCCACTGATCAGCTAAAAATTATCAGTGAAAAATGCAGTTGCTAGGTAGTGCAAAAGAAAAGGAAATTGAAATGAGACTGATACTGTTAGATAATGCATGTGGTATTGACCTCCTCTTTTCACAAAATGAAACCTAAACAGGAATGAAGTCCTTCCCTTCCTGAAAAGGGTCATATTGAAGCAAATAACAGCTCACACAGGAAGGATAAAATATCCCTTGTTCTATACTGCAGGCCTGTAACAATGCCACTGCTCATCTGAGTGATGCTAATTAATCTTGAGCAGACCTATCATCAGTTACTGAATCTTGCCCCTGGATTAAATGTAAACCAGCCTTGCATAAATTGAATGCCTCCTTTGAATACATAATTGAATTTGCAGAACTGTGTGCCAGGGGGGTGTTTAAATAAGTGCACAAATATGATAAAAAGGACTTCACGCCATTATATCTAATTCAGTAAGCAAAAATAATGGCAGGGCATGTTCCAATTAGTGTTTGATTTATTTATTTTAACAAATCCAATTAGTAGAATGTTTTATAAAGTCATCCAATGTCAAACTCTCACGGACTCACCAGATAAAAAAAACAATACTTCTAAAAAGGGATAAAGAAACATTCTGATGGGAGAAACCTCATTGGTCATCCTGCGTTTCTAGATACACACAGGAAACAACAGCATCAGGCAGTTTGATCAAGCATTTACGGCATTGCCATGGTGGGGAAGAAAGCAGAGAGCAAGAATCTCAACCATCTCATTTGTCCTCCTCCAGATCTTTCTTCTGAGGCACAAATTGTTAGCTTTCTCCCTTATTAAAAAAATAGTAAGAAAGTAGAAGTTGTGAAAGCATACGTAATTCCGACCAAGGCTTTTCTCTGGAACATCACTTTTGAAACTCAATTGAAATTTAGTCCTTTAGTACAGACCATGTTAGCCTCACAAAATATGAAGAGCACAGGAAGAAAAAAATGCTCTCATGATGAGGTAGTGCTTATGAATTGTAGAGTTCCAGAAATTAAAATATCACTTTGATAATTCATGCTTGTCTATTCCAACAACATTTTTGTTTACAACACTGGAAGAGATGCATTTGGCTCATTAGGATAACTACTTCTTCTATGGGATTTATCTCAAAAATCCATTTATAACATTTTTCAGACTGCAGACTTCACACAGTATATCCTTGAAAACTTTATTATATATTATTATGGGGGTGGGAAGGAAAGGAGAATAGAAATGTGCATGTAATGCTTGTTCTGAGTCACTTCGTTTAAGATGGGATAAATCTTTTCAAGGGATATTGAGGTTTCCTCCCACAGAAGGAGTAGTGTTTTATGTGTCTTTTACTCTGCCCAGAAAGATTAAGACAGATGACACCAGACATATACATACACGTAACCGAAAAGGCTAACCCGAACCAGAAATCCAATCCAATTTCTGCAGACCAGATCTATTTCTAATGAGCACTGTTCAGTGACTTCAGCTCTCAACAGGCATCGTGCCGAAGAGGAAGACACGTATTGAGGGACTGGCAGAGGGCACTTGTCACTTGAGATAACTTCTGTTTCAAATGTAACAGCCTGGAAGTGATATGCTTTGCATATTCTTAGGTACCTGCATAGTACAGGAAGAGAAGTTTCAGAAAGGCCAACAGTAACTTAGTATCTCATTTGTCAGAACATCATCCTTCTGCCACCATGTTATCAATCTGCTGATGCAACTGGCCAATTTCAATCAATATCTCATGATTTTATTAAACTACACTTATTCTGTATTCCCAGGTTTTCAAAGAAAACAGTCTCTGCAAAAATAAGATAAGATGCTATGACTCCTTAAACTGCAGGGAAAGCTCTGATCAGGTCTTATACCTCAGTCACCAGAGGATCTCCACCAGGAGAAATTAAGGAATAGATTCCCCAGAGTATAATATGGTACAAATGCTTTACATTGGAGCTTATAACCTCTTTTTCTTATGTCAACACTTTTGTCAAGAATTGAGTTCATACCTAGCAGAAATTCAGGTAAGTCACTCAACCATGAAACACAAATCCACTGAAAACCAAGCTTCTCTACCTCTGGTGCTCACAGAAGTGCTTCTCTCAAGGTATCCAGATGTTCTGGGTTTTATAAGTAAACATCAGTGATTTCTCCAGTGCCTCAAACACATTCCTTTAGTTTCTGCTGCAAGTACAATGACTTTTGTTGGCTCCCCACTGCACCTATCAGTCCTCATTGTTAAGGGATGATTCATCTGCCACTGCTCAGTTCCATTTCTTTTCTTTCCATATTTCTTTTAATACATAGTTATTTGATTTTATAAGCAAAGGTGGTTTTATCTACTCTAGAAGGTGCTACTCCTTTAAGTTATTAACAAGTACCTTGCTTAGATATGGATCATTCTTATTGGATTTAACTCAATTTCATTTATTTTGCATGGTCTGTCTCACAGCAATCAGATCTTTCAGATGGGGGAGCAGGTGGGGAAGTGTGTGTTTCACTGCAATGATGAAAATAACTTCATTTTATGATTAATATATATATGTATATATAGGTTTTATTTGTTTTTTAAATCAGGATAGCCATTAAAAAATGAATGCATCTTAGAAAAGCATTTCATTTCAACTTGAATCTGTAGTGGTTCTAAAGTAGACTCAAGTTTGGAATTTTTTGCAGTGCTTTCAAGCACCATCAACCTATTAAGACTACAGTACTAAGGATATACATTTTTTGAAAGTTTTTTCCAAATTTATTTGCCACGAAATTGCTATCTGTTCAAGTTTAACATTATTTCAAAGTGCATGAGAGTAGATTTGTAGCTTACGAGCACAGTTTACAGTCACACAAAACACGTGCCTGGATACAAACACTGTGCGGATGTTCCTCACATAGAAACCTTGCTATGAACCCGATATTGCTGATGCTGTGTAAGAGGCCACCTAGGGTCTTTCATGATTAACCTCACCAATAATAATAGCTCGGTGTTATGAAAGAAACAGACTGAATAGTTGCAGCGTAGTCTAGGAAACACCTAAAGACAAAGCATCCTCCCAGTAGCAGGTTTTTTGTTTGTTTGTTTGTTTGTTTTTACCAGTGCTACTCCAAAGAAATTATTGGCCTCGAATGTAGAATAAAGTCTGACAAACCTTCTCAGTTATCATCCTGATCCCATGGAACCACTCTGCTGCAAAATGAACACTGTGGCTAGGATCCTGTTACATATCGAACAAGCATTTAAGCTGCATTTTCTGGACTTGTCAGGTTAGGCTAAGCTTTCATTCTTAACTTCATTATTATAGGCTGCTCTTTGAAAAAGCTTGCCCACATGTCTCATAATTTGAGCCCTAGACCAGCTCATACATTCATTATTAATTCTGCACCTCATAATCCACCAAAGACAAGTGAAATCACTTTAAAGTATCCTAGGAGTACAACACTAAATGTCATTTGTTTAAATTGATACCTCCAAATCAAGGATGACTCATCTAACTTCACTTGCCAGAATGCGTCCTTTGTTTAACACCAAGAATATCATTTTTCCTTCTGACCACTTAGCTGTCAGTACTTCAATAGCTCAATTATTTAACATTTTGTTGGTCTATCGAATTATATACATACCTATAAGCTTATCAGTATTTTTTGGTTTTAAGCTACAGAACCAAGTCAGCTAACCCAGTGCAGTGCTAGCTTTGCAAATTCTAAGTTTAGTTTCAGTCTGCTGAAACAGAGATTTACTTACATGAAGACTTCCTTATTCCCATGTAATTAAACTTGCAAAATTAACACAGGTTTTCAAAGTCATGCAAGATGCTTAAACAGAAGTTGCCTAATGGCTTTTGTTATACTTCCAGCTAATCATATCTTCTTAATTCATTAGTCAAGTAGCTTTCCACACTTGAAGCAGGCTCCTGCTTTACTCACAGTATGAAATTAAGAATCCTTTTTTAAAATGCAAATTCATAGCACCTACTTGCCTTTATTTTTGTAGCCTAAATATAACATAACCTTTACTTTGCTTCAATTTGTTTTTGTTTTGTTTTTAAAGTTACAGGACCTTTTTTTCCTCCTAAAATAATGCTGCTTTGTATTCCAAAATGATTACCTATGTTTGCTGAAGTTGTGCTTAGACATATTTGTCAGTAAAAAAAAAATAAAAAATAAAAAAAATTTGTGGATATTCATCGTTCCTGGAGAGAAAAAAAACAAACATTGCTTAGTCCTTCCAGCATCTGAAAACTCCTGGGTGTAATTATTCAATATATCTAAACAGAGTTACCCAACGTTGTATTTATTGTATTTTAAATGTAAAATTTAAATGTATTTTAAATGTAAATTGTATTTTAAATGTATTTTACATTTCGACCAAATTCTACATCAGCTATTGCACTGGAGTCTTGACCAGTCAGAACACTATTCACTGCCTTCATTTCACCATTTACAAAATGTCACACTGACTCTGTAGCTTGAATAGGTATTCATTTAAATTACGTATCTATTTGACTTTTGCCATCCACCATGGCAGCAAAAAAGCTGTCTGAAGATAGCACTCTCTCATTTATTCCATTAGGATTTATTCTATTAGGAAGCCTATCTTTCTTAAGCTTTTTTTTTTTTTTTTTTCCAAACTTCATATTAACATGTTTGAACTTTAGGCAAGTAGTTGTCATTGACTGACTCATATTATGCTTGGTGATGAATGAAATACTGTCTGAAAAGATAGAATTTCAGGGACTCCAAGCGCTTCTCTAAGTGTTACCTTTCTCCCTTCTGTGTGCTACCGTCCCGGTAGTGCTCCCAGGGCTCCTGGTTTGGAGGAGAGTCTCCTTGTAGCAGAGATGCTTTCTTTGAAAACATCATGGCCAGAAATCATGAAGAGAGTAGCTTAAATTAGGGTAGGAAGTCTGGTTTATTGCCAAACCAGTGAACAAGGCATACAATTAAACACTATCTGGTTGTAATCAGAGGTAACTAGAATAGATTTTTATCGTTTTAGAGATGAAATTAAGCACTTACCAGACTGACATTTTCAGAAGCATTCCATTAGCTCAATGCTCTTCCCAAATGAAGTAAATTAAAATAACACTCAACTTCAGGAAAAGTCACCTCTTCTCTTTGATAGTTCTCATCATTAATTCTGCAAAAGCTTCTGTAAAGCATTCTCTGAAGCTTCACTAAAACATTAGCAAAGCTAAACCCCACTAACACCTACCATAATCTAGGAACCACACCTCATTTCTGCACCCACAGAAAACTACCTACAGTAGAGAAAAGTACAGAAAAAGTAGTACTAGTACAGAAAACTACCTACAGCAGAAAGACAAGAAGGTATGTACACACAATCCGTAATCTAAGTGATTCAAAAAAATGCCAACAGTTTAAAAGTTTTCTTGTAGAATACTGTGGTGGATTGATTCTTGTTGATCAACACTGATTTTGTTAAAATTGCATCGGAATAACACATGCAGTTTAATCTCTAGTGTTGTGCTGATCTCCAAAGATTGCTCCTTGAAATTTGACCTAGCATACTTAATATGTACTAGCTCAACTGTGCACTGGTCAAATATCAGAAATATATCTAAAAATGCACACCATCTGTTACTGAGTCACCAAATAAAATCTCATTGACTAACACAACGGTACTAACTTGCAATGAGTGCCACAATTGACCTACCTTGTTGAATTTAATCTCATGCTTATGAGAAGCTATTCCCAGTGTCTGGCTGCAGAAATAACTTTTACTGAAGTCTAACAATTTTTTACAGGTACAAGTTTGTAGATTCTTCAGACTGAGGTTCACGAAATACCTCGTTGCTGGCAGTTACTGTTTCAAATTACAAATGAAGTGCAGTGTCAAGGATATCTGGAGATACACATTTTAAACTGTTTTCAGTTAAATCATGATCTTCATTCAATGTGTCAGGAGCAAGTCAACCCCTGAAATAACAGTGGCTAGCCAGCTGCTCTGTTTTCAGGTGCCCTGGAGTCAGACTAGGGGGCAGGATGTCAAATGCTAGACTATGCAGGAGACCTTGCAAAGTTTGGACAGCTGACTGATGACTGAGACAGTAATGATCAGCTAGATTCAAGCTTTAATAACCTGTTAAGTGATTTTTACTATTGTTTTCTTAAGTTTTAAGTCCATTTATTCTCTATTTTTCACACATTTTCTCCCTTGATGCTCTTGAGTGTACCACTTGCATTGCAATATCCAGGATGTTTTTCAGAATCACAGTAAAGTGGGGCAGAGAGCACCAGAAGCCTTGTTGTCCTCTGCAGCACATTGTAAACATGGGGATGATGGGAAGATTTACTTACTTTTAGCCTCCAGAGTCCTCTGTGCAAATTTTTTTTTGTGCAAGGAGCAAAACATAGATACGTGCCAAGAATAAATAGATCCCTGCCTAACAGCACATGTGAGTTCTTGAAAATATATGGAGCTCCTTTTCTGTTTAGCCAAATTTCCTACTACGGTATGTGAGCATACATGCAAAAGTGCCTCTCTAATTGCAGCTATGAATCTTCCACTTACAAGGTCTGACCCAGAACATGCATTTAGCAGAGCCGCAGCTGCTGTGTTCTAAACTCCGTATTAGAGAAGGACAGCAGGGGAAAGGAGAGAAAATTAAGGGCATTAACACAAATGCAGTTCTCTAAAACAGCCCATATTTTGTTAAAAGGTAGGCCATCACAACACATCACACCGCTCCGTGTTGTTCTGAAGCACCCTCAGCCAGCTGCAACCAGCGACAAATCACAGATAATCTCAAAAAAAATGCCCATCAGCCATGTTTTGCTGGGGCTGTTCCACCAAGGGAGTACAAGGCACCTTGCCTCCATCCTCTGATGGGGGGAAGTTATTTGCTAATAAGAGGTTGTGAGCAGTTCAATACTATCTGCTCAGACTGAAAACTGCACAAATAGACTAATTTTTAACGTTTTAAGTTCACTATGCATTTCATTTAGAAATGGGTTCAGGCTGTGCTACCCTTATTATATAAAACTCGACTGGTATCACACTTAGAGCAACAGAATTTGTATGGCATCATTTAAGGGCTTTTTCCTGTCTCTTGGATGTATCTTATCCAGTTTGAGGCTCAAATTTAGTTTCCATTTAAAATGTATTTGATCTATAAAGAAGGATTTTCTGAATTCTCCCGTTTTATTTCCTTTTAAATACCGTCAAGTTTGAACCTGGTCAGGAAGCATCAAGCGCTTAAAGCATTTCTTCCTAAGACAGAAAAGGCACAATACGGAAGAATCTAAATGCAATCATTTCTCAGGATACTGAATGACCAAATTCTAATACAAAACCCTTTTCTGTCATATAAACTGTAATTTCAGTCATAATTTAATCCTCATTTCATTGATTTGAGGCACGAACCAGGTACTCTGAGCTTTTTATCCCAAGTACACACAGGTACAACACACACATCACACTGCAGAGCAAACGGACTTGGTGCAGCTGAGACAGCCCAGTGAAAAACAGGTTCTAAAAATTTAAGTTTAAACCATGGTTTGAAATAGCATTTAACTGACAATATGCTGATATTTCCTTTTAGTATCCTTCAAGGATTTTATAACACCTTCTATATAAGATGTAACACAAAACACTCCAAAAGTTTTGTAGCCAACCCTCCTATTGCTGTCCCTACACTGAAATAGTCTAGGCTCACAGGTGCAATTTGGATGTACAAAAACCTCATTTGATGGAATCTACTTCTGGAAATAAGGTCTTAACATTAGTTTAAGAAAATAATTCCTTTGCTTAAAAGATTTCTCTTTACACTAGGAGCTGAAAGACACTGTCTCTGTAGATTAGACAAACAGCTTGTGTATGATATTGTTCTATCCACATCCCCATCAAGCCCTATAAAATACCTCTCCCACTTGATTTTGGTACAGGGAAGGGTATTTATGAGTATAGCTGCATACAGTAGCTTCACCAGAAGCTGGCACAGGCAACTTCATTAAAATGTAATGCATTCCCAGTGTCCCCAGGTGAAGGTGCAGGTACTCAGAGGCAGACATTAAAATGTCATCCTAAAGATTTCAGCTACATAGTTAAAACTGAGAGTAAAATTTCTAATAAACTCAGTGTTCTTCAATAACATCTTTATACAGGTCATTGTAATTTTAAAATAATTGTGCAAGAAACTGATTCATTAAATATATGACGCACATTACATTTGTAATATTAATTCAGAAATTAGATTCAGTTTCTTATCAAGTGAATTGGTATTAAGTATACCAATCCAATTAGAACCATACTGTAACTGTATTGATACTTCAGTTAACAACCCCACGTTAGGCACTACTGCCAAAAATAAAAGAAAGTTAAATTAAGGTAATGCTTTCTTAGTGTTTTCCCTATGGTCCTTCTCTTAAGCTGAGGGAACCTAAAATCTTTAGGACTTCACGTGCAATCTTTAGCACATTGCCTAAAGTATGGTAATGACAAAAATAAAGCAATCTAGTCAGGTATCGCCATTTGTTATGCATGCACTTTGTAGCCTATGTGAACAAGTTTGGCGTAAGACCTTCTTTTTTGCCCTAGGGTCACATCATCGACACCTGACCAGCACATATCTGAGACAGGCAGAAGGAAAAGACAGTAAAGCATTTCGCACAACTTAAAATCAAAAAAGAAAGATGAAAGCCCGTCAGACCAAAGGTCAGACAAGTGCTAGATGTCACTTGGGAAAGATGCAAGAGCAGGACAAGCACACAGTGACTCTTCCCTGAAACACCTTCCCAGCCTCAAAAGCCGCCTCACTCACACCAGTTGCTCTTTTTCAACAAATCCGCTGATCATTTTCATAGCCTACACAAACTTTGGGAATCTGCAAGCACTTGTGATGACTTCTGCAGCTTAACCATCCTCTGACAGCTTCTGGCAACTACTTTCCTAGGATAGTTAGAAACAGAGAGGGGGCTGTTTCTGCCCTCACACAAAGCCATCCTAGCACAGGACACCGACACTGTCTTTGCAGAGATGGCATTTGCCTCGTGTGCTGAACTGGCACTCCAGTGATGAGAAAGGGATTACGATGTATTGTTTTCCCATGTAGGTGACAGTATTTGTCGGGCTGTACCCAAGAGGCATAACTGTTTTGTATCCCATTCTGCACTTAGGGACAAGACAGACTTCTCGCTAGGCTATCAGCCTACAGGGTTTTTTTCCCTACCTTCTAAAGAACCGTCTCACAGGAAGAAAAAAAATGGTACACTTGACTGTATTGCAGCAGTTCTAGCAGTTTAAGGCTATTTTAAGATTAGTTAATGAATAGAAACCTGACAATGAGGTCCCAGCTGGAATAAAGATGTTATTTAACTACATCTGAAAACACTCATCTGTGGCAGAAACTAATAGAATTTCCCAGAACTGTGACTACAATTAATACGGACTTTAAAAAGCAATATTTAACTAGCAGTTATAATTTTA
Source organism: Cygnus atratus (assembly GCF_013377495.2). NCBI lineage: Eukaryota > Metazoa > Chordata > Aves > Anseriformes > Anatidae > Cygnus > Cygnus atratus. The sequence goes on along the minus strand of NC_066377.1, from coordinate 12,138,170 downwards.
TTAACATAAAGAATAAAAAGAATCAAGGTGAAGGGACTTGGTTTCACAGTTAAAGATTATACCAGATAGAGCTGCGTAGTTCGGGTTTTGTCTTTAATGAAATCGTTCCCCTTTCCAATCCTGTTTTTTCTCAGAGAGATTATACGTCCATAAATCATCTGCATTCAACTGGGAACATTGACTTTACTGAACATATTTGACCTGACTTTTAATTATGTCACTGACTTCTAAAAACACTGTTCAACTTCAGTGATGCCACTCCTCACAGAATCGCAGCAGCTCAATGCAATCTTTGCAGTGAGATTTCTCATACACATAGAGCTAATGGACACATTTCTTTAATGGAATGTTATCATGAGCGTTGAGTGAATTTGATTACACTCAACTCTGAAAACAAGAAAATGGAAACAAGACCTACTACAAAGTGACTTTCTCTTTCCTTAAGAGTTGACAGCACCCACTGGGAACACTGTACACATGATGGCAGCAAGTTATGAAGGCCTACAAGATTATATTGTTTGAGCCATTTGCCAGAAATAAAAATTGCATCATCTATCAGCAGATAATCCAGCCTATCTGATTATCTTTTTATCTACACTCATTGAGGAAGAAAAGAGCAAGGTATACTCAAGAGAACTATGACCAATGGCATGTCATCCACTAGTAACATCTCATTTTCTTGTCAGTGTCACCAGAGACCATCTTAACATGGCTTTTTCAGGCTGGCCAGAGGACACCATTATGAGGACAGAATAAAGCAGAACTGAAAAGAAGAAAATACGTACAAACCAGTTTCACTTTAACAGTTCTCAGACTGACCTAGAATGAGGTTTCCAGAGAAAGACTTGTCTAAAAGAAAAGACTTATCTAAAACCACAGTTGTGAGGATGCTATGCTCAAACCTGCAAGACTGTTCTCTGCTGAACACAAGAGCTGGGGATGCAACAAGCAAGTTTACGTGTACCTACGCAACGACAAAGTAAGATACTGAGTTGTCTTAGCCCATGGAAGGCACCAACACAGGCAAACCACTGTCTCTTGTTCTTGGGCCTTTTTCTACCTTGTATTTTTTCTTCTGAAAGTCAAAGTGCTATGGCGATGATTCTGGATGTGTAACTAAGCACATAACTTGGAGACTGGTCAGTGAAGGGCTGGCCCATTAGAAAAAGGATGAATCTGGAGTGTTCAGAGCATTCAGTGATTTTCCTTTTCTTTCTGTATTTCCATAAGTAGTACCTCCTAGCCTCTGTTCTCTTGGCTTAATCATCATTATAGCCCCTCTTTGCACCTGTAACATACTCAATCTTTCTTCTAAAGGAGTACCTGAGTTGTACAGAATACTCCAGATTAAGTTGTTTTTGACCTAAATATCCTTATCTATCACCTTACACAATCACATTCCCTATTTCAGGAGCAAACCTCTCTGACTCACCTCAATCACCTCTTATTAATGCTCCAATAGCTTCTTGTCACTTTCCACTGATTTTTCCATCCTAAAGCAAAAAACTAATTAATCCCAAGATGCATGACCTTACACACTGCAATACTAAATTACATCCCATTTCCATTTCACCACGTTTCAAAGTCCTAATTCCTCCAGCCTGATTAATTATCCTCCTCCAACCACGTTTCATTGCCTATGTTAGCACATTCCTTTATGTTGGGAGCATCAGTGTAAAAAATCTCAAGAATTATCCTTTACACCTTTAGTTAGCCCAGCACCAGTCTGATATAGTAGAAAAGCATACAAAAAGCTAATACTACCCAGGTTAGTCCCACACTTACACATTTAACACAATTCTTCTGTAGCAATCTAATATTTTTATGGTAATATTATAAAACCTGAGTGTTAGATCTAAGCAGCCTATCCCTAGCACTGCACCTCAAGCCCACAGTTTTTCAGCAACATCCAGTCAAACAGTATGTCCAGGTACTGACTCCTTCATGAAGTCTATCTTTTAGGATCTATGCAAATGTGTTTCCAAAAACCCAGACTTTAAATTAAACCTCTATCTAGCCTTACCAATCAACATTACAAGATTCAGTAGTGATTGAAAGAAATTGTACCAGCTTGAGCCAGTCTTTCATCCATCCAGTCCCCTAGAGCTTACTAAAGGTTTTGACAACTTTATTTAAGACCTTAGATAAAGTCAGTGGACTGTCATGCCGTTACAGCTAAAACTGGGTAATTATTAAACAGAATCTGATTTTCAGTAGTGTCAAATTGATACAGTATTAAACAGATAGGAAAGTAATGATGAGAAACATAAGAACAAGTATACTCGCTCTATACCCTTCATTTAACAAGTTCCTATTCGATTTTCTCAAATTTAAAGTTACTGTTTTGACATGAAACATCAATAATTTATGAATTAGTAAGTTGTAAGTACTTTTACTAGTTACTATAAGCTTATACATTCACGGAAATAAAGCCTTCCACTCAGAAGTAGTCTCTTCGTTACAACTAAAACATTGCAAGTTTCTTCCTATCATTTGCCTATACCAATACAAGCAAGACTTAAATACTTATTAATTGAACAGTGACGTATCAATGAGAAGTATAAGTCATGTCTGATGATCATCTCCCTTTATTGGCCCACAATGCGTTTACGTGCAAGTGGAAGGGCTGTCTCTCAAGACAGTGAACTGAAAGCCTACTGTAAGGCTCCTCCACACCCAGTTTTAAACTATTAATCATTTAAGATTTTCTCAGAAAGGGGAGGCATGCACATTGCACGTACGAAAACATAGGTTTTGTTTGTTCAATGCGTTGCAGGATTTTTCATTCAGCTTTGCATATTTCTAGGCTCCTGCAAAGGTCATTTAATTCTATCCATTACCATGCGATTTTCTATGATGGACGAAAAATGCTTCACCCAAGCTTTAACTCTGCAGACTTCATGAACTCTTAAGCTATTATATACGTCCACTAACCACTGCCTAACATGGTACAGTGAAAATGTTGCCAAGAGATATGCAAAACAGATTCCTGAACTAACCACTCTTTACCTCTTATTAAGATCTTTGTATTAAGTTCCTTCTCTGTATGACTTAAATAAGCATGATCTGCTTGAAACCCCCAAGAACACAGGAATGTAAAAAGACACCTTTAGATTATAAATGATTATATTCTTAATGTTTTAAATTATTAAAACTGCTGCCTTTCAGCACTGGCATTTCTGGGCAAATATAAAGTGCTTTCCAAGAGCCTTAAATCTCTTTGACTAAGATATCAATCACAGCTCATTTCCAAAAATGTCTCCTGGAATGGATATTCATCCTTTTTCATTTTGCCAGAGATGAAAACTATACCCAGCTGAATATGCAACTTGCCATGTACTTGTATTAACACAGCACCCCAGAGACCTAAACGATGGCCAAGAGCTGAGCAAATTCATGTTATTGTGCTGAACACTCCTTCATTTCTCTGGAATTTTTAATACACTGTATGCTGTCAAGTCCACACTGAGAATCTGTAATGGATTCCCTAGATAACAGATTTTGGTAATGTGCTGGGAGGCTGAGAATTAAGGATTAATCCTAGAAACCCAAATACTAGTTTAAGCCTTGCAGCTAGAATAACCCTAATTTATCTACTAAAAATTTGGTTTCCTCTAGTTTGACCAGAGAGCTCCTGCAGGAAACCCTCACGAGAAGGGAAGGCTTTGCAGGGGAGAGCTGAAGGGTTAGAGACCATCTTACTTTCAGGGTAATTTCATTTCTAAGACATGGTTTAGGTTTGACTGGTACCAGCCCAAAACAATGCTCAACTCCTTTAAGCTCATCTTTGATTCTCATTTTTAGGCTACATTCCTGCACTGGCCCCACACGCACCAACAAGGCATCGTGGGGCAAGAGGTCACATAACCAGCCAGCTGCTAAGTACAAATGCTAGCGTCCATTCTCTGTACTTACATCCTAAACAGCAGACCCCAGAGTTGCAGTGTTATAAATACAAGTAATTAAAAAGTGGTTTTACCTAATTTAGGACATTAAATATTTTAATTTCTCTTAAAAACAGTCATGGCATTGTTCCCACTCAAAACACATGCTTTACCTGAAGAATACAAAAGTCTCAGCAAAACCTTACTAGAAGTTCACCACTCCACCACCTTTATCCAGCGGTCTATAAAGGGAAACAGGTTGTAAGAGTAACGTTCCACTTTCTGTGCTGCTACTCCTGGAAAACTAGGAAGTAATGGATACGCTGACTCCCTTGGAGACCTCAAATGTTCACTGTGCAACAGCACACAGGCATTTTCAAGATAAATACTGCTTTTGAGGAAAGGGTTATTGTTTCTCCTTTATTGTGGGGTGTATGAAACCCTACCTTCAAATGAAGTGAATGCTATAATCCTACATCATTCTTTTACTGTTTCTTTGGACAGCTTCATTTACAACACACCAGAACACAGATTTCCATCCACCCTCCTACATCTTTTTTCTTCAAACTCCTCAAGGAAATCTCCCTAGCAGTTAACGCACCAAGCTTGCCCAATACTGCTGTTGCTCTACAGCTCAGCAGAGACCGTAAGCGTTGGGTTTGGCAGAACAGGCAGCTCTGCTCCCACGTTCAACACAGCGGAGCGCAGCTGCAGGATGCGGTGTTTTTGTCTTCCGATGTAGGAGTGGATCCACGTGCACATCCTGCCATCACGCTCGCATTCCCAAGTGATCAACCGTTTCACGCCTGTGACTGTAAAGCTTCCACTTACAGTTTAGGTTTAAAATTCCCTGAAAGGGAAATGATGTTGGAAACATTTTCATGACATGGGATAGATGCATCTGCAGACAATTCAAATGCATCCTTGGGTAACTATGTTAAAATCAAGAAGATCAATTAGCAAGTCAGCAGTTTCCAAAGTGGCAGAGTCACTTCCCCTTCAAATTTGATCTTAGCAAAGAAGCCTAAAGAACAACCGGATTTCTCTTCCAGATGGAAAAGCAGCATTTCTACGAAAGGCAATATTTTTGGTCAATATTTGCTTTCAGTTTCAATTATGTGAAAAAGGCTTTTTTCTTTTTTAATACCTTTTCACAGAAGTTATCTGACATCAAGGATAATGTTGTAATAAAATGAGTGCTAAATCTTTTCACTTCACAGTGAGAAACTTAAATACTGATAGAGTTTTAATTTGGGCTTATTTGCAGAGAACTCTACATACCAGGAAGAGCTAGCTGGAAAAATAAACGCATAAAAATAGCCAAAGAAATAAGAAGCAGGACAGACACATGGAGAGACAAGAAATAATCATTTTGAAGGCTTCCTTTGACAACTGCTCAGTACATTACAAAAACGGAGCTTAGCCTCAGAACTGGCCTCTGATGGTGGACTTTTTGAAGAATGACTTACAACTTTCTGTAACTCTGAGTTGAATTAATATTGTTTGAAGGAATTATCTACCACTGAAACAACCGTATTTCCTCTCCTTTCCCCTGTTAACGTTGAACTGACCACAGCCCAGACCTGCCCTCCTTTCACCTGTCGCCAGAAGTGGCAGCATTAGGTTTCAACTCCTACAGCACCTTCCGCACACCTCCATCTTCTTTCCTATCCCAACAACATCACGCAGAAGTCAAGTCAAGAAATAACAGCAAAGAGCAACACTTGCGCCCCTCCCCTCCCCCTTTTAAGCAACATTCCTAGGTTGAAAAATCACCGCTCAGATTTAATTTATGGAGCTGCAAAGTTCAGGTAAAGCAGTGCAGCTACAGAGCCAGGACAGGAGAAAAATGAGATTGCAGCAAGTTTGAAACCCGTGGCCTCGTCAGTGCTGTAAGCAAAGAAATGTTCTCACTGTACACGCACCCTAATAAAAGCAAGGGTTTAATTGCATTTTTTTCTCCAAGTAGCCATATTAAAACTACATGTGAGGAGAGACTTAGCACTTAACTTCATAAGTGCTCCAGGGCTGTGGAAAGGATGGTTGGTATGTAAAGAGCAAGACACACACTATGGTGTGAGGTTCATCCCTTCTTGCTTACTCCCAGGGAAGCATCCCAGAGCTCCTACCAGCTCTAACTCCTTTTCAGCCTACACTGCTGTTCCATTCCAGTGTTCACGGGGCTCATGCACAGACCCCAAAAGCAACTTTCTGCTTGCTCACACAGACCGTTTCCTTGTATTTCTACTCTGACCAGCAAAATTTCAGTCTTCCTGAGAGATAAAGAAAATCATACAAAAAAAGATTTCTTTGTGGCCACGTAAGGAAAATGATCCCTGCTTCCAACTGCTGCCATTCAGCAGAGTGGGTAGGATGTTGGTCTTGAACCCAGTACCTGGTGTGGTGTTGCACAGGAGTTCCTGCAAGTTCCAGACTTTTCCGTCTTTGAAACAGTATTAATGTCACCGAATCCCCTAAGAGCACTGCTTTAAAAAATCATTAGGTACGAAAAGCTTTCCAACAGCTCTAAGACATCAGACACAATCTCCAGCTCTGAGAGACAGGACCCAGAAGCACCAAACCCAATCTGAGCCCGTTCTGCAACTGTTTCGTGATTTCCTGGCGTTTTGCTGGCTTCGCGATTCCGGCATACAGTTGCAGCACTAACCTCACACACAAACCCAGACCAGAGCTGCTTTTAATTCAGAAATCAGAATACACTCTGGAATTTCTTGATTGTGCACCTGCCCACAAAGCTCGACCATACTCAGTAGCAACTTAAATGCAAAGCAGTCCCTAGGAGTAGTCACTCCACGAAGACCTCTTTGCTGTACGTTTAAGCAGTGACTGACTCTAGAAACAATTTGGGGCTACAGGGGAACACAATGTACCAAAACCCAAATTTCCTGCGGATGCCTCATCCTGCTGCCTCAGATGGAGCCATCCTCTGCTCCACATGCAACATTTGCTTGCTCAAAATCTCTACGCTCTTTTCGTCCTATCCCACTTCATACAAAGCATCTGGAACTCTTCCCCCTCCCCTAAAACCAGATCTTAAATATCTGAAGATTCTTGAAGTTCAGTTACCAAAGGCCTGATAAAAATTTCAGCCAGCAGCTGCTTTTCACAAGAAGCACTCTGGAGACAGCCCATTGTGTGGTTCCAGGAGGAAAAGGAACAGCGTGACAGTAAAACAGCCATTTGGTTTGGTGCAGCTTCCAGAGGAGCTTACCGCGTGCCACCACCACCCGCAGCTCTTCATGTCATCTGGAAGAGAAACCTGCAGGGAGAAATAACCACAGCCATTCCTGCCTGGTGCACTCTTCCCTGCCACCACCCCGAGCTGTGGCCATCGGGAGCAGAGATCATCCTCCCTGCCATGTGAGCTGCTGTAAGGAAAGCCAGGATTTTGTCTACCTGTGCACAATGCAGGGATACAAGAAGCTTTTGCTTCACGAGAAGCATCCTCGTGCTCAGTGCATTCAAGCAATGACTTGCTCTTGTAATTCAAGAATTCCTCAGAGAAGGATTTGATTGTTCTAGAGGAAAACAAGTGACTATCTTTCAAAGGAAACAGCATCAGTTCCCCCCAGAGGTGGAGATAAATACGCGCCTGCTTTACATCACAGGAAACGTCAGCTATAGCCACTGCTTCCCGGGCTGTACTGAGACAATCCACAAGTACTGTGGAAAATATAAAATTCGACAGTTTTCTAATGCTTCCCACAAATCAAAGCATCGTTTTGAAATGCTATGTTATATTCAAAAAAAAAAAAAAAAAAAAAAACCAGAATCCTGGGGCAAGAGCCCCAGAATGAGCCTGGTGCAGCCCCAGCAGGGGCTGAGGAGCAGCGCACACCCTCAGCACAACGGGAAGGGGCAGAGCCGGCACCCTGGCTGGGCAACCACCCCTAAGGAGCATATATTCACCCCCAGAAGAGCAGCTGCCCCCATGCAGCACGCACCGCTGTGATTTTAACCCCTTCTCCAGGGCCTGCAATTGCTGGCAGGACACAGGAGATAAAGCAGCAACAGTGCAAGAGAGAACGACCGGCAAACAGCGAACTGCTCTGCTGAACGCTCCGGGCTTCTACACGCTGAACTCTCTGACAATTCTGTACTCCCAGCTGTGACCCTGCACATGCTACAAATGAAAGCGCAGACAAATCCTAGCTTTGAGTGATTTTTACAAAGCCTTTAAGCCAGTAAAGCTTTGCCCAACTCAGGAGTCACAAAATCTATTGTTTCCCTGCCCTGAAACACTTCAGAATTTGTCAATATATTCAGAAAATTGTCATTCAGACCTCCTGCAGCTGCAAGTAACTGGGAAACAAAGCTGAGGGAACTGGGATTAGCTGCTTCAGGTGCTGAGAGTCTGTGGGGGCTGAAATGGAAGCGACAACATTCTAATAAAGACTTAGGTGAGAAATATTAAGTTTCTCTGAAGTCTCAAGGCAAACTGCATGCATTTGCAGGACTAACTCCTGGAAAGAATAACCACTGCGCTGCTCACATCATCAGGGATTTCTGGGCCTTCCTTCCCCACCCATACAATTGTTGCTGCAAGCCTTAACATTATGAAACTGTTCTGATGATTTCAAGAAAGTGCCACTTACTGGAAGTGCCAAGTACTCTTAGCAGCTCAAAAAAATCTGAAATTGTTACTTTGGATCCTTCTCTTTTCTCCTGTGTAAAATTCTCCATGTAGACAAACATGAGATGAAAACCTCGGATGAGCAAAGAAAATTAATTTCTTTGCTATGTGAACTGCATTGTTTAGACATCCTCCACAGGAGATGTTTCATTAGAAATGTCAGTCTCTCTATTCAACAGCACAACAAGCACATACCAGATCATCTGCTGTTTTCCCAATCTGTTCTGTAAACAGCAAACCAAACCCCAAGTCCTCAAGCTTTGTAGACCTGAACAGACCCTGAGGCACAGCCAAGCAGGTAGTTTAAAGGAGAAAGTTTTTCCCGACACTGCGGAAGATAGACAACCCAAGTAATCTCGATTCCCAGACTTAAGTGACAAGAGACTAGAACAAAAGTACTACTACCGTTTCAGCACCCAAAATGAAGTTAGTACTTCATTTGGAGCATTTACACAATCAAGCTTTTCCATTCATCATTCTTCATCACAGATTCAGTTACCTAACGATGCTATCAGAGGGATAAGGCAGAGATGTGCAGGTTTGCCTTCAGCCTGCTGGGATTCTACTGTTTCTCAGCTGCCCCATCACCTCCATAATGCTGGAACCAGAAGAATATTTAGCTCCGTGAAGCAGATGCCCTGTTTCAGTCAAATGGTTCAGCTCCTGAAACGATGAGGATAGAAAGAACGGCAAGAGTACTTTCTTTCTCTAATGTCTACCACTTGTTCAGAATAAGAGGAAAACCTACTGCAGCCAGGTCTCTGCTCTTCAGAGAGGCACGGGACCTTCCAACATTACCCTTACTTGTTTGAAGAAAACAAAAAAGTGAGAATGAAATTGATTTGGAACCAACAACTAAAAGTCCCGAATTCTGGGGCTATGGCTATAGAATTTTTCTAGTAAGCCACTTAAATATTTATCTGCCCAGTCTATTTACAACATCTTCAGACCTATTTAAACAAGAACTCAATCTTTACTCGAAGCAGCCAATACAGCACTCCCAGGGCCTTTACAAAGAAGGCACAATGTGCATTTACAGAAAGAAAACCAGTGCCACCATGGCAACAAGTGAGCAAACAGTGTAAACTTCTAAAACTGTGAAGCAATCTTGCTTCTAATTATATTGATTCCAGGTGTACAACTCTTAAATATAGTCATTCCTGGCACACACACTTTGCAGAAAGAAAACATTAAACTATGTGTACAAATATTCACTGAAAATATATTTACAGATGTGCACTTGCAATAAAAATTGAATCCGTAATACTGCCTGAGATGATTTTCATTCAGGTGGGAAATGATATGGAAATAATCAACTGTGTACAAAGCTAGGCTTGGAAATATGCACAAGCTTTGAAACAAATATATATATTTTGAAGCAAAAATACTAAGTGCTGATGTCTGTAGACAACTCCAGCTAAAAAAACAAAAGTAATCAACTAGATTTGTTTCAAAGCATATGGTTGTCAGAGCAGAGCTCTTCTCTCCTCAATTAAATATCCCTAACCCCAGACACCCAGAAAACATGCAGACAGAAGGCTAACGAGATCACTTTGTCAAAAGTAAAGACTCGAGTAAAACTTTATTTGGTAGTTTGTATCAGAGAGACAAAAGGAGGGAAGTCTTGGGCATTTGATTTTTTTTGTTGGTTTTGTTTTGTTTTCAAGTAACATTAGGAGATGCTTACACAGAAAGGAGACGTGTTTAGCCATACTTCAGAAACAAAACAGTATTTTCTGTCCTGAATTCCCAACAGAGATACACAAAACAGTAAACATTAAAAAGAACAGAAAACACTGATCTGCTCTCATGAGGAAAAAAACAACAAAGCCTTTTAGGATAGCTCACTGAAGGCTTTGGAAAAGCCATTATCAATGTGACTTCAACAGGTGGCAGATCAGCACTGTATGGTCCAATGTAAACCAAAACAGAAATCTCCAGGGATTTCATTGCCTTTTTTTCCTATTTGGTGAGGTCAAATAATCAGGTGAGTGAAATAGACTTTAGAGAAATAGCAACCATGACAGACATGGCCATAACATTAGATTTGATGACCTTAAAATAAGGAATCATACCTCAAGACAAGCACTACTTTATCAGGAAGCCAAAGACAGGCTAGAGGTCTTCACTGTTAGGAAGATTTCAAAAGCCCTTCAGCTAGAAATTGCTGGTTCTACACACTCCCAACCAGCAATTTCAGTCTCAAGTGTTCCAGCCAAAAAGAACTTCTTTTTGAGCAGTTGTGTTAAAGTCCTCAGGAGGATGAGTATACTCTGCTCAAACCCTCTCCACGTAGGAAGTCAAATATCCCTATTTTTAATGTGGTGCAACTTAGCCGCTAAATACAGAGCTAATTTGAAAAGAACCATAGAAACTGTTTCAGAGCTGGAGTTACCCTTTTGGAGTGCAGCAAAAAAACATTTGCCATGTAAGACTGCAAGCCAGAATCGAATAAATACCTTCCCACTTCTTGGCAGGGTACACGTACAGCAACAGAAAAGCAGAAACACATACCGACAGTGGTTGAAAAAGGAAAGAATTTCTCAAAAAAGGTCACAGTGAAAGAGCTGTTAGAAGTAACTAAGTCGTTTGAAACAAAGCAAATAAATAGGGAATCATTAGCATCTTTAAAACACACCAGCAACAGGAAAAACCACCCACCAAACGCAAGACGCGATATTCAGCAGAAGTAAGCACTGCAATGCGTTGTCTCTCATCCCTTCACCTTCCCACAACTGAACCAGACACCTCCCTGTCCCCTCCCAAAGCAGCAGCTAGCTGACCCGAGCCAGCTGGAGCAGGACAGAAAAGCAGTGAGTGCCGGATAATTTGGGTGCCTCATTCCTGCCTGCTGCCGTGCTGCCAAAAGCTTACTTGAGACTAAGTCCTATCTGGAATTTCTCTGAAATTGATAAGGTGATTCAGAAATCGTCAGGAAAAAGTCAGAGCAACATTGGTAAAGTTACACTGTTTTGAACGTGAAGTGCAGGATTCTCAGGCTATAACTAAACCACAGGCTGTTACCCACACATGTAAGATCCTGTTCTTACTTTTTGGTCACAGAAGACACTGATTCAGAGCCAGCTAAGGATGTCTGCCGTATCTCTAGAACCCCTACAGGCTCTCCAAAATCCCCAAAAGTACCCAGATGCAGTACATAGGTTGTTCTGCCTGTCCTAGAGCGGAGAGGCAAGTGTATGACCTCAGATGTCTTTACTATAACCACAACATGCAAACATATTTCTCGCTGTCTTGGGATTTTAAACATATGGAAATTCAGTGTGAAATTGCAAGTGATTTCTACATCTTGCATCCAAAACACCATTAGGAACAGATCTCAAATTTTCTTTTGCGGCAAACAGTTCCATTGGAGGGCTAAAGCTTGAGAGCACACTACACTTCTGGTCTTCTACTTGCAATTTATGGTAAAGCGTTTCCACTGTCCTGTACGTAACTGAGGATAGTCATCTTCCTAGAATTACATCTGAAGAATTTTGCCCTATTTTCTTTACATGAACAGGGAGGAAAGAAAACAGGAAAACGTTTCTTTAATTGACCAGATGAGCTTTGAATGCCAGATCTCCCAACCTATACCTCCATTAGACTGCCCTCTCTCTGTTTCCTGCAAACCACATCTTTCCCTGAAGACCTGCAAGAAACTACCTCCTATATTTACACTTTCCTTCCTTTAACGAGTGCTTTCCTTTTGCAGAAATGACTGAACAGGATTTCTATTGTAATGCCATAAAAAAGCTGAATAAACCTTAACCCAGTGCATCGTGAGAAGGTGTTTATTACATCTTGTGAACAACCACAATTTTGCGGGTTTTTGGCAGTTTGCACTGGGAAAGGCAGTTAAACATAGCTGTTTCATCATGCCATGTGGCTGTAATTTTTTTTCTCTTTGAAGCAGGCCTTCGTACATTTCAACCATCAAAAGAAAGAAACCAAAAGGATCACGCATGGTTAATCTCTCTGCACCAGAGAACTTGCAAATTGCAATAGATGCTGCTTAACAGTGAAGGTTTTCATGGCTTTTAAAGTACAAAAGCTTTTGATATCATGTTAATAATTAATAAATGACATTGTTGATGATCAGTAGGCATAACTGCATGAAGTAGGACCCCTTCAAAACAGCATTCATGCTAACAATAGTCATTTGTTGGCACAGGATTTCAGAGCCTTCCTACCTTTATCCAACTAATTCAAAAAGGTACAATTTCAAGCTATCTCAGGACTCGAACGTCATTCCTCTCCAAAAAAAAAAAAGTGACCAGCCCTTCCACTCTTCTGTTTTCAGGCAGGGAAGCTGGTGGGTTTCTTTGTTTCCACAAAACATATTTCAAGCTTCCCAAGTAGCACGAGTCTGTAACCTCTGCACCACCACCACCGTCCGCTTCACAGCCCCTGGTCTACCTATTGTAGGTTTGAACTTATTATTTATGACATTCTACCTCACCCAGTCCCGGTGCTGGGTGGTGCTGCTGCTGTGCCCGGAAGCACGCAGTTCAGTCCCTGTAGCCATAGAGAATACTTACATTTCTGTGGCACATGGCACTTTGCATCATGCATTAACATCAGCTCTTTGATATTTTCTCCTTTCTCTAGTAGCTGTTTTATGTGTAATGACGTTCTGCTTGAAGTCTGCTCCAGGGGAGTGGATACTATGGGATGGATTTATACACACAAGTTCCAGAAGTAGGTCAAGGGCAGGCAGCAGTTCTCACCTTTAGCTGGCAACACAGCTCCTAAAGAGACACAGAAACCCACAGAGGGGTTTCGCAGCATTTATACCATGTTTGCAGCGGAGGCATCCATAGAAAGGGGAACTTATAGCAAATAAATCACTGGTCCCAGTTTACGTGCATATAAGCCGTCAAACAGTCAGGCACACTGAAATAAGCAATGTGCTCTTTCGCTACTCTCACTGCTGGCAGAAGAGCTTGCTCCACACCTCTGGAGATATTTGACAGCCACATCTCAGCCTCCTGCTTAGCTAAGGCTCACTAAAGCTCTTCAGATGGCATGGGGACTTGAGGGAGGGTTGGCAGAAGGAGCATGGCTTAAGTTACACATGCTTCAAGTAGAATTTCCACAAAATATTTTTCCCTCACATTTGTAAAGGCCCATAGGGAAGACTGAGCTACTGCAGACCCTGCTCCTTCCACCAGAAGGAGGCTTCGGTACAGTTTCCTTCACTGTATGCTGGACAGGAGAGCAGCCACAAAATCCAAAGGGAAGAAGCTGCACAGAGTTCCTGGTGATGACACCCATCCTGAACGGAAAGCATGGAGGAGGAGGGCCAATTTCTCAATAGCTTAATAGCACCTACATTTTAAACACTCTTGTGGCAATGTACCTCATTATCAAAATTAATTAGAAGCTGCAGGAAGCAAAGGAGGATGAAAAGATGGTGCCTCAAATGAAACACTTCAACCATCAGAAAGACGCAACGGATGATGTTGGTTATTGGGAAGGACAAACCTGCCTCGGCTCCAGCAAAGCGAGGATGTGTTCTGTCACAGCCAGAAGTGAGACAGAGCCAACAGCGAGCATCTCTCCGGAGAGCAGAGGGCCTGCAGCACGTCTAGCTCAGGACATCGGGCTGAGACGGAGCAACTCAGCCAGGTAGGTCGGCCAGGCTACCATCTCTGAAGTTTTTTGACACCAAGGATTTGCATATAGGCCATCTTTTTAAGCCTTGGTCTCCTACGCCATGAGGTGACCCAAGCTTTTATTCTTTATAGTGTGTTTTTTTGTTTGTTTTTTAAACAGACAACTCCACGTCCTACATGCCCCATTCATAACAGCTACAAGCACCGCACCTTTACGGGTCAGCCCGGGCAGTCACAGTAACTGCTCACGTCCCAGAGTATAAAGCAGGAAAATTGAGACACTGCCATGAGAGAGGCGCAAACTTGCACTGTTGGTTCTGAGAGAACATCTCAACGCACAGAACATCAACCAGAGCAGCACAGCCAAACAACTGGTGCATGGTGGGTGACAGCAGGACACGTGTTTGCTTTCTGGTGTCTGCTGCAAGGGAAGGGAGCATGCACCTCAGCAGGTGTCATGAAACCAGCTAGTAACAAAGAAAGGTGGCATTTTTTTCCCCTCATTCTTCACAGATTTGCGTTTTCAACCACAGGGGTGGGTGAAGCAAGATCTCATGTGACCATAGCTGTTTCTAAACAAAGCGTGTTTCTGTAAACTAGAGGAATCCATTACAAAGCACAGAAAAATATTTTTACGCACAGTCTAATAACATGTTTTGTCAATTAGCTCAGTCGCCATTCAAAGGAGTCACAATTCTACCCTCTACCCCTTTTTTTTTCCTCCCTGGAAATAGAAAAAGCAGCAGTTTTAGAACCAATTCTTAAACTCAATTAGCATTTATTATAACTTCCCAGGTACAACCTACGCTTATCTCCCAACAGCATAAAGAGAGGTCTCGTTGAGAGGTTATGGTAAAAGTAGTCATTTTACAGCTGATCTCCATACAGTGTCTTAACAATCCTGCCCATTTCTAGAAAATCCTGTCACCCTATAATCTTCAGAAACATTAAAGGTACATAACACAGCTTTAAAAACCCCCGTTGCTTAAGGTCTCTTATTAAGTCAGGTTTTCCCTAAACTCGCTGCTCATTATTTCTCAGGCAGCCACAAAGAGAAACGCAGTTCCTGTACTTCCAGCAACCTGTCACCCGACGGGCAGCGGCGAAGGGGCTTCCTGCCTGGCACGAGATCAAAGAGCGCACCGGGACCATCACAGGAAGAAAAGGTGAAAACAGAGCCAAACACACACCTACAAGCTTCTGAAGCAATCTGACGTACTCCTCAGTGAGCTCTAGATTTCCTGCATCCTAATCTTCTGTGTGGACAGGCCAGCCCCGTGGCTCTTGAAAATAAGAATGTCCAACTTCAAGGTAAAAATCAAAGCCCTGAGCCCTCTATAACCCACTGGCTAAAATATGCCCCCCCCGCAGTGAAACATTAAGCAGTGCTCCAGTAATTAGAAGACGGTAGCACATTCCCATTTTTCCTCTTCATTGAAAAGTTGTAACATCTGCCAAAATCACTCTTTTTGTTGTTTCTGCTGCTGCTTGGGTTTTCTTTTAGAGAATAGGCTGGTCCTACGAAGATTAAATAGGCTGTTTTAGGATAGGAACAGACCAAATGCCATGCTGAACTTCCAGCTTCAATATTCTGATCACTTGAAAATATTTTTTAAGCGCTAATAAGAAATACCCCTAGTAGCTCCCTGCACAGATGGCTAAACTAGACAAGTGATTTTTGATTAGTTCAAGGTTTTGTCACCAAAAACAAGCAGTGAATCTTCCTGCAACTCCGAGCACTCAGACTGGATTATTTCTGGTGCTCTTTAATCTCTGCAGGGGTAGAGGGAGCAAAAGGCTTTTTTTTTTTTTTATGGTTGTGACTAGAAGAAGGGGATAAGTGGCTGGCCCTCTACCTAAAACTTTCTCTTTTCTACTCAGTAAGGAGAAATTGTAGGCCCTACTGATTTGTTCAGCCAACACACGGACTCAGCTGAAAGCTTGTCTGAAACAAAGTACTACATCCCTCCATTTCTCATCCTTGTCGCAATGGGATGGGCAGGACAAGAACATCCAGAAGGATCAGACTCAGATCAGCCCTGCATGAAAGGATTCAGCTCCCAGCGCTGGGGATTGTACCCTGGCACTTCATCCGAGGGGGCCCTCCAGGTCTTGCAGAAACAAATCCTGCTTCAACACCAGTGAACAGATAGGTGCACTGATTTTAAGGAATCATTTACTGATGGATACTTTTCTGGAGCGTGACCTGCAGAACACACGAACTGTTCAAAACCAGTAACTGTACCATGAGATGAAAGTACTCCACAAGGGACTGAAGTAAGAACCCAGCTACACGTGCTCGTCAGTGAAGACATTTACAGTTGGGTGTGACCTTTAGGTTTTGCTCTGTCCATCAGGTACGAGCAGAGAAGAACACTCACATGTAAGCTGCTACCTAGTACCTTAAAGCACCCCCTGCCCATCGGGCTCTGTGCCTCCAGAAGCCACCTGGGAGCAGAAAGAGACCCACGTTAGGGTTTGCCTGCTAGGGGTGCTCAGAGCATTTTCAATCCCGCCATGGTAGGGAAGTCTGCTATCCAGGGCACTTTTAGCCCAGCTCTGAAGAGACTCCAGGACACAAATTTGAGCACTTTGCTAAGAATCAAGATTTTTTTAGTTTCACCTATCGCTTACAAAACCACATCAGACTGGATAACATGCAGGAGAAGCAAGCCCATGCCGCTGTCAAGTGACAAGCTTTTCCTGGACATTACAAACACCAGCTCATGCATTACAGTTCATGTCTTCATATTACTGAATGTAGCGCTGTGAGGAAAGAGACCCATTTTAATCTCTAATAGTTTTATGTTACCTCTTTTCCTCAGCAAGAAAACAATGTATCATCTTGCATCAAGATACCTTTCTTTTGTGACTACTTTGTGCTTTGTTCATTGCTGCCAATGAAACCGAGGCACACTTGGCAAGACAAGCCTCTTCCCCCTTTTCCACTCATTCAGCGTCGCAGCCAGCAGCAGGAAGATATGTGGAGAGCAGAACGCCACAGTCATGGCAGAAGTGCAATATAATTCTTCCTGATATGTGGCTGGTGAGTTGTGGCAACGTGCAAGCCGTTCTTTATGCAGAGATAATGAAACCCCAAGGTCCTTTTACAATAAAAGTTACCATGCCTGATATTATTTTTTCCTGCTTTTGTCCTTTCTCCCAGTAAAAGCAGCCACCAGAGCTGTGATGCCAAGGCCACTGGCGGCTGGGAAGGGGACCCAAAGTGGCAGCAGACCTGTGCCAGCCGGGAGCTGCCAGGAGGCCTGCCAGGGCTTGGGCAGCCATAGCAAAGTGCTTATGGAAAAGCTTCGCCTTCCCTTGGTAAAATCACGAGCAAGACATTTTAGTCTTGTCTCTGTAGGCAGCCAAGAAGAAAAAACTTGTGATTCTTTTCCTTTCTTAACAGAGAATATATTAAAAAACAACAACAAAGCAGTACAGTTCTGACTATGGCTGCCTAGATTCTGTTTATTTCTGTGGTAAAGAACAGACCTAATTATTAAGGCTCGCCCGTTTTTATACTTCTTAGTATCCAGAGGTAAGATGTGCCAATTATTACCACAGCTTATTAGAAACAACTGGGATGAAACAACCTGGAAGTCACAAGGCAATGAGGTGACTGAGCTTGCAGCCATAGTGACTCAGAGTTAATATGAAATAATACCTTCTTAAAATGCCACAACGACACAAAACTCTGTGAGGCGGATAAGGCATGGCTTCCTGAGTCCTGCCATATGCTTAACTTACCACCTGAAACTGGAACCCTGACAGCTTCGTTTCAATCTGCAGCCTAAGTCCTTGGGATGACATGCTGACAGCGGGCCACGCAGCGATGCTGCGCGCAGCTCATGGCAGCGCTCATGAGGCCATCCTACAGATCCGGGGCCAGAGCCTCCTCCAAAGACCATGGCTGGAGAATCCCGGGCAAACCTAAAAGCCTGGGCCAACACCTGTTCCCCTGGATTTGCTTTGGAAGGTTTGCCAGCCTGCAAAAACCACTGGTTGTCATGGAAACTGAAATACCCCAGTAAAGCAAAGGGAAGAAATATTCAATTGTCAGCACAGAAAGACTGATTGTTTAAGCTTCCCCCCACCTGAGTAAAACCAACGCAGGGCTTAGTGTCATTTACTCCCAACCTAAATTCCTCCCCGCTGGTCTAATCTGGTGTTTATGAGCGCTGTGATCCAGCGCTGTGATCCAGTAACCTCCTTCCCTCTCGTGGCAACAGCCTCCCTCCGCAGCAGTGACAAAAACCCCATGTACCTCGCGGGGGGGAGCCCTGCGCTGCACACAACTCCATCAAATCGTGCAGGCAAAGTGCTACGGAAAGGGGAAGAAAAGGATAAAACGTCACAATTATTTTTAAAAAATTCCCTTTGGGCAGCGCTCCTTGAATACCAATGGCTGTGGCGCGGCTCTTTGCTATGCAAGTGGCATAACCACACAGAGCCGCTTCCAGCAAACAGCGCGACCGAACCCACGGCTCCTCTGATGTATTATTCCCGTGGGTTGTAAATCACTCATGTTCCCTATTAATGAAAAGCCTGAACAACTTTATGACCAATTAATTGGTGTACTTAGGTAAACGAAAGCAAGAGGAACATATTGGATTAAAACGAGGGAGCAGCTTGTCCAGCGCTCAGCCCGCGACAGGAGCTGGCTGCGCAGGGAGGCGGGAGCACCAGCAGCCGCTGCCTTCGCAGTAACAAGGCTCGTGGGGAGGAAGGCAGCTCCGAACCCCAGGCAATGAATGGCTGGCTGGCATCCTAACACAGCCGGCTTTATCTCTCTTCTAGAACTTCATCGTACATAATTTAACTGTGGATTTTCAAGGAAATGTCTGATCTTCCGCCAAGCCTAGCAAGTTATTTTCCTGAAATGCCTCAAGACAGAATGGCTCAAGTGTCCACCTTTTTTTTTTTAAATCAGTTTTAAATGCACTACTTTCCAAATTCCTTGCATGTCCCTTTGTTCCTGCATTGCAAGAACAGTGAATAGCCACTAACAAAGAACTGCACAGCTGTTGCATTCCCTCTAATGGATTTGTACACATTTTAAGTGAGAGGCACAAAAAGTAAACACCACTGATTTGTATTTTCATTATGGATGATTTAATCAACGGTATGCACAGTGAAAAATGCAGTGAAGAAATTAATTTGGAAAAGAAAACTAGGCCAGAGAGGATGTTCAGTGAACACAAGCAGGATGGGGAGGCAGGCAGGAAGGCTGCTGCTGCAAAGGAAGGCTGCGATGCTGAAGAAATCCAAGCATGGCAGAAGAGATCACTTCCACCAGATTAAAAAGTGATGCAAGGAAAAAGCTCTTCTCCTGAAAATGGGAACGGGATCCAAGGATGATGAACAGCACAACAGGCAGTAAAAGTAAATTAATACAGATATAACAATCTGATGTACACAACAGAAAATCTTCAGTTTGATTAAGATGACATTATTGTTATACAAAGGGATCAAAATGCCAAGAGCCCTCGATTGTTTAGTAGATTGAAAGAGCCCACCAATGCTGTCATCCATGGAAAAATCTTATTTCTCAATTTGAGGTAACAGCAGGTGAACAGCAATGAATATCCGAGGGCTGATCTGCAGATTGCTGTCAAATGTCTCCACACTTACCTTCTCTGCTCTTACACCCAAGCCTCATACAGTGACCTGCCCCACTGATCAGTTTCCTAATCACACCTCTGCGGTTAGTCTGCTCCATTGTAACCAGAAAAGAGAAAAGGATGCCATGGCTAATGGAACCTTCAACGGCATGCAGTGCACATCACGGGTTAGTCTCCCACTGCTATGTTGTACACACCTTCCAAATATATTACACAGGGGAAATGAAAAAGTACCCTATACGCACAATGGACCCCTGCTTTAGGATAAAGTTCAGCTCCTTGAGGAAGCCACTTCCTAAAGTTAATGTAAAGAATTCAGAGACAAACGTGGTTGAGCTTTTTTAGAACCAGCACACAATCAGGAAGGATTGGCCAAAACTTGTCAGCTGTGAAAGATCAAGGGAGGCTTTCTTGAAGCCTAAAGCACAAATAAAGCTCCTGTAGCATCCATTTTGTTTAGAGGCAGAATTCAGAGATGGACTGATGGGTAGTGTTTTCAGGGAAGCGCCCTTCTTGCAAAGCCAAAGGGCTAATCTTTTGATGCTGCAGAGCACTTCATAGATTAGCCAGAATTCCTCATACTTGCAGCACACTCCACTGTTTTTATTTGCAATAATTTGACATCACTCCTTTAAGCATAAAGGCACAGGGCGGTGCAGCACCAGGAGATGATTCCTTGCCCACCAAAGCCCATGCCACTCTAACAGCAATGAGCAGCACAACTCTTGCATTGTGTACTCAGCCTTAATTGTTTTCCTTCTGATTTAAAAGGTGATAAATTAGACGAGGTTTTTTTTGTTTGTTTGTTTTTTACATTTACAAACCCAGGCTGTATCACAAAAATAGGGAACAGGGACACTTGCCATACCTACATACATTTTTTGTTACTACTTTGACTTGGCATACAAAATTTATTTTCATTTTCAATCTTCCTTTCCTGTATAAACAGGATTGATAGGTTTTCAGGGCATTTAAAATTGCAAGAAAGTGCAGACAGCTTTCAAAGTCAGCAAGGCGAAGCCAAGCTCTTTCTTAATACAAACGTTACCTGAGGTAATTTCCAAAAACATATTACATATAAAAATTCCTTTGTAGACAGACGTACATCACTTATGCATCTCCAGAAGTTTAAGTTAAAGAAAATTCACTGCACTATACCATGTGATCAGTTGGCCTAATCCAAAATTCGACATCAACAACTGTACATCAAAAAAATCTAACTAGGATGCCCAGTCTCTTTGAGCTGGACTTTGTTTCAGGAAACCTAAGCAAAGATCAATGAATTTTCAAGTGCTACCTCCATCTCCAGTACAGATGCGCCTTACAACTTTAAGTCACTTTTCATTCCAGTTCCCCCATCCAGAACCTGGAAGTTTTTTTCTTGTATTTCCAAAGCATTGCAAAGGTTTGGGCGAGGATTAGCTTGGAATTTGTGCGAGGCACTTTGAATATGAACACATCATGTGTCGCTAGACTATTTTCTTTGAAAAAGACCAGCCCCAAATCATTCTGCAGGAAACCTGCTCGCTGGTCCTGCACACTCAACCTCTTTCAACTCTGTGCTGTTTTATTTATGCACTATGGCTTCAAGTTCTGCAAAATTCATAGACTTAAACTAATTTCAGTTTAAGAAACTAATTTCTGTAAATTAAAGTCTGCCAGGGTTTTAGGAAAAAAAATGAAGCATTTTGTCTGCTAAAAGGAAAACTAGAGCTATCTCCTAGGAATAACTAGAATTGCCTAGTTTCTCTGCACACGCCCTGAGACAAGAGCAGAGAGAAACATACACATGAGGGCAGGGCACAATCCACTCCCTGGCGATGGCCTCCAGCTCCAGAATTCACCTTCCTTAAGCCTCGTTACACTGGCAGCAGACTGTCAGGCTTATCTTCAACATATGGGTGGCTGAACCGGGCAGGAGATGTTTCACGGAACAGTTTGGGTGGGAAAGGACCCTTAAGGCCCACCCAGGGCCACCCCCTGCCCTGGTCATGGTCCCCTGCCCCTAGCCCAGGCTGCCCCCAGCCCCACCCAGCCTGGCCTTGGGCACCCCCAGTGATGGGGCACCCCCAGCTCCTGGGGCAGCCTGGGCAGGGCCTCGCCGCCCTCAGCGGGAAGGATTTCCTCCTCACATCTAACCTGAGCCTGCCCTCTTCTAGTTTAACGCCACCCCCCCGTCCTGTCCCTACCCCCTGACAGGGTCCCTCCCCCTCTCTCCTGCAGCCCCTCAGGCCTGGGCAGGCCGCTTGCCAATTTATTAGGCCAATAAATTATCTGGCATCAATTCCTAGACACACATTTAGGTATATTTACAGTACCTGTATGTACAGAGAAGTCTTCCCTGCCTTTGACTAAACCGTTCTGCTTTCAGGTAGGAGTGCAAGTTTGGAGCTGGCTCAATGCTGCTGACAAGTTGCTATCAATTCTGGTGGGAAATCTAATGGAGTGCGCTGGAATGGTTCAACACTACTCTTTTGTTTTTAAATTAAAAAATGGACATCAGTCATTACTCTGAGTGCTCTATAGAGAACGGATTCTACTATCTGCTGTTCCCTTTCCTTATTGTTTCTAAAGAAGCCAACTTCCATTTCAACATTGTTAGTTTTTCTGGACAAACCTTTCTAATATTCAAGGTCTACTAAAATTTCAAACAGTTTGAGCAGCTCTACATTAGTGTAGAGTGTATGACAGAACACTGGGACAGGCTGCGCAGGTTGTGGGGTCTCCTCTGGAGATACTCAAGGCCCGTCTGGACACCTACCTGGGCAGCCTGCTCTAGGGAACCTGCTTCAGCAGGGGGGTTGGACCCGGTGATCTCTGGAGGTCTCTTCCAACCCCTACAGTTCTGTGATTGTGTGACACACTATCAGGTTATAACAGTGTAGGAGTACAGCATCCTTTGACACAACAAAGATCTTAGGGATAAACACTTAATCCAGAAGGCGTTACCAAGCACACTCTGCGTTCTTTGCAAGGTATGTAAACCCTAAAGGTTAAAGGGAAGCTTTGCAAAAGGAACTTAACGGAGACTCAGTGGTGCATCCCAGTAAAATTTGAAAGACTGGTTTACCTCAGTCTCTTCTAAAGAGTTTCTTCTGTGCTACATACTCAGCACTTAAAGTACAAACTTTCCTGAAATTCATAAATACCCACTACACTCAGACGAAAATCGAAAAGTTATCAACCACTTCCAGAGTTTAACAGAAACAGCTAATTTCCGTTTTTCCCTGTGATTTATCCCAAGTGAAGGGGAAGAAAAACTCTGCCACTTGGTGTTAACAGAGTGTTGCACAGACTTTTGCCTGAAGGAAAAGCTTTTAAGCAAGCAAAACCAGAATTCAGCAAAAAAGAATCCCTCTTTACCTCAATTAGGAGATGAAAGGGGCCCTCTCAGGTCCCTAGAAAGCCAAAAGGAAGGGGCAGTAAGAACAGCAGTGGTAATAAAGCTCCATGATTCTATTTTAAGTGATGCAATCATAATCAGCAAGAAAAAAAAATAAGTTTGCCAGACTTTAAAAAAAACATGCCCTTAATATTTGAACTGTTACATCACTGTAAATGTAGAGCCACTCCACTGATATCAATTACCTTACAAAGATAATTCTTCCATGTACAAAAACAGGAGAATCAGCAGTTGTGGGTTCTCATCCAGCCCTCACCACTGCTGTGTTTCCAACAGAGCATTAAGTATTGCATTTAGCTTCTGTCGCTCAAGCTTTGGTTTTTCATTTTCTTGTTGGAAAGTTTCACGTGCAGGATAGCGTTTTGTTTTTACAACAAAAGCTTTCCTGGATGAAGAGCTAGGGAAGGGAAACAATGCATATTTCAAATGTCACCCCATTAAAGTAGAATCCCAGAAGCCCCCCCAGCTCAAGTTAACCAAAGCTCAGCACTGCAGCCCACCAGGGACTCCCCCCACACTGGCTCAGGATGCAGGAACCTATTGCTGGAGTTTGTCTGTAGCCTATGCCCATAACCCAAAGCGAGGGAAAAAACAACAAGAATAACTAAATACAATGGATCTCTCTGAAAAATATACAGCCTCTTCTGAGTTTGGTTAAACGCATGAACTAGATATTCTGAGTTTAAAAGGATGGCGAGAACAGGCCCAGGCAAGAAAGAGACAGGTGTAAGGCAAACATGAAAGGTAAGAGAATTGACCTGAGCCGCAGATGTGTGCAATCTCACTGGAGAAAGACCAGAAAGGAGAAGAAAAAGCAAGCTATACTCTAGTTAGCAGTAATACAATTTTTTTTTTTGTCTCGTGTGTCACTAAAAGGCCAGGACTAACCCTTCATTCCCTACTTCATTTAACAAGAGCATCGCCATCCATCCAACGCTCCCGTGTGTTCTTTGTCTTCCTTCTCCCTGTAACAATGACGACTTTCCGAGGCAGCGTATTATTCATTAATGTTTCTCCACATCCACCTTCCCTTTGTCACAGACTCTTCTCCCCGCCGCACAAAGGCCCGGCAGAACTCCCCTGCAGTTCTTTTCGCTCCGTGCCGATTGAATGCCGCAGGATCACACTTCGCTTTTCCTCTTGACCACCTCTCCTCAACAGCACTAGTTTGTCATAGATGCCCTGGCTGCCACTTACGATTTCTTTTACATTTTCTTTAAGAACTAACAGCCTCCAGGAAATCAGCTGAATACATAGTGAAAAATCATTTTCCCAGGCGAAGCTGGCTGCCTGACCACAGAGCTCCCCGTCAGCAGACACTGTGAAATCCTATATAGCTTTGATTACATAGATCTGTTCTGAGCAGCTGTGCTTTAGGATACTGCTGAAGGTTCAAGCCTGTAGCAAACATTGTTTTGAATTAACCAACAAAGCAAGCAAACTTAATCAAACCAGATTTACCAATACACAAACCGACACAGACTGGGAAATGCAAGAAAAAAAGTGAGTTCTGGACTTCACAGGCTACAAAAGGAGATGACCTCATTCACATGACAAAAACTTCTCATCTCAGCTGATGCCCCATACATCAAAAATAAGGTGCAAGCATTTACCTAATGACTGCAGCCTTTTTTGCTCTTAGCAGCGAGCAGGTCCGCACCCACGGCAGGAAAAGCCTTGGAGCCTGTAGGCAGGATGCGCAAAGTTTCATCTTGACCTCCTCACATTACATGGAGCTTTTCAAAAGCAGTAATGGAAATTGCTTTTAAAAAGTAGTCCTCTCATTCTGCTTAGACAATCATTCCTATTTAGGCTTTTTTTTTTTTTTGATAAAAAGCCTTCGAGAATAACCATGAGTTCATTTTCATCTTCGATAGCCTCATCTGTGCACTGAAATCAGAGTCAAGCAACTTGTTGCCCAACATACACATATTTGACTACAAAGAAGGTGCTACACAATATTCATTCCTAATTATCAAACTTCACCTCTTTAACTTTGAATCTTGTTCCAAACTTCGTTGCAAAGTTTATAAATTATCTTTTTCCTCCCTTGTTCTGTCAGTGGAGTGTCAATATTCAAAAAAGAGGTATCTGCAGTTTAACAGGGAAGCATCACTTCTGCAGGGTATTCAGCAGCAGAGCTGACTCACGAGGTAAATTCCCTTAAAAATCCTCTTAGAACAACAGTCAGATGGATTTCTAACAGCAGTAGTGAAAGGTGGGGGAGGGAGTATTCCCTCTAAACAATCCCTCCACTCTCGTGGATGAGACCCAGCAAGAAAATCTCCAATTCAGTACTGCCTCAGACGCAGATAATTAAAATTCCCGTTACAAAAGGACTAGGATTTCTCTTCTCTGTTTTATCCCAAATTGCAAGAAGGCAATGTGGTTACTCAAAGCACTTCCAAATGCTTACATTTCTATTCAAGCTTTTATTTCCAGACAGAATCATTTAGTAGGTTTTCTGCTTTAGGCAAAATAAACTGAAAACACCTGCTAGTATTTTTGTTGGACAATGGGTGAAAAAGGTAAAGAAAGAGCAAGTTGAAGTAGCCAAAGCCAGTCTTGATGTAAATATAGTGCAGTAGCTACTGAAGAAAACCTGTGTTGTTCTGTCCAGGAATACAGTAAGCTGGTTCATACAGGTTAGATGTCTCATTTTCAAAAAGGCAAAAAGTCTCCTGCATTTACTGGAACAAAACACATCCCATGAATTTACATTATTCATATAACTAGTTAGAGAAAACTGAAGTGGTGTCATCATCCATAAGCCAGGCTTTCAGATTTTTAGACCACCAATACACCACAATTCATCACAGTGATTTGCTTTTAATTGGATGCATAAACTTCAGTTTAAAGCCATCAGACATCTCAACGTCATGGAGAGGGCTGCAAGATACAGGTTTTGTTTTTTCCCCCCTCAAAATATTGAGCTCCTGCATTTCCCAGCATGAAACACCTCTGTCGCAGATGACAAATCAAGACAGAAATGACAAGTCAATCACTTTATCTAAGAAATGGAAGGCCAAGAAAATAGAGTTATCCAGAAAAATAATGAAAGGAAAGGTAGAGAAAATCAAAGACTATCCCTGACTTCCTTAATAAAAAGAAAAACAGACTTAGCTATCAAGGAAACATACAGCACATCTCCAGGAGGAAGCTAGGTTTTGAAAAACTGCAGAAAAATCTATCATATTCCCAAAACACATAAGAAATGCAATGGGTTATTGTGCCTGTCTTTGACATAATGAGATAGGTCATAATTCATCATAATTCAACATGGGCCTGATCCAGCCACTGTCAATAACTTCTAGTGAGGATGAAAGTTTGTTCTCAACATCCCGCTAACAAGCCCCGTAAAACGACTGGACCCACCTAAGTCTCCTCTAGTCTTGGAGCTTCTTCAGCACACGAGTACATCCCGGGAGTGCCACGCAACACCCAGCTTCTTAAAAGCTGACAGAATGTGCTGACTTTGCCAGAGCTGCCCTACTTATAAAATACCCAGACACAGCCAAGATATTTGTATCACTGGGGAGACCTGGAAAACACGCACTGACGAACAGGACACCTCTACAACAGAAAAGCCACGCAGTTAAACAGAGGAAGGCTTAATGTACTACAGAATGATACAAGTAATTAAACTGATTTTTAAAAAGTATAAGTAGTCCACTTCAATTATGCACAAGGAAAGATCACTTTGGTAGCGCCTCCTGGTTGCTGAGCCTCACTGCAAGCTTGATTCAGCCCCAGAGGTTGGGCACAGTGAGGTCTCAAAGGAAAGGGACTTCCTGGAATGAGCTGCATACACAAGTGCAAACAGAAAAGCCCGACTTGGCAGAACAGCGAGAACATCTGGATCAGTCTTCAGGTCAAGTCTACTGTGGCAGTGCTTGAAGAGCAAGTATCTGATGCTGTGGTTGCTGGGAAAAGGCAGGAAATTAAAAAGGGAGATGCTGTGTCAACATTTACCATTATTTTTAATATACGACATGATTATGAATTCCAATAAACCCAACAGCAGCAGAACAAAGAACATTTATGCAAACTCCGCTCTATTTATTTGTTGATAAGGCAATATGTGAGAGAAGAGAACTAAGTGCATCAGATGAGACTGTGAGGCAAGGTTTCAGACTATGGTAATACAGACACAGCTCCAGTCCCTAGACCTTGCACTCAGTGGCAGGGACAAAACTACAGCCAGATTGGAGAGTCCTTTTGTCTGCGTGAGGGAAGAAAGAGCACAAGAGCAAGCACTCCCAGGTCTTCAGATGAGCTGCTGCACACTCTGAGGATGGATTCTCTCCCCTGGAGGCACATGATAAAGCAGTTGCCACCTTCCATATCCCTGCTTAGTTTTTGCTAAACAAGCACCTTGAAACATCATAACGCTTCAATATTTAAAGTGTTTGAGTCTCGATCTGTTCAGTGCACAGAAAATATACCCAGAGGATAACATTCTGCTTTGTTACAGCAGCACAAACCCAGATGTCTTCATTCATTTCTTTAAGTGGCAGCTCTACGTCTGTACTAACACATTTCAGAATAGGACTTGGCTCCAGCGCATGCTGTCAGCCGTGGTCTTCCCATGCCCATAACAATCAGAAGAAAAGCTTTTCTCTTCCAAAGCAAGACACCAGCTAGATACCATGTCCCCTCTACGTCCCTGCTGCTCATAGTTCCCAACACCCCACAGTCAATGTCCCACAGCCTTTAACACCTCCGTCCTTGAGAGCAGAGAGCAGGACGCAGAGCTGCAGCCTCAGCTGATGCGATCCGGACAAATCCCACCAAGCACAGCCCTGCACCACAACTCCGGTGACTGGTTCAGCAGCTGCCACCCTTGCGTAGCACCGGTTTTGAAGTTTGGCTGGTTATTTCATGAGAAGAAGTTGTTAGGTTCCTGAAATACTTCTGCCACAGCTGCTTTCGTAGCAAAGCAAACCTCAGGGCCTCGCTACCGCTTCAGGAGAGGCACACTGCTCCCCGCAGCCAGGGCTCTGCACCGTGGCCAGGCTGCAGCCATCAGGGGCAGAACTGCATAGCACCACAAGTTCTGCAGCTATATGTGCATTTCAGTTTCTCCCCCAGCTGCTAACAGCAATTGCACTGAGAAAAAAACACCTTTCACAGTAACTGGATTTAAGTTTCCAATTGCTCAATTGGTCAGAGTATCTAAAAATCATTAGTGGGATGATAGGCTCACATTAAAAAAAGGAAAAGTTTAAGAAAGCCAAACATAATTGGCTGTCTTCTTACTCAGGTTTTTTACAGGTATGCAAACATACTATTTCATTGGATGCCTCAAACTTCATACGAAACATTAAAGAATGGCTCTGAGCAAGAGAGCCCATAGATGAGAACTCTGCCCAAGGCATTTGAGTCATCTTCAACTGATGTCATGGTAGATGCAACAATAAAAAGTCTATTTCAGCAATGGCTCAAGGAGGAAGTCAGCCAGGAAGCTAACATTTCAGTCACAGCAGCAGCAAGGCAGACAATAACACGTGCACAAACAGATCGTCTTCCCCAGTATATTTGTTTGTTTATGAGGAAATATGAAAATTCCCTTTGTATGGGTTTACTCTCCTCCTGCCAGCAGAAGTTTGAAGCTTTACCATCCGTTAAGCAGGAACAGATTTGTTCCAACAAGTGAAAATCCATCTTGTACAGCAAGCCATGACATATCCACTCAGGACAAGCAGCCCTGGAGTTCCCACTGTAATCTTAAACTTGGCCATAAACCTGAAGAAGCACAGCAGCAGTTAAAAGGAAATCTTTACAAACAGGGAAAAAAAATACTAGCCTGCACAAATTTTTGCCGAGTCCATAGTAAGGTTACCCTTTTTAGAGAATCCATGCACAGCAACGCGTAGCACGAGTTGCCGAAGCCGTGTCCTCACAGAACAGCATTTGCTCGGTGGCAGGAGGAGCCTCAGCTGCTGGCGACAGCTCAGCGCCTCCGCGGCCTCGCCTCCCTCCCAGGCAGCATGAAGCCGTGCCGACCCGCGATACGTCTGCGCATCAGCTGCGTCTCCGTGAGCTCTCGCCTCAACCTGATGCTGTGAACACCACGGGGCACGGATCCTCTCTTCACTCTGTGTTTGTATTGCACACGCCAGAACTTAATTGTGAATTATCCCAACTCGAGGTACAGGGAAACCAGCCACTGTTACAGAGGGATGCTCATCCTGATTTATAATCCAGGCATCAGAGGACAGCTGTCTTATTTATTAAGGAACAGGAGGTTACCAAAGAGCTGAGTAAAAGCATAATTGATTGATTTCTGGAACAGAAGTGAGCTTGAGCTGTTATTAACTACAACATATTTGCCAGTGAAAGGGCAAAACTCGTCTTTTCTTTGTCAGAGGCAGCTACCTCTGTGCCAGATGCTCATCTCACAACTTGAAGGTACCTGTGTCTATGAATCAATAGCAGTGTCCAAATCTGTCTGAAAAGCATGTTTGCCATTTCCATATTATTTTTTTAAACAATATACACACCAACTTTATAAAAAAAAACTGCTGTCAGATGTGCCTACTGGGTTCTATCTCGTTAAACACTTGCATTCTGTACAGTTTCATGAAGTATAAAATAATCCACTTCAGCAGCCTTGCTTGAATTTATGGGATGGCAGTTGCAATCTTAAGTCTGTTAAAAAATTAAAAAATTGTTCCTGACCAATAGCTGAGTTCACAAACAGATGAATTTTACATTACTTGAAAGTTCACTGTCTCCACACTTACCCAGAACAGAAAGAAAACTTCAGCTAAGACAAACACGGATTTAGGAAGTAAAGCACCAGCAAGCCCCACTTCTCAGCTCTTAAAAAGCCCCAACAGGTGTACCCAACACCTAGTGTGAAGAGCCACTTCTCAACCTTCCCAGACATTGAAGTAAAAGAAACCAGCTCTGCTACTGCTAGCACAGTTTCCAGTTTTCTTCCCAGTAACACAGGAAGCCTCACAGGTGAGGACTACGAGCTATGAAAAATGAACACTGCTCTGTCGGTCAGCTTCCACCTGCTTGAAGGGAACCTGCTACAGCGGTCATCGCTTCCTCCACTACAGAAGTTACTCTGCAGCATAGGAGAAAAGTGGAAGGTTTCCAGTAGAGAAATTCCTTCTTCAAGGACAGCCTTTTGAGTTAAGCTGACCAAAAAATCACAGGAAGGAACAAGGTAGAGGGAGAGCTGGTGTGAGCTGACTTCTGAAGTGGCACCAAAAACAGCACACGGATTCACTGCTCGGCTTTAATACTGCCTTTTCTAAATGCTTGACTTCTCAGACTTAATGTGGTGTTAAAGCTGGGTTTGCATGAAATAGATAAACACAATTATCTTGTGCTTCTACAGAACATTATTTAAAAAGTCTTCTGTATTCACAGTTCACTAGGATAAAACGGATTTGCGATGCTCAGCAGAGGCCAGGAGAAGTGAAAACGTGGGAATTAAGTAAAAATGTGGAGAGTGGATTCATCCAAAAGAGCATCTTGAAGATGTCTAGGAAGGTATTACAGATTGCTAGCAAAAGCTTACTAGCTTGGGAAAGAATTTGAAAGGAAAATAACTCTTGATCTTGAGGCATGATAAAGCTCCTTGGTTCAGAGGAAGGCCTCAGCCCTTCACTCAGGGCTG
Source organism: Cygnus atratus (assembly GCF_013377495.2). Taxonomy (NCBI): domain Eukaryota; kingdom Metazoa; phylum Chordata; class Aves; order Anseriformes; family Anatidae; genus Cygnus; species Cygnus atratus. The sequence continues at coordinate 12,107,354 of NC_066377.1, read as the reverse complement.
GGCCGAGCAGAGCAATCCTGTCTCCTCCTGTTCCCTTCCGCACACCTTGACCCCTACTCATTGCAAACCCAGAGCAACCTCCCTGCTTCTTCTGAGTCAAGTCAGCTAAAGGGTCTGTGTGGCTCATTAAACCTTCATCTAATTTAACTCCAGATTAATAAACTATTTTGATAAATCCCCTGTGAAACATTTTAACACCTTATTTTCTTGTTCTGTATACAGTATATTAAAGACTATTCCCTGTATCTAAATATTTAAGTAACACTTTTTTCCCTGATTAAACTGCAATACATAGACCATAAATCAAAAGTAACAGCCAAATTAATGAAAACAACCCACATGATTTACCCAACTGATAAAAACCAACTGAAAATCCATACTGATCTGTAAGCCTGCTTAAATAAGCAGTTATAACTACGCTGCAGCCTTAGCTCTGGAAAACTCAACTCTAAGGATATACCCTGCATTAACTGATTTATCATCCACCAAAAATCAACACTTACCTAGGAAAATAACTAGGCAGAAAAGCAAAGCAAGTCTACATCCTGCTTGCCAGTTTACAATCACAAGTAGAAACTGAAATTAAAATGTAGAATTAAAATTATAAAAAGAACCAGCTCTAGAGTGGCACAATGAGTGCACGCTCTCTTGAGGCAGCAGGTTTAGGAAGCTGACTGCAGCTTTGCAGGGGCCAACCTCTACAGCATGGACTTGTCCGAGCGTTCTTCATTAGCTTACATTTGCTCTAAATGACACCAGGGAGACTTTCACCACTGACCTTGACGGAAGCAGAATTAGTGCACCACTGAGCATATTTTTGAAAATCTTGGCCTCTGCTAATATTTCCACTGGGTGCTATGACTGTAGTCACCACATGTTACAGTTTTATCCTAGTTTCTACTCTGTTCCACAGCCACAGTGGTATTTCAGCTTTAATTGACTCAAAAAGAGCAATAAAATCCTACAACTCCATTTTAAAAACTGAAGAGGTTTTCTTAACATTTTGTATAAGGAGGAATAGATTTAGGCAGTTGCTCATACTCATGCTTTCCTTTCCAAACAAGCTCGTCTTTTTTAATGTGCATCCACGTGAAACTGAAGGAATTAACTGGGTCTCTGACTGGGATAATAAGGGGAAGACAGATACCTGCAGGAGCAACTGGTCCCAAATGGCTGCACCATGGAAGAGCCTCCTGTGGCACCAACAAGCTGCACACTGGTGGGGCATGCACCTCTCCAAAGGTGAAACTGCATCGCTCTGAGAACCACTTAAGACCCTACTGGAGAACTGGGAACTTTCAAAAGAAAAACAATATTGGGAAAAAAAATAAAGAAAACATCTCCTGTTTGTTCCTATCATGTGCCAATCAAGTCATTACCACCTACACAAATTATTCTTTTTTTTTTTCCTGCCTCCCATCAGCAAATAGATGAAGGATATTGATTTGACTGGCAGAGAAATAAACAAAGAGATTCAGCTTCACTAAACTTTAATATAATGTAATTTCAAGTTAAATGCACTATGGACTGGTATCCAACAAAACAGCACTTCTAAGTCTGAAAAAAGTGATTCCGCTTCAAGAAATATTGCAGGAGGATCAAGAGCAGGAATGGACAAAAATACTTCACTTGAAGGCCAGATACACTGTGTAAAAACAAAACACCGGGACTGCATCTCACACCAGTGCCTGAAGAAAGATCCTCTCAGCTCATAACCAATATTGAGTTTTGTCTAACACTCATAATATTTATACATAAAAGCTACACTTCTACTCCATCACCTTCACAGGACAAGAAGAAATCAATCCTGGGACATACAGATAATTACAGTGAGTATTCCAATCCAAACATAATACTAGTATTAAAAGGAAAAGATAATCTTGATCACTATTCCTCTAATCCCATCCCTCCCAGAAGCTCAGCGAGATTGCAGAGATACAGTCTGTTAAGTATCCTGAAACAAGGTGAAATTAATGCAAACATCCCCTCCCCTCTCAGTATCCTGTGTCAATTGTAGTTCTCTGTAGGATCCTCTACCCTAGTGTTTTTTGCTTGTAGGCCATTGCTCCAGGGGCAGGAGGAAGACAAACCTTCCATTTCTCATATATATATATCTCAACTTCCAAATGAAAGACAAGAAAACCTTTCAGGTGGTGCTGAGAAAACCAAGCAAGTACAGGTTATGAGCTGTGAAATGCTTATGATCAAGTGTTGTTCATGTGTAGTCTGTGATTCCACGAGATTCATGAACCTAACAACTTTTTGTATGTTCACCCTTTTATTGTGAAATGAAGAAGCATTCTATTGCACACACTATTGTACAGGTGAGAAATTGTCAAACAAAGGCCACAGCATGTACTTCTAAAGGTATACATAAAGCTATACACCTAAAAGACAGTAGTTAAGATCTGAAGCAGCAGCCAGGCATAACTCATATTGAAAATCAGTGGGAACTAAATCACTTAACATCTTTCTGAAACTCCCAATAAATACCTGTCTACCTCCCACATCCTTAACACCTTCAAAACTTTTTTCCTTCAGATTTGCACAAGATCTCTACAGGTCATAAGAGAACAGGACCCAGATACCCAATGCCCAGACTCCTCTCCTACCTACCTGCCACCAGGTCACTTGGTCTTGCCCCAGAAAGCCGAGAGAGGACGAGATGGGGAGCGCTGGCTTGTAGCTTACAAACCCAGACCAGAGTGACTCTACTCAGCACAGGACAGCTGTGTTGGAGCGGCCATCCCCAGACACACTCTTAGCCATGGCAGATGGGATAACAGCCTGTGCCAAAGGAGGGTGAAGAAAGCAAAAATCCTCCTAAGAAGTCCTTCAGAAATGGTCTTGCCCACAGTCACCGAGTCAGCTTCGTAACTTAGCAGATGCCAGTAACTCAGCACAGTGCTCAGCATTTCTGTGCCACCAATCCACAGGCCCTATACTAGCTCAGTGGCGAAGCCACGCATTCAAGGCAGGCTACCTCAAAGAGAAATTAATTTGAGAGCAGAAGCCATTTAGGAGCAAAGATGCTGTACTCAGAAGTAATAAAATTCTGGGACCGTTCTCTTGTTTCTATTTTTCAGGATATTTCTGCACTTGTTATACCAGACACCAGTGCTTGACTGCAACAGCCACAGCACCTTTGTCTCTCTCTGAGCAGAGCGCTCACAGTGCGAGGAACATCATTCGTCCTTGGTTTTAGGGTACTTTGAAGCAATCTGTGCTGTCACCCAAACCACACCACCACAAACACCACCCCTGATGTACGACACTTCGGAAGAGCAGCACCAAGCAGTGCCGAACACTCACAGTGCCAGCCAGGCACCCCAGGCCCGCTCCGCCTCGCCTTCACACAGGGCCCTGAGCCCTGACTCCCTCCCCCTCGCCCCCTCTTGCCTCTTCCCTGCTTTCTTCAGGCAGGCACACAACTGACACCTCTGGGCCTCAGATTCTTGGATGTCACTCACGCCTCTCATAACCACGAAAGGAGCTATGCTGCACCACACCGAGATGCCCCAAAGAGCCTCCAGGGCACCTCAGAAACCCAGGAGGACACAACGAGCAGCCTTCAGGCACAAGGCCTCTATTCTGCACCCAAACACACACCCCTCAGTACATAAGCTCGTTCTTGGTGCCACCAAAACTCTCATTTATGAAAAATATAAAGCACCACAAACGTCCTTGAAGCAAATCTATTTCAAAATAACAACAGTTTTTTTTCCCCCCTTTAAAAAAGTCTTGAGCTCAAGTACTGCCAGGGCACACACCAGGCTTTAATTCTTACTTTTCTAGGATTGACAAATTTTGCAACATTTGCCCAAACCAAGTTACTGTTTCAGTCCAACATACTATTTACTAGTGCAGCAGGGAGAACAGGGAGTCAGAATGGACACAAGAATGGAGGATGAGGAGCACCACAAACATACCAACAGATATTCTAAAGCATAATAAATCTACTGCATACCTACCCAGACACCAGGCTGTTAGCTGATTTTTAATCGGTCTCCAGAATGACATGTACAAAAACGGGGTATCCTTTGTATTCAAACACTCTCACTGCAGGCTTGTAAAATCTTGGCAGCCCAAGTGGTCCACAGATGTTAAACACTATTAGATCACTTCAGGGAAAGATCATGAAACACTGCTCTGTCAGATTCACAGCTGCTGTTGCACAGAATTTCAGACAATTTCAAATTAGAAGGAAAGGACATTTTTAATAGTAAGGGTGATTAACCACTATTGGAATATGCAACAGGCAGGGCTGTATCCTCCAGCCCTCACGTCTGAGATGAAGATTTTCTTAAAGATTTTCTTAAAGGAATGCGTAAGCCAAGAGGTAAGTTAGACTTTGGTAACAGTTACAGCTCATTTCTTGGCTTTAAGTGAGAGAAAATAAGTGAAAAATGAGTAAAAGCCCACCTGCCAGAAGTGGTACTAGATGGTCCCTCCTATAGCTAAATCCTGGGAACCTGCAAGTTTTAATGACTATGCTAGCACACAATTGTGCAAACGTTTGAACTTTCTATGCCTTAACAGAACAAGAAGAAACCGCTGAAACTGAGAAGTCTCCTTGGTGAGTCCGTACTCAATCATAACACAAAGCCCCTTGGTTCAGAAACAGCAAACTAGAGGAAAGTAATAAATTCACCGTCTCGATGAAAATAAGAGTGAAGCCAAACAGCCTGGGAAAGACCGTTTCAATAAAAATCAAGGCAGTCACTAAGTTTAGGAAAATTCATACAGGAAGATATTTACTGAAGCCTATTGGTTAGATGAAGAGCTTCAAAATTCAAGGCAGAATCTCAGCAAGAATTAATAGGCAAGCAGTAGAGCAAAGGAAAAGAGAAAGAAATAGACTAATAATTCTTCAGAAGATGACTATATGAGGGAAAAAAAAAACTTTGATTTAAAGAAATAGGTAAAAGGGAGACCCCAAAAAGCTAACAAGGAGGCTTAAAAAAATGATTCTAATGAAGTTGCTGCTGAAAATATAACCTGACTACTGGGAATAAATGTTACCATTGTTGAGATTAATATAGACATAAACCATACTAATGTTGTTTACACGCTAGCATACTGGGATTTATCTCTAGAAGAAAACTAAACAAAAAACATGCCTATTGATTCTTCAAATATATTGTTAATTCTGCTAATTCCTTTGTACCACTAAAGCAGCAACAATAGCGCAAACATGGGGTAAGATGAGAGATCCAGGAAGGAAAGGCACAATCTGACAAAAAGGATGCTCCAACTCTGGAGTACAGTCAAAGTTTCCAGAAGGCTCAGCTAGAAAATCGGGCGTTAGTGAGATTCTCCCTAGGGCTGGTCTATGAATATGATGCTGTTTAAGTGTACTTAAGTACACTAAAAAAAAAAAACCAGGGGACTGGAAAGGTCAACAATCAAAAATGCACTAATCTAAAATAAATACACATGAAAAGCGATGTTTGTGGAAATCCTTTCATTCTCAAGGATGCCTTTCCCACTGTTATTTTGTATTTCAGGTATAGAGCCACGTGTGGGCCCTAGTGCTGAATTCTGACAAGCGCAAAGAGAACAGGTATCCCAGAGAAAGGAAGAAGCAGGAAACATGCAAATGTGTTAAAGCTGAAAATACTGGTGGGTGGGGGGTTCCTTCCCTAAACCAAAGAAGTAGCTTGGATATTATGAGAAATTTCTTACCAAAATGGCTGTATACCACTGTATAGACTGCCCAGGGAAGTGCTTGAGTCACCATCACTGGAGGTCTTCAAGAAACATGTAGATGCAGAACTTGGTAGCATGGTTTAGTGGTGGACTTGTCAGTACTAGGTTAAGGGTTGGACTAGATGATCTCAAGAGGTCTTTTCCAAACTGAATGAATCTGATTCTACGAAGTACAAATCTCACAGCACAACTTTAACACTAGATTGATACCCATTAGAAGCGTTAGGTCACAACATGCTCGCATGCTTCATCTCATTTTACACAATTTTCCTTGGGATGTTAATGTGCTTCAGTGGGCCACCAAAGGGAGCCCACTTTTGAGAGAAGAACAAGATCCATTTTATTGAGCTTGTGCATTTTATGAGAGTGAATTTTAAGGCAATATCTTGGGACGTCAAGTCTACAGATCCATAGGATGTCAATATGCCCTTACTTTAGATAAGAATTCCACTGTTCTTAACAAGTGCTTTCTTACAGTATGATAAGCCATTGCTGAAGTCTGAACTACTCCTTTGTTTCAAATAAGTGGCTGCTATGGCTTGAGCATGAAAGCAAAGAGGATTCAACAAAGTATTTAATCTTTCAGTCTTCTATACACCAGTTCAAGTGTCCCGAGCTATAAGAAAAAAAAAAAACAAACCATTTCAATCTCACAGTTCCTGACTGCACCACCGTCCAGACAAGAGTCTCATTTCCAGTTCACCCAGCCTTGAAGGCTTGTATTTCTAACCTACAGCCAGCTTTTCCAGCTTCCTTCAGAAAGCTAACTCATAAGCAGAGTTGCAGTGTGCTCAGAACGTGTCTGGGAACAATGAGCCTTTCACAGGATACCACAAATTCAAATATATAAAAAAAGAATAGATTTAGCCAGCAAGAACTATTCCAGACTGAACAAATGCTTTAAAACCTTTTTCAATGTAGGAAAAAAAGAGATTATTTGGCTTTGGACACACGTTTTAGTACTGTTTCTTTCAAAAAAGTCACTTTGAAATTACCTTCCTACATAATCAGAAAAATCTTGCTAGTACAAAGCTAAAATGTTCTGTTGCTTAGGAGTTCTCATTTCTTAAAATGAAAAAGGGTACGAATGGCCTTGCCGTGGTCTCAGATGCAAACAGCGCATTATTTCAGCACGCTTTCAGAAACAATCTCATCTGTACCAGCGCTGAGCTTTAGAGCTTATACATCTGTGCAATTGAATGTTTTTATGGCTCTTATAAGATCGTTAGTCACTTTCTTATATTCCTCCTTTTCTCTCACAGTAACAAATGACCAGTCAGCTACACAAGAGAGGAATTCTCAAACCTTGATGCTAGGCTAAGCTTCACCTAGAAGCACAAGCACACCTCTAGTGTGCCTCAGGCTCACAGTTACTCACCTGCTCGCATGCTATGGATGCAAGAAACACTTTTAAGCCCTGACAATTCCTTCACTTCAAGAAACTGCTTGTAGATATAAAGTTTCAGGTAATTAACCCCTTAATATTGTGCCACACATGGTTTTTTTCCCCCACCTTGAAATACCACAATGAAAACTATAGATAAAGAATGAAAACAGTGCAGGTCCCAGAGAAGTGATAATTAGAACTAGTGTCCATCATTTAATGATCAATCTCTACTCAGCCATGACATACATACTGACAGGGTTTAGATATGCCTGTTTAGAGAAGCAATACTGCATCAAAGCAAGTTGTGGAAGACCTCGGGATTCTGCCTCTTCTTCCACTGTGCTGATGCTAAATAGTTTTGCGGTTCTAAAAAACTAATTTTTCTGCGAACATGAACACTAAGTCTTCTATGTCTTCTAAGTCTTAAAACTGTGGTATTTTCTAGCAGGTTCACTTTTTCTTGGAGCATGAGAACCAGTAAGTAACGTGGGAACAAAAAGGTTGGTTTTGCAGTTAGATTGTTTAAAGGGAAGGGTTGTGGTATTGAGATATGCTTGCAGTGATAAGAAAGCTTAGAAGACTCCTTAGAGCAATTAGGTGAAAATCAGGGTGTCAAGTCAGATAAGTGAAGAAACATTACCACTTCAAAGAGTCAAAAAGTGAAAAGAAATCTGAAAAATAACAGGCCGGCAACTGAAAGCCATATATTGTCTGTGAAGCATCGGATAGGTTGTGAACCTGGATTACCCAGTCAGTGGGCAAACAGGGGAGGCTCCCAATCGTGGAGAAATAAAGTATATAAACTGTACTATGTGACTGGGAGGTGCGCTCCTGCTTGTGGGATGCCTGCCATTGCAATCACGAATAAAATTGCTACTTCACTGAGATCCTTGCCTGAGCCTACGTTATTGGCCACAGAGTGTTTCTCACTGTAAGTTATGGCAAATTATTTGATTCCAAGTCTTTCAACTGATGTTGATATTCATTTAAGCTGTGTAAAGTGCTCTGATCTGAACCAGCAGGACTCAGGCAGGGCGCGCACACGCTGGATAGGATCAAGCTTTGCCTCTCCAGCACTGATCTTTACACACTATTCTGCTGGAGCCTACTCAAATGACGAAACTAAAGAAAAAAAACAAAACCAATCAGCATCAGAAAGCCAGAACCTCTGCCATAAAAGCCAAAGGTAACAGATTTTTAGTGCCATGTTCCACTCCTCCCCCCGACCAACCGCAAAGTTATGGTGGTTGGAAATGCAAAAAAGACCAGGTTTGTGCATCTCACAGTGTGTGTTTCCTCTACTACACAAATCCCAGCCCTGAAGCCCACTTCACATTGCATATCTGCACAAGTGCTCTCACAGCAGGGCTCTGCAGAGACCTAGCCCCGTGCCTCGGGACTGGCTGGGGGGGGGTTCAGGCTACAGCAGTAGCTGCAGTGAGGAAACTGACAATTAATTTATGGAATGAGAGGAGAAAAGTGAATTTAGCAGTGAACAGCTGATAATATTGTTTTCAAGCTACATTTCCCGAGCCTACAATTTCTGTTTATACGGACAGATATTACACGAATTTACAAGTCTCTCCATAGTAATAGTCATTACAAATTGACTTTATAAAGTAGTTGAATAGGCTGAGCAAGAAAAACTTGATGTGCTTCTCATTCACGAATGCAGAAACATGCCCCAAACCGCGCAGAACTCTCATACCTGTTACAATTTCAGTTGTATGTGCATTTAATGAACAAAGGGGTTATTTTTCTCAGAGTTCATCAGCAAAGGCTATCTTCAGGGTCTTGCATCTTTTGGGGCAGGACAGAGTGGTTTGAAGACAATTCAGACGAAGCCCTCCATACCACAAGAGAGGTACAGAAGCTATTATCCCTCCATCCCCTCCATCTCCTAAGATTTCTCCCAGGATTTCTTAAGTCAGAATAAGTTTGAGCAAACAAAGACTACATCCAGCAACTGATTCAAGAAAAGATTAGATACTGACATGGATAATGCTAAACCCTAAATCCACCAGATAGGATTTATTTATTGAAGCTGGAAAGTGCAACAGCTCCGCACCTCGGAGCACGCAGCACATTCCAGCCAAAGTGGGAAGGAAAGCATCCCCAGGAGCTGCACCGTGACTGTCCCCCCATGTTCCCTGTGCCACACACCACCACAACAGGCGTCTGCAGCAGGAAGATGCTGGTCTGAAATAGTTACTGAATTAACAAGTTCTTTCCTATGAAATACAAAAGCAAAAGGATGTCGTGGTTGACTGCCAGAGAATTATCCCCCCCCCCCGCACACACTCTGAACCCCCTGTTGCCCCCAAACCCAACCAAGAGACTTTTTTCCCTGCAAACATAACATGAGATAAATATAGGTACTTATTATGCAAGATATTTTATCTGATTTATGGATTGTTTCATCTCTTGCTACACAAGCCAAAACCGTAAGAGTGATAAATTACAGGGATGCATGAAATTACAGAGTACAGGGGACATGTTGTCAAAGATGCCAAGGGAAGATGCGATGTGCATGCCTTCAGAACAGGCAGGGAGAGGGAAGCTCTCTGCATGAAAAGCTCCTGGATGTACAGATCCCTCTGACTGCCGACTTGATAGTTTGGGTTTTTTGTGGAAGAAGAAAAGGAGGAAAGGAAAGGGAACACACTATTTTTTTATTATTTTTTACTAACATAAACAGTATTATGAGCAAACGTTGTAACCTCCACAATAAAAAAGCCCAGCTGAGAGGCAAAGTGTGATTGCTCGGCTCAAGCTTTGCCTTGGTGCACTGACAGCTTCTGGACAGGCACGGGTTTCCTCCACAGCTCACACCACCAGCAGCCTGTGTCAGTGCTCGGCAGCCACCTACCCACATACACAGAAATGCCAGCAGATACATGACAGGAACAGAAGCCAGGGCCCTCCGAGGACCAAGTTGTCTGTGCCATTAATGCAGGAGGTGGAGGTCTCGATGGGCAACTGCTGCCAGAAGAGCACGCAGCAGGTTTTAAAAACCTTGCTTCTTCGCAAAAAACGGGTTAGAATTTTTCACAAAAGCCACACTGCGGTACTTCTGTAAGTCGGGTTGACAGGGCAGGGGAAAGAAAATGACAAACTGCTCTACAACTCAAGGAAATGCACCCAAAGAGCCCTGTGAGATTCAGAAATCTAACTTTACGCTTTTAATATCAAGCCTGTTCGTTTCCCCCTACGCTCTGTGTACCATGCCTTCCCTCTCGCCGACCGGCACTAAGCCAATGCCAAGGGAAACCTGGCCGAATTCTCCCCAGGTCGTGAGGTTATCAGGCCCAGCAGCCTGGCCAGGACTGACCGAAGGCCCAAGGCTGCCACCATTAAACGCTCCCCTCCCAACCGCCATTTCCAGGCGCCCTGCCCACCCCGCTCGCAGCAGCAAGGTGCCAGCAGCACCCAGCGAAAGGGAAGGGTCGGCTTCGGGAACTGAAACGAGCACAAAAGCTAGGTGTTAAAATAGCACCCCAGTGACATACAGGTGAATGGTCTGAGATATGACCACACCCAAAAAGGTGGCTGGAGCCCTCTGGCTCCTCAGCAGGCGGTGCCACCAGCCCAGCTCCGGCCGCTCTGAAGTGGGCTCGCGACATCCACCTCGGCTCTGGCAGCCAGGTGCCTGCTGGTATGGTGCTCACTGTCTTCACACAGGGGCTGAAAGACTTCTGGCACCCCGACTTCTGCCGGGCAGACCTGTGGCACAGCACCCATTGTTTTGGCACAGGACCAGCCCGGGGACCATCCAGGCTGCGTGTTCCCTTGGGGGAGGCAGGCTGCAGGTTCAAGATCTGATAATGCCACTTACGAACTCTGAGCATATTTAGAATTAAATGGAAAAAGAAGCTACAGATTATCCTTCCGTAAACACTTCAGCAGCCTCCCCAGCCAGCCACTGGCTACAAATACAGGTGTTTTGCTGAGAGCAGGCTTTGGCTCTGGAACATCGTTAGAAAACTGCTGTGCTTTCCAGCTCATTTGGCCACAGCAACAGAGGCAGGTAACTAATGCCTCCAACTGCCACAGCCAAGTGAAATATTGTACAACTTGGACTCATCCAAGGCTGTCTTTGCTTTCCAGATTTGAAGGGATATGTTCCTTTGTCAATACAGTGTGCCAAAGGCATACCTGGAGACCCGAAGCCTGCCTTCTCCTCGGGGCTTCCAAGGCTCTCAAACATCTTTCAAAGAGAAATGAAAAATCTACCTAATAAATATGGAAAGAAACACTCTCACAAGGCTATTAAGTATAACAGCTAAGGAACCGGAGGGAGTGAGGTAGATTTTCAACACTTTTTTTCCCCCCCATAATAATGGCCAGAATTCACACAATAGTCAGTCTCGCATGCAAATGCAAACATCACTATAATCCCTGTTAACAAAGCACACAGAAATTAAAGCAAGCTTAACTAAGCAGTGTTTGTGAATATTAATGAGCCTAAAAAGCTAAATCCAAGCTTTAAAAGTTTAAAAAAAAAGGCAAAAAGAGGATTGTTTTCAAACTAATTTGTATTTAAAACTGGATGCTTTGCATGCTAAATGCAAGGAAAAGAATGAACTATCTTGCCCTAGAAAAGCATTAAAAAATGAATATAACAAAGATCTTTTAAAGTGTCCGGATATCTGGATATATTCAGCATTTAAGCTAATATACTGAGCGGTGCTCAAATGTCACTGGACAGTGGCTCGCTCCAAATCTCCACATTGCGTTTTTGTACAGAGATCAAAAGAATACATACTTTTTTTTCCTTACTCTCAGAGCACCCAGCAGTAATGCTCTTCCACCTGACAAGTAAAAGCAACGCATTTGCCACCCACAGAAGTTTAGGACAAACGTGGAACGGCTTTCACATCTCTCACAGGCAGTTCAGGCTTGATTTTGTCAATGTTGTACATCCCTCACATCAAACTGAATGCTTTGAAATCCTACCAACTTCAGGGAGGAACGGAAAGCATGTCAGCTGGGATTCATCTAAGCCTTAAATGTTTGTAATGTAGACACCCATATCATCTATGCTGTCTTTACAGCTAGAGAAGAGAAACTAGTACTTTTATTCTGAATATCATCTCAGCAGCAGCATTCACGTAGATGTCTAGGTGAGATGAATCATCCTTGAGAACTACCTCTTCCTCTCCACTGACTCTAAAGGGAGCTGAGGACTTACTCCAGCACAGCTGTCTACGCTGCAGACATCTAAAAGCAAGTGAGATGAATCTCACCCTTCAAGTTTCATGGTGCAGAAGCCCAACGTACCCTATCCATCCACTGAAATTTGGCCAAGAGATTAAACATACCAACTCAGTTCTTACAGCAGTCACGTTCTTCCATGACAAGATTCCCTTCATTCAACTGTCTTGATCTAACATAGCTTTGTTAGCTTTATTTTGGATATATATATTTTTTAATATATATAATGTATATTTTAAGTTCATAATGATGCCAGATTAAATACTTCCCATTAAACTGAGAATTACTATTGGGAAGGATAGCAGAACAGCCTGACATCCTAACAACATATTTGCTTGCTGTATACTATGCTTAGAAACCTACAGTTAATGAGACAAAATCCATATACAGTGTAATATTGCTGAGTGGAAAACTGGACGGCAGAGGGAGAGATGAGAATCCCCGCAGCCTCATGAAGAAGTTATGGCATTGGAAGCTGGTAATTCTCTCTGCCAGATTTGAACACCAGACGTTACCAGGAGTGCTCAAGTGCCAGAGTGCAGGGAGCACTCAGGTTGAGACATGGGAATTCAGGGCCTGCACCTATTCATGTAGACACATATGACATTTCAGGGAGAAAAACATAAAAGGCAGTCACCAGACAACCTCAACAGTATTCTCATATCTCCTTATAAACATACTCGAAGTCCAAAGGGAAGCAAAATTCATTTTGAAGGGGCAAAGGACCCACACGGAGCCCTTCTGATTTTACTTTTCTCCTTCAATGGAAGGCAGCAACTCTACAGAATGGACTGTTGGTAAAAGTCATTGAAAAATATTCTAAGCCAGAAGGCTTCTGCGCGCTCCCCATCCCTCCTTTCCCTCCACCCATCCCCACCATATCACCAGCCCTTCTGCACTGATTACAGCAGCACCAACAGCTGCACCCTGCATCATTCAGCTTAAACAGAGATCAGTGGCTATTGAGTTCAAATGGTTCACTAGCCACTTGTGCTTGGACCCTGGAGATAAGAATCCACTCTCTAGAGCAGAACTGTATGAAAACAACAACAAAAAGTGATGAAATACATAATACAGTGAGCAGAGCAAGATGTTTCTGCCAAAGCCCTAATAAGAAAGATGCGGGGGGTAGAATTCCCACCCTTCCCCTGGAGAGACAAACACAGAAGAACTTCCTTCAGGCTGGAATTTACCCCTTGCATTCATGCACAAATGGGCTAATAGGTTAGATCCCAGTCAGAATCACAGATGTGTGTATCCTAAACCACAACTGCTAACATGCTTGGCAGCCTGGGCAGCATTGGCATGAATAAGACATCCCTGCCAATTGGTCTCCAGTGCAAAGCAAGTGTGCACTATATAACACACTCCAATGTTGCTCTTGAATTCTGTTTTCCTGGTTCCGCGGGAAAAGGGATGGATTTAAGAGCAGCAGCTTTGTCACAGCTTCGCCACCTCCTCCCATAGCACACAGCATCCAGCAACACCGTACCCAGATGCTTGAAGGTACACACGCTCAAAGCCCACACTTTTTTCAGTCCTGAAAAAAAGCAGCGACATTTGCCAAAGTTTCAGTTTAACTCATCCCAGGCTGTAAAGCCCCGTTCCCTGGAGGTACATATTGCTGTCTAATGAGCAACAGTCACGCACAATTACACTGTATGGCAGCAAATGGCTGAGGATTTTGAGAAAGCTGATTTGTTAGACTAATTCCTGGAGGTAAGAACTTTGGTAAGCAATGGCTCAAAACACAAGCTCAAAACCTCCTAGGGGATGCTACAGCATATATCCTTCTGCTTGCTTTACCTGTCTCTTCTGGTCTACGCAGAGAAAGCCTGAGCAGCTTTCTGTCCCTGCTGCTGGCCCAGCTACAGTTCCGAATGCATATCATTATTTCTCACAGGGATGATCCAGCATGAAGTTAGGACAAAGGAGAAAAACAACCCCACAGATTCTTATCACATAGCAGAGAGTCTAGAAAATTAGAGTGCATCGCTGACACAGGACGCACAGTTTCTCTGCCCTCTGAAGAATGCTTTCTTTCCCTGCGGGTACCCCTCTTGCATCTCATCCCATTCATCCTCACCTTCAAAATGTCTTCAAAATGTCAGTGCATGCCTACAAGAAACTTTCTGGCCCTTGAACTAAACCCATCTTAATATCTGGGTCTCATTTTAATCCTACAGGGCTTCTGAACTCTTTACTTTACTCCCATTAAGAGCTATCTCAATTCAAGAACACCTTTCAGTAAGGCGAGAGGGAAAGGGAACAAGAAACCCCCTTAGCAAGCCCAGGAGCATAAACTGCTGTAATTGATACAGGAGGGAGATGAAACCATAATTAATCCATTCGGGAGATGGGGATCTCAAACCCTTTTTTGGGGAAGGGGAGGGAGGGAACACCTGCTTATGCTCACTTAACAAACAAGCAAAATCTAATTGCTTCAGAGTGCCAGCAAAAATCCGTCCAGGGAATACATCCTCTTATCTAATGCCACCTGCAGCAGGACCGCGCCACTCTGAATCCTAGCCAAGATCAAAGAGCATCTGTGCATCGCATTACTGTACTTCCTCCTCCCCTCTCCGCGCTCCATGAAACCGGTTTGCATTTCTGCTCACTCCGTCTGCTGAATCGGTACTTTTCATTGCGAGACGCTCCCGCTTCTCCCCTTCCTCCCTACGCACTGCAGCGATGCAGCGCCCGCCACGTCCATCACCATGGGGAGCAGTGGGAAGCGACAGCCTCAGAGCAGCAGCTCGGGGCGAGCTGGGCTCCTTACGCAGCGCTGCTGTCAGGCCGCCTGGCTGTCAGCATTCGGAGCAGCGCCTGCAACCCGAGCACGCCCGCTTCCTGCTCGCTACTGCTAACAAGGGGCAGGTTAGATACAGGAAAGCATTAAGTAGTTATAAAGGGAAATTAATTACCATAATAAGGAGAACATACATGAATATAAAGTTTGCTCCTTTTCCAGTAATGTTTACAAGAGAAGTATTAGTAAGGCGGTTTGTGTGAAGTTTTTTGTTTTTTTTTTTTGAACCAACAGGCCCACGAAGAATTCAGAACACAGCACAAGGAAGCAGCCGATGGCATTCGTTACTGAACCACATCAGACCTAACACCTCCAACAGGATGCAGGCACCACCGAGAAACACCATACAGCAGAAAGCTTATAACAACATGCGTCGTATCTGTTAGGCATGGGTTCAAAGTTCCCTGCTTTGAGCCTCTTTCATTAAGAGGCATCTGCATTGGTGGGAGCTGAATGCGCACAGCAGCCGGCAGCCTTCGAGCACTGACCTCTGTCAAGAAGCGCCGACACGAGCCTCCTCAGCCCAGCTCTTGCCGAAAGCAGAGCTACAGCACTGGCAGCCAGCAGTGACCCCACCTCGTAGAGCCCCGTCTCTAATTGTGTCTCTGTAGGTATCTACTTACCAGAAGCTACAGCAGAGAAACGACTCTAAAAATTATTAGCTGCCGAGCACAGCACAAAGACCTCCTGTGTGCTGGAAGAGAGACTGCGTCCTCCGCATCTTTGGTTGGCTTAAGGTAAAAAAATTAAATATCTCTTTGGAAGCTGTTTTAACATTTCCAGTCTCCACAATCAGCTGGCAATCGGCAGTTTTACTTGCAACGTATTGAGCTTACGTGTCAGCACTGGCTTTGCAGTTTATTTGCCAACACCAAAACACTCAACATCTTTCAATGTAGCATGGCAGCGGGTGGCAGCACTAGCAGAGGACAAACCCACCATTTTGGCCCATGGCAATTAACAGCACAGGACTACCAACACCCCCTGGCCCCACTGCCCGAGGGAGCCTGCACCTCGGCCTGTTCGGAGCAAAACCCCACGTGGGCATCGTGCGCTGCTCACGGACGGGGCAGGCGATGGCTGATCAGGGAAGGTTAGATTATGCTAACAGCAGCTGAAAAAGCACTTTTGTGGGTAGATCAGACTGCTCAGAAAAGGCTGAAAAACTTTAAATACAGAGAGGATTGTATTGTTACAGACATTAGGACTTAGAGTTGCATCTAAGACCCTCCGAGAAAAGTTTGCTGTACACTGGGAATCCCCTGGCATCCTCCTGAGACCCTTCCCCAGAGCCATCAGCACAACAGCGCGTCACCACATGGCACAAGCCAGAACCCCTGGTTCCCAGAACCCACACAGCAGATAATGGTCACCCAGGACACTGAAGCGGGGTGTGAGATCTGCAGCACAACTTACAGGTGTGGGCTTGGTTCAGCCGGCGGTTTACAGGCCCGCAAACCTCCTTCCTAGGACAGCCACTTTGGTGTGGGAACAAGGCTGGTGCCTCACAGCGAGAAAAGGAGTGGCTGCAAGCAGTGGCAAGGAGAGGGGGGAGAGGCTTTCATCTGTGCTCACCTGAGCAGGGAAGTGAAGGAGGCTGCAGGAAGATGCACCCATGTGTCACCTGCTGGGCAGGGGCAGCACTGGCACTGCTACCAGGCCACGTAAGGCACACTCAGCTTTCTATCCATTTTGTGAAAGGCCTTTTAGTCCTGTAAGTGCAAGTTTGTACATACTTCATTCATTTGCCATCCCCAGTGGGTTTCATATTACTTTAAATGTTTATACAGCGCTTTGAAGATGTAAAGTACCAAAAGTGGCAAGTACTTTCATTAGATATCAAAGAGCTAGCTATAACTTCTGGAGAATAAGTGGATCCATCAGCTGAAATAATTGGTTGCACTGAACACTGTGACAAAGTAGAATGTTATAAGTGTCATTTTTTCTACTGTACACACATAGCAAAGCACAGAATCATTCAGATTCGCTTTTGAATGAAACACATCACAACAGGGTTATTTTCCTAAAGAATTACCTTGCTATTTTGGGGAGGAGCATTGTCTTTCTCTGAAGAATCAAATGTTGGGCAAGGCTAGAAATAAGACATTGAAGATGACAGACAACTGCTATAAACTGTTACAGCAAATACAAGGTCTTTGCTTCAGTCCTGCTTTACCAAAGTTAGACTCTGCTGACTCTGCTGTTTGTGGCTTCAGAAGCATACAGGTTAATGTGCAACTGAGAGAGCACGTGGAAAAATATGAAGAGCAGAATGACCTGTGAGACAAGGGGCACGTTTACTGAGCTACAATTTCAATGTTTCTTTAGTACACATACCAAATACGCATGTTTTTCTGCAGTAGAAATACGCCCTGGAATGCTGATTCTTTGGATTTCAATATAACATTCAAAATTACTTTGGAAACTGCTTTTTCCTCCTCCCCATGTTACTCAGATTCTGGAAGAAGATTCCCATTTTACAAGCCTTCATCAAAATGGTTGCTGTTGTGTACTGCCAACTGTACTGGTAAGGTGGGAATAGACCCATTAGCTTCCAAGTATCTGTGCCACAGCCTCTAAATGCCAAGACAAAGAAAATAAACAGAAAACAATAGGCAGCAGATCAGCACTGCCACCACTAATTAAGCTAAAAATATGCCACCATGGAAATAAAGGAAAAAACAGTCAGTGGGAAAGATGTTGACATAGCAGCAGAGCGCAGCTCCAGCTGCTTGGGCACATCTGGCAAATAAAAATGAGTCTGCCACTGACTTATTTATCCCAGTGAAGGACAAAAAAGTCCCCAGAAGCTGATTTTGTGGGAAGTAGCTATATAATATATGGGCAACAATCTACAGATGTCCAGGCCCAATTCAGGACACCATTGAAAAGTTTACCCCGTCACCAAGGGTAACAGCCTATGGACACAGCTGAGGGGAAAACCAAAAAATAGCACGAGTGTCTGAGTGTCATGGGAGGGGAAATACCTGCCTTTTTCCCTGCAGAGACTGAGACATTCACAGGCAAAACGGCTGTTGCCCTGTGGTTAGACAGAAGATGGAGCAGTGGCAGAACACAGCTGGTGAGAATCAACCCGAGAGAGGCCAGGGTGGAGGGAGCCTCGCACCCTCCTACTACAGAAGGACAGGAAGAAGGAAGAAATTCCACCCAGCAGCCATATGACAAATATTTGAATTGGTTACAAAAGCAACAAAAATCTGTGCGCACATGAGAATGCTTTCTGCAGCAGGTCCCACCTCACCCGTGTGAGGGTGCACCACGAGTGCATCTCTTACCTCAAGAGTCCCCTGTTATCATGGTCCTCTTATCATGGAGATTTGGGGTAAGATGCATGGAAACGATCATTACACTAGCACAGGCACATCTTCTAATCTACTCTGTGTTTGCAATGCATAAGCTGTGTTCACAAATGGAATTGAAATTTCCCTCTTATTTTCCAAGTAGCAAGATGCTGACCCATTTTCTGCCAACTCAGGCTGAGCATCGCAAGACAGCAACTGGACACATTTGCAGCATCAAGGCCACACCAGGCAGTAATGCTCCAGTATGGACGTGTGCTGCTTCTGCCATTTCTGGACATTTTCTCAAGTTAAATTTGGCAGGTCAGAGCTGCAAAACTCTCTTCTCCTACTGCAAAGGGCAATCAGAGCCTCCTGAGCAGCTGGGGCAGCAAGGATTAATACCCCTTTCTCAGAGATGCTTTACAAATCCATGAAATGCAAGAGAAGTTATCATGGGCCTTGCAGTGAAAAATAGGGATTGGAGGATTTCCCTCCTCCCCCAGATTCTGAGCAGTTATTTTAAGAAATTCCTCCTTAGATATCCCCACGTTCTGATTAAGAAGTTAGGGCTGGGTAATTTTGTTTAGATTGGTTATATTGTGTCCTCATCCTAATTCTTCCCCATAAACTAAAAATAACATTTTGGGAATCTGAGCTGCTCTGCTAATAACAGCTCATAAAGATTACTGAGATCATGCATCCAAATCTCTTAGCAATGTCACAGCCCTAAAACACCCAGGTTTATTTACACAGTGCTTTTAAAGAAGATAGAAATTTAAATTTTGATTATTTGAGATGTAATTGATCTTTTTATGTAAATACTAATAAAAAGATCTGGGAAATATTACCTTTGGGGAGGGGGAGACAACAAAGCAGTAGTTCTGTGGGGAATTCTTCCCACCTTCCTGAAGTCGGAGCTCCAGCTTTACAGCCACTTAGTGTTACAGCATTTAAAAAGCCTTTGATTCACACAATAAATTGGCACCAGGCTTTCAACTACCTGTGACGGTGACCCTCAGGTACCTGCGTTTTAATGTTAGCATGCTAACTCCCACAGCTTGATTTAAATCTGTTTCCAGATTTGAACAATTTGACAAAAATCATACTCGTACAGCACTTCCAGGAGACAGTCAGCAGGAAGGAGCTGCGAGGACACGGCAGCAGGAGGGTGTTTGGTGTCCGTACTGACCCAGGAACAAACTACCAGAGAAGTTTGGCAGACCAGGTGCTGTGGTTTAACGCACTAAGAGCTCTCCTGCATCTCAGAGGGTTTGGACAGCCTAGATCAAAGGAAAGTAGTCAATACACACTTTGGAGATGCAGGAGTATCATTTCAGTCCTGTGCCAACAGTAGGGTAAAAGATCAAGGAGCTGCAAGAAGTCTGAAAGCCTGTGAACTTGACAACAGCTAAGTGAAAAATTGTCCTGGTTTTGTCTGGGACAGAGTTAGTCTTCTTCCTAGTAGTTAGTACAGTGCTGTGTTTTGGATTTAGGGTGAGAATGATGCTGATAACACACCAATATTGCAGAGCAGTGCTTGCACGGAGCCCAGGGCTTCCCAGCTCCTCGTGCTGCCCTGCCAGCAAGCAGATCGGACACAAGGGGCTGGGGGGGCACAGGCAGGGCAGCTGGCCCAGATGGCCCAAGGGACATCCCGTGCCACAGGGCACTGTGGGGAACAATAAAACTGGGCAAGTTGGCCAGGGGTGGAGGTTACTGCTTGGGGACTGCCTGGGCATCAGTCAGCTGGTAGGGGGCATCTGCGTTGTGCATCACTCGTTTTGTGGTTTTATTGCTGTTTGCCCTTCCTTTTATCTCTTATTAAGCTGCCTTTATCTCAATCCATGAGTTTTACCTTTTTCCGATCCTCTCCCCGATCCCAGTGAGGGGGCACAGAACAGCTGTGTGCTGCTTAGCCACCTGCCAGGCTAAACCCCCACTAAAATCCAGACAGACAGGAAGGTGAAGTTCCCCAAACACTGCTGCAAGACACAACTCAGGGTGGTGCCTTTATCAGGCACTAGTGCTCCAGCTCTGCCTGCACAACAAAGCCGGAAGAGACACTGCAATGTTCCAGTGATCAACATTTTGAGACCGCAAACCATCGAGAGAAAAAAGGGCTGAAGCACGTGCACTGCACGCAATACGGACAGACTGGGTGACTACGGAGAAGTCATTTGAATCTCACTCGCCTGCACATGCCTCTGCATGGCTGGATGTTCACAAGTTTCAGCTTAAAGTGCTTTCAACTCTTCAGTTCCCATTTTCTCCAAGATTAAGGTAGTAAAAGCCTATTTTGAAAAGCCTACATCACAGAGGAACTTCAATGCTATGCTCAGGATATTCCTGATCACTTTTTAAGACAAACATTGACTGCCAGGATCAGGGCTGCTTCCAGTTTTTACTTTAGTTTGCAATTACAGCAGTAATCTCCACTCTTGCAGATTTTGTTATCAAGGAATAATACTAACAACCCCACCTGAAATAATCAAAAATAGATGTTCAACAGATCTGATAGGCCATCAGTGCTGTTTCATATATATTCCAGATTTGGCTACGTACAATTATTATAGCAAACCTGGAATACATTCTCAAGGGAAAACACTTTGACTGTCAGTCCTTTCCCACTCTCCCACAACATAAAATCTATTTCCAGCCTTTCCAGATCTCTCCATCACCCTAAGGAACCTTTGGTGCACAGTGCTTTGTCTCTAGGCATCCAGAGCCCCAGGCTACTGAAAATACATCACAGCGAGCTGCTGACGAAGGACGCGCATCTTGACTACAAAGTCTGACCCACATGCTCCCTGGGCAAGGCACCATCTCCCACCTCCCCACACTTCAACAGAGCTCCTTGCCTCAGCATTGGACCTCCAGCCACATCCACAACCTAGATAACCCTCCTGCCTTGTGTCCTCTCCACGCAGACACCGGCCACCTCCTCCTTCCCATTCCTCCTCTGATGTGCCACACACACCCCAACTCCTTCAAGGCCTTTTGTGTCACTGACTCTTTGCATTCTTCGTAGGTCCAAAGGATGAGAGACTCAGAGTTGGAATTGCTCAGCCTGGAGAAGAGAAGGTCCGGGGGGAAACTCACCCATTGACACAACTACCTGATGGGAGGGAATAAAGACAACAGACCCAACTTCTCAGTGGTGCCCAGTCAAAGGACAAGAGGCAACAGGAACAAGTTAAAATACAGTAAACACCATTTAAGCATAATATCCTTTTTTTTTTTTTTTTTTTTAGTCAAACTTGATCTAATACAACCTCTCTGGGCAACTTGTGCCAGTGGAGCTTCCATCCTTGCAGAAGCTTCAAAGCAGACAACCTGCTCTAGTTGACACTACCTTGAGGAGGGAGTTTGGACTGCATTTCCAGAGATGCCATCCAAACTCAACAATTCTGCAGTTTAATAATGTATGGAAGATCCTCACACCTCTCAGGAACCAGCTCCTCTGACCTCAATCCCTAAAATCCAAAGGAAAATATTCAAGATGCCTTTAAGATGTACTGGACTCCAAAAATGAGCTGTTCCCACTACTTCACCATAACTCCAAGCTCCTCTCCGTCTTTCAGCACCCCGTCCTTCTGAACCCCAGTGCCTTCCATGTAACACCTGTGTGGAAAGCACTAAGTATTTTCCACTCAAATTCATTTGTCCTTTGGCTTCATTTTCAAAATCACTTTCCCAAATCTACAGTGAATGTCACATGTTAATGAAATAATCCTCCAGAAACTGAAAGCAGCAACACAAACATGAGCATCTTTATACTTTTTGTTGTTGTTTAGGGAGACTCTCAGGAGAAGAGCCATGGTTTAGTGGCTCCAAATTTAGCTCTCTAGTGTCTCCTCACAAATCTAAAAGCTTCTAGACAGCCTGCATAAGTATATGGATTTCACAATGCCCACACTGGCCATTAAAAGGGAAGTTCTCAGAACTGCAAGTAGAATATAGAGCAGGCACTCCACTATATCTAAAGATTCAATTTCACAATGGCAGCTGGTGATGCGCTAGCAAAGGAGGGAATTCAGACATTACAGCACTCTCCAAGCAAGCACAAGATTGTATCAGGCTCTTCTTCCTATGGGGAGTTCAGAGCTCACTGAATTTGCTGCAAATAGCAGTGGCTAGCCCAGCCTTCTTCCAGCTAATCCAGGAAAACAATCTGAGAACTGCAACAAGAAGCTTCCCATGGTCCATTACAGACATATTTCAACTTGGTACCATGTCTGAGCTAAATGCACAGTACAGTTCAGGCTACAGGGTTCATTCAGCCTATGACCCCTTCTGACGGATGGCTTCTGCTAGTTGTTACAACATGGCCACTTGTCTGCATTAGGTTTCCATGTTAAAGGAAAAATGTCTTGCTCACTACTCCAGCGGGCTTTTGTTTTTCTTGAAGGAAAAGCAGCAACAGAAGTCATCTGAAACTCCTTGGCCAGAGCTTTAATAGACTTTTACCTGCTGTGTATCAGGCACAGAAGGCAACCCAAGGCACATACTTCTAAGAGGTTAGAAAAGCATGGTGTGTCTGTGACTCAGAGCGGCTATCCATCTGTAGTAACAGGAACAAAAGAGAATTAGGGTGGAACGCACTCAAAAAAGCAAAGAACCCATTTATGAAGAGAGGTAAAATCACAGGTCACATTTGAAATGGGTGTACACCAGAGCAGTATAGCACTGAACAGGTGCATCTCTTTTTAAGTCAGAATATATGAGTCAATAAATCATTTCTACATAGGCCACAAGACAGCTGTCAGATGGCCGTGACTTTCAGAGGTTACTGATCGAGCCTACAATCGGAACTGCAACTTTAAATTTAAGGGACAAAAGCCTGAACATCCCATTCAAAGCAACACTGCACACCAAGCAGCTGCAGGAGCAGTAGCAACACACTTAATTTACATCCTTTATGGTCCACATCAGTCACTTCAGAGAGGCTGAGCTAATTGGCACTTTTTCCAGCCTTTCCAGTAAAAGCCTCATCCCAAACTTCATCATGCCCAGTAAATGGCAGCGTCACAAGATGTTGGCAGAGAAAAGAGCATGCCCGTATGGGCTCAATCTATCCACATTATCCGTCTGTCCCTGTGTATGTCCATCTGTCCCTGCTGACCTCATTGTCAGGTACCAACCTGACCAAGGGTTTCAGGCGTTCCTGTTCACTCAGGGACCCGGAGGAAGCTCTGAACAGGTCTGCTCTCTAATCTGCCTTGTATTAACTTCAGGAAATGCAATGCTGCTACCAGTGCAATGAATATTATATCGGCTGCTGAAATACCCAGACAACAGCAATATTCTGACCCACCCTGACCTTGCTCTGCTACTTACTGCCCAAGTCAGCCAAAAAAAGTTGGAGGGTTGTTTTTAAAAATCTATTATTGCAGAATACTGCTTGAAAGTTTGAAAGACAACTTTGAAAGACAACACTTTTCGCTCAGTAAATATCATTTCCCTTACATAACTAGAGAATTGTAGTTGTTTTGTGTTTTTTTAAAGCAAAGGTCAGGATGAAGCTGGCACAAGTACTGCTACTGGCTTACAGAGGGGAATAAAACTAAGACCACGTCAAGTACTTTTCAAATTCCACCCTAAACTGACAGACTGAAGGAAAAGATGATGAAACCTGGCTTTGAGCATTACTGTCTTTTCTATTTCTATGATAGAAGCAAGTGTCTGCAGAAAGATTAGGACATTAGCATTCCAGGGAGTTAAGTACTATTATTCACACTTTACAAACGAAGAAAGCAGCAGCGATTTAAGCAGCAGCGATTTGCCCCTAAGACAGACAAGGGCTGAACTGAAGACCCTACCCACAGCCTTGCCATCTGGTGTTCTCCTATCTGCTAGACAATGATAGGCTTTTAGGATAGCACCACCAAAAGGATAATGCAATCTGGATCTCTTCTGGTCTTACTAGATTTATCAAAGAGGAAATAGATCTACATTGGAAAGCACGCATTGATCGTTGCTCCAAGTCCCAAATTAGATGGAGAATTTCTCATCTGGATAAAGTGAAAACAGTCTTATCTTAACATTTCTCTATAATGAACAGAAGGATCAAAGATACCAGAGCTTTTTGCCAGGCTATAATAGAAGTTGAGTGGAATTCAGAATTTCTGGGCCAGGGGAGATTCAAACATTAAAATATCTCTTTGCATCCCAAATCAGGGTAAGGAGTTGAATTCTTTTAACCACTAAAATAGCAAAAATAGCAATTGTCATTTTGATGAAAAAGGTTCTCAAAACAGAATTTGACATTTTGGTATTTCAGCAATGCTTTTTTCAATTCGCAAAACCACAAGGCACCGTGACACTAGGTCACGTTTCCTACTGCAACAGAGCTCATCTCCTCACAGGCTGGCACCAGCATCGCTTCCACGGACACACTGCTGCGGCACCGGTAGTGCATTGGAAGCCTGCAACGTTATTACAGCCGATGAAGTTCAAGCCTTTCATCCGTAAGCCGATCTCTCAGCAGCTTTGCAAGATGGTAGATGGTAAGGTTCAATGGTAAGGTGTTCACAGCAAAAATAAAGCCACAGAGTTTTTCCGGTTCAAAAGGAAAACACTGGAAGACAGGTCAGACATCTTCATCTAAATGCCAATATTCTCCATACAGTGCTTGAAATGAAGTGTTCTCAGTTGTCTTAATTTTTGTTGTCTGTTTGCTTAAGGGAGAGGGGGAAGAGTTTCTCATTTGTTTAAAGATTCTGGGGCTTAAGACTTCCACAGGGAAGCTGACTTTACATATTAAACCTTCTACATTAAAATAATTATAACAACTCCTAAAAACCAACAGAACACAAAATTGCAAGGTTTGAGACACTGCACAATGCTACGTAGCTTCTCCAGCCAACAACAACAACAAAAAAAAAAAAGGAGATCCAAAAGCAAAATTTTAAGTTTTCTATTTCTCGGGGGCACCAGTCATCTTTTTTTCCACCCCAGTGGCACATTTGTATCCTGAAGCAGATTTCCTTAGCACCACAGTCCAGCACTGTCCTAGTGGTTGTTATTCCTCAACATTTAAACAAAGGCGGATGGCAAGTGCCACCGTTTTAGGCCAGGGCAAGAAAAGGAATGTGACAACCTGCCGAGTAGGATACAGAGCTCACTTTCTCCTCCCTAATGGTTCAAGTAGGTGAGATGAAGATGACCAGATGAGTAGGGTTTGTAACGTGAAGAGGACCATGGGGCTGGTGAACAGGTGCCTGAAGCTCGTAGGAGGGAAGCAGGGGCCAGCAGCTGCCTCTTCTGATCACCACCAGAAAGCACCGCAGCTCATCCACACCAACGAGCCCAGCAATAAGCAAAGCACTTACAGCCATGTACTAGGAAAACTAACAAGACAGGCAAGCCTTGGTGAAAACCCCTTGATTTTAATAATTAGCTGTAAACGAGCACACAGTTACATGAGCTTAACATAGAACAGAAGCAAAATAGACCAGCATTGGCCTGATTTGCTCAAAATCTCACCCACTCATGTCTTTGTTCATGCATGTGCTACCAAACATGCTGTGAGTTACTGAATACAGCCTTTGGACAAAGCTGGAGAATACCTTTTGACAACACAGCTACCCGAGGTGCTTCCTGCAAAGAACCGGTGGGAATCAATCTTCAGGTCTTTACCCTACTTTTCTATGAGCAACAAAACCACCACAAACGATCCATGACTAATTCCTCCCAGTAAACGAAGAGAGGATTAAAACTATCCTTACTTAACACTTCAGGATCAACCCATTGTTCAGGTGCCTTTTTGTAGAAGCTACCAAGGCACAGACTGCTACAGGCGAGGGGCTGAGGATGTCCCCACACAGCTCCGTGGCCGTGTGCCCACCCATGGCCAGCCCCGCAGCAGCGAGGACAGAGATGAGCAGCCCCTGGGGCTGCGCTCCCGTTTCTTCTCAACCCACTGCTGAGCTCCCCACATACTCCTCATTTCTTCCTTAATTACTACAAGTAATTTTTATTAATATACTTTGCAGCACCATTAACAGTTACCTGAGGCTGAACATTAAAAAATGATGAGGCAATATAATCTTAATGGTATTAATTAATAGAAGCATGGCTTTAAAGTTTCACAGATCTAGCCAAAGCACACTTTTCTGAGGTAGCGTCTGACAACGCACAGGAGCGAAAGCTATAAAAGCAGAGACTAGAGTGGGTAGAGTAGGAAAGGAATTAAAAACAAGACAACTCTTCCCCAGGCATCGCTGTTACAAAACACAGCACTTTGTCCAACACCCTTTCACGCTGTTGTCAGTGAAGACAACTACAGACGTAAGAACCACTGGAAAGAGAGCAGTAATGTCCTTTCCTAGGATGTTTTTTCCCTCCTTTGTTGCAGTCTAAGCACAGAAGCAATCAGCACGCCCTCTCTTAGCATCACTGCGATAGACAAAGATGTGTTATGACCACTAACGGGACAGCAGTGGTAAAGGCCTCCATAGCCACACAAGTGAACAGCTGCTGCAGTCAGTGAAGGGTGGCAGAGCAAAACACAAGGTGTTTGTTCCTCCAGTGACACATCCTGAAGTTAACCCACATAGCACCCCCTCTCAGAATAGAAAAGCCAGAATTATCAGTCCTCAGCACAGGTTTTTAGTTTTTAAAATAAGTCAGTGATCTAATTTATGACTTCCATGAGTAAAATCAAAAAAAAATATCTGGCACGAAAACTCTACATTAGAGATTTGTATTCCTGGGTTTCTCCCTCTGCCTCTCAGATTGAGCAGGAGGATTAAAAAGGTAAAAAGCAAGCTTGCTTTAATCCCAACTCTGAGTTCATCAAGTCCTCATTCAGAAAGAAATCCATGGCACCACCAGTGCAATTTCCAGCAGCACCAAGCAAACAGCTCCAGTTACAGCTGTGAGGATCTACAGCTGCTCAGCACCACTGAAAAAAATAATTCTTGTAACAATAACAACATACAGCAGTCAAATCACTCAATAGTTGTTATAAATTATATTGTCAGCTGAAGACTGATATATTTACTCTGCAGTGGTACTGTAATTATCTAGAAAGCGCCCTGCCTTCGCCTTGTAAGTACCATGTGCAGTAATTAATTTTTCCTCTGCATTCAGACATTTGAAAGTATTATGTAAATCACAAGGTATTTGCTACCTGTATTTAAAAAAAGATATTCACTATCACACTCTTGGAAACACCTAAAAATAACATTAAAGTCACATGAACATAGAAATAAGATGTCCTTCTTACAACTTTGAGCTGTTTTAGGAAAAAACAAGCCTAACATTGAGTAACACCCTGAAATGTATCCCTAGTTTCCCAATGACTAAGCATCACCAGTAACTTCTCATCACAGCCAAGAGGCTCAGAAACTTGGTACACAAGTAACCAGGCAAAGGGAAGCACTAGTCAATTTGAGAAACTCCAACAAAGCTGTGCCTGTGCACCCCACAGGACCACGCACGCCCACGTGCGGGTGCTGCACCTTTCTGCTGCGGACACACAGGACAGACAAAAAGTAGCCCCAGAGCAAGGAAATAATTTGTGGTATCATCCTTGAAGCAACGGATGTAAGCCTCTCAACTTCACCCACATCCCAGGGTTCAATCTCACCTTCCTACATCCCAGACATCACAGCCTCAGTTCAGAATTTGCCTTAGAAAAAGGCTTTTTTCTACTTCCTTGGAAGAGATATACTTCTTGGCTTTACCATTTCTGAAGATATAAATACTAGAGGTTAAGTCCTGGAAATACCTATAAAAACCCTAGGAAATAAATACCTAGGAAATCAAAGCAGATCTTTAGCTGTACAAGATTTAGTCCCTGTCAGCTGTGTCCTTTCCCCTCTGCTGTGCCCTAAGGATCTTAACCCTGAGCCGCACAAAGATCTCCTCCATCATATAGATATGCAATTAATTCCTCTATAGCTGAAGCAGGTGAATGTAAATCAGCAGTAAAGGTATTTCAAGAGTTCTGGGATTCCCCAGCTCCTGCAGCTGCAACAGAAGTGGCAGGTAGAGGGGAAGAGACTACAAATGAGATGAGAACTTGACATAACTCATCAGACCCAAGGGCCAGCACAGACCAAGTGCCTCTGACTCATGGGTTTGTCCTTATAGCGTGCAGCCATTGCTTCTTCGTTGTCTACTGCAAAAGGAAGACCTGTAAGATCACAGTATTTGCAAGGACTCCACTCAAGATTCATCTATGTGGCTACACTTCACTGCAATTATCAACAAAACAATAAAGCCCCCAAGCTGTTTTCTCTTCCTCCTTTTCAAGGGCTTCGCATTTGAATTTTCAGGCTAATATAAGAATACTATACTAGTCACATCATGTTTTTATTGTCATCTGCAACTGGCTCCTGCAGGACCGGTCTTGTGTTTCTTACTCTGGAGTAGATCCTGATCTTCCAGGAAACGTCTTAGTAAAGGCTGCAGGAGGCTTCCATTGGGATTTATTCAACTAGGAGAGGAATTTCTTTTTCAGAAAAAAAGATGTAGCTTTTTTTTTTTTTTGACAACATACAGCTTAATTGGAAATACAGAATAAATTAGGACAAAAAGCCCAGGGATGTTTAAGGCAAAAATAGGCTTTAGCAGCTTTGCATACTTGACTATGAAGTAGAGACAAATTAACCGATAATCTTCTGTGCTAAATTTATACAGGAGACAAGCTGTTTTACAGAGAATTCTCTAGTGGTCTTTAAACAAAAAAAGAAAGAAGTTAGCATTTTACCTGACCGAAGTTATTTCCTACTTAAATAATTGTGATTATCTGTCTCCACATTCTTTACTCCTTTTGTGGTAATTTACAGAGTGTCCCTGCTTTAGGTGCTGCACAGCACTTGCAAGGTCAGAACTACTTAATGCAGTGTTGTAAATGCTTGATAGAGAATTTTTACAGTTACAGCCATTTAACAAAATCCAACAAAACAAGAAATAAGAATAATAAATAGATGTGTTGGACATTAATATGCAAGCTTTCCTAAATCTTTCAGTCCAGCCTCCTGGCCTTGATCTGCATAGAACATGAGGTTTCTATAGCTTAGAAAGAGATCAAATACACTTCTGATAAACACACTCATAGAAATGCTATTTATAAAATAAAAAAAACCACCACCGTACAACTTCAGCACACGAGGACCATAGCCCCATCTTTGTTTTCTCTGAAAGACCATGAAACTGTTCTTAATGTGCAATATTTTCCTCATTTCCCCTTTCCAGAGTCATAATGAGAAGCCCTTGGGCACAGGACACTGGCCCCCCAGGCAGGACAGGCCTCCCCCTGCGGCACTTCATCTGGCCGGTCATGGCTGGCCAAGAAGCTGCTTCCACAACAGCACCTGTTTGTCCACCCTCTTCTTATTAAAGCACTGCCACCATTTACCAAATAACACAGGAAAAGACCTGCAGCAGGTAGTCTCCAAGCCAACACCTCCAGCATGCCACTGGCCATGGCCTGCGCTCCACACAGCCTCCCCAAGGCAGCAAACATGGCCACCTGAAATAAATCAAGTTCTGAGGAGACCCCATTAACATTCCAGACATCCTCCTGTGACAGCACCACTGGGGATTGAACCAGAGAGAAACAGAAGTCTTAGACGTGGAGCCAAAGACTCAGCTGGAAAAGCTGGGACATACGCATTGTGACAGGCTGACCGGGGGGTTACACTCCCCCTTTTGAAGAACTTCCCTGCTAAGTTTCCCTCAGAATGGCTTTGCTTTCCGAGCAGATGCATCCTGACACAAAAGTCCCTTTGATGTGTCAGGATCTACTGAACATTAACGACCTGATTACAGCAGAGAAATCCCTTTATGAATTCCCCTAAGACAGAAAGATTTTCTTGTTCAGAAATATTTACTTCCACTCAAAACTATTTCTAACACAAGCTATCTGAACGCATCCAGAAAAAAAACACGTACGTTCCCATCAGAACATGCTTTTTTTAATCCCTTCCTTCTCTACCTTGGTCATCCCACCAGGAACAAGACCTGACCACAGGCCGATAGTCAGTTTTGGAAGATGTCACTTGCCACAGCAGCACAGAGACAAAAGCAGGCCCCGAGGGACACAAAGATCACCCCATGCTTGTCAATATGGCAGCTCACAAGGTCTGCAATTCACCCACTTGCTCCCCCAAGCTTTGGTAGCACTAGTTTAGCACCAAAAGTTTGTTACACTCCTCCGATTTGTTGGCTGATGCTGAAGTTGAAGAACTGATGCTAGACTTGCTTTTGTCACAAGGTTACCACAGACCTTGACTTTTCTCACTAAGGAAAATGAGTTTGTCATCCATTAGTGGCTGTTATTACTGAGACTTCCTATTGCCTCCTGATACAGATGTCTTTGATTTTGAAGGAAAATCATAACAGGCACTGGTAATATTCTGAGAACAACAGTAGTGGTGGGGAAGCAAAAAGACTACATTAAGTTATTTTGGCTGTAAACTCAGCAGAGCCCAATCTCAGAATTATTATGGTCTGTTCCAATTTTAAAGTTCAGGTTTAAATTGATATGAGATTAACCATCCATGGGCTCAAGTTGCTGCTATGAATTCCACTTTTGCACAGCTCTAATGATTCCAAAATTTGCCTGGGTATAAAAGCAACCAAAAAAAGCCGACCAAAAAAACCCCACAGCCTCCCTCCTCACAAATTCTTGAGCTTCCAGAGATACAATAGCCCTGTGATAGTATAACCACATATTCCTCTGCTAACCTCAAAGTTTCTAGAAGAAATCTTTTGGACTTTGCTTTCTGTTCACCCTATGAGCACTATTTTCTTTTCTTTCTCTCCCCTCCTCAGCACATTGCAAATAGCCTCCCTTTCTTATCCTACATAGGTTCCCATAGAAATAAACCAAAAGACACCTAGCCTGAACCCACACTGGAAGCCCAAAGTCTGGAATAACCCCTTCACCTAGGGCTGTGGCACCTTCTAGTCCTTTGCAGACAGAACCGTCAATTAGAGCTTGAGTTTTAATACTACCATTGATTTTATCAGTGTTTAACACCTGCCTCGCACTCAATGACCACAGTTGTACCAAGAACCCATAAAAAATTCAAGGGGCTGCCAGCCACTCTTTATTAGAGCACAAGGTAAGCCCCCATTTCCTGAGTAAAATCCCTGTTGAATAATTTAGCTGCTTTGCAGTTATGATCACAGATACGTGGCTACACACAGCGCATGCAGAATGTACAGCAGTATTTGCTATAGAGCGATTTTATAAGTTTAGGATTTTAGAGTCTACACATGTATAGATGATCAACTCAAACTTTAAACAAACACAGATTGCAAGTACACTTTGCACCATTACTATAACATTCACAAATCTATAATTGGAAAGAAAACTATAGTTACTTTTTTATGCTTACAGTCTTAAATGAAAGGATTTTCAATAAAAAACAAGGTTATAAGCTTTTAAGGCAAGGGAAGCAGAAACAAATCCCTGCCAAGTCGCCATAAGCAAATACAAAGTACAGTTAAACCTTGGCAATGCAAGAGTTGCTTCTGGTCGCAAGGGCACGTACACCTAAAAACCACCAATGCTCGCGGGAACGACCCGCACGAGCCACTGGGCAGAGCACGCAGCACTCCAGTAAGGTGCAGCTGCACGACAGGGCCTGGAAGGAGCCCGCTGGCTGTTCTCGCAGCCCAGGAGCTGCAGGTTTCCGGAGCCACATTGCAGCGGGAGCCATGGCTGCCAGCACCCAGCCACAACAATCCCGGCTTTCAGCAGCCAGAGCCGGGAACACAGCGCCACTGTGCCGGGAGGGAACACTGGGGCTCTGAGGGCGCCGCGCATCCAGCCTCATCCTGATGCGAGGCTCAACTCCAGGCAACACAACTGGGTGCTAAATATCACAGCACGCTTTCACGCAGTACCTTCCTCAGTTCTTTGAGAGCAAGTTTCACATTGAGTGCCTGGGGTTAAAACACAGGGTGTGAAGGTAGTTACGGGTTTCTATTTTATTTATTAGATAGAATCTTCAGCGTTCAGTGACTGCATGAACCTGAAACTCACTCTGCTTTTACACAAGTGCTTTTGCTGTAAGCGAGCAGTCACACACGTACAAATGTACAGGTCATGGATAACTGGGGTCTTGTTTTTCCCACTCCAAAACCATCTGCACAAGATACTTCAGTGCAGAGAAGCAACAATATCTCATGTACAAGGCAAGAGAACAGGGTCCCTGAAACACAGGGCTGCTGCAAACAAATCCAGAGCCCCCACCCTAACTGAGGAGTATGGCAGAATAAATGGCACTGTTTCAGCTTCCTATACTTTGAGATATGGACTCAAACTGCTGCTGCAGAGGGTCAAGTGCATCAGAAACCTTAAGACTGGGCTCATTTTTTTTTTTTCCTTTTCCTCTCCAGAACAATCTAATTGTGGTAGTATATTTATATTGTAGTGGCTGAGAAGAGGCTGCAGCATCCTGCTTCCTGTGCAAACAGCTGCACCTGCCCTAAAGATCTCACATCAGAAGTCAGCTTTATTAAGAGAAAAGTTTTTTTCAATTGTACAATTTGTTTTAGAAATCTTACTGTACAGGATACCAAGTGTAGTAACATCAATTGACACTTTCACAACATGTTGAAGAACAAACACTTGAAGGGGAAAAAAAAAAGCCTGTACCAAATACTGCGACTTCTCCCACACTACAGCAATGCTTCAGACATTTCCAAGGGTGAAGCTAGGATGACATCCTGAGCCCACCCAGAACAGCCTCAACTATTTCTTCACTGCAATGGCTTCCCTTCCACTCTCACAACACTTGTTCCAGACAAGCACCTGAAATTACAAAAGAAGTGCCAACTTTTCAATGTTAGTGGCTATACAGCACAGCATCCAGAGTTTTTTTTTTTTTTTAAAGATGACATTTCAAGGAGACAAAAGTACAACTCGATCTCTTCCCAGGAGTTCCAGTAATAGACATTAATTCTTTCTGGGCAGCCCGTGACAAACAAACTATCATTTTTATACCACTGAAAGTAGTCTTAGCATCTATATTCCAAGAGATCTATAAAAATTTTTGCTAATTGTGCAATAGCACAGTGTTTTCTTGAACTGTTTAGAAAGCTATCTATTAAAGGGCTGAAAAAAAATCTTTACTCAGGGATTTTCTGCTAGCATT
Source organism: Cygnus atratus (assembly GCF_013377495.2). NCBI lineage: Eukaryota > Metazoa > Chordata > Aves > Anseriformes > Anatidae > Cygnus > Cygnus atratus. The sequence continues at coordinate 12,073,814 of NC_066377.1, read as the reverse complement.
GGCAGTAACAAAGAGATAGCAGAAGGTCATTTACTACTGGTATCGTGATTGCATCCGAAGTAGATCAAGGGTGCTGAACACGAATTTTGAGGAAGGCAATACCTGTCTAACTGGCTTAAGACACTCAGGAGAGGCTGTAAGGGCAACACGACAGCACTGCATCTGCACTCGTTCATCGATACCACTGCAAGCAGCGAGGCTGAGGTCAGCCTCAGCTGCCCATTCTCACCTGGAACATACCTGGCTGGTCCTGAGAGCTGCTGAAGACAGCAATGCAAGTTGGTTTTGTGATGGACAGAAAATCCTAACTAGGGAAGGTGTTTTCTTAAAAAAAGCAGAATATTTGCTAAGTTGCTAGCATTACAGCCTGATTTCTAGCATTTATGCTTGTCCTAGACACCAATCATTCCCACCAAGGACTACGACATACTGACAAAGCTTAAATTTCACATAAGGACATGGCTGGAGTCAGTGCCACACAAAAGAGAGCAATATGAGATGCTGCAGATGTATCAGCAGAATCTATATCCCAGTTACACTTGTGTACGGATAGGTAACGTAGGTATGGATAGCCTTTGTCTGTTCAGGAACATCCACACTTCTGTGGTGTTAATCAGCAAAACATTCCTTCCGCAGACATAAAAGGCTGAAATAAGGAATTGTCCTCAGAGCTAGAAAAAGCACTTAGATCAAGAATGCTTAATAGACAGAAATGACACACTCAGGAATTGGATATCTCAAACACAGAATTTAAAGTCAATTAAAACAAGCTCCTACCAGCTCCCTGCACCACCTGCCATCACTCCAAACATCCCTAAGGTGCCATAACAAAACTTGTATAAAAAAACTAAACACCAACCTGAATATGAATAACCAACACAAGGCCATTCATATAAGTTAGCACTCCAAAAGAACGATCAATATCATTTCCCATTACTTGTCTCCACAGATTTATCAGTTAGGCTTTTCCTTAGCAGCCTTGAGGGGAAAATGAGATGTACGGGACTAGATAAGAACTAAAAAAAGACTTAAGGGCATTTAGAGCCATTATTATGATAATCATTTCCTTACAGCAGATGAATCAACCCAAGACATTATACATAAAGAAAACCCATTTCCTATAGGATGTTACCTATACGTTACGTCACAGCTAGATGGCTAACCCTTGGAGCCATGACCTGCCCAGAAGCCTCGAGCAGACACAGCCACACCAGGGCTAGGGCACCTCACCCTGCTGATGGGTACTCTCCATCTCAGGCCAAGCTTTACCCCACTGTGGGTTAAGCTGTAGTTTTCCCTCAGCCCCAGCCTGCGTGCAAAGGCTGGATTCCCACCCCCAGCTGCAACCATCTGCCCCAGCTCATACTTACCTCTTCACCATGGGACACAGCAGCTACCCTGCAAACCCCAGCCATACATGGGTTCTTATACGGTCAGAAAGCTTATGTGGTCAAAAAGTTCAGCCATCCACCCTGCACCAAGCAGTGCTCTGACAGAGAAGGGGAAGCAACGTTTATAGAAAGCCTTGGGTACACCCTAAACAAGCTAATTCAAGGTCTTCAATAGAGCAAGACATAGGTTTTCCTTAAACAGCCACTGGACTCAAAGCAAGGCAGCGCTGCTGGCTCACAGGATGCTGCTCGAGCTCTGCTCCCAGACCTGAAGCCAGGCTGCATCCCACCTGCAGACCCCAGATGGATGTGACTTGGGTCTGGTCAGAAGTTTGGTTCAACAAGGCGCAGCCCGCAGTGCTCTCGCATAGCTCGTGTACTAAATGCTATAGCCTGTAGCTTACTTGTCAGGCTGCCAGATATTTGGGGCTTCTTGCCCCAGGGAGAAACATTCCACAGGATGTTTAATTGATGTTGTAGGGAACGTTGTGTACACCACCTCCTCTAGAGCTGGAGAATTTTCTGACAATAGACTTTATTTCTTCTTCACTCTTTCCTGAAAAGTGAAGTCTCTACAACTACCTCTGCTAACTACCACACACATAAAAGCTAACCAAGTTGTCTCCAAAACAGGGATCTCCCTGAGTGATAGGACACAGGCACCCCAGCCCACTGAACCACGGCTGCAACAGCTCACACCAGCAGTGCTTTTAGGCCAAAGGTTGATAGCCATCGCGTCCAGGCCCAGGGCTGAAAACAGTATGTAAAAACTTAAATGAGTATCACAAAACGAACTCCGAAAGGTAGGGAGCTGAAGCAGTTTGAAGGATGGTAACAACGCATGCTATAGACAAGAATCAAGCCAGCATAGCAGAGATCAACATTAAATTAATGCAAACCAGGAGTCATCTCTCCATACTAGGAAGTAGATGCAGAGCTACGGAGCTAAGCAAGCCTCAGGGAAGTCAATCCTTACTATTTTATTTTTTTTCCTTTAGGCTTTGTTTTGAATAGCTAGTTTCCTTTAACATTCTTCAAGACAAAGCAGCATCATACGGCATAGGGAAAGAACAAAGCAGCTCCTTTTATCTGCCTCTCATCTGCCTCTCTCTTCTGAGTAAATATTGCATCATTGTTCTCCCTAGGTAGCATCTTTCATCTTTGTTTTAAGGACATGGGTGAGCTGATGTAGTTGTGAGTATCCATCAGCCTTTTACAACCAAGAACCAGAAATCTAAGGGCATTCTCTCCCCATAAAGAGAAAGCACGTGCAAACTTGTCCCTGTCATCGCCTCTCACCACACTGACATTGCTCATTGCAGGTCAGCTCACTCCAGATTTTTGGCCACTGAGGGTAGCTTCACACTAAACTTTTTTCCCCGAGATAGTGTCAAAACAGCTCACAGAAATCAAAGCATGTATTTGCTAGGTGCCATTTGTTACCCTTTCCTAAATAAGGGTCATGATATTTATATCCCCCTGAGAATATACACTTTAGCTCTAGGTAAAGATTCCATTCCTTACATATGACTCTGGACAGAAATAACAACAGCTGCAGAACTGGAGGTGGGGGCAGAATACAAGGATGTTATCAGGACAAGCCCGTATTACAGAGAATAGTTTTATTCTTTATACAATCATAGGAGGACAGGAATAATTTGTGGAATCACACTGCAGCTTCTGAAAATTTTAAAGTTACATAAAACAGATATTAACAAGTATCCCTCAAAGGAAAAGGGCACATTTATAATTTAAATGCTGCATATGTAAACTGGGTTAAAAGGAAAAGGATCACTAGAAGGTGGTAAAATATTTGTCATCTTTGTGGCCCTTTTCATGAGTGACTCTCACGAAGTAATACAGTCACAGAGAGTGAACCTGCTCTGCTCTGGCAGTGCTCGCCTCTACCCTCAGCACATGCCTGGAGGTCTGTAGCACCCACCTGCCGCTGGCTCTTTTGGGCCAAACGCTTAAACTGAAGCATCCTTACCTCTTCAGTTTCTGGCTGATCAGAGGAGAAATATACGCACATGTTCTTGGATCGCTTTCACCAGATGAGACACCACAGATCTTAAAAAGTGTTAGTTTTGTTTGTTTTTAATCTAAAAAGTGATCGCCCACACCCCTGCTCTGCCACAAACACAGACCTTGTGCAAGGCTTCCTGTAGAGGTACAGCTCAGCTGCTGTAACAAGCACTGGTAACCTAATCCAAAAGGACTACAGAAAAATCCCTACAAAGTTTAGTGCTGCCAAACACCTGACAAGTTTCTCAGTACAAAAACTGCCTCTTAGCTCCTGTTGGTTTGGAGGAGTCAGAAATGCAAGACAGAAGTCTGCGTTCAGAAGTCTAATCATAGACTCATAGAATGGCCTAGGTTGAAAAGGACCTTAAAGATCATCTAGTTTCAACCCCCCTGCTCTGGGCAGGGTTGCCAACCACTAGAGCAGGCTGCCCAGAGCTGCATCCAGCCTGGTCTTGAACACCCCCAGGGCTGGGGCACCCACAGCCTCTCTGGGCAACCCCTTCCAGTGCTTCACCACCCTCTGAGTGAAAAACTTTCTCCCAATTTCTAACCTAAATCTCCCGTCTTAGTTTAAAACAGCTTAAGTACAGCTAATGTACAGCTAAAAACAGCTGATGTACAGCTAAAGGCAATATTTCCATGAAACAAATCATCTTAATATACTGACCTCTTTCTTTTAGGGGTGAGGGCAAGGAGGTATGTTTATGTGGTTCCTTTGATCTAAAGCCCTTTTTTTGCGGTAGTTAGCGCAGTGGCAGCGTTGGTACAAGGTCTGCTGTTATTAAGGACGCAGGTAATTCAACTTCACAAGGCAACGCATCGAGTGAAACTTTTCTTGCCTAATAATGACGAAGCAAATTATAGGATATGCACACAGTAGACCACAAACAGACACCTTTATGTAAGGGAAGAATCCTAGGAGAACAAGGAAAAGCAGGTAAAAATTCAAACTAGGTTTAGACCTCTACCTCCTACCCACGTCTATACCAGCAGAACAGAGAGGACACACCACACCTCCGGAAGCCCAAGATCTAGTATTGATATTCAGGGGACCTGCCAGAATCCCCTGCTTTTTGCATTAGTCCACACTATTAAGGGAAAGATGGGTGAGACACCAAAAGGAAACACCCACAGCTGCTCATAGGCAGCTGTCACCTCACCCGGCTACTGCACACAGCCACCACCTGTGAATGCTCAGCTCATAAATTGCTATGACAATGATCTGCCACAGAAGAGAGATGTAACAGCACCCTGAATTTGCCAGGAGTCAACCACCAGAACCCAGCTGAGAGACAACACTTCAGCCAGGTGTCAGACCTTGAATTCACTGCACAGAGCACAGCTTTCGGAGGTCTCGCATACTTCCCCAAAGTCACTGGGAAAGCAGGCATTCACCTGGCAGTCCTGCCCCTTCCTTGCTATTTTAAGGTCAGCAGCACCCCTCTCCCCCCAGTATTCCATCCCATAAGGAACACACCTGTTCTGTAACCCACAGCTGAATCCTGATACCATACCAGGACAGCAGGGTAGAGCTGACAGGGCATCCCCAGCTGCACAAAGGGAACAGCTCTGCACTAGTCAGTTCAGCTGCCTAGACATGTGCTAAGCCCAGTGAGCTTTTTCTCTCTCTCTCAGTACTCATTTTATTGGTTTTGTTTGTTTTTAAATACACACCCTGAGACTGAAGAAACATTACAGCCCATCTTCACCAGTCAGCAGCAGCTCGGCTTTCCCCACTCCCCCTACCACAAACAAATGCATCTGTTTCTGATTTCAAACAAAGTTCCATTTTATTTTTTTTAAATGCTTTTATCTTAAGGAAATACAGAAGCTTCAAAGTTCTGTAATTTGCAGTTCATTTTAACATTAATGGAAAGAAAGGTTCTTCCACTTCAAACCATTTCCCTCAGTCAATTAGACAAATCCTCTAAGTGGAGTTTGTGAAGCGGTTCGTGTCCAGGAACTTAATTAGTACTTAACGCCAGAACTTGCATCCACCTCTAACCACCCTGTGTGGGCCTTGCAGCTCACAAGGCTGCCCAGGGATGTCACCTGGGCTGCCACGGGACAGCCGGGAACACCGAGGGGTCACTTCAGCCAGCACAGTAGCAGGGACACGAGAAGATTGTTAACAGAGGCTGCAAGAGGCAAGCAGTCAGAAAGGACCAGCTAATTAAAAATGCACAAAAGACTCAGCAGAGGTCCCACCAACCGACGGTCATCGAGAAAACTCCTGCTGCAAGTTTTAAGAGTAACGTTGTCCTCAGTGCCCCTGCTGAATTTCTTTGACATTTGCAAACTACTCCCGCTATATTCCCGTGCAGTTTCAATTGTATTGTCGCCCACGTGTTTGTTTGCCCTACTTCGCTGATCTGTTCTTAACCGTGGCACAAGGCACTGCTAATTAGGATTGCTCGCACACTACCAGCACCAGAAGCAAGGCTTGCAATGCAGAGCTGGCTGGCCAGCCAGAAACCAGGGGGAACAATGCCAAAAGCTGAGCAGCTTTACACTAATGGGGCCTCAACAATATTTCACTCTCCAGGTAGCTGCACTTCCATGGTAAGAGTACTGCAAAAAAATTCCGGAGCAATTTCCAAAAATATTTAGGGTTTCTTTGGGGAAGAAAAAGGGCTTTCAACAGTATTTATAGAGAAACTGAGCTAGGATAAAAGGAGCAGCCCTTACTGTCAGAATGATGCTTTATGTCCTGCTGATAACGTGTTAGAGCAGAAAACAAGTAAGCTTCTTGATAAAAGGTTTATGTAAAGTCAGCTTGCCTCATACTAGAGGGTCTCATCCTAATTTCCCCACTAGCACCTCTACAGACACAATAGTGCCCAAGTGTTACCAACAGACTTTCAGGGCCAACACACCAGGCTAGCAAAAATGCCCTCACCTGTTCTTGCATTTCAGAAAGGAATGGTCTAGGATCCCCCCTCCTCTCTTTAATTTCACTATCCTTGAAAAACAGTTTTTAAAAAGTCATTTGGAAAAATAGCATGAAAAATGAGGTGCGCATCGTCTGTGGTGCAGCAGGAAGACTTGCTGCTCCCCAGCACTGCTAGCAGCTGAACGCACGACGTTGCCTGACCCGATGTGTAGGAGCTTTGTTTTTAAAGAAAAGACAGGACCCTCACTCTTGTTCTACAAGTTCGGCATTCCTACACACAGAGCCAAACAGAAGAGCCCACAACCACGCGCACGGATCCAAAAGCCAACGTTCCCTGCTCCCAGCTCTGCCCCAGATCACAGTCTATTAGTCTCCTTTCTCCTTCAAGTGAGGAGAAGAGTAAGATCATAACTACCTTGTGTTCTCAGAATTAAGACAACATTTCCGTAAATTTCACAGACGATGGATTGTGTAACAAACAGTCAAAAAGGAACTATTTTTTTTGAACACTCCTTCCACCAGCTCACATCTTTGCCATCTGTGGAGCAGCAGAACTGCTTTTTCAGGTCACACCCCCAAAAAGACCTGCAGCAGTTAAATAGAGATTTAGGACAGATTATTCCCCACCGCCCTTCCTTACAGTTCACTTTAATTCTCACACAGGTAAAAATTCAAAGATAGCACCACCATCAAAACCTCCAAGCCCTATAGTGCTCAGTCACCTCTGACTCAATGCAGTCTGGGAGCAGGAACACACACCCCCTCTGTATATAACGGACTGTCCGTAATTTGCTACCTACATTAATTACATAGTTCCCTACGACCACAGCATCTAGACACATCAAGTCCTCTTTTTATTAATTTGCCTGGGTCCCTGGACATGAAAGCTGCTTTTGATGTTACGCCTGTAAGGAAATCACAGGAACCATAGCTCTGATTGCTCCAGATAAGCAGGTGCCTAAGCGCAGAGGGCCTCCACGAGCATTTCCGATAGCTCTACGACCTCAGTTATCTAAGATTAACCAAAAAGCCTAGAGAAAAGGCAAGTGAACCCAGGTCCACAGTTTTGCCTCACATCATTAAACAACCCTTTCATGCGGAAAGGCCGAATATACACAACCCAAGGAAGAGCCCAGAGCAAAAATACGCAGCTAACATTTAGGTGCTTGATCTTGCGATGCAATAAGCTCTGCACTCCTCGGTGAAGTCTCTGATCTGCATTCTCATTGTGCCATGTCAATTTATTGGGGAAAACACACTGAAGTCAGCACGCAGCCTGGTCTGTCCCTTCACACACGACGTGCTTTGGAGGGCTGTGGGCAGCTGCCTGCCCTGCTCAGGAGGGGAGCAGCTCTGTGAGGGAGGAGCAGGAGCACCCAGCTTACGTGATGCAACCCAAGGGGAAGGAATCGAACGAACCCAAGATCTGTCTCACGGGTCAGAGCACCAAGAACCAAGGAAAAGACATCGTTAAGAGATGCAACAACTGAAACAAGCCCAAAAAGCATCCACCATTTTATTTTATTTTTTTTTGCTGAGAATATTTCAGTTTTGTTTATTATCAGAAAGAAATACAATATATTTCCTATCCCATAAAAACATAATTTTCACAGTAATAAGACCTAGGAGAGACATAAATATTCCCAAGGGTTTCTGCAGTTCAGAAGAACACTGTAAAACAGTTTGATAACTTGGAGATTGCATTTCCCTCTGTTCACCATACACATACACACATACAAGAGCCTGCCAAGGGGAACATTATTGATGCTTTAGAACTACAGGCCAATAAACCTCCTGAATTTAATTCATTTGAAGGCTGCAATAGTAGGAGAAAGATAAGTAGCATCCTTAAATTTGGATCATTAATTCAACCCCCACCTTGCCCCCTACACGCATCATCCAGCTTTCTGTGTTAATCTGTTTATGGTCATTTTGCCAAAAGCAAGCAGAACCAGTAAAAGGCATTTCAAGCCCGTTTTCCAAAGCCCCTCCTGAACCATCCATACCAGCAACCCAACAGTGCTGTGGTGATGCTCTGGCAAAGCAGCTGTTTCACCCCCAAGAATCATTAAGAGGAAGGAGCACGGGCTTTGCCCCAAGCAGCTGAGCCCAGGAGCACCTTCCATCTGCCCTCACCAGTCCTCCCACAGTCACCAGCACCTCCCTGTTGGGGGGCTTGTGAGCAGAGTTGGGGGGGGGGTCTCACCGCCAACTGCACCCACCACCAGCACAGGGAGGGCCTGGCAGCTCCTTCCCCTCGTGATCCCAGGCACACAGCATGTTTGGGAGGCTTGCAGAGCAAGACAGCTGGCATTAAGTCACTGCAAAACGTCTTCCTCCCCAAAGCAGCCACAGAGCTGACACGTGGCAATTCACAGCAGCACCAAGACCAACAGTTAAATTTTTTTATTAAAAGATGAACAAAGGTGATGTAGAAGTGTTTTACCATTAATGCCACGCACCACAGACACCCCTGCCTTACATCAGCTGCCTTCTCTGCAGCAGTTGGCCCCACGCTCCCGCTGCTGAGAGCGCGGAGCATCAGATGTGCCTGCTCTGCATCACAGTAACGCTGATCCACGTGGAAATAAAAGGTAGATCAAATCCTTAAGTCGTCAAAGGCTTCAACAGAGAAGAAATAAGATGCTGTGGAGTGGGGAGTGCCAAAAATCCATCAAATGCAGGTTAGCTATCTTGTCAGTGGTGCTAAATAGGTATAAATGGACATGTTCAGTCAGGCAGAGACAGCACTGTGGGAGCTCAATAAGGGAGATGGAGGAGGGCGGCAGCTCCCCTTCCAGATGAGATAAATCAGCATCTGTTTTGTTCTCAGCTCTGAATGCCTAAATGCATCTTAAAAAAACACCACACAGAGGCAAAGGAGTAGGAGAGCGGAAGGCAGGAGGACTTGCTCGATCAGACAGCAAGCATTTTGGGTGATGCATCCAGCCAGGACAGGGCTGGCAATCCTTCACAACCTGGGCAACACCACTTGTTTTATCCTTCCACGTTCCCAAAGCAGACCCATATAATACGGGCGTGACTGCTTCGTTATGCAAGTTGCTCATAAACCATCCCGTAGAAGCGCTGTTTTCCCTCGACAGTGACACCCTTACAGAAGGGCCACCTTTCTCCCCTCTCTCTGCCCCATAAGCATAGAAAACTTAAAGCACATGACCCCGTTCTTTCAGCTTTAATGTTTTCAGACTACTGTATTTCTTTTCCATGAATCACCAATGACCTGCCTGGCCCCGCTAAGCAAAATAGAAATAGCAGCTGCTCCCTGTGCAGCATCTTCGTGCAGCGTGGTTCTTGCTCCAGGAGGAGCAGCACGGCTCAGCCCAGTCGTCTCCACCTGAACTCTCCCCAGCAGTCTGCCTCTGCTCCTGCTGGAGCAGGAACACGCTTGCAGGGATTACAATCATCGTGAAAGACATCTATCTGTACAAAAAAGTGAAACCATAAAGCCATTCAAGCTCAGGGCAAACACCTTCCCCTCTGGTAAGTAACCACAAGCACTGGCCATGCAGCCGCCAAAATTGCAGGGCACAGGGAAATTCATTTCAAAAACCAGCGATGCTCAGCTCTGTCTGCATTCTAGTGCAGTGGGGCTTTGGGTGTAGCTTCTAAGTGACCCGCAGTTCTTGCCTTCATATCCCATAGCCAGGACGGTCCCATTGGCTGGGCCAGGTGGTTAAAGGGGAGTTTGGAGGCCAACATTGCATATAGGTACCCACAGCTAGGTTTTCTTTAGATCCCTGTGTTGGAAAGCAAGTCTAGCTAATAAGTATCTTTGAGAAAAAAACAAGCCCTTCAACACACCAAGCACAGCACCACCCGACAGGCAGGAACCTATTAATTTATTCAATTACTTGATAAATTTATGACAATTCAGGTAAATTAAAACAAAAATTTGCACTTGAAATACACAAAATGATACCTTATTGTCAAAATAAATTATTCAGTTGTTTTAGCTGGTATCGAGCTACATGCATCTCCATGAGGCAAAACATCCCTTCCCAGCACCACCCTTCCCTTTGAGCAGCATTCATCTTAATCAGATCCTTCTGGGACAGGGAGGTTTTAGTAAAGTAGAAGGGATCTGAAGTATTTGTTCAAATTCCTCAGCCCTGCCCTACGCCTCCCACTGGGGCTCAGTCCTGGGAGCAGCACGGGATTTACAGGCACCTGTCGGAACAAGGCGCTCAGCCCAACACCAACCACGCAGCATTTATGGTCACTTGCACAGCTCGAATGTCAAGATGACAGCACTGAGGCTGAGCCAACTAGACCTCTGCTAGCAACACGGTCAGCTGCTTGGAGAAGCACTGCAGCCAGCACTAAGTGCTCCCTCGCCACCCATCTACCTCTAGGACCAGATGTATAGAACTCAAAGCAAGCACCATGGCACCGAAGTGCCACGAGATGCTTTTCAGACACTGATTTCACCTACAGATTCGGCTTCTCTTTTGACTGAGAGCCTGCTATAGCACAGAAGAGCCATTAATGCCTTTAAACTCCTGTTTCCAATTCATACTGCATCCCAGCTTCAGTCATTATTACTCAGCACTAACTATCATTCCTTACTTTTTAGGGAAAAAAAAGTAGTAGGCAATGGAACACGCACACATATGGGACACTGTGAAACAAAGCCACCAGAACTGCTACCAAAACTCAGCAAGTCAAACCGACCTCCAGCATCACCTGCATGTCCCCAGAGACAGCTGAGGACATGACCCTGCAGCCATACACCACCTTAGGCCTGGCCACACACAGTATTAGCAGTTCACCTGTTGATCTGTGAGAAGTGTTTTTCCTTAATACAGATTTAAATGGCTTAAAATTGAATAAATTCTGGCTTTTTTTTGGGGGGGGGAAGGGGAGGAGAGAGGTATCAAATACAGAGCAGACAACAGTAAACCATGAGGAAACCAGTGACCAAGCCCCCAACTTCTGGCTACATTCACTGGTATCAAACAATTGCTCTCGAACATTCCTGAAACGTAATGAAAGTGCCAGATAAAAGACTGAGGCTTCTCACAGAGATGCTGGAGGAGGAAATATACTGGAAGATTTATATGTGTCTAGAGGTAAGTGGTGGAAAACAGTCTGCAGAAGGTGCAAATTTCATTTTTCCAGCTATTTATCACCTTGAAAGACACTTGCCTTGGGCACAGAGACATATTACAAATTTGTTACCAATTTCTCTTCAAAAACATCAAGACAATTTCATTTTCCAAAAATCAAAGGGAATAAAGCAGTATTGCTATCTGAACACCAATGCCAAAAATGTATTTTACATGAACGACTCAGTTTCATGTATGTATTAAAAGTGTAATGAAAGTGAAAGGTGCTTTTCCAAAATTGAAAACTCTGCCTTTCTTTTTTTGTTTTCCTCTCCATAACTGTCAGAAACATCAGATGCTTCACTTTCCATTCATTTGCTTGTAGGATGGTCAATGCTTTGGTTTATAACAACGCTCTCAACTGAAGATTTTCAGAGCTTGCACGGATTAAGTTCCTAGTAAAATTAGTGAAAGTTGCAATCAAGAAATTGAGAAGCACAAGGGCAAGCCTAATTTACTGTTTGTTACTTAAACATTCATCACAAGGCAGAAAACAAAGGAAAGTCCTTCCGATAAGCCCAAGAAAACCCTACTCCTACAGCAAGTTTTAGATGCACTGCTACCGAAGGGTAGGTAACTGCGTGTTTTAGTCATTTGGGTATTCACAAGGTGTTCAGACATCACCAAGGAAAGGTTCTCACTGACCCTAAATTGAGAAGTGATTTGGATGTCACACACCAGATTTTCTAATCACAGGCTGTTCTGCCAAAGACAATTCACAGGAGCAGGCTGTTTCGCACCTGTATATCTGTCACTGCTCTCGACGACCACACACCATTAACTCTTATCTAAGGCAAAAGCCAGCTTGCTGCCTCTACTTCTCAGCAAAGAGAATGAAACTGAACACAGGCCATACCTCATCGCCACCCCTCTCCAAACAAGGGGCTGCATACCAACCAGGACAACTCTGTAGATTGCCCCCAAACCCCCAACCTGGTTAGAGGTGGTGATGCTGCCACTGGTCCTATCTTGATGCCCACTGCCCTGGCTGGGCTGCACAAAGCCATCAGCGAACATCCAGACAGCTTAACCTGCTCTTAACCAACAGCACAGGGCAGAAGGAACAAAAAGACTCCGGGAAAAGTCCCTTTAGTAGAGACCTTGAACCTACTGCATTAATAGAGAACATACCAACACCTGCAACTGTTCAGCTTATTCTGGGTTGAAGACCACCTCTCCAGAGCAGCTGCAGAAGCAGCATCCCCAATAGCCACAAGGAAGATGAAATCTGCAGCCTTGCCTCCGCCCCCTCAGCAGCCAGTGCTGCTCCTCCCCAGACATGCCTGCTGGGGCAAGGTGCTCCAAAAAGCAGCCAGCAAGCACTGGAGATGGCACAGGTACTCTAACAGCAAGGAAGATCTCCTCTAAACTACATCTACACAACAGCAAAAGTGCGGGGACACCTGTGGTTATCTGAGGTGAGCCATATATTGTCACCTTGTTACAACGTCTGCCCCATTGGCCCTTTTCTTCATGGTGCAGTCTCTGTAGTGGCTTAGTGCTCAGGAGACTTTCCCCAGCTCTGGTCAAAAATGAGCGTTAAATAGCTCCATGAAAACTATTCAGTTATGGACTTCTGTTCAATGACTAGTTTTCTTACGCTGAGCAGATAGCTGCTATCCTGGCTCTAAGGCCACTGCTTCAGTACATTTAGAGATCCAGACACTTTGCTCAGAGTATTACAAGAATACAAGCAAACATTTTTTACTTTAAGCTCCTTTAAATCCACTCCTTTCATGTAACTTGGAATAAAGCCTCTGAGTCAAAAACACTGCTTGAACCTCATTGTATTTTAAAATATCTTAAACTAATACATACACTTATAGGAAGCCTGGATTCAATGTCTCAGAGCCTGTAAATGATACCGATTCCCAGTCAACGTCTTTAAGCAATAAGAACTGTATTAACCAACTTCTCGGTGCTTGCTCTGCCATTGCCTGCAGCACTAATCAGGGATGAATTTGATTTTTCATCCCAAGATGCAACCCCCAACTCTTCTGCTCTAATTGCACCACTGGACCTGAAGGTGCACGTCAGATCTTTGAGCCGTCATCTCTCCCTACCGCTGGAGCAAAACATACTAATAGGTGTACAAAGGACAGCAATTACAGTCCTGGGGATTATCGTATCAGGATTTAGCATAGCTCTCCTGGCTGTGAAGTGGGTGGCGATGAGCACTTTGGTGCTAAACAGTAAAAGCACACGACACTTCCCATGGTGAGTAAACTAAGACTGAGAGCAGGCTGCTGAAATCCCATTATTAAAGGCAGTACCCCCCAATCCTGCTGCCACTGAAGTTGATTAGATGCCTACAACGATTCAACTGGAGACCTCCCCCGTTCAAAGCATTCAGTAGCAGCCTTTCAGCTGCTATCACCAATACAGCGATATTTCACCAACAGATCGGCTCTGACAACTCTGTATAAGGATATTCAGGATGCTGGCCTGGAAGGAAAGCTACACAGCCTAGAAACAGCTGAGGATCAGCTGTGCAGTTCAGGCATTTGTTCTGGCCTAATTATTTCTAAATAAGCCCAGAGGGGCTTGGGTTGCTCTATCCCCACCCCCTCCAGGTAATGCTGGAAATCCTTAGCTGTGTTTTCGAACCCAATGATTTCTGTACACTTCTCAAAGTAGTAGTAACAGATTAACTGAGATAACTGGTGGGAGATGGTTAATTCCTTTAGATGCTCTGAGAAATTCGTAAGCAGTGATTTCAAACTACAAACCACTGACTGCCGGAGACCTGAGGTCCGTGCATACCAGGAACCACCCGCGAGATGTCCCCCAGCACCGAGGCAGTCAGAAGTGCATGGTCGGACGTCCACCAGTGGGTGGAAGTCCTGAACTGATGCTGATTAGCAGACAGATCCCAGTGTAACCCTGCTTGTTTAAGGAACAAAGCTGATTCTTAATATTTAAATTACCTTCCTTGTTCTTACTCTAAAAATAGTTAGTGCTAATGCTTGCCTTTTATCTGGTGGTGTACCACTCCCTGAAGACACCAGGTTAGGTCTCCCGGCTTTCAGACTTAGCATCTACTTTTTTTTTTTAATCCAAGTCTCAAACCTTCACAACAGCCACTGTTCAAGAAGCCATAAAAAGCAACGAACTTACTTACACCCTTTATTTGTTTTCCATTACTGCTTGTAAACACAGCTCATTAACCAACTGGCTGGTCCTGCTGCAGGGCCTGATCCTGCCCAGCACGACCCAGGAGGGCCACAGCAAGGTAACACAACGGGGATTTCCTCTCTCTTAAAGGTATCAAGAGGCAATAGAGATTTCTTTATAACCATCATAATAAGCTTTACACTGGCTAAGTTTTATGATGGTTGTATTTGGGGAGAGGGGGAAGCAGATGGTGGTTATATCCTGACTTCACTTGGGAGGAAAAAAAGGAAAAAAATCATTTTTAAGTCCAAGCAGGTTTAGAGAATGGTACAAAGAGTTAACCATATTTCAACATGACTGGAAACCACTTCTGTCACTGCAGTCAGGGAAGAAAAGAGAGAAACATGAAAGAAAAGGCATTTCTGGATCTGAGGCATACAGAAAAGCAAGGCTTTCAATTCTTTCACCGCACAGGCAGATCCCTAGCCCTGCAGGTGGGGAAGCAGAGGCAGCATGCGGCTTTAGAACACGTGAAGCCCAGAAACGCCCCATGTATGCACGCAGGAGAGAAGCAGGGAAAGAATGATGCAAACTAGTTTTATGTACAGAATAAAAAGCAGAAATTACGTCTTAACTTAGAGAAAATACATGCAGAGAACTTTTTTTGTTAATATGTTTTTAAAGGGCAAATCAAATGACCTGAGCAGCCATGGAGTTGTCAGCTGGCATCAATCCCAGGTAAAAATAATTGAACAGCTGATACAGAGCTCAATTAATGAAGAGTTAAAGTACCAACATAATTCATCCATAAACCCACACTGACTGAAATAACAGGCCTTGGCAGACTAATGCAATCTCTTCCATAAAAAAATATTAAATACCAATAAGGGTAATAGTTGGCAAAAATACTCCCCACTTTCACAAGGTGTGCACATGGCATGGTTCGACATCTCACCCCATTAGCCAGCCTGCCGAAAGAGCATGGTGCACACCGATACACCAGAACTGACTACTCACCCTCATCTGCTGCCGTGAGGGCGTTCTCCCAGGTTCTGCTAGTCAGGACCCAGTACCAGACAGGCTGCTGTCCAGGTCTCCTTCAGGATCACTGGCACAAAACATTTTCTTGGTGCAGTCTACAACAGCGTAAGTAAAAGCAACCAGACACAAACGCAATAATTGAAGGGCAGCTCCTCTTTCCTCAGCATCTGCTGATACAGAGCTGAACCGGCAAGTCCTAGGCATAGAGATACGGAGATATGCAGCTTAACGGACTAGGAAACGCCATACAAGTGTATGCACATGGAAATAGGCATGGGATGGAGGTGAAATACAAGTAATGGAGAAAACAAGCTAATCCTGGTCAAAAAGAGCAGGAAAGGTAAATACTTGCCAGGGAAAGAAAACACAAACATTTTGATACATAGGAGGTACTTGTGAAAAAGTATGCCTGCTTTCCCCCCATGTGTCTTCCCTACAACACAGCACTTGGGCATTATAGCTTGAGAAGCAGCCTCATAGCAGCCTGCAGCCTCCTCACAGGGAGCGGAGGGGCAGGCGCTGAGCTCTGCTCCTGGAGACAGCGACAGGACCTGAGGGAATGGCATGGAGCTGGGACAGGGAAGGGTCAGGCTGGGTGTTAGGGAAGGTTCTGCACCCAGAGGTGGTCGGGCACTGGGACAGGCTCCCAAGGGCAGTGGTCACAGCACCAAGGAGTGTTTGGACACCGCTCTCAGACACACAGTCTGATTTTGGGGTGGTCCCATGCATAGCCAGGGGCTGGACTCAATGGTCCTTGGGGGTCTCTTCCACCTCAGGTGGTTTTGTGATTCCCCACCACTCCTCGCAGTGCCTGCCCTTCCTCGAGCACCGAGCTCTCCAGCAGCGTGGGGGCGCACACAGGGGGCACTGGGGGCTCCCCAGCAGCACAGGGCACGCAGAGGGGGCTCAGGCCCCTTGGGACAGGGAGAGCAGCTCTGGTCCCCTCCATCACCCCCAGCACCAGCCAGCCTTTAGGACTTCGTTATGAGTCTTTTCTCCCACGAAAATAATAGAAATATTCCCAATCTCGTATAAAATCTGCAGTAAACTCCATGGCATCTCTTATTTCCAAATGAATTTGCCTTATTAAAAAGGTAATGAGCTATTAATTAACTTTGCACTCATACAAAGCTGTTTAATTCTCAATCCAATTAACAGCAATCTGCTGAAGGATTCTAATGATTATTTTAAATTTGCTAAGAGAAACATCTCTGAGCCTTTCATAATAAGATATTTATAGAATGGATTGGGCTGGATCTTGCTTGCGTTTTAATTCAATAACATTTTTATTATACTTCAACATCTCTGTACAACATTATCTTTGACAAGGTATCATTTAGATGCAAAGCAAAGTTGTGCAATTAAAATTGCTTATTCAGAAGCAGTTTGGGGAGGATGAGTTTGTTTTTAGCTCACCCAATCACACCACCTTTAGCACAGAGGGCTCCGAATCCTCGAGTCCAGTTTCTGTGCAGATTTCTGTGCAGAAGCCTCCCACGGACTTCACGCAGGTGCTTGCTTTGCTAAGGGGCAGTGACAGGCCATTTACCACCTCTGCTGAATGCTACCAAATCCCCCAGTCTGCGCACACAAATCCACACAGCTGCCCACTGTGGCTTAAGTTACAGTGATGAAAACAGTGCTCACCTTGCCACGTCTTTAAGCCTAAGCATGGGCTGGTCTCACACGGCTGGACAGGAAAGATTCTGTGCCCATGGGACTTTATCTGTAGGTATTTTTCCCTTTAATACGCCATCAGAACACACCTGCACAGAGTACACACACCCACAGCCACCACCTCAACTCCCCTTGCAGCTTTTCCCAGAGCCTCACGCAAATCCCCAAACCTGGCATTTCAAAAGCTGTCACTGTCCACTGCTGCAAAGATATTTTCACAGCCAATTGCGCCTTTTGATTCTCACTAAAGTTATACACTTCTCCACAATGAAGTGGATATTTTACTCAGCTCAAAAAAGCACTCAAAGATGAAACCTCACCTCAAAAAAAAAAAAGAAAAATATCAAACATCACAGCCACACATACAATTATTAATAACTGTTTGCCTACCTGCAATGAAAGCTACCAGAAAAGCTGCAGATTGATATTCAATTCCGAGCAATTCTGTGGTGCACCACATCACCTGGGTCCCAGACACCCAGCTTCGATCACATAGCCACAGCAGGAAATAAAGGCATTAAGCCTGTAACCGAAGTTAGCAGGCGTTAACCCACACGACACAAAAAAACATCTAAGTTACCTTAGTAAGACTCAAACCAGTAGGTGTGTATCCAGCGGCATGATAAAACCAGAACGCTGATCTAGAAACACAGCAGTGCTAGAAGTCAGTGGGACAGGATGCGAGGAAGGGGCACTGAGAAGTGCCACAGAACGCAGGGCTTTACTGGATTTCACGGTTCTACCAACATTAGTGACATCTGGTCAGTATCAGCATCTCTATAATCCCAACACAGGGCATTGCTACTGATGATGACAAGCAGGCCCTTCGGACCTTCACCCATTTCTGTGATGTGGGATTGCCCCACTTGACTCCCTGGGAGTGGGATTACATGCAACCACCATCCCCGTACTGCTGGTGCCTGGGCAGGGAGCTGAGGCTACCAAAGGGCATACCAGCTAGGCTGCGAACAAGTCCAACAAGTGAAGCTTGCTGGCACATCAGTGAATCTCAGTTAAATTCAGTTCTGTAGCTCTATCTTGGCAAGAGGCATGGTACAACGCAAGTGTCAGGCAAGCACGCTGACTTTTCTATGTTTTACATATTGAAGTAGCTCCCAAAGCAGCTGAGTTTGCTTGCTAAAGCTTTTGAAACGTTCACAATGGCAAAACAAACCAGATGCTTTGTGCTGCGCTAGGTCCTCCCGCACTTCCAAAATCCTCACGTGGCATCATGCAGGACAACAGCACCGTGCAGAGCAAGGACCCTTCATCTTACTGACTGATGGAGAACATCTCTGGGTTTTATTTTGCTCCCTTACATGATTCATCCTGTAGGGCTCCAGCGTTTGTCTGCATGCTTCACAGCCTCCTGTGTCAGAGGGCTTGCGTGCTGCTGTTTGATGATTTACTGTTTGCCTTTGATAGAGGCTGAGGGCATTTCATTTTATTTTATTATCTAATGTGTGTACACAGAGTGTATTTTAACTGCTGCATCCGTACTCTTATTTTACAAATCAATGCTGTGCCTTTGCCTGTATCAGAAGAACCACCTGAAATTATCGATCTGCTCATATTTCTTTTTCTGTTGATCATGTCATTGACAGTACAATCAAGTTCCCCTTGGCACAGACCGTGTTCAGATTATGCATTTTTCCATGGTCAGTATGGAGACAACTGCTAGTAATTTGCCCTGAAGTAATAAAAGCCAAACTTCCCAAACACTTTGTGTACAACCCTCGGAAACACAGGACATCGTTCACCTTAACAGGGTCTCTGCCCATTTCCTAGGGACAAAACCTCCCCAGGCTCACGGAGCACACAAGGGGCTCTACCCCAGACAGAATAAAGTAACCAGCTGGCAAATTTCAGGATCTGAAAGGCCATATAGGAAGACAAATGGTTTATGCTTTCGTGAAGCACAGGAAGCGCTCTCAAAGCCACTGACGCATCTTGTTTAACCCAAGGCAGCCTGAATTTTAAAGCTGCTCCTGCTGAACTACTCAGCTAATTTCAAGGGATTGAAAGCAATCTTCTCAGCTTCTGTGAAAGCGGCTTCTACTAGTTATTCTTATCCAGAATTCTGTTCTGGAAGTTCTTACACTACTGAGTTGTTTCCACCACTGGTACTAAATGGCTTCTAGGTACAAGTACTCATCACTGGGCATCTGTGCTCTTCCACAGCCCCTCTATGAGAGGGCAAAAGAACTCTGCACCACCATGCAGCCAAGTTTGTACACCAATTTTCAGTCCTCAGGCACAGAAAATGGATCTCTCTTTAAAAGAGCACGGTTTAAATACATTCCTTTTACTTGGTTTGTATTTGACTGTGCCTTAGCAGCACACAGGTGCTGGAAGTACTCACAGTGCCTTCCAGAACTCAGCGCGGTTGTGCGGATTTCATGGACGTGGAAGCTGATGTGATGTAGCTTCACAGGAGAGTGGGCAAGCACCTCCTGACCAGGGCTGTGCACGTGTGTTTATCTGAAGCCTCACAAGTGCACTGGATTGCCTGTGCACAGGAATGCTACTTGTACAACACCTTTACCACCCATTTAATGCATCTGAGAAACTCTAGATAATACACTTCGTGCACAATATGCATGATCAAAGCGTCTTGCAGCCCGGTTATTGAACTGACCAGTCCGCAGATCAACTGGAAACAGGCAGATTATACCTAAGCCACCACCTCAAGCTCCACCACAGACAAGATTTCCACATGAAATTGGACACATTCAGAGAATGAGAAGTAAGAGAGTCCCAAAAGCAGAGCCTCTGAGGAAGGGCTGTATGCAGACCGATCTTCAGAAGGGACCATTCGGTAAATAAACATTTCTTTCTTCGTATGAAAAAAGTTCAACATTTCCTGCTATGTTCAAGTTCACTCCCAATGAAAATAAGCAGGCTGATGAAAAAAGATTAAATCTACGTTGTGCTGTTATTTCAGACGTCACTTGCTCCAATATAGTCATGTTTAGGCTGTGATCTCAATTTTAAGCTAAGTCTGCAATATAAACTTTATCCATGCATTTTTCCTCTTTTTAAACCACAGTAGCTACTGTGTAGTAGTATTACATATTGCTTGATATACTAGGCTATACTGTGTAGTATATCAAGTAATTGATTTATATTAATATACCTTATTTATATAAACACCAGAAAACAGCACCAAAATAAATGTTAGCGGGTAAGGTTTTGGTGCTGCAGAGAAAAACTTACTAGATTTGAGACATGGTCAAATTTAAATACCATAACTTTACAATCAATATCTTTGGTCATCTCAAGGTAAAGTTTACAAAAATTGACAGCATTATAACTAATTCACTTTACTGAAACAGATGTGCCAGGAGGTTTGGGGAGGGGAGGGAAAAGGGTGAGCCGGTTGTTAACGCTGCACAGAAAGAGTTTGGAGCAAGGACTGTAAAGAAGTGACAAATCCAACTGAAAGAACCAAATGCAAACAGGTGGAGACTACTACTGCTTAAGCCTGACATTTTCTGGGAAGGTCCACAGAAGCAGCATAATTTTTAAAGGAAATTTTGATTGAAAACCAGGCACAAGGTTCACAGAAGTGCAGGATCATTACAACTTAAATAATTACTGATGCACGAAATACCACATGGCTGTATCAGGTAAACAAAGCAGTAAGAAAGTCTGTCGCAGCCTAGACACCTTGCAGCTGGAACTGAGAACTTCTTTCCAGCGCAAAACGTTGTCACTTGTGAACTGAACAATCTGTTCTCCAAACAAAGGAAAACCCAAGGTCCAATCTGTGCAGCTTCAGCTTCTCCATGCTGAAAGACAATTCAAAGCAGCTTGAATTCACATGCTTAAAACCTAAGGATACCATCTGCAGTCCTACATTTACATTTAACATTTTTAACATTAGATTGTGCTCCTGGCAAGCTTCATTCTCTGCCTACAAAGCCTCAGTCTTACTCCAGCAACAGCTCCTGCACCACTCAACATCCACGTTAACCCTTACAAGAAAAAGGATGTCTGCTCTTGAAAGTTCAAAGGAAAATACATCAAAATTAAAGATGCATCACAATACTTGATGTCGCTGCATCAAAATTACAGATGCTTCACAGCGCTTGATGTCCTAGGTTTTACAACAAATGTGAACACACCAACTGCACAAAAGCTCCCCAGATAAAAAAAACTCAGTTTTCCCTACGACTGTTTTTTGCTTGCAGTACAGGGTAGACATGGGGAAACAAATACCACCATTTTTTAGTGCCGTCCCAGCTGCTCTCCTTCCAGGGCCTGAGCAGCAGTCTGATGCTGCCCGCTGCAGCTCTGGTGTGGAGCAGGGGGCTGAAGCTCTCATGGGTGAGCCCAGGGGAAGCTACAGGAAGTGCTGAGAGCTTGTTGCCTTCCTGACTACCACTAAAGAGACCCCACAATCATGAAAAATCACTTATCTCTATCAACATATCCATCTACTGCTAACCGTATCTACTGACTAAAGTAATTCTTTTGATCTTAGTCCTTAAAATGCATAATTTGCATGCAGAACAGCTTATTATAAAGTCTTCTCACAAGCAAGAACAACTACAAAGTCACTTTTGTACAACTTTGAAAGTTCAGAGCTCCAAAAGAGACAGAAATCTGACTACTTGCAGCACAGGATCCCATTATTCAGGACGGAGATGCCTCCCCAGAGCTCATACATGGGTACACAGCTCATACATGGGTATCCGTGTCAATTTGGATCGGTCCATGCAGTGGGTAACTGATTTTCTATAGCATATTTTAAGTGTAGTCAAACACCTTAAGGCCTCAATAAGTATTTTAACAGATCGAAAGAAACAAGCGAGTAAAGGTGTTTTGATGTTTGCCATCATTTACAGTTTAGAAGCTTTCGAGACACGTATGTTTAATCAGAGTTGGTTAGGATTATGGCTGAGTGAGTATTTATTGACATGTGCATAGAGGGATGAAAACAGAATGGGGTAATTGGTTCCTTGCCACAGGAGCTGGCAGTAGTTATTGACCACTTTTTATATCTGGACATCATCCCAAATATGATGCAGTACATTCCAGATAAAAATTTACATTAGGAAAAGTGAAAGTACACGCATAGCTTTCTTTACATATGATTCATCCTTTTAATACCAGGCCAAGCTACTCCCAAAAACATACACAGTCAGGGCCTCCATCTGCATATGTTACAGAGCACTTACACATACACATTTTGAGCAATCCAAGCAGAAAAACAAGTTGGCATTTAAGAAGTGGTATTGCAATGCAGTGAATTCAAAAGCACAGTTAGACACATTTCAGGCGCTTGGTATGAAGCAGTAATCACAACCTTTCTCTCACAGCCCAATATTGAAACACAGGAAGAGCAAATGTTTGCTTTTTCTGAGAAAGGCAATATTCCAAGAGATGAAGAGCGTAAGAACCAAATATTGACAGGATGTGAGAACTCGCAATCAAAGCGGTGTAGGACCTCTGTCCCCACTAGGACTTGAGCTAAGCGCCTTCACCTCCTGAAAGCGCTCAGTCTGTCAGCAGAACTGCTCGTAATAATCCTGTCTAAGGTCTGCACACAGAGATATCAGACTCACAGGAGAAGATCACATGAAGAAAGATGGCTTAAAGATCACCAGGACTCACCTGTTTCAACAAAGCTGGAAGTCAGGTTGGAGCTGACCCACAACCATTTAAGCCACAGGAGATTTTCCACATATTCTGAAGGGCTTGTGAAGCAAACCCTCAAAGGCAGCTGCTCAGTTGTTAATATGCAAGCTTTTAAATAGACTCAGAGAACACCTTCGTATCTCCTCTATATGACTGAAGAGGTGTACAGAATTCAGCTGTTTATATTTTATCTCCAAGCAGCAAAACAAAATTGATCAGAAATAGTTTTTTCAAATCTAAAAATTAATCGACCAACTCTACCCCAAGCCTCCTCTTAAGCAACTGTTCTCCCTTTCCTGGAAATTGCCAAGCACAAAAAGACACTTTGGCCCACATACTTAAATTGCAATCTTTTCAGACTTTTTATAGCACTATAATTTACCTTTAATAATTAATGGCAAAGGAATTCATAACAAAATCACAGCATTTGCTTACGGGGTTGCTAATCCCATTTCCAGCTTCATTAGAAGAACTCTCTCAAGACCTTCCCCTCTTCTGCATTGGACTAAGCGCACAGATGTAAACACAACACTCTTTAACCTTTATAGTTAAATATAATGAAGATAGAAAATCCTGGAGCATTAAGAAGTCAAGATAGAAGAGTGCATAAGATCATTTTGAGGCGGTAAGAAAAAATTTGCAGGAGGCCCCATGGCTTTGTGAGAGCAGGGTTATTCCCAGCAGGGATCACTGATTTGTGTGGAGAGTTTTAGTGCACATTAATATCCTTCAACTCCAAGAGAAACACAAGAGTATTATCTGACTCAGTCTCTGATTTGGGATGGAATTTACAGGGGTTTTGTTTTTTTCAACCACAGCAGAAGACACAAGATGGGACACGTAACAGAGCAGAGAAGCATGTTAAAGTCTACTTCCAAAGTTCAGTTTTCACCAGATTCCCAAAGCAAGCACAAAAGCACTAACTACCAAATTCAGCCTGTGCATATCTACAATTAAGCACAAACACTAAGAAAGAGAGAAAGGTGCTGAAAAAAACAGAAGTCAGCTATATAAGCAAGGTTTTATTTACATGCAGAACAGTGCTATATAAGCTAACAGTTTAGAAGCTGACATGAACTCCTTTGCTTTAATACCTGCAAGTTAAAAAATCAATACATTTTAATTGCTCAGCGGAAAATAACGTTTTGCTCTGCATTGAAGCAAAAATTTTTCATGTTCTCTGAAGAAAACTCCCAACAAGTATTTATTTGGTATTGATTAAGATTTTTCTCATCAGTAAAGTGAGATCAATTTCAACCTTGTATCAACTTTCAAGCGTACAAAATTAAATAATACTCCAATAATATATTGGAAGAAAATAAGACTTTTTTAGTCTTCCCCACACACACACACACAAGATCGCTAGTTTATCAACCATATTTTCACCATTATTACACACTAAGAGAATATGGTTCTGTCCAAGAGTCCCTGGGCAGCTGTTAAGATTCTTCAGAGCAGACAAGAAACAAAAGGATGCACTTCTTTTAACAGTTGTGGTGTTTTTTTAATAGATTTAGTTAGTTTCAGTGGTAGGAAGTTAAAATAGGGACATTAAACAAGGTAATGCATCTCTGGATTCCCAATTAAAAAGACAGAAGAAAGCCTCTTAAGGAGTTTTACAACTGTAACTCTGAAATACCAACTTACAAGACAAATTATAGCTCTTTAATTACCTGATATCACAGGTCCTTTTCAGCATTTAGTTTTCAAGACCACTGCTACAACACAATTTCAACATCCAGAAACAGTGGTTGAGGTTGCATTTAACAGGTGGCTGCACAGCTGCTGTCCCAGGCAGGATTTTTATGGCCCCAGGACCCTCCAAGGACAGGACACCACCATGAGCAGGACTGCATCCACCTGACAGAGCAGGTAGGAGCAGCTCTGCCAGGTCTGCCCTCCTGTTGGGCATCCATCTACAGAAGGCTGGAGATTGCAGCTGCAGGTACAGAAGTGAGCTGATAACACAGGAGCACGAGCCCAGGGGAGGATGTTCAGGGATGGTCAGGGGCTGGAGCACTTGCCCTAAGTGTACAGGCTGAGGGAACTGGGCTTGTTTGAAATAACTCAGCATACCAAAATCACAGAAAAAGCCAAAACGTAAGTTACCAGTTCTCACCTATCTGACCCAAAACTTTGCATTTTCCTCTCATTTTTACCTCACTCCTCACTTTTACAACACGGCTTCCCTTCTGCCTCCTTCCCTTTACCAACCATCAGATCTAAGGAACCCTGAAGCAGCTTTACGAAGTAAATCAATCTCCTGCCATTTATCAGCATGATTGACATCTGCCTCCCACCCAAAAAGTACTCAAAACAGGTACAAAAACAAGACAGCTTTCAACATGCATTCAGAAGACAGACTTACTGAGCACTACCTTCTTCCCTCCTCCTATCTTCCACTGAGGAAAGGAACTTGTTTCAAGTCTGTAAAAAATGTTTCTTGCAGCATAAATCTTTGCAGGGAGCTCTCTAAATCATCTGTGGAACGGCAAGTCACCAAACGGACTAGGGATAGCCCAAGTCCTCATCTTCCTCCACCAGCACAGCTGCAACAGGTCCTATAGTGAGCCATACAAATCAGAGTATGGCCTGGAATGCTCTGAGAAAGAGGCATGGGACTTCTTTTAAATAGCAAAAAAAACCCGAACACTGATAGTGCCTCAGCTCAGCAGGGCCCATTTTCCTCCTCATGACTCCATTCCCTCTCCTCCTCCTGAGCTTCCCAAGTCTCCTTGCACTTCACAGTTGGCACTTCTTTGCAGCTGTCCTTCCCTTTTACCACTCCTAAAGGAGATTAACAGCCAATATTACTGCTAATTCGTGACAACATTGCACAGACATTAGCAAGTTTTCTTCCACAGAAGGAAACTTGCTCAGTCTATAGCCCAAACTAAAGAGTTCACTCCACCTGCGAGTCAGACCCAAAGGCCTGCGGCTAGACCAGGCCACCAAGCTCAGCATTTTGCCCTCATCAGCCCCCTGGCAGCACTCAGCACCCATCCAGCAGCCTTACCTGGGTGAGTCTGCAGGAGGTCAGTACTATAAAAGCAAAGTTTAAGGCACAAGGTCTGCTGCCCACCCCGACAGCCCTGCATTAGTAGGCTACCTGCTCCCCAGGACGTGGGCCACAGGGAAAGAACAAACACAAACACTTTCATAGACTCTTATGCTAGCCATGACAGAGGACTTGTTCCTCTCCCTGCCCAGAGTGACAAGAAGTTCCCCAGTATGGCCAATAATGATGTAGATCTCTCCAGTTTTCAGTAGAAGATAGGATATCCTGACTGGGGAGCATCCATCATCTGGGCAGACTCCGTGGCCCAGTGACGGCCATTACCTTGCAAGCACTTCAGTCAGTACTAACCAAAGTAACCAAAGCCTCTCTATAGCCAGAGAAGAGCCCGTACAACCTCCGCTATTGGCTGGACCAGACAAAAACGATCATAAACCAGGAGATCATTCAGACTGGAAGAAGATTACTAAACTACTCAGACTTTTGTAGGCTTGTGCGTGTAACTTGAGGTCATAAACCCCTACACCTTCCCTCACTAAAGCAGCAGGAGCTCACAGCAGGCAGAGGCCTGGCCTGCCCAGGGGAGCTTTGCCTTACTCTGCTTAATGCATGAATTTAAATACTATTCAGTGCGTTTCCAAGACTACTTGGTGTGTACATGCTACTGAAAGCAAGCAGTCAAAATCGTCATTTTGCAAAACATTAAATTTAATAAGATTGGCTCAAGTAGGCAATACAGCAGTACTGTCAGTCCCATAACAGGAACTGGAAGTACCAATAGAGCTGCACATGAACACACAGAAGCGAACAGCCACAGGACAGCTAAAGTCACCATGGACTTGGGCAAACAACCCGTATCTGCATTACAAACAAGGAATCCACTTCCACAAAGTTCTGTAGCCACATAAACCCAGCAACGAAAGAGCCCACCCTTTTTTCTTACATGGACTGTGACAATTTTTTTACGTGTGAAAAAATACAAGAATAAATTTAAGTACAGTACTGGCAGAAAAATTCTCCTACAATCTTGGAGGTATCAAATAAGTGACCATCACTTTGTAGCAGCACTCTCAATAAAAGAATTTAGTGAAGTTAAACCACAAACAGCCCTAAGTCATTCAACTGACCATAAAACAGAATTATTGATTTTTTCTGATTTACAGAATTCAAAGCACACCCCAAGTTTATTTCTACAAAACCAATCTACCTGGACAGCAGGGATGCCTCCAGATTTTAAGGAGGTTCAAGTACTAGAAACCTTCACAGGTCTCCAAAAGAACCAAGTCATTCAAGACATCTTAGAAAAATTGCAGCTTCTAAAAGAAACCACTCCAGAAGTGTCAGTATTTCACCAACAAATCTCTCCCTTTTTCGTTGAGTGAATATACAAGTAATACGTTTTTCCTCAAATGAAAATATAATAGCAGCTGACAGACTGATTATTACCTTTCCATACCTAGTGGACAGGACTGAGACAGTAAATCAGGATGAGCTAACATAAAATACCAACTTACTCAAAGCCAAATATTTGATGAAGCACACACAAATTGAAATATAATCAGACAAGAACCACCTGGGAAATCCTGCCCTATGTATCAATCATCTCCAAATAAAAACCTTCATATGTTTAGAAGAACATATGCAAGTCAGCTAAGTAATACATTAGGACTACAGTAGCACGCACATGGAACCACAGCATGTATGTGCTCATGCACTAAGGACAGACATGGAATATACTGGTGCAAAACCAGCAGAGAGCCATGAAGGTGATTAAAGGATTGGAGCATACAAGGAGAGGCTGAGAGAGCTGGGATAGCTTAGCCTGGAGGCAGGAAGGCTCAAGAAGGATCATATCAATCCTTATAAATACCTTATGGGAAAGAGTAAAGATGAGTGACCCAGACTTCCCACACTAAAACACATGGAGATGGTCAAACAGTGAAACAAGCTGCCCTTGCCCATAGAGGTTCATGGGTGATGACCCTATTTTGAGTAGAGGAAGTGGACAAGGCCATCTCCAGAGGTCCCATCTCACCTCAACCCAACTGCAATTCAATTCTGATGTCAATGCCATTTAACAGAACACTTGGACAGCTCTCTACATGTATCTTAACTGTAGATCAAGAAGGGGGAAAAGTAACCTTTTAGACCATCTTTAAACGTATAGTAAGCATGTGATAAAGCTAAGAGGAGCTACTTCTTGGTAATTTGTTGGGAAAATTGAGGTTCAGAAGCCTAGTTAGATGCTACTTTTACTTAGGAAGGAAAACAATGTACTCGAATAACACTGTGCTACACCACTCAAACTTATTTTATGACAAAATAACAATTACCTTGGTCCATTGTAAGTCCCCCAACGCCCAAAAGAAATGCATTAACTGCATTAACCTTTTCTCTGAACCATCTTTCTTAAAAGAACACTTGTCAACTATGTGAAAAATTGCCTGCCCTGCCTCAATGCTTCCCTCACCTGCCACTGAGCACCCTCCAAAAAGGCAAGTTCCAGAACCCAGTTATGGAGGAGCCATCCCCAGACACTGATCCTGATTCTGCAAGGTAACTTTGTGCTCCATTGCTCATTGAGGTGCCAGTCCAAAAAGCCTCCCTGAAGCTGTCCATAAGATCAGTCTGAGCAGCTGCACAGAGGAAAGCAGCACGAGCAGACACGTGGTCACGCACTCGGGTCAGGGGCTCGCTTCCAAGACTTTGCTTTTGCCTGAGGGAGCACAACAGCCTTTTCAGGAGGAGAAAAGCATCCACATCCTCTAGTGAAACTCTTTCATTTCTGCTGTTAAAAAGGTCACATACAGTTCCTAACCCAAAGGAACTCCCCAAAGATTATTACAGCCTCCTCCTGCACACAGCTCCAGTTAAACCATGATTTATCTCACCTGCTTCGCACACAGGGCTCTACAATGAAAGCAGAGTTGCATCCAAACCTTGACTTCTGTGCTTTGGTTACAAAAAGCAACCAGGACAGGAGTTTAAGATACCAAGCTGTCACACACATTCTGGAGAACACTGGCCTCAGCCTACCATTTTCAACAGGTGTTCTGTTTTTTTTTTTTTTTTTTTAAACCACCAGTGGTTTCAACAGGTGCACCGCTTTCTGGAGGACTTCTCTCCATCAGGAGGTGCCACACACTGCTCACTGTGCTTATATAAAGCTTCAGCCAGGTAAGAGCAGCGGCTTTGATTTCATCCAACACTTGTTCATGTGCATCAGTCAAGATCTCACCAAACCTCCTAGGGAGCAGAGCATTCACCAACACTTGGAGAGACAAACAGCCAGCCTGAGAACACACTGCACTCACTGCTTTTCACTAAGAGACCTTGAAGCATTTCACAAATGCTAATTAAGCTCCCCCAGGCCCCTGCGAGATGGAAAAGAAACATGCCATTTACACTAGATTTGAGACAGAAATATTAAGTCACCCAGGGTTATAAAACAAAATGGGGACAGGGCTGGGAACAGAAGACCTGGGCCTCCAGATCCCAAATCCCTGATCAAAGCCTTACAAAATATTCACCTAGTCCCAGCCTCCCCAGGTGCCACACAATGTGGAGATCCCTGTGAGCATATGAGCACTGTGAAGGGAGCACACTTCTCAACGGCATGATTTTGGTTCAACATTTAAAAGGCTTCTTTGCCAGCAAGAAAACCTCAAGTTAGCTTTAAGGACAAGGTTTCATTTTCACCTGTGAGATTACAAAAATACATGCAGTGAGTCAGAGCTCTTTGGTTCTCCCAGAAAACCAGAGGCACGGAGGGCTGCAATACACTTAATTCCAAAAGGTTAATTAACAGCAAGGTATCACAAGAGACTGGGGGAGGGGAAGGCCTTGATTCATGTTCGTCTTAAAATACATTTTAAATCCTTTCCTTGTGTAGTTACACACACATTACACAGTGTTCTTGCACTCGATTTGCCTCACCATAAAGCGAGGCTGTAAACATTTTCTCTTCCTCAATCTCTCTGGAATAAAAATTATCTGAAGAGAGGTACCCTGGGGAACAGTACTCAATACAACAAATAATTCATCTGTATTTATTTCTTTTTTAAATACATTGAAATGGAAAGAAGGGAGCAGAGTCAATGTCAAATTGTACAACCATAGCAGTTTGAATATGCAATTCCTGCCCTCATCACCTCGTGCTATTGTATTGCTGTGCCCTATGGGCACATATTATCAGTACACTGCAGTTCAACTTTCCAGGCCTCTGTCCTGTCCTGAAATCCCATAAAAAAAAGAGTAGATGCCAATTACAGAGTCACCATTCTGGCATATCCCAAAAGCAACAGCCTTCCTTTCCTTTGCAAATTAAGTAACAGTTGAAACTAAATCCACAGCAGCAGAAGTGCATTAATCCCACCACGCTTCTCCCAGCCCTGTAGTGACCAGCCCCAACTCCCACAGCACCGGGCTCTTCGCCACGCGCTCCCTGCAGAAGATGTTCTAGCAGGCAGAGGCACTCGGGGCTCCTTGGGACACACAACGTAAGCTGAAGCCTTGGAAAACCAAAACCAAACCTGTGAGTGGACACCGCAGCCCCCACCACCAGAAGACCCTCTGTGCTAGGCCTTCCCTCCTCGAACCAGCAGCATGGCATGGGGCCACCACAGTGCAGACTTCCATCTATCAGACATACAACATTGAAGTTTTAAGACTGGATTCTTTAAGAAAAGTCCTGTCCTAGATAAAGCTCTTTTACAACTGTTTGAATCAGTGAATTTTTCTTACCTTCTTACTCTTCTTAGCAGAGAGCTGTTGCAGGGAAGAGGAGAATTTAAAGAGGATTTCTAATAAACCCATTCACCTTTACGGCCTCAGAATAGGTGCTAGTCTGCATATTTATTAGGCACATGTTGGGAGCACACAGGCACACACCTGCTGCCACAGCATAAGTTTCTAGAACATAACTTAGCAGCACTGAGGGGCATTACAAGAGGCACGCTGGACACAGAAGGAACAAATGGCCACTAGATATGGCTCGTGAAGAAGAGAGCAGAATAAGGGTAATGAATTGAAAGCCTGAGGGTGTATAAAGAAAGAAAAAGTTTGTCAAAATCCATACGTTCTCAACTGTGCGATAGAGTAAATAGAGAAAAATAAAAAAGGGAGCGGAATTGAAGCTAGTTTTCTGAAGACGTGAATTCCCTGAAGTTGACTGAAACAACAGTATTTTTCACCTCCTTTTTTCTTTAATGGGATTCAAATAATCAATTCACTTTAATTGCAACAGCACTATTTTCCCCACCCAAGCGAACAAAGCACAGGATGACCTTAATTGCATATAACAGGCTGTTTATGATTCAAACAAGTAAAAAATGATTGCACCACAAAGCATAATGTAATAAATACAATTATAGACAAACAGTCCTACAACATCAAACCGCAATTCATTCCAGTCCAGTTGGCTGCTTGCAGGTCAAGCCAAAGCCTCAACACCATCCTGCACAACCCTCCTCCAGCACCTTACAAAGCAGTTTTTTGCACAGCTTGCTGGGCAAGTATCCAAACTTTTGCTCCTACATCCACCTTATAGGTTCTGGGGTGATATTGTACAGGAAAAGGGGAGCAGGGTATTGTGCAGACCAGCTCACAATTGCAAAGGAGCAGAAAAAAGCCACTGCCCACACACTCTTGCAGTCCCAGAAGAGAAGCCCCCCAAATTACTGTCCACCACTGGCTGGCAATGGGCTTCCCCATCTCAAAGGAAGACTAAAACAGCACTAATGAAAACAGGGTATTTTTTTTATTTTTTTTTTATTTTTTAAATCAAGCTTTCTGAAGGGTATTAATTGCTCTCGCAGAAAGGTCATCCACAAAACCCTGCATCAACCCTTTTGTAGTTCTGACATTAAAGAAAAAAATTACCTGGTCACATACGCTTTTCTGCCATGGGACCTTTTGATGTTCTGTGCAAAAGATGGATGGTACTTACTGAATGAGCAGCTATTCAATATTTGTTTTATTCTTATTGTTAGCTGCGTGACCCCATACGTTATTTACTGCACACTATGCAAGCTGATCTCTACAGAGGTAATTATCAATTTCCTCTTGAATTTCTCTATAGCTACAGAATTTCTGTTCCCTCACAAACATTCACAAACACTCGCTACACAGCCCTATAGCACGATCTCCCACTGCTCCCTGCTTTAGTGATTTGGGGATTAAGGGAAGATTCCCATTAATTCCATATTCCTCATTTGAAGCACCCACGGCTTTGCAGAATCCTCAACCTGCAACATCGCCACATATGGGAAACAGCACCGCTGATTTCAGCTGCAACTATCTTATGTCTTCTTAAGCCCTTCAGATATTAAAGCCTGTGTCTAAAATCAGGCCCCACTGGGATGACAGGTAGCAGCCACCTACCAAAACTGTGCTTTGAACAATTTACCCAGAATCATTTGGGAACTCTGAGTTCCCAAGTTGTGATCCTGACCCAAAGTCCAGTGCTGTCAAACTTATTGGCCTCAGCAGATATTTAATCAGATGAATTGAAAACAATTGGGAAGCATTGGTGTTAACATCACACTTCTTATATGCTTAATATGACATGCTCTTTTTCCTTCGGATAGCTCCTCCACCTTTCCCTCTTCAATAGCTTTATAAGTTAGACATTGGGAAAAAAAAACCTGCAGTGGATTAATCAATTTTTTTCTCAAGGAGTGCATTACTTTTTCTCCACAGAAGACAGTCAATTATTTTGTCCTGTCTCAATTAAAACGACTCAGGCACCAGGGTTTCCACCATCTCCTTTGGGATACAATTCTACAGCTGCATGGATATGTGAAAAGATTTTCCTAATGCTCAAAGTAAATTATGTTCTTGTTTCAATCTTATCCTATTACCCTTGGTGCACATTAAATAATTCCTCCTCCTTCCCTCCAAGGTGCTCTCCCTTTCACAGCTCAATTCTCAGGTGCAGGTCCAGAAGCTAAATATATTTAGACATTGTATACGTTTGCTCAAAAGGGAAGAAACTGCTGGTCACTTCTAGGTCCTCTCAATACTTTGTCACTCTCAGGAATAAGATTAATGCCAGGGAATATTCCAGGCAGGAAAGGAAAATCCCAAGCATTTAGTAAAGGCAGAACATTTCACTTGCTGCGTATGCAGTTCAAAAAGCGTACTCGCTTCTTCTAAAAGAAGTCATGCTCACACTCAAATATACCATCACCCATCAGTCCTCTCAAACTCTCAGCAGCACTCCCAGATTCTTCTCATACAACTCAAATTAGCTTTGTAGACATTTATGCCAGATCTATACTGTGATTTTGCAAAATCGCAACTTCCCAAGGTTGGGGCTAAATTTTTGCCTGTGATTAACTTCAATCTGATGTTAGCCCTCCATTCTTCACAGTTTTAAAGTTTACCATCACTAAGAAAAGCTTACAAAGGAACTACTACTGAGTTTTTCCTGAGTATAATCTTCATTAAAGGTCAAAGTCTGATCCTGACAAGTAATCTTCCCACCATCACCTATCCTACGCCTACCATGTTACAGGTATGCTGCTATACACCAAATTGCTCAAGTGTTCATCTGCACTCTCAAGAGATGTTAAATGTTAAAAGGAATCACACCAGGCCAGCAGGATAGGCTCTGAACTTGCATCACCTCTTGGCGGCACATCTGTTCCATTTCATGTGCTTCAGGTCCCAAACACCTGCAAGGCACCCTGAAGCCAGTAACCATGGGGAAGATATGAAGGGACACAGGGAAACTGAGCCCTGTCAAAAAGTTTGTGTGTATTTAACATGATTATCAATAAAAGATCAGGAGGATCTTCTTAGGGGGTGAAGGAAAAGGATTTATTTTCTTACCACAGGAGCTAGAGCACTTACATAGAGAGAGACATAGGAACCACTGGAATGAAGAAAGTCTCTTAAAAAAGAAAGCAGGGAGTGATTTAATGTGGCTAGCTGCTGAGTGACCTTCAGCCACCACCAAGACTCCGTTCCAAAGCATTACTTTTCAAACATTTTCAAAAATTACTTAGTACTATTGATAGATGAGCAAAGTGGAAGATTAAAACAGATATCCGATGCAGCTATACTCAGTATGTTAATTCTTTACACTAAACACACAAAGAAATGTAAATAAGCATATTAGAGAACAAAGCTTTCCCATGTGCCAGAAGTTTTTATTATTAAAACGATGAGAAGTAGAGACTACTTTAAAAGGGTTACTTTTGCTCTGCAAGTTCATTTAAGGACAATTAATTATACTTTCTTATTTTTGCAGGCTCTGGCCTTGGCAGTCTCCAGGGTTATCCCTGTGCCAACAGAGACAGCATTTGTTTATTTCGAAGCTTTCCGCTTCTCTGATTATTGCTACCACGTGCTGATATCTGTTAGTATATAAACCATCTCCCGTTTTTAAATCATAAATACATATATATATATATATATATATATATACACACACACTGTTCCTCTAGGAGACCCTATTTATAAGGAAGGCAATTTAATTGGGAAGCTGGAACATTGCTTCGACCATTATTTTCATAGCAAAAATTCCTTTAAAAAGTTTACATGAGGCTTCCTACCAAACTTATGAAACCTGTTATTTTGCACTAGATGATACAGACTGTCCCCCCACTCACACTCATGCTGGAATGTTTGAGCCTCAAGAACAGCAGAACTGCTCATTTCAGAACAGCTCTTTTCCTTCAAATCAATTGTCAAAAAAGAGTCAGGGTTTGGTTGGTTTGGTTGTTGGCGTTTTTTGGAAGGAAACAGCAGCAAGGAACAAGCAGCTGCCTTCAGCCTGCTGATGGGAGCGACACCTCCCAGAAGTTCACCTCGGTTTGGCTGCTGCACGTCATAGCTGGGCAGGGAGGTGCCCGGACGTAGCTGCTGGGGTACAGGCAGCAGCAGGTAAGTGTTTTAGAAAACAAATGTCAGCCTTTGCCTTTTACATGCTTATCCTTTCTCATTACTGAAATAAGCAGCGCGCGACCCTACCACGAACACAGGAGCATTCACAGGAAGATCTCTGAAGCATCAGTCGAAGAAGAGTAACACCAGGGAAAGCTTGCTCCTGTCGTGTTTTAGGCTCTTAAAGTGTCAGTGACTGGCAAATGTAACAGTGAAATTCACACTTTCCAAAGCAAACGTGGAATTGGTTGTTAGTAAATTAAAGATATTTGCATCAGCAAATACTTTTGGTTTGTGAAGAGAAGCTCAACCAGTTTGATAAAACACCACAGCGCAGCTGAGGAAGGACAACAAAAGCCAGGCACTGCAGCCCATGTTGTGGCCAAAGGGCCAATATTCACAGCAACAAGCTCTCTAGAGATAACTTTAGCTGACAAACTTACTGCCATCACCCCTGCCTTCTCCTTTCCATGACAGACATGCCCTGGACCTACAAGCATCAGGAACAGCATCCAACTTGTGAGCTGTAGCTCCTGTCTGCTCCCCCAGTCCTGTCCCACCAGGCTCCCCTTACCTTTCCCATTTCTTTCCATGCTTTGTCCCTTCCTCTTCCCACTGCCATAGCCCCACCGCACACCACTTCCATCACCTCCTCGGAGCATCCCCCTGCCCCAAACATGTCAACATCTCAGCTGCCACCCTCACTGCTCCCATTTCTTCTGTTCTTTTACAACTTAGAGATGAAAGCCTTCTTCAAGGGTACAAAAATGAGACATTTGTGCCTCTGAAGCATTTAACACAGGTGGCTCTTCAGCTATTTCGGAGATGTTACACAATAAAGCAACCAAATTAGGTTTAAAACAATAAAGAGAAGGAAAAAAAGGGACTGTCTATTAAAGATGCTCACTGGGGGTACAAGCTGACAGCCAGCTGTCAAGGTGCCACCAGGCTTCTAAGCATCCAAAGCACGCAGGTCTTCCTGCCAGCCAGAAAGGCAGGCACATACACCTCCTGGAAACGGAGCAACTCGCACAGACAGCATCGGGAATAAGCCCAGCCAGGTTTATACAGGTGCTGTTTAGTTCTCGGGAACAAAAACTTCATTTCTGAAGTTATAACTTCCATCCACAAATTTAAAAAAAGTACCAAGACATGGCATATTTCCACAAGAAACAACTGACTGTGGTGGAAATAGGTAACGCTTCAGTTTCATCACCAACTGCTTCTATTAGGGCATTTAATTTACACCTAGAAATACTGAATGAGATTTAGGCTGCTGGCACCAACGCGGGGACATGCTGACAGAAAATCCCTGATCTGGAGAGGTGAACCATCAAGTACAGCACCTTCCCATCTTGCTGACAGAAGTACTCTTCTGCTTACCCAGCAAGTACTGCTGCAATTCCAGTAAATATTCCTAGAGCGCCCCACCTATAGCAGGCACATTCCATTGATCCTCTTCTTCCCCCCAGCTTTCAGCCATTCTTCTACTGGGTATTGACAGCCCTGTGGCTCTTTCACCAGACACTCGTACCATCAGTCATCATCATTGTCTTAAAGAGAACCGCACAGCACAGATACAATCCTCAGCTTGGTGCTTTCTCGTTTAAAACTAGAGGAGCCTGAAAGTACTATGCACACAGCCGCTGTACTTGCCTATTCAGGCCTTTCTTTCCATTTGCAAAGCTGCTGCCTCTGTCCCTGAGGAGCTGACCTTTGAGTCGATACTCAGGGAACGAAGCCGCACAGCCACGGGACCCTCCAGGAACAGGGCTGGCTTCAGCAAGTCACCAAAAGCACGTTTTGAGAAGAACAGACCCAGTACAGTGCAAAGGCCTACTCCTGCTCAAGCATGTAATAGCATTTTCTTCCCGTTTGAGAAGGGGTGATGCCCACATAAGAGATGAATGCTGGTTTAAGTGGCAATGCTGCTCTGCACAGTGCCACAGAGGACGAGATGAGCGGAACTCGGCCGTCGCTTGCCTAGCACAGAGCTGTACGGGCACAGTCACTAACTCGCAGCCCAGGGCTGCTTCCCTGCAATCCAAAGTCGCCCCTTGGGATCAAAGCCAAGATAACGACAAGGCCATACATGAAAAAAGCCCATGGTAAACTCCACTCGTTTTGTTACGTAGGATGTGGAGATGTTTCAGCTAACCACGAGCTGCGATATAGGACACCGAGTGCTTCCAGCACACCATAGGCGGCACAGCTGAATAAAGACATTCACGTAACTGGAGGCTGCTCAGGCTGCAGCACTGCTCAGTGCCCACACATCATCAGCTGTCAAACCCCACAGCCTGAGAGATCAACTCAATATTCAGGAAACAAGAGCCAGGTCCCACCCGCCCAGAGCTCACAAACAGCTTGGGCAGGAACTGCACGAGCTGCGCCGCTCCAAGCCGCAGCACAGTTCCCTGAGCCCACCTGAATCCCCACACCTAGAGTCCCCGAGGTCTGTCTGGAGAAAGGAGGAAATCCAGCAAATGCCCTTGGAGCGACTGACAAGGGCTAGTTAACAGAAAACGAGAAAGCCAGAGGAGGCCAAGCACTAAGCACACTCTTCCTGGGGTTTCTTGCTGCCCCTTTGACTGGGGCTTGTTCACAGGTAGCTTACGCTCCCCCGGAATTATGTCATCTT
The DNA here is from genome assembly GCF_013377495.2 of Cygnus atratus. Taxonomy (NCBI): domain Eukaryota; kingdom Metazoa; phylum Chordata; class Aves; order Anseriformes; family Anatidae; genus Cygnus; species Cygnus atratus. The sequence continues at coordinate 12,036,358 of NC_066377.1, read as the reverse complement.
TAATTAACCAGGGCTTTAAGCAACACTTACAGTCATCATCTCTGGAGGTCCTTCTTTCCTGTAACCGGCTGACCACGCTGTCTCTCCTGGAGCATGCCGTGCCCTGCCAGCCAGCAAAGCATCAGACATCTCCGGACCACGGTGATGGATAGAAGGTATTTACCAGATATTAAAAAACAAGTGGGCCTGATTAAGTGATGTATAGTCTGATTAAGACATAGTAATCATCCCTCCTACCATGAAGATATATGATCTTTAGGGCTTGCATGCAGTAACGAACACCAGAAGCAATTGCTCGCTATGTTGTTAGCAGTGTGCAGAGGGACAGGGCCAGGCAGTACAAAGCCCGTACGGATGCCACGACTGAGCAAGTGACGTCCAGAAGTAAGAGGGAACACAGGGCCATGGAGGTCACAGGTCATAACATAAGGTTAAAAAAAAAAAAGCAAGTATCATCTAAATGAAGTGATATCCAAGCAGTGCCAGACAGCAAACAGGGAACGCACCAGCAGCAGAAAAATAAGAGAACTGGGAAACATGAGTGCCACCAGAGACAAGTGACTCCTGTCCAACTACTGCGGCTTAAATGAGGCAAATAATACTGCTCCATAAAATGTTCAGAAACGCCATAAAAGCCAAGCACACCAACGTCTTCCCAGAAACGACACCACAGAAGCAGGAAGCATCAATCCAGGAGCTGCTCTTGGTGGAAGCAGAGTGCTCCGGTACCCCAAGGAGCCCGGGCTACAGCCCCAGCGGGTCCGTAACAGCAGGCGACCTCTGGGCACTGCTGTTCTGTAAATCCTCTGTGAGGAGAGCCTCGTCCATCAACACACCTACAAGCACGTTTTTAAGCTTCAGCACATTGCAGCTGTGCATTACAAGACACTGGGGAAACACACTGAAGCAGTTTCTGTAATAAATTAGGAAATCTCTTTAAAGGAAGTATGCTTTATACACAGATACAGTCCTGCTGCTCTTCACCCAAATACCATGAGTTTTTAATCAATGCCAGCTAAGCTTCAGGATTTCTACAGCAAAACAGGGGAGTACTGGTATTCCTATTGCTCACAGGAGCAAGCAAACCCACATACACCCCCACCACATTTTGGTAGCTGCATTTCAGACATCTCTGCTCTATTTTTTAGGAGGTTTCTGTTAAGTCAGCCTCAGATTTGCTCATTGCCAAAATATTTGAACTCGGGTGCTAACGTTGCACACCTCTCCATTTTACGCTCAGCACTTCCCATTGAGGCACAGAACAATGCCTGCCAATACATATCAGTGTACCTCATTTATAAAATTATAATGGAAGTTACCAGCCGCATAACAACTATTATGATAAATAACAAGCTTGAAGAAAACCAACACAGAGAGACTCAGCAGCACAGCAATCCTATGCTGAACGCTGTTAACAAGGACTGTCAGTGCAATGCTGAACAGATCGGTACTTTTCTCCTCCACTTAACTGGATTTTATATACAAGAGTAGTTGTTCCTGTAAGAAACAACCCTTGTTCCTATTTTTCTGAGGTTCACGAAGCCTCAGACCTACATCTTTACCACTATACAGGTTCCCATGGTAACAGATGGCGGTGCCTTCTAAAAAAATACTATTATGTTCTAGAGAAAGTATCCCGAGCCGTTCTCTTCATAGTGCGGAAAGCTGGAGCACGCGGGCCTGCACAGAGAGAATTAGAGACTCTGAAAAAGTACAATTAAACAAGGAAAGCAGAGCTGAGGGGCTTTCAGGAGGGTGGGTGGTAGAGAAGAGCTCTGTTTGTAAGGGAATTGCAACTCAGCCTCACAAATGCCTTTGCGCTCCGTGACCTTTCGCAGCCGCTGTAGAAACAGGCCGTTTCACAACATCACCTTCTTAATAATAATTGTTAGAAAACAAATCAAGGCAGCCAGGAATGAAAAATAAAGTTGAATCGTAGTGCTAACAGTTCCCCAGAGGGAGCAAAAAGTGATTATTTAGTTAAATGGCTGCATTGTTAACAATTGCCACACGCAGGAGCTTACTCAAAGATCCATTTTTCACTGCCAATTTACCAACAGCAAAAATCCACGACCAAATGAACTCATATGAAATGAATTAATTTTCCTCAAAAGAAAAAATTCATCTCCCCTCTTCCCTGCCAAACCGCGCGTAACGAACTAACTGCCCCAGCCTCACGAGGTGCAGCAGCCTGCAGGCGGCCGGCTGCACACCCGAGCATCCCGGAGCTCTCCCACAGCGAAACAAGCAGTAGGAAAAAGGAAAGAAAAATTAAAATCAACACTGACATCAGAAGAAAACCAAGCGTCCAAGCTGTCTGGTGCTCAGGTGAACAGTCCCAGCGTAAACCCACCATCCTACTTTCCCCCAATGCCTTTTGCAGCTGGGAATGACTTGAGTCTGTTTCTCCACTCTCTGGCATAGAAAACACACAAGAGACTGGAGCGAAGTGCCCAGCAACTGCAAGAATATTCCGTGTACTCCGTGGGAGAAATGCCACAGACGTGCTGGCAGCAAACAGCATTTCCCCCTAAGCCAGGTGCCTTTATTTCTGTGATCTTAAGGAATCAGCAGTTACTAGAATTACCTGGCGCTACTTCTATTTATTCCGAGAAGCAGCAGAGGAATTAAATCAGCACCTGACCCTAAAGCTAACAAAAAGTTTAGAACTAAAAGCATGCCTCTACTTATAAATACATACAGAGCCCACGTGCAACTGAGAGCAATTGCTGGGGAAAAGTTATAAATAGAGCAAAAGCAACATTACATAAGGAAATAAATGTGAACCAGCTTCCTCGGTATGAAACTAGATACTCCAAGCAAGAAGCCATCAGCAGGCTGCTGTAGCTTTGGAATATTTCTGGTTTCATATGTCGTGGGTAACACGAAGAAGAAACTGTGCGAGTCAGGCAGGAATTTAATGCTATTTTGCCTCAACTCGTGGCTTTGCTACTTGTTAACCCAGCTGCCAGGGAAGAAAATAAATTTAGAGAACGGCCAACTTCTTGCACAATGGTTTTTCGGATGTTCGACAAAAGGCTGCTGAACAAACAGATTAGGCTTTGGGAGGAAAAACAATCAGGAGAGTGGAAGCATCTGCATCCTAATCTTATGGAGACAGCACCACCCGATGGACGATGCGGGGACGCACCGGTGGCTTCCCTGCTGAGGACCCGACAAACTTCACCGAAATTTAGGAGACAAAGTGCATCTGAGCAGCTTTTTTTTTTTTAAATCGCAAAACTCTCGACTCTATGGACAGAGTAGGGACCGCTACACTTAGACTCACAGCCTAAGAGGAGGAAAGTTCCATTTAGCTTAATTCACACAAGCAGCTCAGAAAGATTAAAATAAGCTGCCCTTGTTTTGAATGGTAAAAAAGCACACTGAAATAGGGGGCAGAAGGTAATATTAACGATTATGAAATCTCACAGTCACTATTGCCGCTGAACTGGTGATGGAAAACATTTAACGGCCTTCTGAAAATAGGGATTTGCCAGGTGTTTAAGTTCCCGTGTGTTTAGCTCATATTATATTAGTTTCCCCCAAATTGTTTCTGCCCCCCTAAGAAGTTTACCGTTTTCACAGATCAGCCTTCTTCCCAAGCATCTGGCTAAGTGATTTATCAAAAGCCAAGGATCTAATCTCAACTGATATGGCAAGTGTCGAGAAGACAAAAATGCAGTTGGAAGAGGAAGAAGAATAGCTCCACGTACTGCTTACTCAGTGAAGAAGCTATTTAACTAGGTTAGACTTCCCAGCCTCTCTAATAAATCAGCGGACCCGTGCGGCTGCCCAGCAGCACACGCAGGGCTGTGGTTTCCCAACCTGTGCTGACCGATTACAGCGGCCCCTCCGCTGAGCTGGGGGCTCCTGTGCCCGGCCGGCCCCTCAACGCCAAACTTTTTTGGCCAGACCGCACTGGAGATAATTTGAAGGTATGCACAGAGCTGGCTACATGCTCAGCATCTGCTGCTCTGCGCGCCAGTTCTGTTCCAAAGCAGTGAGACAAAGTCATTGGAGCTCCCCGAGTCCTAAGCACGATCCATCGCTGCTTGAGACGAAGTGGGCTCCGGCGTGCTGCAGGCAGGGAAGCGAGCCTCGAGCACGGAGGCTGCTCGCTACCAAGCAACATGGCACAGGGAGGGCTGATTTCCATTAAATATACAGACGGAGAAGGTTTTGACCAAAACTTGGAAACCTAAATACAGCAAGTCTGAGGAGCAGGACACGACAACTAGTTTCTAACAGAACGAAAAACCAGGGAGAAAATTCCGTATTACAAGAACCAAGGGAAGCCCAAAACCAGGCGGATCGCTGCTTTTACCCACGAAATGGCACGGGGGGGATAAACCTCGCACCTGGCGCCCCCCAGCAACGCGAGGTGTGCCCGCAGGAGCCGGGGGTGGCCCCGCTCCTCCAGCCCGGGGCCGGGCCGGGGCCAGCCCGAGCAGCTCCCGCAGAAAGTTCCCGGGGCTGCGGGAGGCAGGGAAGGAGCCGTCGGGGAACTTGGGGAGAGGCGAAGCCCGCTGCCCGAGGAGGAGGAGGAGGAAGGCAGCGGCTGCTCACCCTCGCTAGGCTCCCGTAAAACCGGACTGGAAGCGCTGGAGGGGGCAGGAGCAGGGGTGATGCTGCCCCCGTACAGACAGATACCCGGACAGGCACAGACAACTTCCCGAGCTGCCGCCCCCCCCGAACACCCGCCGCGACCCCGGGCAGCTCCCAGCACGGAGCAGGGGAGCTCGCCCAGAGGCTGCCCAGGGCCAGCCCGAGCTCCCCGCTGGCTGGGGGGTGGGGGGGCTCTGGGCGAGCTCCCCCCTGCGGGAATTAGGGAGGTGGGGGGGGGAAGAAGACGACCCCGGGCCCCTCACCTGCGAAGCCCTGTCCTTCCGCCTTGGGCAGGAGCTGCAGCAGGAGGAGGATCGCGGCGACGCCGGGCATCCTTCCGCGGGCTTCACCTGCCCCCCCCGGGGCCGCCGAGCCGCCGCCGCCCGCCCCGCATCCCCCGCACCGGCGGCCCCGGCAGCCGGAGCCGCGGCGCTGCTCGGAGGAGCCGCCGGAGTGGCGGCGGGAGGAGGCGCGGGGAGCGGCCGGGAGGCGGGCAGGGGGCGGGGGGGCTCCCCCCGAGCCGCCGCAGAGCCGGCCCCGCCGCGCTGGGGGCAGCGGGCAGGCACCCGGAGCCCCCCCCCGGCCCCTCCCCTCCGGGTTAAAAGCCTCCCTCCGCCGGGGGGGTGCGGGGTTTTTCCTCCTCTTTTTCCTATTTTTTCCCCTTTTTCCTATTTTCTCCTCTTCTCCCTTTTTCTCCCCCTATTTTCCCTCCTTTTTCTTATTTTTCATTTTCCTTCCACTCCCCTTATCCTTATTTTTTCCCCTTTTCCTATTTTTCCTCTTTTTTTTTTTTAACCCAAGCCCAGCTGCGCACACAAAACCCTGCTCTGGGCAGCAGCTGAAGCACAGCACCGCACCGCCGAGCTGCGGGGTCCCTGCCCCTGTCCCCAATTCCGGGGGGGGTCCAGTGGGGGCCGCATCCACCACGGCTGGGGGTACAACCGCCCCCCCAGCTACAGCCAGGCCCCGAGAAGCTGCAGGTCGCAGGGGGCCCCTTGTCAGCAGCGGCTTACTCGACATTCAGGGCTGAAAATAGTAATTTTCATCATTATTCACTTTCAGGAGAGTTAACAGCTAAATACCAAGTCACGCCATGTACCGCCACGCTCGGAGGCTTTGTACACGGGCAGAGTCACAATCTGGAGCAAAATGCTAGGAATCGCTTTCCACAGGCAACTTCTTCACCAAAAAAAACATGCCTGGTAAGCACAAAAATCGGGACACATCAATAGCGATCAGCCACCTGAGCTCGGATTTGCACAGCAAGAGGAGAGCGATGGCCACCTCGCCCGGGATAAAGCACCTCTTTAATCATCAGCACAACAGGAGATTATTTCCGACAGTAACTCAACTTCCCAAAGAAATTCCAGCGCTGCTAGGTAGGCTTTCTTCCCCCGACTACTTGAGGTTTAATAGAACGCTGCTTCCTCATTAAATTTAGTGCCGCTCTCGGGGCAGTTTCATCTCCCCTCTCCCCACGCCTCCTCTGGCTCCTTCCTCCCCCCGCCGCCTTCCCCGGGCAGCCCTCAGCAGGCATCCCACGACCAGCACCCCCTGCTCACGGAGCTGTGTTGGGAGGGCAGGGAGCTGTGCCTGCCAGCAGGACCCAGCCAGCAGTGCTAGGACCAGCACACAGGCTCCTCGTCAGCTGGACGAGCTCCTCTGAGCTTTTAGGGCGCTCTGCAGGAGCGCCCCGATGTGCTGCCGGGTCCAGGCCAGGTCCCTGCCCCGGGAAGGTGGCTGGGGCAGGGCGCTGCAGCCCGTTCCTGGGCCCTGCGGGCTGAGCAGCGGGGCCACGGCACCCTGCAACAGCAGGGAGGGGACACCTGCAGACAAAGCACTTGCCTGGCTGCCCCACTGACCAGCTCACCCACAACAGGTAGAGAAGACTCCAAAACCACCACAGCGTCGTTCAGGTGAGGTTTTAGCACTGCAAGATGTCAAGGTTGGCATTTTGAAGTCCCTGTTAAAGCATTTCACATCGCAGCCCTGCTCGGGTCAGGTGAGAGCAGTTCCCTGCCAGCCAAACCCCACCGAACGGAGCCCTCAGGAGCTGCCGATGCCCCACCTGCTCCCCAGGGGAGGGAAGCAGCAGCCAACAGCCACCAGTGCAGGTGACTTCAAGTCCAGAGCAAAGCCAGGGCTGGCACCCGCATCCCACAATTTGTTTCTTGCCAAAGTGCACGGCACTACTTCCACTGGTGCAACCTTCCTTTCGGAGAGCCAGCAAGACCTACAAAGAGATGAATTTACGAAGAGATGAACTTCCTCTTCCAAAGGGCGCGCTTGTTCTGCAGAGCAAGCTGTTTATTTACCCACTCAGAAGAAGGAAGAGAGGAGCTCCCCTGCCCACTGCTGAGGCCATGTGAGGGCAGCTCCACTGCTGCAGGGTGAGGGCCTCACACACCTTGCTCACGGGCAGGATCGCTGCACCTCCACACAGACCAGACAGAAACAGGGGGCATGAGGAATGCAGATACTAGTTATTTCACTGTAGCAAAGGAGTAGAAACAGATGCAGAGCTACGTTTCACTCGCACCGAGCACCCCACTGAGATAGGGGTTTGAAAGGTCTGAGCATCCTGCTCATAACCAAATCCCCACCAGTCCAAAAAAGCCCTCCATCACTGAAGTGCAGTCCTTTCTGTAGGTGTCAGCATCACTTCAAAAATTGTGGCGTGCCACTGTCTTCTGCTGAGTAAACGGGACAATCCCATAAACAAGTATACAACTGCAGATAAAGGGAAAGCAGAGCACAGAACAGAGGGACAAGGAGATGGAAAATGTCTCTAAGCTAAGTCACAGAAAGGATCCAAGCAGTCAAGCAGGGGTGAGCAGGAACTGCAGAAGAGGCTCTCGAAGTGCTAAGAACAGAGGCGTGAACCACAGAGGTGATGCCGAGAGTTGAAGAAAACAGGATCAGCGGGCAACTTGCAGAAAGCAACCCTAAATCAAGTGATCCCCACTTGTCTCCACATAAATTCAAGAAGCTGCACAAGCGAGCCTACAATGTGTTCAGAACAACAGCTTCATGTACTGATGTCCAAGGAGCTTAGGGAGTAGAAAGCAGAGAAGCTTTGGAAGCTTCTTCCAAAGAGAGGTGTAGAGGTGTTAACCTCAGAGGAGTGTGCATCCCAGGCAATGTAAAGGCACTGGAAGATTGGATCCTTACCTCTACAATTAGTAACCAGAAAGGTTAGAAATGAACAGCCTACAAGGGTCTGGAGAAAGGACTGTTTGGGAGGGACAGCCATGTCTTAAACATCAAAAAGTGCAAAGAAAGAACTTAGGCTGAGTTAAACACCTTATAAAAGGCTTGTCTGAACACAAATCCACTTTCTTGTGAGAAAGAAAAGAACAAGAACAAGAGAAGATGCAGGCTGATTGCAGAAGAGTCAGGATAAACTGAAGTTACGCAGATCTTAGCACAAAAGAGCCAAAGCCCGGTATGAATATTTCAATTTGATTCCTGTTCATTACAATGCCGAGCCAGTACCAGCCTAATTGCAGAAGAGCAGACGCAGTACCCATACTGAGCGAGGGGAAGGGATGCGGCCAGTACTGGAGCCACGCGCCTTCAGCAGCATCCAAGGGCCTTGGCAGAGAGTATTACGAAGGAATAAAGTTGAGCTCAACAAAATAAGTTAAAATACAATACAACCGAATGGAAATTAAGCAAATCAACACCCCACCCCCCAAATTAAACAGGTAATTTTGTAAATACAAGTGTGATCAGGTCACGTTTATCAAGATTTTACCGAAGCATCCGATGGAATGGCACAGAGAAAAACCAGCTTTACTACAGAAAAATGCAGCGAGGAACTGCCCTGACAGAAAGGTAGCAAGACACAGGGCTGCAAACAGTCTCCGGGATGTATGGTTAACATTAGGGTTCCTTTAAGAGTCTTGTTAAGGTTTAATTTTTAGATTAATAACACTGGTTGTCTTCCAATGAAGTGTACTGATGCCACAGCCAACAGCCATCAGTAACGCAAGAGGCGTGTAACAGGCGTCAAGACAACGGCAGTGTCTTTGAGGACTGGATGGATAGTAGAGGGATGAAATCCAGCCATAAAGTAAAAAAGTTGCATTTCTGCAGATCAGCAATGAGAACACATGCTGCAGACCAGGAATATATTTTTAAAAGACACGCTAAAATAAAGATATATTAAAATATCTGTAAAAGACATGCTAAGTAAGTAGTTTACAGCCCTGTTTGAAGCTCAGGGGTTCACTCGGCTACAACAGCGATTTGACAAGTCAAACAAACCAGGGACAAGCTGTGCTCCAAAACTGACACGAAGCAACAATTAACATACCTGATGTTATATGTACATATATAAGCAGTGGCCTTTGCAGCTATCGCAAAGAAAAGCTTACAAAATGGTCTCCCTAAATCTTTCTGAGATAGTGTCCTATATGACATTATCTTGTAAAAATAGCAAAGAGGAGCTCTAATTCCATCCCGGGTGTATGTTAGCATCACTTATTTTGCTGTTACTAGCAATTCAAGCAAGGTCTCAAGTGGCTTAAAAAAGAAAACATTAACATAAGTTCTAAAGTTTTCTTGAGCCTGTCGCTTGAGGCTTCTTGACTCCACAAAACTGTTCCCTTACTGTGTCAGATAAGGAAATGCAATCCTTAGTTTTACTCACCTGCAGACGATACAGCTTGCCCCCGGAAAACAAAGTGCTGAACAACTGGAAGCACTGCCACGTTTTGACATCAAATGAATTTAACCCCCAAGAAAAAAAAATCTTCTCATGGACTTGAATCAATATATGTTTTTTAAATATTTAACAAACAAATTAGCCTTTAAGTATCCTAGTCTGCTACCAGGTTAAAAATAGAAACGTGTCCCCTCCTGCCTCCAGCAGAAAGCTGGCTCAGGCAGTGGCCAGGCTGCTGCTGCCCCCCATAGACAACACAGCTCCTAAAATAAGAGGAATACTCTGCAACCTGTGCTGCTTTTAAGGATAGGAAAACATCTTTTTGCAGTTCAACGTACTACTTTGGTGATGCACTGGACACAAAAACATGCCTGCAACTGCAGTACCCGGGCACAGGCAGAGTCCTAGAGATGCCCGAGGAGCTTTGTTCCACAACCACGTCACTTCCCCCACCAGAGCACAGAAATCCTCCTCTGCCTCGATAAGGCAGATGTGATGTTTGGTACGCAATCAGCCTAATACAATTTGGAAAACTTCTTTTCCTCCCCTGGGGCAAGTATTACACATACAAATTTACAAACACACCCCCCACGTGCAGCTTTCAGCACAGAACTACCTGTTACACAATCTCTTACAAGTCAGCCAGAATTCATGGAAGAGAGCAGCAGGTAAAACTCCCCTATAGCTCAAGGTAGCTCAAGGGGCAACGTGAAGTTCCCATTTCCTTCTATCACACCCCATAAATCTGGGTCTAGAGCATGCTCTGCTAAGTTTTGGCTGTCACAGGTGTGTGGAAGGGCACTAAATAAAGGAAACCAGGAGAACAGCACAAGGTGTTGTGTCACTTCCAACTTTAACCCATCTGTCCTTCCAATTTAAATTTATTATTAAAAACTGTCTCCAGCATTGTCTCCAACCCTCTGTTACACGTGCACACGTGCCCATGCAGGCAGCCCACCCCCAGAAAACAGCAGCCCACACCACATTACAGACAGAGGAGCTAACAGCAGGCTAAACTCAGCTATTACTGGGGAGGAGACCCCTGCCCAGCTGCCTGTACCCTTCAGGTGTTAACTTGGTGGGAAGGAAAAACAGGTGATGCATCAGCACATTTGTAGATAACTATGTGCATAAATACAGACCCCAGCTGTCTTTTTTAATCTGGTTACATGATGAAATCATTAATCGATGTCAGACACATGGGCATTGATCTCTTATGCCTCATCCTCATTAAGTTTCTTCCTTTCTGAAGAGAAAAAAACCTGAACTGCCCACCATCAATTATTCACAAATACAAGTTCACCTTTACACTAACACAATGACACTTTCCAGGAAATGCCAAAGCAGCCCGGACATAGCAGTTTATCTTGACAATGGCCGTATCATGGAAAAGCAATATATTAAATAATGCAGGCAGACAAGCAAGCAGAAAGGTACAGCAAAGCAGCAGCGCTGAAAATGTCAAACAGCCCAACAGCTCTTCCCCATTAGCCGGGGATTTTGAACTTGGACGCTTCCTGCATTATATAGGGAGACCAGGGGCTTCAGTGTTGGTGTCCTCTGCTAAGTGTCTTTGCAAATGAAACACCTGTTTGAGACTGCAGCTCAAACATTTATAGATAATGAAACTGCGAAGACAGCTGTAACGCACAATAATTGGTTTGGTGTCTGCAGCTTACCAGTGTGCTGTTTTTGGAGGGCTGAACAGCAAAAAAGACAGCAGCTGGGTCTCTGCCCTGCCTGCTGACGCCGGGGGATGAGACCCTGTGCAGGGAGAGGCAATATTCCCTCTGGAAAACACCTGAACACACGCAGTGGAGAAAGCTCATCGCGTGCAGGTCCAGGTAACAGGGAGAGAGAAGTCAGAGCCAGCCAAAAGGGAGCCCCCATCAGCAGCACAGCTCGGGGACCGTGAAGAGCAGGAGCAGATGCACAGCCAGGCACGGGGGGATTCAGCACCAAGCACCCAGCATAGATGCTGCAGCGCTTGCAGGAAACCACTGTATCTGCTGAAAGCAAACCCAAAGGACAAGGCTGACGCTGAGGGAACACGGTGTGCAGGGAGAGATTTGCTTAGCAAACTTTTTTTTAAACCAACACTTCCCAGATTAGCAAATTTTCAGTGTTTTACTAAGTCCATTATTCTAGCACTACTAACAGTGCTTCCATGGTAAAGAACAAAGACGAGGGATGTTGGTGTCATTACTGCCATCTTCTGACTCAGTAGTACCTTGAGCATATTTTTCTACATAAAATATTTTTCCAGCAATTGTTATTTTTAGCAGTTTCCAGAAGCACTGCACAGGTACAGCTCATGCTCTACCGGGATTTCATTGCATGCACATGCTGTGATGCCTTCCGAGCACCAGTCCTTAACACTGCTCCTTTTTCCCATTAAAATCCTCCATGAAAGTTACATTTGATGCAAAGTTTTCTTGTATTAACACCGAAATAGAGATTTGGGTTGCATAGGGATCACCAGCACGCGGTTACATTTACTCTACATAATTTTCCAGAGGATGCTGCCAGCAGATGGGGAAGCAGGTGCCTTCTCGTTAAATCACAGGGTACAGGAACAGCTCCTCCAGGTAGGGCACAAATTTGTTGCTCATCTCCAGAAATAGATATCAAGTTTGTCAGCTGTAAGGAACGGAAGCCAAGCAGTTGCATTCCAGTTAAGGCTACTCCAGTGGTTTCTGGAGCGCTCAGCAGCACAAGCTCTGTTAACCAGCATTTCTAAAAATTTGTGGTCAAGGTACTTCAAGATCACTTAAATTCGGGAAAGTGATCTTATTTGAGTTCAGATGCAACTTCTCTGCTTTTGGGAGCTTTCTTCCCCCAAATATGATGACCAACCTCCCTTACTGCCATAACAGAGGTAAATAACAGAACTGGGGCGATCACACGAGCACCTCTGGATCAAACCATATTCCCCTGCCCAGTACAGGTTTTTACCCTTTGCCATGGACCTTTTTTTTTTTTTTGAAATAGAAACTTTTCCTAACCCTTGTGCTTCAGCCTCGCATCTAGACATGCCATTAGTTTATCTCTACCAAAGGGGGTTCTGCTTAGGAAAAGGTGAAAGAATAAGCCATGCTCAGACACTGCACTCTTGGAGACAGTAAATACCCCATCTACAGGGAAAAAGTAAGCCAGCTGAGGTACCTCAGCAAACTGGAACAAAAAACCCTACAGATATTTTGAGCTTTCTAGAATTTGTACCAGCTTTTTTCCAGCTCTATGCTAACATGGATCAGCTCTCACTTCTTCACTCTGTTTCCTTACCTTAATTGCCCTCACCCTCCAATGCATTTCCTTCTGCACTCTCCCTCCCCCTTTATTTTACTTACCTCAGGTGAATGTATTACGACTAACAGACCTCACACACCACGTGCTGTCACCGCAGCTAAGTCTTACAGGGCTCCGCCCAACACACGCAACAATGAAGAGCCTCTCTGCCCTGGGCTGACAGGGGTGGTGAGAACAGGACTGCCCCCAGGGGACGGCTGTGGTTGTAGGGGAAATGCATTTGTCCCAGGAAAGAGCCTCGTCCTTCCTCCACCAGCAGCACACTGAGCCTGGAGCTGGAAGCTCCAGAGAACATCAACTGGGGCATAGGAACAGGGGCTGGGTTAAACCAAGCCATGGCAACACGTGTACTTTGTCACATCTGTCCCGGAAATAGGGGCTCCTCTGGCACAGAAACCCCGTGGATACAATGCTAAGGGTAACGGGCCCATCAGGAGCAACCCCGGTAAGTGGTCAGTAATTAACACGGGGTCTGTCAGAGGGTGACAGGGCAACCAACACTTCTGTCCCCATTCACCAGGCGTTCACGCTAACAGCTCTGTCACACACTGCTGCACCAACAAAGCCAAACAACTCGTCCTTAGGAGCCAAGTAATCGATTAGGAAGAATATTGGGTGATATTGTGGCCAACACCTATTAAGGAGGAAGAAAGGCTCAACCTGGTAACCTGGGCTCCCCCAGTCACCAGCATTAGAGGATGTCCTACAGCGAGGGCAGAATAAAGGGGCCTTGGCTTGTTATGAGCCTTTATCTCCCACTGAAGTCTTATAGCTATTCTAATTATAGCTTTTAAAAATAAAGCTAAAATATAGCTATATACAGGCAGCTGAAGTCAAGGAGTGTCATCCCACAGAACAGGCCAGTGAATACAGCCTGGCATCAGGCATTGTACCCAGCCAGTAGAAAAAGACGCTTATATTTTGAGACTGGACTTCATAAAACTATTAAAAGAGCTGCCCATTTCAGATAAACATGTGAATGAATTTAGCTTTTCAGCTTCCTAAGTAATCAAGTGTCTTTGCCTTAGTAAGTGCTTGTAAAGCAATCAAGAACTGACACAATAACCAAATGTTTCCCTAATACTAATTATGACTCTTTAGAAAAGACTCCTCTAATGCTAATTTTTCTACTTGAAAGCCAGTCTTGCTAGTTATTAGATATTCTTCTTGCTATCGCTATCAGTAAATTATTAAACAGCTGACCAGGCTTTGTTTTAAAATGATTCTCTTATGAAGCTCCCTAATATATTTACCATGAATACTGAATGATTCTGAGGCCTCTAAGGACACATGAATGATTTCTATTTACTACCTTTAGCAAAAAGCTTGTGTAATTAGCAGCAGGAATTTCACTTGAATCACTTGAAGCTACTAGTGATACCTCCAGTTCACTTGCACAGGGCCACAAAGAATAAGAGAACAAAAGCTCTAAGCTTTTAATGGGAGAAAACATTTCAGCCTGGAAAGTCACTAAGTGGCCATGCACTCAGATGTGTGAAGAATCAGTCCCCTACCAAGAGCATGGAAGTATCTCTGTAACCAGAAAGCATCAGCCTTACCACCTAACAGAGAAGAGTTTTATTGAGTTCCCTATAAAAGCATCTAACCTCATTCTCAGCCCTCCTGCTACCAGGCTGTATGCCTATTGTACTCCCACTCAGGTTAAGAATACAAATTCCTCTGGTTACACACATGACATATAGGCATACCTACAGGGTTTTTTTTAAAGCTGCTTTTTCAGCCAGCATCCTTTTACACACACTCAAGCACCTACCTTTCTAATAACCCTGCTAAACAGAGTAGTATTGTTATCGCCATTTTACAGATGTCAAATGGAAGAGGTCAAGTTCTTCCTGCACACAGAAAAGGTACACAGCAGAACTAGAACTAAACACTATAATCATTAGTGCTATTACAATGCCATCAGTATCCTTATCAGCTTATGGGCCACAGTAGTCAAACAAAAACCAAGGAATGAAAACAGCAAACAATCACAGTTCCTTTTCCAGAAGCCCAGCTCGCAGTAAGCGCACAATATATAAAAACGTTTCAATTATGTGTTTACAGCAGCCACAAACAGATGGGCTTTCCATGCATCTGAGTCATTTCACAGGACAGATGCATGCAGCAATCTCACCACTTTCTGAAAGTAGCTCGTTGCACTGATTTCATACTTGGGGTTTTTTCTTGTGCTGTTGGTTAGCTTCAACCCACACAGATCATCCAGGGCAATCCTGCCTGCAGCTGACAGTCACACTGCGTAACAAGCTGGAGTGCCACAATTTGGGTACTATTAACACAGAGCAGCATTCCATTAAAACAGCCACTTTTCAGGCATGCATATTCTAAATCTCATGAAAGAAAAATTATTTCATGAGATCTCACGAAACAAGAGTCATGCAAAGGAACTCAGAAGCAAGAGCTCTCCACGAGCATATTTACAAGTTAACATTTACAGAAAAAACTTGAGCATTCATCCAGTGTTTGTTGCACTATTTCTATCCCCGTAAGTAACTGTAGGCAACGGTGCAGTTGAAACCACTAAGAGTTGCACACCCGGGAACCTAAAAGGAGCACTGTCATTGATTTCAGCAAATACAAGATTGAATTCAGATCGGATGCTTAAGTAAGAAACAATCCTTGGCCAGGATTTCATCTTACCTTTGACTTGAGGATCAAATCTACAAATCAGCTCTCCAAGCAAGCCATCATACATTAAAAAATGAAAACAAAACTCAGTTGTACCAAACTTAAGGTCCCAAAAAACCCACCACCACCTGACTCCAACACGCACTAAGCCTCAAGGCTTTTTTTTTTTTTTAGTCCACCCTCCATGGAACAAATTCATATTGATATAATGCCACCAAGTTCTGCTATGCCATGAAAATAATCGGCCCGGGAATTGTGAAGTTGAATGTTCTAGCTCAGCACTCAATATTTTGGTAGCTGTAGTAATTGCTTTCTGTTGGAGCCAGAAATAAGCCTGTTAAGTCTTCAGTAAAAGCAATACCATGACAAGTGAAGTTGTAAAAGCACAACTTCCAAAATCTATATAATCAGAGAAATCTCTGATGGGAACGTTTTGCTAACTAAGTGTAATACCCATACAAGCAAGTGCCTTTCCAGTTAGGTGTTTTACCAAGCTTTGACTGCCCTGGCCAGCAGCAGAAAGGGATTCCTTCTTTTTCACCCACTTAACAGACCCCCCACTAGGGAAAGGACAAAGCAATCAAGAAAGAGCAGGTGATATTGTCCAGTACCTCCACCTACATAACACCCCACATTACAGGATCTCAGTCTAGTTAAAAGTATTTAACTTTCCCCTTCCATGACAGGCTAACCGTTTTGGGCTTTGAGGTTAAACAAGCCAAAGATAATACTTTATCACAGACTGAAATAACAGCAGCAAAACAGCTGATGGAAGGCAGAAATCTTCAGTTCTGCTTCCTGCTGCAGATAGACAAGATTTCCTCTGAACTTAAGGGCAAACCCACAGCACAAAACAAGGTTTACAAGATCCTGTTCGCCCCACTAATAACAGCAAATTAAGTACTCCTAACAATGAGAGGCAGTAAAACCTCACTCAGCACTCTACAATACCCAGCATCTCTTCCACCCCAAACCCCAGACACCCTGAAAACAGGCAGTGCAAAATGTCCCATCTAGAGCGACCCAGTTTCATCTCCTCCTAATACAGAACACGGGTTTTGTGCTCCATGGGGGTAAGTGACAGACAATTGACTGTTCAACACCAGAAAGCAACAATTTACAGAAGTGGATTGTTACAATTCTGGAAGTGATAACAGAGCCAGGATTTTCTCATTGAAAGTCAACAGCACTTAGGCATATATTCATGACATTTGGAAAAAAGAGAAATTAGGCTGGGAGTTTAGCAAGACTCAGAGGTAGCATTAAGCTTCCACTAAATCCCAAAGTTAAGATGAATTCCCTTAGGTGACATTAAGAAAAAGAAACTTCTTAAAAGTTGATTTGCTCTGAAACAATGTTTTAAAAGCAGTTTCCAGCATCAGAATTAATGGCTAGCCAACACTTGGCTATCGCGTGTAATAGATCAGTTGTATATGGCATTGCAGCAATACCCAGCCGTTTTCTTCCCTCCCTCCCATCAGGGCAGCTTTATCACCACCACCTCTGACATGGTTAACAAGGAGCCGATGTCCCTCTCAGCAAGAACCGGGAGAGGAAATCCATCCTGCTTCAGCTAAAACCAGAGGAAGCAGCTCAGAATAAAACTAAACGTTTACAAATGAACAAAGGGCAGTCAATGTATGTTAAAAGCTACAAAAATGTAGAATAACCGATAGGAGAATCAAAAGACACTCGGGAAAAATTCATGGTTAAAGGGCTGAGTATGATGAAGTCGTTGTTTAAAAGCATGATGGGATTTTATCATTGGCATAGGTCCATTACTGCACGGGAAGGGTAAAGTTATTAATGAACACAGAAGAGTTCAATAAATATTTCTAGTTTGCATTTAGAAAGAAACAGGAGGATATACTCGATACACTTGCATCACTTGAGAAAGATGAAGCACTTCATTCTGCAGTTGCAATCAAGAGCAACTCAGAAGGGATAACAACAGGAACTTACTGAAAACACCCTGGGGCATGTTTGATGCCCTGGTACTGATTTTAATACATCTCTGAAGGCTGATAGCATCATACCAACATCCAAGTAAGGCGAGCAAAATGACTCAGCTTTGCAAAAATTGGTAAGGTCTGGGCTAAGTCTTGCACAAAAAGGACAAAATAGCCCTGACTACTTATCCGAGGAAGAGTTATGGGACAGGAATCTACAGGAACTTGGGTTGAGTCCCACTCCTAAAATTGACCTCGACAGACATATTCCAAATGTTAAACATGATATATTCCAAATGTTAAGGTATTTGTTTTAATGACTTACATCATTCCTACTACAGAACTGATGCCATAAGCTATAATGAAAGAACACAGTAAGCAGTAGGGAGATGATTGCTTTGATTGCTCCCCCAAAATGGGGGTGATCCAGGAAACCAATCAGGTTGAGTTGTCATAGAGTTCTCCAGCAACAGACAATAAGCACATCAAACAGCATCATATTTATCAATAATCTCGTATAAGCCCAAACACATTGACAGCAAGTGTTTGAAGGAATGGTAAATGACGACGGGAAGGGCAGTCATGTAAAGCAGCCTGGAGAGCTTTGGTATGTGCCCATCCACTCCCACAAAGTTACACTTTAGTACTATTTTGTAATTTTGTACTACACATTATTTCTAGAAAAGGTGTCAGTACTTGAGGAAGGGGATATTCTGTTCAGGAAAGCAGTCAAGAAGGACTATAGATGAGTAACAAAACCAGTACCAAAGCTAGCCAAGCAACTTTAAAGCAATGAGGCTGCCCAGGATATATGAAACAGGAAACAGCAAGTTAAAAACAATCAGCAGCCGCTGCCACCACAGCACATGGCAGAACAGACACTTACTGGAATGGTGAAAGCTGATGGCCACATTCTGGTAAGACGTGAAAAGAGAGAGATGGTATGGCAAGTGTCAGAACAATTGTTTTAAACCAGAGGAGAGTGTGTCTTATGATGGATATTAAGAAAGATCAGTCTGTTTATTTCATCAGAAAAGATTGAAAGGGACTTGATTACAGATGTGTCCCTGGGGACACGATATCAGCTAATAAAGAGCTTCTTACTGCAATAGAAAGAGACATGACAAGAAGCAATCTTTGGAAGGCCAAGCCAGGGAAGCTCAGGTGTTTGGCGAGTTCTGCTCCCCTCCGCAGCATCCAACCACTATGGAATAATTCCCCACACCCCCATTCCCATCCTCAATAAAAATTACACCTTCAAGTGCAGAGTGGCCATTAGGGATGCCATATCAGGTGGCTGAAAACTGGGCTGACAGCTTAACTCTTAAATACAGTGCACACAAACCAAAATGGATTTCTCCGAAGTCAGCAAGCTTACATCTACCGAAACTCATCACTCTAGGCCCAAGTAACACTGGGGTATTGCCTTGATGAACAAAGCTGGTTTCAAGATAAGTTTCTCTATTAAGAAGCTAAAACTATATACAGAGTAAGTTCACAAGCATCCTATTATTCTCTCCTGTACCCGCAGTTTGTAAACACACACTGCTTTGTCTTACTTTGCCCAGCACGCAGTGCCTTTTAGGAAGCAAAAAAGAAAGCAGCCTGTGACACATTTCTGCACCTTCATGAAGACGTATTTTATATTGCTAATACCAACCCAGTGAGAAGACTCAGTAAAAATAACAAATAATAAAGAGCAATCAGAGCATAAAAGCTCCCTCCTCGACTTCAAAGTTCACCCACGCTCACCGCACAGAGCCTGTGCTCTGCTTTCCCCCTGCCCCTCTCCCCCAAGCCCCAGCTCAGTCAGTTTGCCGCAAGCTGAGGGCTGTCCCAGAGGCTTCAGCTAAGCACATACACCAGCTGTTCAGCTCATTTATAAGAGCTGTATTTTCCAAGCAGGTGTATATTTCTTCTTTTTTTTTTTTTTAACGCTATTCGGACTCTCTTGTAGCATCTTATACGTGGAAGATTCGAGGCACACTGCAAGCACTGATTGGGTACATCCACAAGTGCATTTGTCTACCTTCTCCAAACTCCCACTCAGTTCAAAACAGGACTGAGGAACGCCATTTTAGGAATATATTTCAGTAGAGTACAGGGTGCTTTTACCAGAATTTAGCCTCCCTGTCAGCCCTCAACTGCAATGTTGTACAAGCTGGGTTCCTGGCAAAGGCAAAGCCATTAATCCTAATGGCAGGATCCTACTGTTGAAGAAGCAGTTCATAGCATGCCAGCATTGACCTGCAACTCTTTTTCCAGTTCCTAAAGGCATTCTGTAACCTCTCCCAACCCCTGCCTGTACAGCACCTGCCTTCACTGGAGCCAGAGTCCAACTCTGGTGAGCAAAAAGCTGCAGGATGTCACATATGGGGACTTCCAAGCAGTGGTTTGTTCCAAACAGTGGTTTGCAGAGCTCTCTGGATCCAAGAACTATTTCTAATGCATCTCTAAAATGCACCATTCCATGTCTGTTCTCACTGACACTTCTACTGGAAGTTTCTAGAATACATAAATTAAGATTAACAGTAGATTAGTGACAGACAAGGGTTCTTCCTATGGCAGCTCAGCCACTTACAGACTTGAACATGATGGGCTTAAGTTGATAGTCAGGGAAAGAACGCACTCCTGATCTTCTCCTCCCCTCTTTTCTCTCCTCTAGTCCTCCCCCAAAAATTTCGCCACTGTCATGACAGCTTCTCAGCCCCCTCTTGCAAAAGTCCTGCTTGCCTTTTACCATTTAGACTGGTCACCAGGTTAAGACTGCTTGGTTTAGACTCTAGGAACAAACCTGCACCTTGGTCAGCACGTGACTGATCCCAGTTCTTCTGGACGATTGCATTTCAAAGTTACCACTTCTGCAGCAAAACTGCTCTTTGAACGAAAGCACCAACTTCAAGCCTTTTTGTACCCACAGTTGTTCTAGAGTGAGTGAGTAAAAGGAACACTTCCTTAAAACACCTTATCTTGTCCTGACAATAGGAAGATACTCTGTAGGATACTCTGTAGGCTGCTGAGTTCGGGAAGGATAAGAAGGGCAGTTATTCATCAGTAAACCACAGGCATCCGAACTTTTGCTGAGTTTCTGAACTTCCACTCGAGATGAGACGGATCTGGCATTTTCTGCAATGATGGATTTTGCTTCTCCTCTGAGGTAACCCCTGGGCTAACAAAGCAATAGTCAGTAATAAGAGATTTATGCCTTGGAGGGGCACAGGAAAAAAAAGCAACACTGGAGTGAATCCAAGGAGCAAGGAGACAAAGCTGCCTGCGCACTCCAGGTTAGGTCCTGTGGGTACCCAGCAGAGCTGCTGCACATCATCAGCTGATGAACTGGATTTCTACTGAATCTTTAACTAGTTTCTTCTCCATATAAAAGCAGCAAGATAAGTCACCAGTTAAATTGACTAAGCTTTTAAGAGCAAAAATAAATTGAAATAAAAATTACAAGGATATTTAAAATATATAGTGCATGCTATGGAATCATCCTGTGCCCTTCAAAAATTCACCTAAATAAGCATTAAGAACAATAAGATGAAACTTGATACAATTCACAAACAGCCGTACTTATAGTCTCCATGAAGAAAGTCACCAGGCTCTCCAGGCTCTTATCCAGCATAAGAACACTGACCTATTGACTATCTTGCCCTGTAAACTTCTAGTCTTTCTTACCAATAAAAACAATAGAAAAGGAAATGGTCAAAAAATTTATTTAAAGAGGTACTGAATTACTTCAAACAGATAAACCCAATAAGCGTGAGGATTTTTGAAAGGTTACAGGGAAACCAAATCTTGATTTGAAAGAAAAATGCCATTAGAAAACCGTGATATTTTAAGAGACTAGATTAATATATTTGATATTTTGAGAATAGATTTAGCAATGCAAGGAAGTTAAAAGGAGAAACTGAAGGCTGCCTTAAAGCAACAAGGAAGGAAAACACATGGCAGGCTGTCACTTGTGCTTTAAAGTCCCTTTTATCCGAGACAAACACTGACACAGGCAAGCAGCTGCTTGCAGTAGAATGTGAGCAGAGACACCCCTCACATTTGAGGGACATGCATCCACAGGATGGCTGTTTTACTGCACTTACCTAATTAAATCGTGTAGTATAATGAAACTGAAGTATGGTAACTGTGACCCAATTCAGATATAGATCGGTACGAGCATATATTCAGTCTGCATATCCGTATACACTGCAGACAAAAAAATTCGTAGCCAGCTCTATGATATAGAAGAGATGTCCACAACACTGTAGATTCATACGTACTGATAGGGAATACAGCTACAAAAACCATGCAAGATGTCCATTGGTGCCATGGCTTCAGGCTAAACAACACTTGCAATGGCATTTGCAATATAAAGTACTGAAGGAGCACTTACATCTTCTGCTTTAATTTTTGCCATGCCTGACTTCAGAAGATGCAAAGGAGAATAATCCAGCAGCACAGTACAGCCTGCATTAGTCAGGGTCTGAGCAATTAGCATCCTTAATAAAAACTGCTTGAGGATAAGGTATATTTGGAGGAAAAAAATTTAAATTATCTAATTTTGATATGCTCAGGATTCAAAGCAACGCTTCCTGCTGCCTTCAAAGCATCACTGAATGTCAGTAAGAGGAGAAAAGTATCGCTGTGTCTCTTGTTACAACATACATTCATTACCATCTATTCACTCAAATGTCATGTTGTTTCACCCTCTCATTCCTCCTCCTCCCCACCCACCCCAAAAAAGTAGCCCTGTCTGATTAATGCGGTTGTGCAATTTCTCTGCTGGAGACTTAAGGCAGAGTCCTGCACTGTGCTGCAGCATGATGGAAGGGTGTATGCACGTATGTACACGTTATAGAGAACAGAACATATAATAAAGATAACCTTACAGATGTTAGATTTACCCCCGCTATGGTATAAAAGCAAAAAAACACATTGTATTTCCAACAGATAGCACCACTTACACCTGGTAATGTAATCACAGCACCACGGAATGACATTACAGAGCTGCACAGGGTTGCTCACTTTACACAACTGTCAATAGTTACAATGCCAGGAGTCCAGCAATAGATGAGCGTGTAATGTATTCTGAGCTACAGGGCTTGGAAAATTTACTGAATCTATTCCAGCTATTGAATTGTCATAAAGAGCTCTGTCAGACTGATGACATTCATCAGATCAGCCCGATCTAGCAAATTTATACATTATCCTTTCCCTTTCTTCTACTAGCAGAAGAGCATCACTAGGGATGGAGACCATACAAGCACATAGATGGGTACACTTATCCTTGAATTCCTCTCTCAATTAGCCTCTAATCCTACCCAACCACAGGATTGAGTCAAGGAAAACAAAGATGAGAATAGAAATGAGCACCTTCCAGTGAGACAGCCCCAAACGCTTGTCTTAGGCAAGTACCCTCTTTCTAGGAAGAGAAGAAAGGAACAAGAACAAAAGCACGATACATCACAGTGGGGTGAAGATCATACCTTAATCATCCCCCCAGCTTTCAGCCAGCTGGGAGAAAAGGTTTATTAGTGAGGAAAGACCTGTTGGTTAGTAACGCTATTTTGTGACTATGAGAAATGGCACTGATAATTGGCAGCTCATTTTTAAGGGCACATGAAGTCAACTGACTTGCCCATTGCCAAAGGGAAAGCAAGCAATGAGTTTAAAAGAACACCAAAACCTACAAGTTGCGGCTCCTGGCCCCTGCGAGCACTGCAGCACCATACCCGCAGTCGCAGGACAACGCAGCCGCACCTCTGCTCAGACCGGGGGCAGCAGAACCCCATCGCCTCCGCTGCTGAAGCTGCAAGAGATAAAGGATCCACTGGGAAGGATTAAGGGCTCATCTGTGCCAAGTGCTGCTTCCTTCCCCAAAACGCTGTCAACTTACTACAAGACAGAACAACTCACTGAAAAGCAAACATGGGGCCTGGGAGGAAGATCACAGCAGGGTGATGAAGACGCTCGCCCAGCTCATCTTCATTCTTCCAATATGCCAAACAAGTGCCAGGGAAGTAGCAGCTGTATTTCACCACCCAGGTTGTTCTTCAGCAGCAGAACGCATTGCAAAATAATTCACGTGGGCAAAATTCCCTATTTGCAAAGCAGCAGTATCTTCTACGGGCCGGTGTGCACACAATGCCCATGACTTACCCAACACTGAGCCTTGCCCCACTGTATAAAGGTTACAACCATTTTTTGTGACATGGACACAGACATCAGCACACCACTCGGACCTCTGGGGAGGTGGCGCCTGTGTGCACACAGTTTGGTTCTAAGGATCTCCTGCAGAACAGGGAACACGAGCCAGGAAGGCTTTAAAACACGTTGATAACTGCATACATGGCAGGAGATGATACAAAAGGAACGTGAAAGCTGGCTGCATTTATCTGAAAGGACAAAACAGTTGGAAGTATTTCCAGTTATGGAAGTTGTACTTTAAGAACTTTGTCATTTCAATTTTTCTTCTACACTTTGTGGTGCTCTACATTCTGCAAATTCTTATCTCTTCAGCCCAATGCCACAGGCTACAGGTCTGGAATATAGCCCAGTTCCCATTTTAGTCATAACAGAAAAAGGAAAAAAAATCATGTCATAGCAGAACTAAGCACTGCCACTTCCATCTCCATAAGGCTCTGCAGGATCTTCTGGTTCACTAAGCAAATGCAAATCTGAGGGGCATCTTCTGGTGCTGCCGCCACTTCCTTCTCCATCACCACTGCTGTTATTTGTCTGAGGAACTCCAGCTGAGGATGAGGATAGCAGCACAGCAAGTTGCTGGCTGCCAACCAGAGAACAGCAGCTCTGCAGCCGACAAAAGCCCGGGGTCCGTCCTCTTGTTCCTCCAGGATCCTCCACTGCAGCTGGTGGACAGGAGAGCAGAGCTGTCCGTACCAGACCCCACCCCAGCAGGGTCACTCTGCTGTCCTCCTCTGCCCTGGGCAGCTCCCAGCAGCTCAGGGGGCTCAGCAGAGCCACGAGGTCAGGTCTCAACACGATCTGCTTGGCACCGTTTCCTTTCAAGCCAGGTTCACAAAAAGTCGTACCGATTTATAAGCTCAAAGTGTAACAGAGCTCCTCCGGGTCTTCCCAGGAGCCCCCGTGGTCAGTGCTGGGGGGACGGGTTGGGCACAGCCTCCCAGGTGGCTTCAGGCTGCTGGTGTCCCTGACACAGGAGGGACAATGATTTCTTCAATATTTGATAAAGCTCTTGAGATCCGAGCGTTATTCTAGTCTTGTAAAGATGATTCCAGAACTGTGTCCATAGCCAAAGCTGCCCCCTCCCCCCCTTACAGGTTGCTCCACGCCAGCAGCCACCCTCAGCTTACCCACCAGCCTCATCGGGGCTGTGCCCTCTGCGAGGAGCCACAGCACGGACCTGCAGGGAAAGCAGATACAAAACAAAACATCGAGGGGAGAGGAGGAAAGGACTGAACAAAGTAAGAGTCCTTGTAAAGCCACGAAATTACTGCCTTGTCTTTTTATTCCTACGCTCCTAGGGACAGTTGAAGAGAAATAACTAAGTGTCCTTCACAGGGTGCTCGCAGCACAACAAAGCCGTGCTTTCAGGGCCTTGGTTAACCTGTGCCTGGGCCAGCTCTTTCAAACCGAGCCAATTTGGACTGGCTTCACACAGTTAGGCATCAGACCCACTCGTGGTGTAAGAGCACAACCACGGGCTGCACACCAGGCTGTTCTGCCTCCCCACACCACAGCTCCGG
Organism: Cygnus atratus; assembly: GCF_013377495.2. NCBI lineage: Eukaryota > Metazoa > Chordata > Aves > Anseriformes > Anatidae > Cygnus > Cygnus atratus. The sequence goes on along the minus strand of NC_066377.1, from coordinate 12,011,456 downwards.
GCAGTCTCGGTGTGCCCGGGGAGAGGACACCCGCTCCTGCAGCCAAGGAGCTCTCCTTTCAGGCAATGCAAAGCCAATCACTTCCTAAGAAACAAGAGCTGTTAGGATTTTCTTTGACATTTTCATTCGTTCTTGTTACGCACAGACAGTGCCACCTCTTTAGAGCTACACAGAAAAATATATACAGTACAGAGCCTGCCTTATGCAGGGCACTTTCACTCTGCACCAATCATTGCACTTAAGGACATGCTATCAAGCAGCGTAATATCCAAAATATTATTTGTCCTCTGCTTTTCACAACTGTTCCAATGCAAGACCACATCCGGTGTTTACTGTCTAACGGGTCCCTCCGTGATGCTTACATCTCTCTCCACAGCTCCAAGGGTTTTGTTTGTTTTTTAATGTGATGCACAGCCCTTCCTTCCCATGGCTCGGTCTATGCCATGACCACCAGCATCCTCTGCTCCACAGAAGCAGCATCCCTCCCTTACCAGAGGCCACTGTTTAACATTAGCACAGGTTTTTGCTGCTTTGTTCAATTTGTTTGCTTGTAAAGGAGCACTTTTGCCCTGCCTCCACGAGCATCGTTCTCGCAGCAGCCTGACACAAAGTCTATTGCATGATGTATTAGCCCTCAGTTACGCTCCTCTCCTTGTATGCTTTAATAATTCTACATTAGGTAGAAGTGACAATATAATCCCTGGACTGATTTTACCACTATTGTATTGAAAGTTAGTAAAGGTGTTGTGGTTTTTTTGGACCCAATTCTGTGCTTCAAAGACCAAATGCAATAGTTATTCTCAGTAGCAGCTCCACAATCTAGTTTATGCCTAACCAGCATCCTGTGAAGCTACACAAAGAACACAACACGAAAGGAGTTGGGCAATCAGGTGTCTGCGTGTTGGGAACTTCTTTTAAACATACGAATATCAGCCCACCCAATACTTGGCTTACAAGAGGAGAGACTTCAGAAGACCTGTGCTACCTATCCACAAGGGAAGGGCTGAGCTTATTATATCCGTTTTGACTTTTGTTAAGTGATGAAGTGCGTTATCCCAGCCTTCACTTCTGCATGAAGCAGCCAGCCCTGCTGAGCACCCGGCCACCCCACTCCATGCAACTACAAGACCTGAATATGACATCCGGTCTGCAGCTGTAAATCCGGTCTGCAGCTGTAAACTCAGCACCACTAACGACTGCACCACAAATCCTACCCGACATATCCAACGCAGGTGTGAAAAGGAGTGAAAGGCTTTTCCTCAGACACTGCACCCCATTTCTGGGGGAAACGGTTGTACTCAACGCACCCCCAGGCACTTTTATAGATATCTCAAAAGCACAGCTTTGAGTACCAAGATCTAAACAAGGTAGGAGGCTTCCCCAGGACTGGATTATTCACCATCTCTGCCTACTGCAGGGTTATTTTGACGTGCAGCATTTGTCATTGCCTGCTGTGTTAATCCAGATAAATGGTTGGTATCTCTGGGGGTTCTCCCATTTCTGTGTTGTTCACTACTAGCGACTGTCCTGTTGGCTCACTTTGCATGCAGGTATCACCCACCAAGGAATTAAACTCCCCCATCTCTCTCCATCCTACCCCCACAGCAAACACACTCCAAGAAGGTCCAAGAAGGGAAGTGGCAGTAACTTCATGCTACACGGAAAATCCCTTACATCAGTGGCACAACCTCTGTAAACCCAGGTGGCACCTCTGATTCACAGCCCATCATACACTGAAAATGCACGTGAGCAAGACAGACCTACCTGATGAACAAATATTAGGAGAAGAGGTAAAAAACAGAGGTGCAAGGGAATAATACAAGCTATTATCAACAGGCCTAGGAAATAACCAAAGGAACAATCTCACTGATGTTTAACAGAAAAAAGAATCAGGACCTCTGCCGGGGCCAGATGTGCATTTCAGTCCTGAGTCAACACTGGCAGTTTGGCAGGGGCTGGTGCGATGTGTTACACCTCTACCTGATGGCAGTGCTGCTCCTGGGCTGCCCTTCTCATCAGCCTCTCCTTTGTCTCCCAGATTTAATACGGGCTGGAAGATGACTGACCACAGCCAGGTTTACGTGCAAGAAAAGAAGCTGCTACTATGCCTTGCTTCTCCCCGCTGTGACTATAAGCCAGCACAATCTGTACAAGTATCAGGACGGGGATCTGCTCAGTTCCCAAGTATAGGAATTTTTGCAGCTTTCTGCAGCTCATCATGAAGCGTGGGGGATGTTGCAATGACAGCAGGTTTGTACCAATTCTTGTTTCCTATTTAGAAACATACAAGAGGTGACTTAGAAAAACAGAAAGCGTTTAAATAAAAAAATCCATCCATTTCCCCCAAGACAAGACACTCCTTTTCAAGGTTCAGTTTTCCTCCCACAGCTGAAACGATCAACAGCTATCCAAGAAACATTGAAGCACTGCCAAGCATGTGTTTTTTCTTTTCTTTTTAACTGAGAAAACAGTTTGTTTCCCTGCACTGATGTCTCCTGCTCCTCCCGCCTCAGGCTGATGCTCCTTCGTACGGAGGGAGCGGGTGCTTGGGTGCACGGTACAGCAGTACGCCAGGCAGACCAGGTCTGTGGATGCAGACACAGCATTTACACAACTGTTTGTTAACAGGTAGCAGCAAGAAGGCTCCATCCAACTGCAGTCACACGAACAGCGATATAGAAAGGCACCTCGCAGGTCAGGCTGGGTGAGGGCAGCCTTTACAGTTGACTCTCGGTATCAGTGAGCACCATTTCATGATGTACTGCCGCTGCGGGGAGATGCTAGCATCCACTGAGCGATGCCATTTCACCAACCTCTCCTAACTCCAGCACGTGGGTCCTTCTGCTCACACAGAGGCTGAGCAACTGCTCGAGAAGCCAGCAGTCCCTCGCTGCTCACCTCGGAGGGAGACGGGGGCTCCATGTGCCATCGGGGGTGAGTCAGACCTCCCAAAGCATCAGCACAACCTGATTCATTTCTCCTCCGTCCCCCGTTTCCACTTGGCACCAGGACACGCCTTCTGAATGATTTTCTTCCTCCCACTTCAGCTTCATTCCAAGACACAACTTCACAGCAACCCGCCACAAATAACAGGCTCCTGCTTTCAGGCCACCACCGCGCTCTCCCGCTGTCAGCACCAGGGCATATGCGCTCCTCAGCTTCCTCGAGCGAGCTATTCTGAGCCCGCTAAGAAAATCTATGACTTTACACCCTGTCTGAGCCTCAGCAATCACTAACACTCTATGTTTTCAAATCTAATCTCATTTCTGATTAAACTTTTCTGTCTCCCATTTGTAACCTCGGCTGGCAGTGCGATTTGTGCAGCTCAGTATAACCATGGGCTTTAGAATTAAACTGGTTCAGCAATTTTGACAGTGATTTCTTGGAAATTAAGCCCGGACAATTTGTTTGGCTGAAGTAGAATCATTTGAAACATATATGATCGAAAGGGTACGAAGCACTTCGTAGTGCAGCTTGCTAATAGCTGTTAGCCGTGGAAATCTCGTTTGTGCCCCATTGCAAGGGGGCAGGAGGTGGCCAGCAGCACCGCGCTGCCCGCTGGCCCAGCGCTGCACAGCCTCCGTGCCTACACAGAACCAGGGCAGAGAGAAGGACTGCACGCAGCCAGCAGCTGCTGTCTCCTCCCAGTGGATCACCTCATCAGTAACAGCAGTTTAAAGGAGGGCTGAACCACCTGAGGAAGAAGACTGAAGAACAACATCCCCAATCAGCGCTGTCCCACTGCTCAGCACCAGCTGGCCAACTGCTCTGGGCTGGCTTAAAAACAGTGAATTTGCACTGGAGAACAGTCTCCTCCAGAGCCCACAGCCCCAGGAAGCATGCAGCCTCTTCTGCCCCAAAACCAAGCCCCCCAGTGCTGGGGCATCCCCAGGGAGATGTGGTGCCCAGCAGGGCAGAGCCCGGCACCGTCCCTCACTGCAACTCACAGGTCCCCAAGGGGATCCTCAAATGGGAACCTAGGGGTTCTTCACTCACGGGGGAAGTGTGTTATAATTATCATTTCCTAAATATTCTAACCAATTTCTATGCCTCTAGTCATCCTCACTAGATCATTGCCTTTGAGTGCTGCTTATAGTAACTACTTCCTCAGCCTCACATGTGCATTGTTTTGTAGCAGCTCCTCTTGTCAACCCATCTGAGTCTTCATTCTTTAGCAATGTTTGGCTTAAAGAAACAAAACAAGAACACCTTCCTCCACTCTTCCTCACACACTTTTAAACTCCCATTCTATTTTCTCAGGTGTGACCTGAGAGCAGGTCACCTGCATCACCTGGGAGCAGCCATCCCTTCTCAAACCCAGCTGGAGAGCCAGCATATCATCTGGTTGATGACTCCAACAGCCCAGCTCCTTCATCCCCATCCTCCCAGCAACACACACCTTCTGAATGCACCGGGACAGAGTGCTGCCCACATTCCCGCACAGCCTCTCCCACTCAGCCACAGTATTAATGAAAGCAAGGTCTTTAAAATGAAAACAAGGTCTGCTCAATAAAGTCATGCACCCTCAAACCTTCATTGCTACTTTCCAGGTTTTTAAATAGGAAGAAATCCTCAGGTCTGCTGTAAGTCCTTACCATGCAAGGTCTGTTTGCTAACTACCACCAACCTGTGCTGTCGACTTGAAACACAAACACCTTTAGATCGAGGATTTTTCTTGCATGCTAATCAGGACAGATTCTACTCCCAAACAGGACCTGTAAAAACTAAAGAAATCTATTACTAATGGATGCTCTGAGTCACTGTCCAAATACCCAAATTTTAATTCTCAACTTTTCTCACTTCTCCACTAAGTATCTAGATCAGGAGAACACCAATATCTTCTGGCATAGAAAAATTGCTGTTTATCTCCCCATAATTAATCCAAGGTACTGCCGGACAAAGATAAAGGGACTTGATTTAATTCTAGCTGAAATTTCTCTAAAACCAGTAATAACATCCTTACAAAAGTGCTGAAAAGACCTATATTATTGCTCCCTCCTCCCCCCACCCAGTTTTGCCCTGTTCATATTATTGAAGGACTGACTTTTTTTAATCTTCCTATATTTCTCTTTAAATTTTAAGATTTTGCTGTAGTACCTATTTGCATAGGCAAGAATAAAATTGAAAATGTATATACAAGATAGCATTTCTTAACTATCTGAACCAGTATAAAGCTGCTTATGATACCCACACACCTTCACAGAACAGCTAAGTCTCCTGTCTTTCCACATCTTTGTGAATAGCTCCAAATTCTCCTTGTTTACCCATATACATTTACTGTATACAGGAGTGTGTATATATATACACACATATATTAACTATATGAAGCAGCAGGAGAAACCATAACAGGGCCAACTTGCTAAGTAACACGTAGGAGGCCGCAGTAACAAGCTGACACAAAGGCACGAGGTTGCAGTTAGCACAAACCAAATGACATGGAAAAGTTGGGGGGGGGGATCTTCCTCTGACCTACTGGCCATCCACCACTAGACCAAGGTACTTGTGTCCTGCTGACACGGCTGAGACACCCTGTGCAAAGGAGCCTTGCATCTGGGTTACCCACACCCTCCTGAAAAGCACTTTCATTCTTCAGAAAACACCAACAAGACCTCATTTTCAACTAGAAGAAATCATCCAGGCTGAAACCGGTTTCCGTACTGCCATTACCTAACAGCATTTCTCATTAGTTATCTTGCATTTTGAAGCGGTGCAAAGCATTTGCCTGTGCAAACAAATTCGAGTATGGCTCACCTGGTAGCACCAGCCTCTTTCAGCTCTCCGCTTTGCAGCAAGGTTTCCCTAGTTTAGCTGTAATGCCCTACCTAAGGCTTGAGAAGCTTTCAGCTAGATACACTGTAAAAGCATGCAAGAGCAATAGGGTTGGAGGCACAAGTGAAGGATTCGATTCAGAAAGGGGACAGGTTATGCTTCTGTTTGCCACAAACTCATAGGCAGGTGCAGCAGATTAAAGCAGTCTATGCATTTTAATTTGGTTTTGCACATCCTGTTTAAGAGCACCATGAATTCCTGCAGCTCTGGAACCCAGCCCCCACCTACTTTAAGGGCACAAAACACACCACCCTATCAGGACAGGGTCTGCCCACCTTGTCCACCTGATGTTAATGAGATGATTTGACCATATCTCAGTGTTGGCTCATCCACGCTGCACAAATAACACAGCTAGGCTCTGAAAAGCATTAGCTAGCTTTATCCAAAACTTCACCTTCTGCTTCCCTTTCCCCTATTCCATATGGTACAGAGTTAACTTAAATCCCGTGCACAGCTTACATCCAAAGCCTAGCATCAGCTCGGGATTAGGTGCTCACTTTGGAACACATCCCTGTTCATGCCCTGGGTCCCAGCAGTAACAGCACGGATGGCACTACAGGCTACAAACCACAGCTAAGAGGTAAGGCTCCACCAGACAAAGCTCTTGGCTGCCCCATCTAGATAGATCCTGACACCCAAACCATAGGTGCACCTACACCACACACCTATGAACATAGCGACATCTCCAGCTCCCCCACGTGAATCTAACCCCCTTACACTGCTTTTCAAAGAACAGCTACAATAATATTCCTGCAAGAAAATACGCCAAGGACCTTGGCTTTTGCATTTGGCAGACAGCTATCTCTGTGTGCAGAACTCAGGACTTTTGTTTACCGATTGATTTTTAAATAACATTTCCCATCCTGAATGCACAAAACAGTTCCCTGTAAATCTTCTCACTGATGTCTTACTGAGGCAGCTGACAGCCTGAACCAATAGCTCTACCAGGGCTATGACCTTCTCCATCCATCTTAATTAGGTGTTAACTCAAAAGCCTTTTTGTTACATGTTACCTGCCAGCATCAAACACAAAAGACAAACACCAGCCTTGAGTCATCAAAAATGCAATTACAGGCTCTTTCTGAGAGGTGGCTCTGCCTACTTCTCTAGTTTCAGCTCCAGGAATTTATAGCACATGAACAGCACCGTAGCAATACTTAGAGCCCTACAATGAAAAATACCAACAGGCACTCACAAAATACAACTTGATTTCAAACCACCCCGAGTATCAGGCACTCACAATGCTTATTTAGTGCCCTCCCACCTAGGCGTTCACAAGCCATGGATCTCCCCCCTCCTTTTTTTTTTGTTTGGAAAAAAAGCACAGGTTCAGACAGCACATGCAGACTTCACAGTCCAGTCTGTTCGCATCCATCCATTTAATTACACAATCTCAAATGAAACAAGCGATTCCAGAGGAAATGGGTTAGCGGGCAATGAGAAGTTACCACGGCACATCAGTCGCTTGTCATAGGCCTTACAGACTGCCAGTCCAGTACCTGCATCTTGCACACCTCCAGTGTGACAGCAGCACCAGATGCCAACACAGCGAGGAGTTCTGTTCAGACCTGCTGCACACGCAGTACCTTGATCTAGGTAAGAACTCCATCATGGGCCTTGCACATTGCCTTATGTGAGCTGCAATAATAAATAATTTCAAAAATAAGTGTGTTGAAAGTCACTCTGAGCACGCTCCATAGATGTAATTCACCTGCAGGCTGCTGGGAACCATCGGTCCTGTTCCCACAGGAAAACTTGGGAAGAGAAACACAGGAGGGTAACATTAAGGGAACTTAGACTGGGGAACTCCTCCTAGCACACCACACTTCACCCAGGAAGGGATCGAAGCTCAGCTGTAGAGAGGAGGCCAACAACCAGCTACCCAGGAGCATGTTTCAGCTGGGGGAAGGGAGTCACCAGCTGGCCACACCACTAACCCTGTGCTCCAGGGCTCCCAAGTGTTTTCCAGTCCACACAGCCAAATAGCTCACCAGGGGCTTCTCACCAGCATCAACATTCTTCTGATATAAAAACTCGTTTTTTCATCCCACCAGCATCTTGGAACTGAAGTGACTGAAGCACAGAGGCCACCTGCATTTACCAACCTTCCTGCCGCTAGGAGAGAGCTCAGTGACCATGATAAAGAACGCTTTCGATCTGGCCCATATCAACGTTCTCCCACTTTTTACCCATGGGAGCTCAAACGTACGCACACAGTACTGCTGAATAAAATGAGTGTTTGCTAAAAAACAGTTGAGGCTGCACAACGTGCTGCTAACCCACACAACAGAACACTGACATTTACGTTTACAACCGAGAAATAGCTATTTTACAGAAAAGATGTCAGGATTAAGAGCTTCTAAATTGAGTATATCCTTACCTTAAGTCTACCAGCTCTCCCTGCTCTCATACATGAAACCTAAACTCCTTAAGAAGTAGCACAAAGCGCAGATTACAGTGGGAGTCTCAAGAAGCTGATTTTCTTTCATCTGATGACTTCAGAAACGAACCTATGTCAATAACAGTAATAAAAGCATTGGAACTGAGCAACTTCTTACCGTAGGAAGGTGTTAAGCAGTAAGCAAGCAGTAAGCTTCCCCACTTCCAGCTGTTTGTGTCTTTTTTTTTTTTAAGAGACTTCTGCAACTTTGAACAAGTTATCTGGAAGCTACGCCTGTTTATTCTCCTGCCAAGTGGTTGAAATATTTTTCGCTCTGAGACAACAAAAGGGAAATTATTTCACAGAAAGCAGAATAACAGAATTTAATGCTATAGTGAAGGCCAAATCAACTGTTTTTAAAACAAATCTTTAATCCACTGAAAATGTTCCATTACGATAGCAGTATGCTGAAGCAAGCAGGCGATGCAGATCCAGTCATTTAGCTGTCAGCGCGGAAGAACCACCACCATTCATTTCCTACGCAACGACTAACTTTTTGTTCTAAATGGACAGGCACAAAAATAAACGAAACTATTTACAAGAACTTCACCTGCAACTGTCAGGCAACACAAGGTTAAGAGTTCTCCCTACTGAAGGCTCCCACAAGTAGTTATTTGTAACTGCATTAACGCAGATCACACTCTCCAGAGCCTTTAAACTGGTGAATGTCAGCGTGCACAGGTTGCTCAGTGCACTACGGATGCTCTGCTGTGGGAAAATTTCTCCCAGCACAGCCAGTCACAGCTCGCCACCCTCCTAGTATCAACTAGCAAACAGCTTACATCTACTTTTAGGTAATGGGAAGTTGCTTATCTCCATATCCTTCCAGCAGGTATCTGTTTCCATTAAAGAGCCGCTTAGCTGCCTTCCAGAGATCCTCTGCCTACATGGGAGCACTTCTTGGGAAATGTTTGTCTGAAAAAGGTTGTTCTCAATCTGGTACAGGCTCCTATTTACTCTACATACTCTGCTCTCACGTATTAGAGCCACTGCGCAGTTGGCTGGCACATCATCTTCAGGTGAATAAGGTAATCGTACTCAGTGACAAATCTCAGGTCATTTCATGCCTGCTCTAACTTACTGCTGGAGCTACTGGAGAAGGATGAGCATCCCAAGTGCAAGACAGATAACTTATGGGATTCAGCACAGCTGCTTTGGTGTGCTGGGCCCAGCCATCATCTTGTGGTCCAACCAGCCCACAGGTTAATTACAAAAATCCGGTTAGATCTGAGTTGCCATCTCAAGCCAGTTTTTGGACTTCATACACTCACACAGCACGGAACTTTCCAACAAACCCAACCAATAGCTCAGAATAGAGACCTCAATGTATGCACAAAGCTGTCTCAATCATTGTGACAAAGGAAGAGAAAAAAGAGGAGAAAGCCTTTGTTTGCTCATAGACACACCTCAAGTCAGGGTGTGCCACAGCGAGCATCTTGTGAAGGACACCGCAGCGCTGCTCCACCACACACCTTCCCTGCACAGCCTCGGGACATCTCCTGCAGGTCCCTGCCCCAGAACACTGTACCAAGCCTATTCAGACACTGAGCAGTGCTATAGCTGGCCACGCTCTCTCATCTCACCTCCTCCTGCTCCTCAACCCACGCCTTGAGGTCCCCTTTACCAGACCACGTGAGCCCTGCTGACCCCAAGGCTTGCTACTGGCAGCCCTGTGCCTGTCAGGAGGGTCACAGCTGACATCTTCAGCAAGCCTGAGGTCCCTCTGCACTGCTTACATGTTGTAATCTCATTTACATTATTTCACAGGCCATTTGATTTTTCAATCTCAGGCAGCTTTCTTAAAGAAAAACACACAAACCACAAAAACACTCATTTTAGATGTGTTTTAAACTCTTAAAAAATTTAAAAATGAACTTTCTGAAGCTGATCTTCATTACCTACATACTCCTTGAAGGATTTCCAATAGACTCTTTGCCAATAACCTATACCTCCGGGAGAAAAAAAGTAACTGCTTCACACAAGAGCTTGGCTGGCATCATTCGCATGCCAGCAAGAAATGATTTCAAGAGGTCCAAGGACCTTCAGTATTTTTTAGGCTTCTGGAAAATCCTCTTTGCACATGATGCAGCCAAGCAGGTGGTGGATGTTAAGCAAGCTGAACACAGCAGATAGCTGCAATAGCAGCATAACCCATTTAACAAGCCTGTAGGGTACGTGTGCTCAGAGAGCAACATGGCTAGGGCATTGTGCTGCCCCAAGTGCATCCTTCCCTTCTCAAGGATTTCACCTCTGGGTCCAGGAAGAGTAAAAACTTGGTTGTCATCATCTTTGAGCCACCTCTTCCACTGAGGAATGCTCAGAGTCATTCCTATCAGGATGGAAAGCTTGTCAGAGAAAGCTTGTATGGAAAGCCTCGCTACAGAACAGGTCTTCCAACAGATTTCCTTCATCTCAGAAAATTCCAGGTTTCCCCTGGGATAAACCTTCTTATTTATAGCATTTAAACTAGATTAAACCCTGCCTAGCTGTTCAAATGCATCGCAGTCAGCTGACTACCAGTTTTCCCCCTCCAGCCACAAGGACACTAATGGGTAGCGTATGCAGCAAGTCGGGCGCGCTCAGAGCACAGGAACCACCTAAGCTGAAGACTTCATTCAGAACAATTTCATACCCTGTACGTGCTGAGGCACATCTAGCTCAGCTATCTGCACTGGCCCATTCATAACAAGCGTTCTGATGCTGTCCTCGCTTTCTGACACTCGTGTCTCAGCATTCTCCCTGAAGACAAGCAGCAGCCCTGTTTTCCAGCATCTCGGCTGGACCCCCGCCTCCTCCCCAGGTCTGCTCGGTACACCTAGCCTCCTTTACCCACGGCTGGCTGCCAGTCAGCTCTTCCCAGAGCCCTGGCTTTGGCTACAATCCATTCTGAAAGCTATCCCCAAAGGTAGTTTTAGTTTCTTGCAACCAGATTTGCCTTTGGCCCAGAATCCTTGAATTCAGCAATTTCCTTCTTTTGTTACTGCAATACACCCTCAGCAGGGACCAGCTCGTGGCTTATCCTCTGTTAGCATGCACAGCCACTTCCCCGTTCACCGGGATATTTAATTTCTCTCTGCACTGCTGAAAAGCTTATTATTTGATTTCAACAACAAAAGTCCATATACTAACATTTTATGACCAATTCTATTGCTTCACAGGCTTCTTTCAAGGCAAGGCAAAATTCCTTTGTTTTCCCTTCTTGCTCCCAGTTTATTTACTTGAGCTTGTAAAAACCAATTCTTTGTGCTTATAACATGTCATTAATACCTCAGTCCTGGACACTAGGCCATTTATGATTTCAGTAGGTGAGGGGACATAGGAATTAATCCTTATCCACACTGGCAACACCCCTTAGAAACCTGAGCACTTTATAAGGGGAAGGCTTATTAACCCCTGCAGCCAATGCACAAGCCTTGCACATTACTGGCTTCTGCTGCCAT